>NC_143557.1:95895000-96535000 GCF_054136105.1 Typopeltis vanoorti | reverse complement strand
AGAAGAAGGGGGAAAAACCAGATAATCTATTTTATCTAAAAAGCTATCTATCTCCAAATTCTACTTAATGCTCTTTATTCAGATATTCCCCCCCCCCTACAATGGTCCAGTGAGTCGCCTGATATCTTACCGCACTAACTTCAATAGAAGTGAGGGGAAAACTTTCTGTAGGTCCTCTCAACCACGGGGGTATAAAAGAGAGAGGGGGGGGGTTTCCTAACCCTCTTCATAGTACTTGGGGTATACTTGGAGAAACGTGTGATTGATCACCTTATCACAGACGCTGGTGCTCCTGCCATCGCTGCCATGCCGTTTGAAAGCACCCCTAATACCAAATAAGTTATGCATGCTTCCTCCTTATTCAGGAGCAGGGAAGAGAGAGGGCGGGAGTAAGTTGACGGCCCGTGTGTAGTCTTAGTCCTGGGGTCGCTGTCAGTAAAGACGACTTCCTAGAGAGAGAGAGAGAGAATTATTCTCCTTCCTACAAGTGCCAAAAGTAAACCTGTCATCTGCCTCGCCAAGTATTAAATTTCAGTCTTGGCCGACAAACCTGCCAGCCATTTCCAGACTATCTGTGAAAAGTGAAGCGAAATTTGATTTCTAAGAGATGTTAGAGTAGATAGGCTGTAATTCCGAACAATTTTATGTATTTACTTCTGTCAAAATGGGACAGGTTGATGGGATATACATTTATGTACTTCCCACTCCTTTATTGAATATTCTAATAAAGAGTTGACGTCTTCATATAACATAGGAAGGAAGGAAATTTGGCTAATCCTCTTTTGCGTTTCTAGGTGTTTAAAATAGCATTAGTGGAATAAAAGAAGGATAAGTGTAAGGAAGTTGTCATTTAAAAGCTTTGGAGGATTTTGCTTAAAGATAAGTCTTTGAGAAATAACATAAAAAAAATTGATGTGAAATCTTCAGGAAATTCATGGAAATATATTTATTCTTTAATACTATTTGCCGTTCGTATACACATCTGTGTCCAGGATTGCTTAGTGAAGAGATGTCGTGACAGGTTTCTCCGTACTGGTGTCGCATTTTTACCCTGTTTTTCTTTAAATATTCCAAACTTCCTTTTTTAAAAACGTATTCAAAGTATAATTTATTTTATTCTTCATGATATTTTATACTTTTAAATACTACTAATAAATATCCACAGTCGAAAGAAATAGATTTCTTTCTACATATTTATTAACAAGATTTCAATGGCGATAGGCCTAAAATATTAATTTTTCGATATAAGTTTGTAGCATTATTTCCGTGGTACCAGATGGCGCAACAATCTATATCGATTTTCTCTTATAAATAAGCATTAAAAATAAGCCAAATATGATGTACATAGTTTGAATAATCATTTTATTGATTTTTTTGTTCCAGTTCTTAGAAAACGTGAATATACAAAATTTTACGAAATGTAAAACAAATTTTAGTTTTTCTTTTAATCTGTGTAAACCTGGAGCACCAAAATAATACTTTTTATTAAAATTATTCACACATTAACGTTTAAGCCTTAAAGGTTATGTTTATCGGTACGCGATCTACAATCTGGATAAAATGTTCTCCTTTGGCAGAAAAACCTAGTAACAGAGATAAATATTAATACTTTTATTGGCAACTTATCATTGTTCCTTGTCACGTCGTGTAGTGGTAGATAACAACCTGAATAAATATGCTAATATATTTATCGTTGTCTTATTACTGACTGCTCGTGCTGAGTTGTGCAATCTATAAACACGGGGTAGGGAGTGGGAGATGAGAGAATGGATGCGTGTGCGTTTATAGCGAATGCAGTGTGTGTGTGTGTGCGTGTGTGTCAGAACCGAGAAAGAAAAATCAGAAGCTTTTACTCTTGCTTGTGACATTGGGGGTATTTTCAGAGCGGAAATCGCTTCCCAGGAGCACTCTTACGGCCTTGCGTTTTCTTGCTATTGCATAACCTATTTCCGCCCGCCACCGCCGTTTACCCCGCCGTGCGTCTCCATCTCGGAGTACACCCTGGGAAAAAGGGGGGAAGCGCCGTCGCTATATCAGTTCCTTCCGCATGTCTCGCCTTATCCGCTCTCTTGTCATCTCCACGACACGAAAAGATAACTGACTTCTCCTCTGTTCCAGAGGAAATGGCAGATAGGATATGCTGTTGTGTGTCAGCAAATGGAGAGTTCACACACGGGTGCTGGTGGAACTCGTGAAAGCACGTGATGGGGAGTGGTGCTTAAAACACACACGTCTGTAATACTCGTGTATTAACGACGTTGAAATATATGTAATTATCGAGAACATTAAGTTTCCTGGATGCTGTCATCTAGCGTGAAAAAGATGCTACGTGTCTCTCGTTTGTTTTGTAGACTCGGAAAGTCAAAGAGAGGAACGAAATTGCAACCAGTGGTTTTTGGGTCTATCGAATAGTCAGGATTTCATTTCTTCCCATTTTTAATTGGTTGACTTCGTCAATATAAATGTTAACAATATAAAAGTTAAAATAGAAGTGAATTGTTCGTGTGCAAGTTTTTGCGTTGAACTATCTGACTTATTACTGCGAATAATTTAAACTCTATTTTTAATAATCAGGATGTTATTGCCACATATCCACTCCGGTTAGCATATTGCTTCGTAAAAATATCTAATGAAAAAGGCAAGTCTGCTTCATATTAATAATACAGTGACGCCATTTTTGTTAAAGAAGCAGTCGTGTTCGGATACTTGATTAAATGTTGCATAGAAGGAGCCAGTTCCAGCATACATCTAGAAAGACGATCTTTAAGAACCTGACTCAACTATACAATAAACAGGATAAGGAAGAAATCGCATTTTGTGATCTTTGTTAGTATACGCCCGTTGACCGTGTAGAACGATCACTCAAGTACTTCATGGGAAAAGAAAATAGGAAAGCTAAATACATACAGCAAATTTTCATCTATACATCTCTGTATTTCTTCTTAAGAAAGGTGTTTTTGTGTTCATGAAATTCAAGGAATATTACTTAAATCTTCTACATTTGTTTAGGTTAGTTAGTTACTTCAAGACAATTAAGACTAGCATGCCTTATCTGTCAGCTGTGTTTGTTCTTGCGCTGGTTTGTTTATTCCAAGGGGATGGAAGGGACTGACCTTCATCGTAAGAGGACAGAGAACTTACTTTCAGTTAAAAGGTCAAGGCCAGATTCATACAAGACGAAGCATGGATTATTCGCTGTACAGTACTACAGAGATGGGAAAGTTCCGTAGAGCTGTTGAACTTTGAATCAACTGTTCCCAACTGATTCGGTCATTAACACTAATCATATCTATTTGAAGGTACAGGTATTCTCTACAGAGATAGCTTGATTATATATACCAAATTTGCCATCTTCTTCTTCCAATAACTAATATTCAGGAAAAACATGTTCAAACCGCCCAAATTCCAAAAATCTGGAACGGGTGCCCTTTAAAAGGCCAACCTCCAGTATTTGCAAACTCGTCTGTGTCCCTAAGGGGAGTTCGCTGTCTAAGTAGTTGACAATTAATCAGTGCCCAAAGGGAGGGTCTGGAATCTGTCAAACCCCACACGGCAACCAAGTCAAACCTCGACCCAGCATAACCAGGGGTATGTTAAGTGCAAGGACACTGCTCCAAAAACTCTGAGTGATCTACAAGATCATTAAAGGACTGGAAACTCACTGGTGGCTCCACTACGTGACAGGCGAAAACTCGCTACTAAAAAGAACTCACTAGTACACAAGAAACAAACAAGCTCAAAGACAAATATTATTAAATGGCACCAGTAGGAGCCAAACCTTTGCATAAGTAGAGAGTCTTCTCCAACATAGTAACAAGCACATTCTTTCACTGAGCAGAACCGCTCATCTCCCAAAAAAAAGCATCCACCGAAGGGCCCCGATAAACGCTACATCAGCAGAAGCCACACCCTAAGCAAGCATCTAATGGAGTGGTCGAGACCAGTTCAGCGAATTCTTCTCCCCCCTCCAGTGGAAGCCAGACTTTAAAAGACTTATCTCATTAAATAAATTTTAGTTATTCAATATTCAATAATTCCTTATAAGGACTGGCTTAAAGGGGCGAAACAAGAATGCTTTTCATCATCCCTGTTATCTGTAGAGGACAGTGTAGAGATAAGATGTTATTGGGCTACTAAAGCTCTTAAGAGAGCGAACCCAAACTCTCGAATCTCTGCATCTCAGGAGGTAACAGCAATAGCCGAGCCTCAGTTAGAACTTCATTGGCTACAGCATTGCCATCCATTACCCTCCAAGGATATTAATCACCGCCTCCTATTCAAAAGTTTTTTATAGTCCTTATAGGAACCGGCTTAAAGGGGCGAAGCAAGAATGCTTTTCATCTTCCCCGTTATATATAGAGGACAGTGTAAGGATAAGGTGTTATTGAGCTATTAAAGCTCTGATCATGGCAGGAGGGTAATACCAATAGCCAAGCCTCAGTTAGAGCTTCATTGGCTACAGCATTGCCATCCATTACCCTCCAAGGGTATTAATCACCGCCTCCTATTCAAAAGTTTTTTATAGTCCTTATAAGGACCGGCTTAAAGGGTCGAAGCAAGAATGCTTTTCATCTTCCCCGTTATATATAGAGGACAGTGTAAGGATAAGGTGTGCCATGATCAGACCTCCTGCCATGATCAGAACTATTAAAGCTCTGATCATGGCAGGAGGGTAATACCAATAGCCAAGCCTCAGTTAGAGCTTCATTGGCTACAGCATTGACATCCATTACCCTCCACGTATTCAAAAATTATTTTGCTAATAACTTATTAAAAGACCGAAAAATGCATTTTATTTTTATTAGAAAAATCATAATAATATATTATTATAAAAACAAATAAAAGTTTATAAATTATTATATTCACTAAAATTTATTTTACTTAGATAAAAAAAATACCTTTTCCTTAATATTCCACGAATATCATTAAGGATTTGAGAAATATTAATCAAGATGCTATCGTAAAACATCTTGATTAAAACAAAAGTTAAAAATCCTGGAACTCACACACAACAAATTCCGAATAAGCTTCCCTAGAGAAGTATCGAATGTTGATAGAATGGGAAAATGTGCTCATTCTTCACTTTGGCTGCAACTTCTCCATCCATTCTCATATGGCTTTCCCACCCCCCGTGCTTCTATCGCTCGAGGTGCCGCTTATATTTATAGGATGCAATTAATCTTTGGTTATCCGACACGCTCTATCCGTGTAATAGGACTGCCTGACTGAAGCGGGAAATGAAAACCATGATTTTTTTGTTGTTGTTGTTTAGTTTTGTTTGTTTTGGTTTGGTTTTGTTACTGAGAGCAAATACGAGTCCCGATTGATCTTTGTATCTCCGATGGAAAACAGTATTATTAATGGCAGCAAGGCTTAATAAGTTAGCCCGATGGATAGCTCTAATGGTTCAGAGACCATTTCGGCAATATACGTTTAGCTACGGACGTAGTGATGGTAATTATAGTTATGTTAGGATTTAGATAATGCATAATGTTTGTTTTTATGTTTACAAACATGAAAACAAACTGTCGAGTTTGTAATCTTTCGAGGAATGTTGTCTTCTGAAGGACATTAATAGTTTTAATTGTTTCTTCATAATTAAGAATAGTTAAATTTAAAATAGTTAAGTTTAAAAGTTAAATTAAGAAATAATTATAAAAATACGTTCGTTTCGTACAAACGAAGTGTTCTTTGGCGTCGAGAGTATTTTAGCATTGAATGACGTCATCTTTAGGCTAAAAATATTTACTCGCTAATAACCGGTTATCAAATTTTCAATTCATATTAAGCATATGAAATTTTATATTTGAAAATTCATGACATTGACGTTTATATTAAAATTATACATTTAACTTTTTAAAAAGAAAGAAAAAATATAAGGAAAAGTGAAAAATCTATCTTCAGAAAGTGCTAGTTATTGTTCAGATTCAAATACTTTGTAGTTAAAAAAAAATAAGACAAAGAATATTGGTTGGTTGGAAAAACCCGGGTTCGATTCACGTCCAAGACGTGAGGAACCTTTTGGATCAAAGGGTGAATTAACCTGTCTCATATGGATGTAGGGGACTGGAAACTGGCGTTTTTCGTCTATCAAACCTTCCCTGTGAACACACAGAACATTCACTGGACGTAAAATACTCCCTTAGAGGATGTAGCAGAGGAGCGGCGTACCGACTGTATTAATTCGCCGTAATCCCCCACCCCTATTCAGAGGATTATACTCGTTTTAAGGGACGGATGAACTGAAGAACATATTTTAAACAACAAACATTATTTAATTCATGAGAGAGCCGATATCTTTAACGATAGAGTATACAGTCCAATAGAATAATAACAGTAATCTATTAACATTCGATGAAAGACGACACTCATAAATACTTTTAAAACCGCACTATTCAACGGTCACCTATAGCTGGTTGTAGCAGCCAATAATATCCAGCACTGGAAGCCATATATTTGCTTAGGAGTACGTGCTGCTATTTATTATTGATAGGAACAACGATACCGCCTGGTAGAAATCTCAATCGATGCATTCCTAATGGCGAGTTCCATTAGAAATTTAAGTCATTTATATTTCATCGCATATAGAGATGTCCGTGGATCAGTTGCTTTTAAGTTGAATGTCGAAGTTGGAAATTTTATTGACCTCCGTATTTGACTTTCCGTTTATTACATTTTAGCACACACACAGACACAGCTAGAATTCAACTTCGATGCATTCTAAGTCCTCTGACAATCTTCTATCGAATGTTATATAGATTTTTCTTGTTCGGTATTATCTAACAAGTGCTATTTGATTAATTGAATCCCCGATTGTATCTTTGATGTAACCTCCTAACCTCATTTATTACGGAGTATAGTTGGTATTAAAGAAAAGGAACCATGCAAGCAAGAAAGAAAAAAAAAAGGCATATAAAACATAGTTCGTCCTTAGTGTGACCAATCTTTTCATCGTAACTTCTGTGAGATTTCGTACAGTGACTATTGGTTTTTCATTATGCTACGTCCAGAATGTATATAGAGAAATCATTGACTGCCTTGTGATGCATCACATGCGCCGATAAATGGAGTTCCCGACACAATAGCACTGGCGTAATCTTCGGAGAACTTGTAATATGGAAATAATGGTGAAGGAAAGAACCACGGGATACATCGCGAAAGTTATTTAGAAGAGAAAAGTTTCTAATGTCTTTGTAAGATGGCTTGTTAACTCCAGATATTCTTAAATTCCAAAAAAGTGTAATAAGAAGTATCAAAATCAATAGAAAAGATGGCTCAGAAGGAAAGAATTGTAAGGGGGAGAGGGGGGGGGGAAGAACAGATTAGGCTTTAAGTAGCAATGTCGTTTTCGCGAATAAGAAATTTCGGAATAGGGACAAAAGATTAGGGGAATCCCCCCTCATTTAGGTGTGGAGGGTGTTATCCCTCATTTATTATCAAATGGGACAATTAATTAGTTCATCGTAAAAAAATGGGGTTCCCGAATATAAGGCAGTCAAGGCTGTAATCACGTGACTGTCTATCAGTCGTATCTTTCAGCAGATTTGTTTGTTTTGCGTGGTGGAAATCCCAAGACACTGAAAGTTAAAAAAAAAAAAAAAAAAAAAAAAATCCTCAACCTTCTTATGAAATGGGTAACTGAGATTAAGTTGTCAAATGCTAATAAATGTCCATTGCATTTGGGACCGGATTCAAATCCCAAGATCTTAACAGTCAAAGGACACGCTAGTTCTTGGTAATGTGGGTGCTGCCAGTCTTGAAAATAGCACTGATAAATTCATATAATCACATTTAATAAATGTGTCTATATAAATAATAGCCATCCTCATAATAATAATAATTTTTTTTTTATCCGTGTGAGGTTCCCCTCGTTCTTCGACTGTCCCTTAGGACTGGTCGAGCCCTCCTAGTGAGGGATTAAGTGTCCATTTTATGACTGTAGATCCGTGTGTGTGTTCACGGGCCGGTTTGCCTGTTCTGGAGGACGAAAAACCCGGGTTTCCTGGTGAAAAAACTCTCTACCTCCAAATGAGATTGGTTAACTCACCTTTAGTCGAAAGAGACCAGATAAAAGTTCCTCGCTTCATGGACGGGAATCGAACCCAGGTCTTTTCGACCAAAGAGTTTTGTCTATACCGACTAAGCTACGAAGGCTCAGCAAGCCTGGCTGGCCGAGTGGCTACTGTATCCGTTCTCCAGCCAAAAGGCTGCGGGTTCGAATCCGGCCTTGGGCATGAATGTTTATGATTGTCTGTGGAAAAACTAGTGATGGTGGTCGGCGGTAGATGGCGTTGGTGTAATTGCGGTTAGTTGTAGTTGGTGGATTGAGTGTTGAAGAGAGGCTGTAGAGCACGTGCTCTCCCTCGATGAGTCTATGGACAGAATGACGAAATTCATCGCATCAAACTCATCGGAATCTGACACCTCGATGAGTCTATGGACTCCCTGGAGGTGTCAAATGATGATGATGATGAGTTTGAATCCTGACTAGGATACAGGGAATCTTTATAAAGTCTTTTCATCTGTATCTGCCTATTAACCTGGGTTTCCTCTTTCTCATAACACATGATTAATACAGGACCAGTTCATAATGTTAGTCCTCGTTGAAATAATAAACACCAGTCATCCTTATAACTAATTTTATGATTGCTATAAATAATGTCCAGCGTTATAATGCTGTTATTTATAAGGACGTCTTACAATAAACATATCTGTTAGTATTGCTAAGATTTTGACGATTCCATAATTCATATATTTATTACGGGATTTAGCTATGTCCATCCGAGTCTGCATTATGTGCATATTATCTCCTATAATAGCGCAGTATCTGTCAACCCACAATGACAACTTTGTGTGTTTCACATCAGAGCATTCAAGATGGATTGCGGGACTGGCAGAGTTCATCGCTATTAAAGGAAGTTACCGCAGTTTCCTCAGAGAACAGGCAGTCGGTGTTCAGAAGCTGCTGAGAACGCAAAAGTAATTAAGAAAATTGATGTTAATTGCACACAAAGAGATTAAATATCTGCTTGATGCCATTATTAATTGTCTTAATGTGCTATTTCATCTGAAAACCGTTAATCCCTTTTAGTTCTAGTCTTCTCTATCGCTTTTCAGTGAGCGAGAGAAGTCCGTCCGTTTAAAGGTTGGATGCAAATGACTTTGAACTTAAGGAGAAACAAGTCCGCATTTCCTTTCTGTGTGTGTGTCGGCGGCAGTTGCGGCCGCATTTACTGCCGACATGTTTAACTAAGCTTATTAAGGCACCCTTCTATATCCAAGGCAAACAAACCTGTTATACGAAGAAAGATGTCAACCTCCATTCATTGGTTATCGTTTTATGAAAATAAAATAGAAAAGTCTAAACCTTTCTTATTCAAAAGTCACTTGTAAACTGATTTGCATTCAGACTGCACTGATTATTCCATTGAAATAATTAATGAATATCTCATTAGCTTTATCTCCTTGACTCCAAAAGTTTTCGGTGTTAAGTTCCTAAGGAACATTAGAATCGCATTTTCAATTATTGCAAACGTTATCTGATTTAAATGACGTTAATTCTAATGAGAAAAGAGTTGACGACGTTGGCTGAGATGATTTTCCGAGACTACGTCGATCAGTCTAGTTAGATTCGAATGCGTGGAAAAGTTAGGGAATAAAAATAATATCTCGTGTGTGTGTGTGTGTGTGTGTGTGTACGAAGAGAAAGTCTGGAATAGAATCTTAGGACTGGAGGTTTCCATGACAACCGCTGTTTTGTATCCATGTCAACGTTTCCTGTTTCTATCATCCTCGTCTTCATGCTCCCTTCATTCTCTTCGTGTAGTCTACTACGAATGTTCAGGTGGTCCTTTTTGTGAACTACTTATACTTGTTAGTACTTTTATAATTTTATGTGACTTGAATAATATCGGGGAGATTTGAAATGTCTTCCTACATATCTGAAAAAAATAAAAATAATAATCCTAAGTTGGTCTTTCTTTCTCGTATGCTTTTCAACTATTGCCTATGCTAACAGCACATATCTTTTATTACGTAATGGTGGAGTGATTAGGGGCTCCGTGATAGATGTTTGATGCTATTGGCTGGTTCCTTATCTTTAGCGGAGTTGGTGTTATCTGGTAGGTGTAAGTGAGCGCACGCTCTCTCTCTCTCTCTCTCTCTCTCTCTCACACACACACACACAGGTAGGACTATTCCGTATCTGATGTGTCGATTTTCTATCCTATCCAACTACAGATAATCATGTAATGAAGTTAATGACAATTTTATAATGGACTTGCCCGGTAATGAAGCCTGCCGTCGCCAGTGATCGAGATAAAACTTTCGTAAAGTTAAACTTCTTCCATCTCGGCTGCTTATTTTAAGGAAACAGATTGGCAGAGAAATTTATTTGATGCTTTAACGTTGCACGCATGGTGATTATGATAACGCATAAAATACGTCATTTTCCGTACGAGACGGAACTTTCAAACCTCGGTCGAAGTGTTCCATGAAGATGTATGGGATTAAGTACGAACCGAAAATTGTACGGTGATGAGCGGGAATATGAACGCTATCTTAAGAAGTTGGCTTTAAGATAAAGCCCAACAGCAGCCGTTTAAATGTCTAACTTTGAAATTATTAAAAACTATTCGGAACTTTTCCTTAATTATATTTTATGAATCCCATCTCTCTCTCCGTGTTTTTTTTTTTTTTTTTAATTTTGTAGAATGCGCGTGACTTTCATAGTAGAAGAGTCCTTTTTGTCCATTCTTATACAATACAATCTATTAGTTTTTATTGTAGCTGGATTGTTTGGATGGGTGGCAGGATTTCGTATCTCGAATCTTCTGAAATTTGTTGGGTTAATAAAAAACAAAATATAAATTATATAATTAAGTTCAAAAATTAAACTTTTTAAAATATTTAAGAAAAATATAATAAAATATTTGTAAATAACTGTAAAAATGTGTATTATATCTTTACACCTTTTAGTAATTAAAATAAAAACATTTATATTCACATTTTGAGGCCAAATAGTTTCAAATACAATAAAATAATTTTTTACATACCTATCTGTAATACTTTATTAAGACAAATAATTGCTTTTTAGTCTTTCGAAGTTATTGTTTAGTGGAGTCACACAGTAAAAACTATTTCCTCCCCAATGACAGAATCACGTCAAAGAAGTCAGTTTTTCAGAACAGGCGAATTTACGGCTTAAAATTAGTGCTGCTTAGTAATAATGGATTGTAATATATTCAAATGTTTCAGATTTAAATCCATTCTAGTAAAAATCTCTAATGACCTGAAAGTATACAAAGACTTCTTTTATCCAACCAGCTTGAACTTCGCTTATGGTTTGGAATTAAGGCAAATGTTATGAGACAGGTTGATGAAAAACCCATCCACTTCCGGCTTTTAACTGATTTTCATTTGAAAAAGCCTCTTCGTATTCTAGACTGCATTCGAGCCAAGATCTTTCCAAACAAAGGACATCATCGATATGAATAAGCTACATTCATTTTAAAAGCCTGTGCGGATGATCCCATGAATTGTAGAGAATAAATATTCCTCTACTCGCACTGCTAAATAAAAGTACATTATAACAAAAATCTTTTCAAACTGCCTGGCATTTAATAATATAGTTTTGTTGAGGCCTTATAAAGACATGCCATAGAATCCGATAATATTTTTCAGTTACCCAATGATTGATTGATATGCTGTATATATGTATGTATATATATATACATACATATATATATATATATATAACATTTGAATATATATATATATATATATATATATATATATATATATATATATATATATATATATATATATATAACATTTGAATATATATATATATATATATGTGTGTGTGTGTGTAATATTCATCTAAGCCTGATTTGTTTCCTCAGTCTTAAGTAAAAGGCTGGTTATATTGCACTAATTCGAGCCCTACCCAAGGGCCTATGAGTTGTGGAAATACTTTATGAATATGAATGCTGTGCCGAACAAAGCTGCCTAATTTTAATCCATCTAACTCGAGTGCTTCTAGAGATGTTTTTTCAATGTTTTAGGGATGACGGCTAAAGCACCTATTATTATGGGAACAACTTTCGTTTTCTTTTGCCAGATTCGTTCAA
Source organism: Typopeltis vanoorti (assembly GCF_054136105.1). Taxonomy (NCBI): domain Eukaryota; kingdom Metazoa; phylum Arthropoda; class Arachnida; order Uropygi; family Thelyphonidae; genus Typopeltis; species Typopeltis vanoorti. The sequence continues at coordinate 96,522,869 of NC_143557.1, read as the reverse complement.
CTTCGACTTGCAAATCGCGATACTTTGTAATTTTTTCATTTTCTTTGTCGTCAATCCGACTATCTCCTGGTAACTGATATTTCGATAAACTTAACACCCTTGTTTTCACTTTTTTTCAACCCACTGTTATATCGGGTGTATTACATTCCAAGCTTTTGTCAGTCTAGATTTTGAAGTATTTTAGCTTTTTCATTCTCAACTACTTTCTGGTGAACTTTATGCTTCCCATAGTCCTTAGATACTTTAAACCCATACTTTTTACATAAATGCCAGTGGATTATCTTAGCTACGTTATCATGCCTTTTACGGTACTCAAGTTGTGTGATTTTGCTGCATCCACTTATAATGAGGTCTACCGTTTCTTCCTTTTCTTTGCACAATCTACATTTACTGTCTTCTTGAATTTTTTTGTATTTTTGCCTTCATAACGTTGGTTCTAATGGCCTGTTCTTGTGCTGCAAAAATTACCGATTCTGTTTCTTTCTTTAGTGCTCCATTTCTCAACCATTGCCGGGTCAAGTTGCTGTCAGCGCTGTCGTCTATGCTGTGAAGATATTTTCCATGCAATGCCTTATTTTTCCATCTTTCAGTTCTCACTTTTACTTGGTTGGTTTTGTATTCCAATTTTGTCTCCATGGGTTAAATAAACCTTCTTTCTTTACCTAAATTAGAACTTTTACCGTTGTTTGCTGAGGATAATATTCAAATGTCGTTTTTCTTCTTCAATAGCTGTGCACAGTATTAAGCAATGATCCGGGTTCATTGTCTGATTTTGCGTGTAACTTCAAATCGTCTATGTATAAAATGTGAGATATCTTTTCTTTGCCCTTTTTTGCGCAGTTTGATGACCATAAGCAGTTTTATTCACATTAAAAATTTTAGTCGGAGATAGAGAGTCTCCTCGAAAGATACCCATTTTCATGTTTACCTATACTTTATTTTATATTCATAAATGTTAACTTTTTTTTGGTGTTCTAAAAATTTGTATAAAATATTGCTAATTTTTAAATTTAATTAAGGTAAAATCTAAAATTAATAATTAATTTAACATAATAAATATTAATTTAAAACAAATTTAAAAATTATAAATATTTTTATTATTTTAATTGAACTTTATATATAATCAGAACTTGCAAATTCATATGACTAAGGTTAGTTGGAATAAATTATAAGGTAAACGAATTATCATTAATTATTTCGAAGAAATATAAAAAAGATGAACACATTTTTCTCATTTATATGAGAATTCCGAGGAAGTTGACAAATGGCAGAATTCCAAACAGAAGGTTGAACATTATTTCCAATTATAGAAGATTACTGGCAATTAAGTTGAAGCAATTTAGCTCAGTGACGCAACAATTTTTAATTATTTTTCCATCAAATGACATCAGAAATTTGTCAAATTACTTACAAGATGGATGCTGATGAAATTTTGCTAATGTAATTTGTTTTCGCGAAGTAAATTTGGGTCTTGTACATTTTTAAGACATTCATACAAAAGCGCACAAATTACCATCATTTGCTTCAAAGGATAATTAATTATGAAACAGAGAAAGAATAATAATAATAAAAAAAACATTACAGAACTGGAAACTGAGTAAGTAATTGCATAAGTAGTGGAAAGGACTGTCATAATGCAAGAGAAAAATCAATCGTTTTATTTTTTTTTTTTGTCGTATCCCCCTTATTAACATTAATGAGCAAAAAAATGATAGAGAGATTGCATAAGATGGTTCATTTAGAGACTTCTTTATCAATGCTAGATGGATGGTAATGTGTGTGTGTGTGTGTGTGTGTGTGTGTGTGTGTGTGTGTGTGTGTGTGTGTGTGTGTGTGTGTGTGTGTGTGTGTGTGTGTGTGTGTGTGTGTGTGTGTGCGCGCGCGTGTTGGTGTGCCTCTGAACGTAGTTAGGTGATAACACTCTGTACTTCTCTACAGGATGGGGAGAAGGAAAAAAAAATAATTTATTATACACAAAACCATTTGCTCCAAATCACCCACGGTAATAATGTCTTAATCATGCTAGCAAACACTGCAGGCATGGCCCTTTTTCGTATGACAGCGTAACAAATACGGTATTAACGCTTTAAGGGGGAGACCTTGCGTCAGACTTTGCCTAAAGCACTTGTCTGATAAGGAATCTTGCAATTTCCTTCGCAGTCAAAAGAGAGTTTATTATTAATGGAAACGATGATGTGTCTAATCTATACAACATTGACAATTTTCAATTTTCGCCAGAGAACCGTATGCCAAGCCAAAACTATCTTTGTATAGTCAAACTACTTCGATTAATGATATTATAGGTGTTTACTTCGACAGCAAAAAGGATACAGTGACACTTTATATGCAAAAAATAAGATTTGGGCATTTTTATTTCCCTTAGAATCTCATATTCTTTCCAAAGGGAAGATTTCCTGAGTGGTGACATTATATTACATAAACATAAAAGCTAAATATGTTAGAGTTATACAGAGTCAGCTATTTCCTCATGAATTTTTTTATTATCGTATTTAATGTTCAACTCATTTATTGACTATAATATTTAAATGGATTATATATTTTATTTCTTAAAAATTTTCATTTTTTATTATTTAAAAATTTTAAAGAGTATATTAGTATGTTTATACGAAACACCTAATAATTTTACAGAACTATTTAATATAAATAAACTTTTAAGGCGTATACATATGGAAAATTGTTCATTGTCAATTTGTTTTTGCATTATTTTGTATCTGCATTTATTTTTCCACATACAGAACTCCCAGTCATGCTTTTTTATGAGTAGGAAATGAACTCCAAAGCAAAAAGGATCTACACATCTTAATGAGGCCATCTAGCCTTTAGTTCAAGAAAATCTTCAGATTCTACATTAAGATGCTAACGTCAATCAATTCGGTCTCTTAAATTGACGAACAGTGAACACCATTAAACTCCAGATGTAATATTAAATCATTCAAAATCTTGTAAGAAACAGATTTTTCTAATAAATTAATTGGAGTCTCAGCTTCACTTCTCATCTTGCTTATCTCTAATCTTTCAGTTCGTAAACGCTTCCTAAATTGTATTATGAGAATGTTAAGAATAAATTATAGTAATATTCTACAATATGATGTCTTTGTCATTACAACTATAATGTTTTAATGGAATTATTGTAGATATGAGGAAGCAATGTTATCCATTATTAAAAATAATTCAATAACAAACCTCATATGATTGAAACGAATGTTATTGTGTGTGGGGAATACCAGAACTGGATATATAATTCATAGTTTTTTTTTTATATAATGCAAAATTAATTTTGTTTATTGCCAGTTAAGACGTGTGTGGCGTAATGCTTCAATGATGTTGCGCTGTTAAGGACCAATAGAGGAGGCATCCGGAACTAAGTCGTAAGAAAGATACCACTCCTTGCAAAAATTCTCAGTTCGAATTCAACTTACCGGCAAATATTTATGTGAATTAAAAATAGTAAAATAAAATAAACTACGCGATATTTTAGATCGCTCGCCAACATCTTCTTTTGATTGTCTTGAAATAATGTTCCAAAATTTTATTATGATTCGTATAAGGATGGGAGTAGAGAGGTTACTTCTGAAGAGGTCAGAAACCACACACAGTTAACAGACAACAAGGAACGACATAATTCAAACGAATATTATCTTGTCACGATAGTAGTCTTGACTGACTTAATTTTAGATAACTAAAGTGAAGACGCTGGGTTTCCTGGCCACATTTTCAAACATTTTGTGAAGAAAATAAAGCCTTTCTCCCGACTATCTATACTGGACCAAATCAGTCTTAGTTTAAAAGAGCCTTAGAGAAAACCTTCATGTGCATGATGCCATACAAACGTAAATGAGGATCACGTCATTTCTCTTATGGTGTCATAACCCGAAATAAACCTCTAATTTTGGCAACTTTCTCTTTAGATAATGCTATTGCACTTGACAAGATTAAGTTAAAGAAAAAAAACAACTAAGATACTTATAAGTCTTAAAGGACAATTAATTTCTTTCTATTTACTTAACACTAAAAGGTTCAGAACTTAAACAGATGGGCTGAAGTTGATATTAAAACTACGGATAACTTAGGGAAAAGGAAAAAAAACTTTTTAGAATTCATTACCGAAAACTGACATTTTTCAAACTTGGCTGCAAGCTGTACGATTTTTTACGTAATTTATCAAGTTAAAATTAAGTCAAGTACGTCGGATTATACAGAGCTTGTGCAATAATTAAAGTTTGCTTAATGAACTCATCGCTTTTTTCGTCCGTCGTATGACACAGAATGCTGATCACCAAAACTTCTTTCTGTTCGAAATCCGAAAAACTCAAACGACTTAATTTTCCTTCGGGAATAATTAATTGCGAAATATATCTGCGAATTAACAGAGAACGTTGCAGGCCAAATGAGTTTCTAATTGTATAAGTAGATTGAGAAAGAATAAATGCATATTTCTTAAAGAATGGCTTTTATCTTTCTTATCTCTTTTTTCTAAAGTTTTATTAAGATAATTAAAGGCGAAGTTCTTTCTGGTTCTAAGGAGGCAGTAATTATTCCTTATTTCTATCCAATCTCTTCTAAGACTATACTTGATTAATCTTCGAATCGGACTAATATTAAAGAAAATAAAGATAAATATCAAATTCTGGAAACGCAAACTCATTTTTACTGTTAAAAAGTGCAGTTTAAAAGATTTTCGTTCTTGGAGATTAAGTGAAGAATTTATTATTAAAAGTTCTACAAACATTTCAAACTTTCATAAATTATGTATTCAATTTTTAGATAAAAATTAGCAATTACAGATTAGCGTTGTACTGATTGTTTCCTTCGTTGCTTTGAATATAAAATCTTCTGAGTGACATAATACGTTATTTTTAAATTGTACAACACTTATTCAGTTGCAGCGTATTTCCCATTTCGACAAACAGTTTCAGTTAGCTCTAACGTTAGATGTCTCTTCTTAAAAATACAATTTTTCATCGTAAATTCAATAACTGAATTTCATGTCATGCACGATTTTATTGGTAGAGGGCGCTATGAATCAATTTATATAATAGATGTTTTTTTTTTTTTTTTTTTTTTGAGACGTCTACCATTAATTTTTCGATTAATCCATTTCAAACACTGTGTTGCTACGCAAGCAGTTTTCCCCTGTTTCCATGGAAACGTACGCTATGCAACTTAGTTTATTGTATGTTCCATCACTGTACATTTCATTCTTGAATAATTACGTCACATCCGCTAATATCAACAATTTAGTTTCAAACAAATAAACAATACTATTTTGCTATTTAGTGAGATTTCAATGTAATAGTTATGACACAAGTATAATTATTCTACAAAATATGATATGTTGTTTTTAAAATAATAATTTTAATTTAGAAGGTGTTTTAAATGCCATTTGCCGCCTTTCTGGGACACATCTTGCGCTTTAAGAGTGACTAAATTAAAAATAATAAAGTTGTCACATTTGATGCTTCAAATGTGACAACTTTGCTTTTTCTTACATTTTCATGTTTTGATGAAAATAACGTCAAAATTAGTACTTTTCATGTAACCCATTCACAAGGGGAACGATAAAATAAAAAAGTAATACAATTTTTCTGCGTATCATTAGTATTTTTCATGTAACCCATTAGTATTGTTACGAAATTAAACACTTAGTGTACAGCAATGTTATTCTTGCTTTTGTGACGTAACAATATTTCGAACTGATAGTGAAATGTACATTAACTTAGAGATATCTATTGTTATGATAGTCCGTTCACAACAATGGTATTTCGATAATAAAAAAAGTTGATATGATGAAATATTAATAATATCAACACCATAATTGACATGAAATTAATAAGTATTTTATTTATTGTCAAATAACAATTTTTTTTTCAGATAGTTCCTATTTAAGAATTAAACCGATGGCACTTTATGTAGCCTTTAGAAATAACCTCTTCGAATTGCCAACGAGTGCCACATGAGACTTTTCATCGCTGCCAAATACCAATGAAAATAACAGCCGGGTAAAAACGGTAAGGGCGTCAAATCATTAACCGGAAGGAAGCGCATTTGTTGCAGTCAGAAAATAAAAATAGGAGAGAATGCTGCAGGCGTTTATATTAGTTTAAGTAGCTACAAGCCCAGCAAAGCATCCCGGAGCACAGAAAGTAAAGAAAAAAACAGGTCATAGATAGTGCAGAAAATCAAACTACAGTTAAAAAGGAATCACGTGACACGGACGAAGCATTGTTGAGAAAAAAAGTTTGCTAACAATGGAAGACTGAATAGCTAATTGTTTGATTCTATTCTGTCGTCACGTTTCTATAGTGAGTTTATATCATACTGTTAGAATTTGGTTACCGGAGTCTTTTATAGAGGAATTCTTTTTTTTTTTTTTTTAAATCACTTTCAAAACTCTACACTTGAAGAACGTAACAGCAATAAAAAGAATTGACCGACACGCGCGCGTGCTCGCACGCGCACACACACGCGGCGAAAGATTTGAACAGCGTACGTGGACTCGTCCTGTGAGAGGAAGACGAATGGGAGATTACTGAACCGTGCATCTCTCAAAGGAGACTGGAGGTGCGAGGATATAAGAAAGACACCTGTAGTCTAAGGCACGGACATGCCAAGGTTTCGCACACAACAAATAAGAATGGCAATGCATTTCTTTTGTGCTGTCTCCCTGAGTTCACATGGTGCGAACTGTGTGTTCCCTGTTTGCAAAAGCATGGACAAACTTAGTTACTTTGATGATTCGTTATTTTGAAAGGGATGGGAGAAGTTACGAGGAATACTTTCCAAGTCAATCTAATCAATGCACGGATATTGCACGTGAAAGTTATTACGAATGTTAATTTTACACGGTTATAGAACTCATTCAAATAAACATTATCTTAAAAATTATAATGTAACTTATATTTTACTTAAATTTTTATCTTTAACTTTTTTAAAATTTTAGAAAAATATTTCATACACCTTTAAATATTTCATATTAAAATGTGTTAATAAATTTATTGCATAATTTTAATTTCAAATTAAAATATTTTCAAATATTTTAATTTGAAAAATTAAAATTTAATTTATATTTTGGGTAAAGTTTTAAAATATAAAATATATTTTAAAGCATTACTTTTTTTAAAAAAATTAAAAAAATATAAACATAAATGGATGGAACGCATTCAAAGAATGAAAACAGAAAGATTACCAAAACAAGCCTTAAAGTACAAGCCATTAGGAAAAAGAAAACCAGGACGTCCTCTTAAACGATTCAACGATGACTTCTAAGGCCGGAACAGGCCATACTAGGCCTAAATCCTTGATACGTATGATGATGATGATTAACTTTTTAAACACACCTTTAAATATTTCATATCAGAATATTACAATTGATTTATGTTATTAAATAGTTATCATATCATACCCCCGTGGGTTGGCCGGGTACGAATAGTGCCACTGCAACCCATGCATGTCGTAAGAGGCGACTGAAATGGGATGAGTTTCGCTCTCTTAGGTTTCTTCCGAAATTTTGTTCCCGGGGGGGCTTAGATTTCGGGGGGTTTGCCCTGAGAGAGCATTTTGAGTCTCTGAGAAGGGTGTTCTCCGGTGTCGCCCATGAGGAGCATTGTCAGTGGATGCTTTTCCCTGGAATATGAGCGGTTCTGCACAGTGGTGGTGGTGGGGGGGCGTCACTGAGTGGAACCAACGCTGAGTTGGACGATCCTTCAGCCACTCGTAGGGAGTGGTCCGGGGGAACGTCTTAATTTTTAGGGGCTTTACTTAAACATCAGCCCCACTGTAGCCATGCATGTCGTACGTGGCGACTAAAATGGGTACCCAGGGAGGGTAATGGATGACAGTGCTATAGCCAATGAAGTTGTAATTGAAGTTCGGCTATTGCTATTATCCTCCTGCCATGATCAGAGCTTTATATAGCTCAATAACACCCTATCCATACATTTTCTTCTACAGATAACGGGGAATATGAAAAGCGGTCTTACTTCATCCATCTAGCCAAAAAAAAAAAAAATGGTTATCACATATAGCACAATGGAAGATCGTGCTGATTGAATGTAATCCACTGCATTCCAATTTGACATATTCAAAAAAAAAAAAAAAGTTCGATTTAGATGAAATTGAAATTTGGATAGATCATTTTAAATAAATTTCAGAAAATATTCTGCAAAATAAAAATGGAAGTTAATTATACAATAACTTATTACAACTGTATCAATGGATTGTTGTTAAACAGACAGGGGGATGTGTAGAGCTATGTGTGAACTAATACTGTAAAACGTCCGAAAAGAAATTGATATTATAAACAGGAACGTCACGCCTCTTCCCAGGTGGGTCCAGGAAGAAATTCATGTTGGAATAAGTTGGAAAAACGAGATAATGATGATGATAGAAAGAAAAGCTAGGGATAAAGCTACAAAAGTTGAGAAGCAATAAGATGAAGAGAAATAGGACGAGAAGGAAAGCGAATTGAGTTAGAAAAATACAAGAGAAACAGAAGGAATAAAAAAAAAGATAAAGAGAAATTACCCTCGGCCTGACTATGGAGAGTAATGTTTAAAATATTTCAGTTGTCACTTTTGAGGACCTTAATTTAAAGATATTTTCGAATTCTGTTATAACTGGTTCGTTTTTTGTTTTTTTTTTGCACCTTTATTTTGCACATTTAGTTGAAGAGGAGATTAAGATGACATTTCATTGTTGCCCTGTTCTTAACAATGAAATTAATTATTTCATTGTTAAGAACCGAACGTTCACAATACTGTAGAAAATGAAGGTCTAATTCAATATAAACATGTCTTATTCCTAAAATTATATTTATATTAACGTAGTAATCGTTTTTATGACCGGGTTAAGCTATTAGTTATAATATGGGTGTGGCTAAGAGATCTAATACTGTTATGTTAAAGTGCAATTAGCGTAAAAACCTCCACTATTAGCTACGTTTCCATTTCATCGCATATGTGGACATTGAGAAATGTGTGTAAGGTCTAGACCGACCGCCTGACAATCAGATCCATCAGTTCCTCGCTCGGGGATGTCAAAATCACTAACAAGATTGCCCCGATCGGTGAGCACAGACTTACTGATGAATGAAAACAGCCGAGTTCATTAATTGAAGCTCAGGAACTGTAATCAATGGCTGCCGTCTTGCTTCAAGAATCGCCCAATAGTTACAATTGGCTTGGAAACTAGCATTTAACCAACACTCTTAATTGTTTCTAGAGGTATTGTCAACAAAGTTTTTTTTTCCTTATGTTGTAGTTGTATAAAGGTTTTTTAATTTATTTTAAAATGCATAATTTATTTATTTTTATTAATAATTTATACTCAATTATTTAAAATAAAGAGCCAATAGGCTTCATTTCCGCGATGTAAACATTATTTAAATTAAGGGAGATATTAAATCCCACATTGTTTTAAATCATTTCTTTGATTCCGATCTTTGAGTTTCTTATTCGGTTTTAAAACAATGTGGGATTTAATATCCCCTTAATTTAAATAATTTATACTCAAGTTATACAGAATTAAAATAAATATTAAATATCTTAATATTTTAATTCACCACAAAAGGTAATATTTATAATATATAAATTTGATTCTAATTTAAATAAAGAGCTTTTAAATATACTATAAATGAATACATTATTTTATCTTTGCTAAATCTTTGTGTGTGTGTGTGTGTGTGTGTGTGTGTGTGTGTGTGTGTGTGTGTGTGTGTGTGTGTGTGTGTGTGAACTACTAATTCATATGCAGTGTTTCTTCCTTCTCCACTTGGCTTTGTGTATATTTCGTTTACTAAATGGCATTCCCTCCCTCCAAACCGATTTCGCCATCCATCAGGTCCACTTTGACGTTAAAAATAAATAAATAAATAAAACAAGTAATTCATTACCATTAGCGCCCATATTTACGACCTATTGCTCATAGAGGATGACACCAGCATCCCTTCCCTAACATATCTGAATTACGTCTGTTACCCTAAATAGAAACATATTGCCTCATGAATAGAAAGAGAGACAGAAAGAATAAAGGATCATTCCTATATGATGTCACCCACTTAGGGAAACGTGATGCTAGGAAATATCTAGAATAACATCAGGGTTACCAGAAAGCATCTACTTAGAAATTTTTCTTTTAGATTAGAAAAATTAACGAATTTTAAATTTTAAAAAAATCACTAAACATATTATATTATTTATTGAGTGAGTTCAAATCTCTCGTGATTGGTCTTTTGAGTATAAAAATGGCTCCGACATTCAGCAGCACTTTTAAAGTACCAAAAAGGAGAAAAAATACACTAAAAACGAATAAAATAAATGAATAAAAGAGTATATTAAAAATACTGTAGAAACAAGTATAGTGAAGAATAAAAAAACTGCCAAAACAATAAATCAACGGAACATGGGGGAGAGGAGAACCTGGTCCAGGAGACCTACTCTAAAAGGGGCTGAGGACTAGCTCGATGTTGGCCTTAACAGCCGTGATTTATTCAGAATTAAACCTGGTATCTATGTTTAAGTGCGAGATGAAATCCCACCGATGAGCGGTCCGCAGGATCAAAAGTCAGTAACTCAGCGTTGTTCCCCTCAATAACAGGCTCACCCTGCCACCGAGAACTCTGAAATCCGGTTGACTCTACATCGTGGCAGGCTCCCACACCACCGAGTAAAGCCGCTCATTTGCTCATCTAAGGGTAACAGCAACAGCCATATCAGTAAAATCTGAATTTAAAAAAAGTCACATAGATAATAGTGGTATGGATAAGTGCAAACCAACCTGCCTCATGTTCTATTATTGTTCTTATCAAGGTAAATTTATAAATTGTGTTTATGTTATTAGTAATTTAATTAGTAAAAAATAAGAAAATAAATTATTTTATCAGAATTAATTTATAAATTTTAAAAATAATAAAGATTTTTTATTTTTATTTTATTTATTTATTTTATGTTTTAGGTGTAATTAGCATTTATTTTATTTATTTATTTTATGTTTTAGGTGTAATTCTGTGAAAGAGGAGAGGAATCCAAAAGTTCCAGAGTCTTTCACCATTGAAGTATAATCTGCAATGAAAATTGAAATAAAAAGATAATACGAGAAAGCTTCCGTATTTTTTCCATTGCGGATCATGGAAACATACCTATCCCTCAAAGAATATAATTTGTGCATATTTGTGAATCTTTGTAAGAGAAACAAATTAAGAAACATAAAATACAAGAATAGTTAAGGAAATGAAATAAATACAATAGCAGAAATATGAACTAGAACACAACAAGAACGAGTGCGGGGGTGGGGGGGGAATAATCCATGATAGTTTATAAAACCCGAAGTTAATTTAAACGAAGGATTATTGCGATTGGTCAGTTACTACCAGCATGTTCACTGCCACAGCTCTTCATATGCATTGTTGATCAGATGGCGCTAGCCACGTGCATATGAAGGTTTCAACAATTAATCAAGCTGGCTTTAGACGAATGCATTTGATAGAGTGAACGACACGACCGATTGCACATCGCAAACGGTGACCGGCACGGTATAACCATTGTTAATGGCGCGATGTTTGTGTGCGTGTAGATAACGACATTACCTTGCACTTTGCCCTATTTATATACTGCGGAGATGTCTCGTGTGATCTGGAAAGGAGAAATTAACAATCATTGCTTTTCGCTAAGCCGCTCTTTTCCCACACTTACTTCCTTCCGCGATGTATAATTCATGATATAATCTGCATGACATCAGATGTCATGACAGTGAAATGCAACCGTTAAATTCGCCACGTTTCGCAAATTCTTCCGTCTGCTTTTCCCCATAGAAAGAGAGGAATTAGATGATGAATGTAGGATTTACGAGTTAAGGCCATCGTCGTTTGCCAGAATTGGAAACATCTGCTAATTTTTCACTTACTACCATCTAATCAGGATTAAATACAGTGGAGAAGTTCGCTCTAATTAAAATGGATGAACACTAATACTCTGTTGATGTCACGATGGAATACGCGATGACCTTTTAATGCCCTCTGCATATCCCTGTTTCTAAATTTCAAATATTTAATGATACACTAACATTGAATAGTGATTATATTGAAGTCAAATTCTAATAATGAAATCCTAACATAATTGGCCTACGAAGGCTTCCGTAGTTTTCCTTTTTCTGTAACAATGTAGGAATCTGTCGTTCGTTTCAAATACGGGGTCTTTCAAGGAACATGAATTATGTGTTATGCAGTTTAAGAACGTGATTATGTATTACAACTATTATGACTAGTTTTCCTATTTCTCATTTAACTTTATCTCTTAGTTATGATATCGAAGTTCAAATCAAAGAACTAAGACACTTTTAGTGAAACACGGACGCCTCCTTATTTTTTTTTTAATTGTCACTGATATAAATTCATCGTTTGTTTTTCGACTACTGAATCCTTCAAGAAAAGTCAATTATATGGTTTATGAAGCTTTTCGACAAGACATTACGCATTAAATAGAAGTGTTCTAATTATTTTTCTCCCGTTCCCATGTAATTTCATCCTTTAGTTATGACGAGTTTAATCACACAAAATTAAGATACAAATAGCATACGGAGGCTTCCGTATTTTTCTCTCTCTAACAATGTATAAATCCATCGTTTGTTTTCGAACTACGGAGTCCTTCAAGGAACATGAACTTGTGGTGTTTATGGCCTTTTACAACGCAGTTATTGTGCATCGAATACAACTACTGTGACCCTCGTTTTTCCGTTGACCCATGAAATTTGACCCGTTTATCATGATCACATTTTAATCAAATGCAGTAGTATAAAAGAAACACAGAACTAAAGACACTTTTTAATAGAATATAAATCACACTCGAAAAGTTCACTTCCAATTATATAAGATTAGCGGAAGGTGACGAGAAGGCGGTGACAGCCATTATAACCAAGTTTAACTAATGATGTGCTGTTGTTCCCTCGTAATTAATGATAAATCTCCTTATACCCCGAGTGTACGTGTGTTAGTTTAAAGGGAACGGAAGGGTCGAATCATTTATCACCACAGTGACTTGCTGACGTAGCTAACATAAGTCTGGCTGCTGGTGTCAATATATATATTAACATCCGGGACCTGTTAGTGAGATACGAACAAAGAACAGGAAGGATAATGAGATCGCAAGACGTAATTCTAATTACATTTTGTTTATTAAACATTCTCATAAGCCTCTATGGTTTTCTTCGCATAAAGTTACCAAAAATTCTGTTATGCCCCGAAAACTTTCTCAATTATTAATATCACGAGGTGATTCATCAACTCTATCATATTTCGTTGCATGAGGCTAAATGTTAAACACGATGACATCCACACAATTCAATATTGGCATTTGAAAAATTAATCAGATTAAAGACAAGAAAACTGTTCATTTCCTCATTTGTAGAATACTGTGTTGCATTATTTAAATTCATATTCGATTTCAACAATGAAAGTTCATCCCAGAAATGTTGCAATTTCAACAATTGCGTTCTAACAATCGCAATTGTATCAGCAAACTAATTGGCTGAGCTTGTTAATTGTTACTTTGTGCTTGAAATTTTTTTCTGTGTGAATAAATTGCTTTACATTTTGAAGTCGTTTTTGTTGATTTATTTTTTCAACAGTCGATTGTGGAATGAAATTCAAGTCGATCATCATTCTAAGAGAGTAAAATCAGTCAACTGCCGGATTAATTTTTAAAAAATAACAACGTGCACTTACTTTAAAAATTAATTAAAAAAATAAAAACATATTCTTATACTTGTAAATATTTTTAAATTAATAATGGTGAAAAAAAAAAGAATACGTTAATTAGCAAAAAATAAAATAAGTTAATAATGCACGGTTTGACGTATTTATTTATTTATTTTTTTGCTAGTATTAATTTAAAAATATGGATACCATAATCCACGGGAATATAAACTCCATAATACTTATAAATGTTTACTGGCGAATAAAATTGTGATATACATTTCTTTTTTAAACTTATGTTGCGCCACACACGCACGGACATTACACACATAAAAGAAAAAGATGACGTGCAAAACATTATTATCCTTCCTTTAATCCTTTGTACAAATAAGAGGATGCCATTGCTTCAATAATCATCTCATGACCCTCCATCTTTGATCCTTAAAAAGATACGCACTTCCCCATTCTGAAGAGATAGCCTTTTAATCATAGATGGTATTTAAGAATTCTGTAAATTCGGCTTTTCTCTTCTCAAGAAAATAAGAACAAGAAAAAAAAATGTGACTTTTTTTTTTTTTTTTTTTTTTTCCTTATCGATCGAACCACACTGTCGGCTTGTCATCGCGGAGAGTAAGACTCGCACAGGCTCTGATTCCCGCTGGGTGCTTCGCAGGCGTAAAGTTGTTTGATCTCCACACGCCTGCAGGGATTTTCTCTCGGCACTGGCTTGTCTTCCCAACGCTGGAAACGAACGTGGAGGGTGTAATGAGAGACAGCGTATTACATGGAAGTTTGTCCTTGGGATTTCTACATCTTCCGTAGCACGGAATACAATACAGATTCGGGACTCCGAGAGCCTCTTTAAAAACATAAATGCAAACAACAACTAGTTTTACGAAAGAGGCTTAAAGTTTGAACGAAGTTGTACTCCCCCCCTTCTCTCTCCCTACCCATGTATTCCTTCCTTTGCATCAGTTTCTTGGCTATCTCTACTACCATCCTCATCTGATTCTAAAGTGGCTATCTGAGTTTTATCATTCGTCATCTGTTAGTGTAATAATGCTCACATAAACATTGGGAATAGAGTAAGCCATATTTATGCATGAAAAAAAAAAAAAACGCATTTGTTATTCGTCTGTGTGTGAAGTTTACATCAAGGAATTTTGCCTTGGTAGATTTCTTCAAATCCGATCGCATTTTTTTTTTCATAGACTTACACACTAGAATGCCTTATGAAATTCAAAATAGACTGCAAACGATCCAAATACTTGTTCAAATGCTGAAATACCCCATTTAGGTTAAAATTGTGAAAGGATTATGAGTGTACGAAAAATATTTGGTGTTGTTTGGACCTGATTGTTGGATATCTGATGAAAGAAAAACGAAACAGATCTTTGGAAAGTAGTAACACATCAACCTCATTTTGATACGTTAAGAAAATCATATTTACGAACTTTGGTTAATGTTTCGAAATTTACATTCGAAATATTTCTGAACTCGGCAAAGTTCTCTTGTAGTTTTCTTGTTGTTTTCGGTTTTGTATAAATGTTTTAGCATTTAGAGTAGATGGGTGAGTTAAGTTTTCACTTTATGCAACTAGTTTCGGCTTCCGTATTTTTTGCTGTTTCTAACAATGGTAAAAAATCGATCTATTCACATATACGGAAGCCGTTAAAGAACACTTTTGTATTTAAGAATTATATGCAATTGTTTAGCACACATACAGAAGTATTGTTGCTATTTGTCGTTGTTTTAACTTTAAAAAAAATTATATAAATTATTACGCTAAATTTATATTTCACAAGAACTGCAAATAAGTAAACAATCAGTTTTTGCACAACTAACAGTATTCGAAAGAACTGAAAATAATTCAACCAACTTCGTCAAGTCAATTCGAATCCTATAGAGAAAATGAAAGTCCTTTATCAATTCATTACATCAACGTATAGAAAGTAGCTCGTATCCAATATTGAGCTCCCCTCTCTCTTTCTTCTCCCCCATTATCCATATTAAGCCCTCAACTTCTTTTCAAGTACGGCTGATAGCAACCAGTGAGGTGTAAAAGTAGACAGGACTAGCAATCGAGTATATGATCATTATTAAGTATTGCCCAAACTCTCTCTAGCATCTAACGGAGAATATTAATTAACCCAGAGCTACGTGCAGTGAGTTATTAACAAATTAAATGGTAGATTTGGTATCGCACACTATCTAATTGCCTTGCTTAATTATACCGACTCCCGCGGCTGCTAGACCACAAGACGGGAATATTAACTGAACCACCACACCTCCCTACTGGCCCCCGCGATGCTAACTGAAGAGATTTACTGACTTCGCTCCTACCACCAAGGCAGCAAGTATTATACTAGAGTTGAACTTATTAAAGTCTTTAAGCTTTAGCTCGTTAAGACACTGGTCCTAACCTGCCCAAGTAGCCTATGTAATTAGATGAAAATTCCTGTGAGGTCTCTCACGGATGCTCCTTGCTGCAGTCACTCAACCATTTGGAATGTGGATAAAAGGATTTAAACTTGTAGGTGGGTTTAGTTAACCTTTCTCATAACAGAGATTTGACTTCGGCAATCTTTGTGCATAGAAGGGGCAATGGCTGCATTCATTTCTTACTTGAAGTGCTACAGTGACATATATATGTCTGATAGCAATCAATGTTATTATTTCTGTTTCTAATTTTCATTAAAAAAAACCGTAGGCATCGTTTGGCAATGCAACTATAACAATATGACGTCACAACTGAGTTCAACAATTAAAATCCATAGGCATTGTTTGCTAGCCAACTGTAACAATACGACTTCAACAATCAGTTTTGAAACACTTAACACCATAGTCGTTATTTGCAAGGCAGCTTTAAATAATATACACTTAAAGAATCAGTTAAAAAAAAATTAAAATCCATAGGCATTGTTTGCAACGCAATTGCTACAATACAACGTAAAACAATCAGTTAAATCTTCTATTATTCCCACCAAATAAATAAAACAAATGTTTCGTATTTTACCACAGAGATTCCAAAAATAAATCTTGGACTTGAAATGTCTTAGCTTGCAACTATATATTAACTTTTTATGAGCACATTGATTGAGTTTTACTGGCTTTTCAATCCTTTCGAATTGTTGGTTCTCATCGGAGAAAAAAAATTTACATTTTATTTATTTATTCTAAAATAATAATGAACACTTAATATTCTTTTTAAATATTACTAAATTTATTATATAATAATGATTTATTAATTTTATATTTAGATATTTTATTCATACACCTATTAAAAATTCATTTAGAAATAATATAACTTTTCGACATGTGACAATTTTTTGAATTTAGTTAATATATTATTATATTATATATTATTAACTAAATATATTGACTAATATATTTGATATATTTAGTTAATATAATATATTATATATTTAGTTCATCATCAAATTCCTGCCATGTACCCTCAAGGGGTGTACAGGATATAATAGTACTACATGAAAAATTTACATCATTACTAACTTCCTATCTACAATTTTCTGATAAATCAATCTGTTACCTGTCAAAGCTACAACATTATCAGATCTTATATTTCTATCGTCTAAGGCACTTTGTACAGTATCAATCCACCTATATCTTGGTCTTCCTCTGGGTCGTTTTCCTGCCAACCTGGCAGAGAACACTTGTTTTGCTAATCTTTCCTCTCCCATTCTATTTAAGTGACTATACCATCTGAGATTAGCTCTGCTAACGCATTCCTGGATGCTGACAATGTCAAGTTCTTTCCTAATATCCTCGTTTTTAATATGATATTGCCATTGATGCCATCTGTTCACGCCTCTAATCTTTCTCAGGACTCTCATATCTGTGGTCTCTAGTCTTTGGTCAAGTGTTTTACTTCTGACCCAGCTCTCAGATCCATAAGTTAAAATTGGTTTGAACACAGTCTTGTATACAGCTAATTTAGTGTTCCGACTAATTTCTCCCTTTTTCCATATGAATTTATTCAATTGACTTCCCACCATACCAGCTTTTCTGATTCTGTTGTCTATTTCTAAATTTAATTTACCATCTTCACTAAAAATAGTGCCTAAGTAGCTGAAATGTTTTACTTGTTCCACAGTTCTCCATTCACAACACAGTTGACATTTTCAATGATTCTGCCAATTTTCATTGTCTTTGTATTGCTGACCTTCATGCCATATCTATTACAATAGCTATTCAATTTAGTCAGAGAATCTTGCAGACTTGTAGTGGATTTATTTAGAAGTATAACATCATCCGCATAAAGCAAAGAGCTGACATTAACATCTCCAATTTTGATATCAGGTTTAATACCACTTTCCTTCATAATGTGATCCATATAGATAATGAATGACAGAGGGGATAATGTACATCCTTGTCTGACACCAGATTTAACATTAAACCATCTTCCTGTACTTCCTTCAATTCTAACTGCTGACTTACAACTCAAATAAAGAGTAAGTATTGCTTGATATAATTCCCCATTAACACCATATAACTGTAGCGTATTGAATAGTTTCTCACTTGCCACCTTCTCATATGCCTTTTCCAAATCGACAAAATTTAAATACAGATCTTTGTTATATTCCCATGCTTTCTCCACTATTTGTCGTAAAGTGAAGATCTGATCCTGACAGCCTCTATTTGGCCTGAATCCAGCTTGTGCTTCACC
The DNA here is from genome assembly GCF_054136105.1 of Typopeltis vanoorti. NCBI lineage: Eukaryota > Metazoa > Arthropoda > Arachnida > Uropygi > Thelyphonidae > Typopeltis > Typopeltis vanoorti. The sequence continues at coordinate 96,504,477 of NC_143557.1, read as the reverse complement.
CAGCTTTTCTTCCACAATTCTTCTCAATCGTTTCTCAAGTATACTTGCATAGATCTTGCCAGGAACACTCAGTAGGGAAATACCTCTGTAATTCTCACATTCAGTTTTATTTCCCTTTTTATATATGGGTACTATTACAGCTCTACTCCAATCATCAGGAATTCGTTCCGCTGTTCAGGTTTTCTGAACTATGCCGTGCAGCCACTGCAAGAGTTTTATACCACCATACTTCAGCTTTTCTGGTCGAATATCATCTACTCCTGCTGCCATTCCACATTTCAAGCCTTTGATGGCTTTTTCTACTTCAAGTGTGGATATGTATTCCTGACTGCATGCCTGGTCAGTGTTTTTTATCACTGTGCTGTCATCACTGCTTGTTTCATTTAGCAGTTTTTCAAAGTAATTACTCCATACTTCAAGGATATCTTTTTCTCCTGTTTTCATGTCACCTTTATCATCTTTAACTCCTTGTACAGCATTTTTTCCTCCATTCCTAAGCTTCTTCAACAACCTCCAGAATATTTTGCCACCTTCTTGATATTTATTTTCTATATTCTTGCCAAAATCCTCCCATGACTTTTGTTTAGCTAGTTCTACACAGTGTTTAGCATTCTTGCATTTGTCTCTGTATTCTCTAAGAGCACAAGCTGACTTATTTGCCAGGAACTTTTGATATGCTTTCTTCTTTTCCTTGACTGCCTCTTTAACTTCCTGTGTCCACCATGGAGTTCTGATATTTCTATCCTTGCACACAACCTCACCACATGCCTCTCTGGCTGAATCAATCAATGTTTTCTTCAAGGCTTGCTACTGAATCTCCGAGGTTTGGTTTCTGTTCTCAAACTCTTTCATTTTTCTTCAATAATCTTTGTGTATTTTAGTCTACAATTCACATCTGAGAGCTGCTCAACTTTTATTCGCTTTAAAACTTTCTTACATGTTATTCTTTTCAATATGAAATTCAATTTTATCCTGCTCAAGACTAAATAGTGATCGCTTCCAATTTCAAATCCTCTGTACACTCTGGCGTCCTGCACCAGGGAGAAAACATCATTATCAACAATAACATAGTCAATGAGACTTTTCTTATTCTTTGCCTCTTCTCTCCATGTGAATTTGTGCACATTTTTATGTTGGAACATGGTGTTAGTAATAACCAGTCCATGTCCTGAGCAGAAATCCAACAGATGTTGGCCATTATTACTAGCTTGCTCTTTTCTCCAAATTTTCCCAAAATATTTTTGTATGTCTCACAATCATTTCCTACTCTGCTATTTAGATCCCCAACAAGGACCAACTTTTCATTTTTCATTGTGTCAGTTGCTTTTTCTAAAGCCTCAAAAAATTCCTCCACTTCTACCTTAGTAGAACCTTCTGTGGGACCATAGGCACAAATAAGTCTCATTGTCCAGTTCCCCATTCTCATATTTGCCCACATTACTCTACTTGAGACTGACTGCCATTCAAGAAGATTAGCCTCATATTTAGTGTTGAATACTATGGCTACTCCTTTTCCTTGATTGTCATTGCCTGGATATAACATTTTGTATTGATTGCTCTGAAAGATCTCACCAGTTTTGGTCTTTTTTGTTTCAGTCACCCCTATTATGTCGATCTGGTACTTATCTAATTCCTCAGCTAGCTCCATTTCTTTGCCATTCAGGCTTCTTACGTTGATAGTACCGATCTTTAACTCTGGTGATGTTGAGTTGGGGTTTGTTTTCAGATTTGTTCCAGTAGCTGACTTTTCGCTGTTCGCCCTGGTTCCCTGGCGCAAACAACGTGGGCCTTGTTTAACCGGGCGACGCCCCAACCGGCATGAAATTTTGTCATGTTGTACCGTCATTTTTTTATTTTGGTTTAACCAATAAGAATACAATTTGGTCGGCTAAATCCCAAATTGCCAGCCCATCCTCGTTCGTTTAGTATCCAAATAGATACCCAACAGGGTGCACCACGAGAAGGTGAGGATTGGACATTAGGTCAGAAGCCTTGGTCGGTTCTCCGCATTCCTTTAAAGGCTATGTGGAGGTCTCCTCTCAGTTATACAGCTTTGACCCTTAAGCATCCCTATATATATATATATATATATATATATATATATATATATATATATATATATATATATATATATATATATATATATATATATATATATATATATATATATATATATATATATATATATATATATATATATATATATATATATATATAAACTAATATTAACTAATAAATGACACATTTAGTTAATATATTATATATTTAGTTAACTAATATATATGATATATATGACATAACTAATATAATGACATATTTAGTTAACTAATATATATGATATATATATATATATATATATGTGACATAACTAATATATGTGACATATTTAGTTAATATATTATATATTTAGTTAACTAATATATATATTAACTAATATGTTAACTAATATACCATATATATTAACTATATACCCATATACGTGTATATGATAGGGGGAGATTATGATTAATCGACGGTGAGATGCGGTGATTAATCATAATTATATATATTAATCATGATTATAATAATTAATCATAATAATACCCTTGGAGGGTAATGGATGGCAATGCTGTAGCCACTGAAGTTCTAACTAGGCTCGGCTATTGCTGTTACCCTCGTGCCGTGATCAGAGCTTTAATTTAATTTAATAGCAATGTATATGATACCCATATATATTAACTAAATACCCATATAAATATATATATGTGGATATTTAGCTAATAAGTGCTGATATCTCTAAATGGTTTCTTCTTTGACCTAAGTATTCGTTTAGTTTAAAGTGTTACTTCAGTAAGTTTGCCAAAACTAGAGATCCGGCAAACAATTTAGCAAATTCCAAATGCTACAAGTATGCAAATTTTCTCTCCTCGGTACATTTGCCATCTTTGCTACCTTAAAAGAGCTGAGCGCATTTGGGAAAGCAGTAGACTAATAGCCACCGGTCTGAAAGGTGCATTGCTCTGTCTCGTTATACAAATTGATGCTAGCAACGCGCGACAGCTTGACTACAGGAAATTACTACAACTGTACGTTCCGTAGCGTTACTGTCTTAATTCGCACAGTTCGAAGCAAACACGTGCGTCCCTTTATTGTCTCAAAGATGATGACACAGTAAATTCACCCACTTGAACAACCAGTAATTTATCAGTCACTTAACTAGCCACAAGCAGCTCTGTCTGCATGTTTTCAAGCTTCTAGCTTTGTTGTGGTACATTGGAAGAGTTCGACCTTTTCTAGTTTACGATCAAAAGCCAGAGTATCACTCCGTTCACGACTAACAAACATTGGACCCGTCCTATAGGTTGATTCTAAGCCCAAATGTAATTGATCGGTAACGTAGCTAATAACAGACACATTCGTTAAACCGGAAGTTAAGTGACGTAACGATGAAATAGTAAATTCATTGTTGTGTTCAAATTCAACAATTTGAAGTCGATTTCCTAAGCTAGCAGATAAACAGTTGCCATGACAACGGGCATACCACTTATTGATAATAATATAGACTGAGAATTTTTTGCTTACATTCTAAAAAATTAAGCGAATTATTGAAAAACAATGAAAATTTAAATTATTCTGAATTTTGAATATATTCAAATAGATTCTTTCGATTTAGAAAACATTTATAATTATCAAATATGCATTTCCATGTCTTTTTTCGCAAGCAAATACCTACAAAGAGCAATTCGCTTCTGCTATTTCTTTACGATCAGAGATTAGCAGAGGACTATGCACTTATCAGACACTAGTCCAGAGGATTATGTAGGTGTCCACTGAAATTACCCACCTGCCGCTGAAAGCACTGACGACAATGAACACGTACGATTTTCTCCGATGTTTCCCATGCTTTCCACAATCCTTTAATGATTGCCGAAAGCAATGGAAGTTGATTGCTCAATACCCTTTTCCTAAGTTGCAATTAATTGTAAGCTCTTTATTTCATTTCGCTCCCATTTTTATACACTTCATTAAACATCTTTAAGAGAAATAAAAAATAAATAAATTGGACTTAAGGTGAGTTCTTTCCTATTGTCGGAACGTGTGTGCACGCAAATGCAGTTGTTATTCTTAATATGATGCCATTATAATGACTGAACAATGGAACCGTAACCTTTATGCTAAAAGTTAGATGTCATTGTTACGTCAACAATAAACTGTCAATAAAATTGCTAACCAAGATTAATTTGTATTGTTGCATGCGGTACATTCTAATCACGATTAACCCTACATTTTTACTAAATATGATGATACTCTTTTTTCAGTATATTCAAAAATTCATTATGAATCATTTTTTATAGATTTCATTCGATTAGAATTTATCTTTTGTCTTCCTTTTCTTTTATCTTTTTTAATGACAAAAGATAAATTTTGTCATTCAAAATGTATCTTTAACATGAAATTTGTTAAACATGAAAATTGCGCTAAGATATTTAAAATATCTTAACGCAATTTTCGGAAAACTTACAATCATTATGTTATTTGAAAACTTATTATATAAAACAAACAAATCTTATTAATAGATCAATGACATTTTTAAACAAAATATAAACCTGGAAGGAAAGAAAAATAAATGATCAGTAATTTATAAGGAATGAAATTTTTAGAGTCTCCGTAGCTCAGTCAGTAATAGACGAAGCCCTTTGGTCGGAAAGAACTGGGTTCAATTCCCGTCCACGACGTGAAGAACCTTTATCTAATTTCCTTAAACAAAGGTGAGTTAGTCTCATACGGTGGTAGGAGTTTTCCACCCGAAAAATCGGGGTTTTCATCCTTCAGAATGCGCAACTTTCCCCACCTCGAACACACACACACTAATTCACAGTCATAATATATATATATATATATATATATATATATATATATATACCTAGTTCCTCATTAGGAGGTCTCAACCTCCCCCTCCTCAAAGGGACGGGAAAGAAAGTGGGGGAACCACATACGAATAAATAATAAATGAAATTTTTATAATACGGTAATAATAAATAGAATTTATTGCAATTTAATTTCAGATAATAATGAAATATAATTTTTATGAACATAGACTATTATTATTATTATTATTATTATTATTATTATTATTATTATTATTATAGATCTCCAGAAAATCAGGGACTCATCAAGGGAGGCCACATATCATTTCCACACCAGCTTGATATCTTTTTTTTTAATTGTTATTCTTAGTTAAGAAAACGAATACGTTCTCTTCACGCCATTTTGTTTTCTAACGAACAAGACATATAACAGTAAAAAAAAGAATGTTGAATATTATCATCGACAGTGTGAATACGATTTGTAGAAGGCGATATTACTTGGAAGAAAAAAAGAAAGAATAGAGAAAAAAGTTAATCCACGTTTCTAGTTATTGGAAAATAAAGAACCGCCTGCCATTACATGGAGAATACCAATAGAAGAAGGTGCAAAGAACACTAAGCTGCTTAATCTAGCCAATTAAAGCAGTTGCCAATAACAACTGCTTGAGCATTTTAATACATCTGTAGTATTTGTTAAAAATGGGAGGATCTAAGGAAATTCTCGTAGTTTGGGCTGTTAATGGGTTTATTCTTTTCTTCGTAAGAATTGTTCAGAAGAAAAAAAAGCGCAACAATAACTGGATTCGAAATATTTATCTTTGAAGCATAACTTACAATTGGGAGATATTTCACAGAAAATTCCGATGGAATAGAAGAAGAAAAAAAAAAAAAAAAGAATAAGATTTATACTTGAGCAAAGGCTTTTAGAACAAAAGATGCCATCTTAATCTTTGCATTAATATTAGTTACCTTTTTCTTATTTTTATTTATTTGTTCAAAGGAATATAGAAATAAAATTTAAAAAATCGTTGAAGTGTTTGAGTAGAAACCGTTCGTCTTAACAAGGGTGATGAAGTATATCACATTCATATCAAAACATGATTAGCTGTGTATGTAATTACTGTTACTAGAGGGCGCTTTTACTATCCAACAGTAAAGGACCTATACTGAGTCTTAAGAAAGTAATTAAAGGATAATTTTTTAATATATAAAATTAAATATATCTTTCATTAAATAGACTTCAAAATTTATTAAATTTTTGATTATTAAAAAGGCTATTAGGAAACTGCTAAATATTTGTAAAACACCTTTTATTTATTAATATAACTTTCATTTGCGTTGAAGTGGAGGAAATGCTTGAGGATTTAGAGAAAGCAACTGACACGATGAAAAAGGAAAAGTTGGTCCTTGTTGGGGATCTAAATAGCAGAGTAGGAAATTATTGTCAGACATACAAAAATATTTTGGGAAAATTTGGAGAAAAGAGCAAAGCTAATAATAATTGCAAACAAATACCTGTTGGATTTCTGCTGAGGACATGGACTGGTTATTACTAACACTATATTCCAACATAAAAATGTGCACAAATTCACGTGGAGAAAAGAGGCAAAGAATAAGAAAAGTCTCATTCACTATGTTATTGTTGACAGTGATGTTGCAGGACACCAGAGTGTACAGAGGATTTGAAATTGGAAGTGTTCACTATTTAGTCCTGAGCAGAATAAAATTGAATTTCGTATTGAAAAGAATAACATTAAAAAAGTTTTAAAGCGAATAAAAGTTGAGCAGCTCACAGAGGTAAACTGTAGACTAAAATACACAAAGATTATTGATGAAAAACGAAAGAGTTTGAGAACAGGAACCAAACCTTGGAGATTCAGTAGCAAGCCTTGAAGAAAACCCTGATTGATTCAACCAGAGGCATGTGGTGAGGTTGTGTGCAAGGATAAAAAAATAAGAACTCCATGGTGGACACAGGAAGTTAAAGAGGCAGTGAAGGAAAAGAAGAAAGCATATCAAAAGTTCCTGTCAAATAAGTCAGCTTGTGCTCTTAGAGAATATAGAGACAAATGCAAGAATGCTAAACACTGTGTAGAACTAGCTAAACAAAAGTCATGGGAGGACTTTTGCAAGAATATAGAAAATAAATATCAAGAAGGTGGCAAAATATTCTGGAGGTTGTTGAAGAAGCTTAGGAATGGAGGAAAGAGTGCTGTAAAAGGAATTAGAGATGATAAAGGTGAAATGAAAACAGGAGAAAAAGATATCCTTGAAGTATGGAGTAATTACTTTGAAAAACTGCTAAATGAAACAAGGAGTGATGACAGCACAGTGATAAAAAACACTGACCAGGCATGCAGTCAGGAATACATATCCATACTTGAAGTAGAAAAAGCCATCAAAGGCTTGAAATGTGGAAAGGCAGCAGGAGTAGATGATATTCGACCAGAAATACTGAAGTATGGTGGTATAAAAGTTTTACAGTGGCTGCACTGCATAGTTCAGAAAGCCTGGACAGAGGGAAGAATTCCCGATGATTGGAGTAGAGCTCTCATAGTACCCATATATAAAAAGGGAAATAAAACTGCATGTGAGAATTACAGAGGTATTTCCGTACTGAGTGTTCCTGGCAAGATCTATGCAAGTATACTTGAGAAACGGTTGAGAAGAATTGTGGAAGAAATGTTTGGTGAAGAACAAGCTGGATTCAGGCCAAATAGAGGCTGTCAGGATCAGATCTTCACTTTACGACAAATAGTCGAGAAAGCATGGGAATATAACAAAGATCTATATTTAAGTTTTGTCGATTTGGAAAAGGCATATGACAAGGTGCCAAGAGAGAAGCTATTCAATACGCTGCAGTTATATGGTGTCAATGGGGCATTATATCAAGCAATACTTAATCTTTATTTGAGTTGTGAGTCAGCAGTTAGAATTGAAGGAAGTACAGGAAGATGGTTTAATGTTAAATCTGGTGTGAGACAATGATATACATTATCCCCTCTGTTATTCATTATCTATATGGATCACATTATGAAGGAAAGTGGTATTAAACATGATATCAAAATTGGAGATGTTATTGTCAGCCCTTTGCTTTATGCAGACCATGTTATACTTCTAAATAAATCCGCTACAAGTCTGCAAGATTCCTTGACTAAGTTGAATAACTGTTGTAATAGATTTAGTATGAAGATCAGCAATAACAAGACAAAGACAATGAAAATAGGCAGAAGCATTGAATATATCAACTGCATTGTGAATGGGGAACCTATAGAACAAGTAAAACATTTCAGCTACTTAGGCACGATTTTTAGTGAAGATGGTAATATGGAAATAGACAACAGAATCAGAAAAGCTGGTATGGTGGGAAGTCAATTGAATAAATTCATATGGAATAAGAGAGAAATTAGTCGGAACATCAGTTATTTAACAGTTGGTTAAATATATTTAACTGATATAATAATATCAGTTTTAACTTATGGATCTGAGAGCTGGGTCAGAAGTAAAACACTTGACCAAAGACTAGAGACCGCAGATATGAGAGTCCTGAGAAAGATTAGAGGCGTGAACAGATGGCATCAATGGCAATATCATATTAAAAATGAGAATATTAGGAAAGAACTTGACATTGTCAGCATCCAGGAATGCGTTAGCAGAGCTAATCTCAGATGGTATGGTCACTTAAATAGAATGGGAGAGGAAAGAATAGCAAAACAAGTGTTCTCTGCCAGGTTTGTAGGAAAACGGCCCAGAGGAAGACCAAGATATAGGTGGATTGATACGGTACAAAGTGCCTTAGACGACAGAAATATAAGATCTGATAATGTTGGAATCTTGATAACTAACAGACTGATTTGGAGAAAAATTGTAGATAGGAAGTTAGTAATAATGTAAATTTTTCATGTAGTACTATCATATCCTGTACACCCCTTGAAGGTACATGGCAGGAATTTGATGATGATGATGAACTATTAATTTGTTAAGAGAAGTAATATTGGTCGAGGATATGCTTCTTTCTGAACTATTGCCAAATGATTTTTGGAACTTATCAGTTCTGTGAACTTTTTGAAAATGAAGAAGAGAAATGATGAGAGTAAGTACACTCATGTTGACATGGAAATTGCATGGAGAGATAAAACCACCAGGGTATAAAATGATTTGCATATATCAATAAATGTGCCGTCGAGCATTTACGCTTATGTTTTGCGTGGGGGGGGGAGTACATTTCCTCATTAATTTCTTAAGTAATTGGCTTTTTGTTTAGCCTTTTGTGGATGTTCTATGTCAATTGCAGCGCTCCATAGTTCCTGTTTGGTAACCATTTAGGGATTTTAGGTTGTGCGGCAGATCGAATGAGCGTTGAGGTGAGCACGGGATGTTCTCTCCAAGCTGCGCCGTAAATGTTATTGTAGCGCCTTGTGTAATAGTTGTGCCAGGCCGAGTTTTGCCGTACATATCTCTATTACCAAGGTAATCTTTATTAACGTGATTGTGTAGGTGACTGTTTACAGTTTTTAGCGTAGATATGAATGACACACAGATATGTTTCTATAACTGATAGGTTATATCTTTTACTTGGAACAGTTTGGTGGCAATAATGCAAATATTCTTAACGAAGGTATTCAATATGTTTGATCTGTTAAAAATGGCGGTCTATATAAACGGTTGTTATTTATCTATATACAGAGCCATCATTATTAATGCAATGTTGGTGTCTCTGTGTATTATTAATTAGTTTAAGATAGTCTGCATGATGACATATTTCGCTCTGTATAGAAAGGTTGTGAATATCGTTTTTGTATATGTCAGAAGGATGCGCGCGATCGTTGCTTTCAATGGATTCCATCCATCCATCTGTTCATTGGACATCGACAGATGCCGTATGGCCCCTCAACTGTTCGGTGATGTGTCATATTAGTCCTGGCCAGGTGGTGCTGTTGTATGCTTTTCTGTAGGCTCCAACTCTCTGAAGATCACTTACTTCACACACACACACACACACACACACACACACACCATCCATCTCATTGTCGGTCTATCCTTCCTCTTTTTCCAGAACTTTGCCTTCTATTATCGTTTTGAGAAGCCCACATTCCAAAGTATTTCAACGTTCTTCTGTCAGCATCTTTAAGAAGCCTTAAAGTTTTGCCGATGCTTTCTAGACCCATCCGTTTGTCCGCCTTTCAGTATATGGCATCCTTCTGTAACACATCTCAAAAGCAGCTATCCTTTTGGATTCCAATTGGGTGCAATTTGTCCACTGATGTTTGATGATAGGGCACATCGAATTTTGTGAGTATTTCATTAGATCTAATACTGTAAGTACAAATGATATCAGTGATGCCTTCTAATGACGCGAATGTTTTTTGAATGGGTATTTTTTTTGGGGGGGGGGGGATTATATATTGTATTTATGTAAGTTTTGTAACCTAGTGTGTATTTTTTTTAAATTTCAAGATGTAGAGAAATTGGCAAACAGTATGTAATGTATGCCATTTTTTTCATTCTGTTTACACTGCTGTGTTTAGTTTTGCTGGAGATATAGATAATATCTGTATCTTTATATTGGGTTTTATCCTTTATCTAAGTATAAGCAAATCCGCCTGAAGTACTTTCGGGACTGTGGCAACTCGTGGTAAAGGTGGACCAAGCTCTCATCACTCCTTGGCTTAGTATCTCCCATAATGCAAAGCACATCTCCTTGCGGACTTGTAAAATGCTAAGCATTAAGGGAAGGGCCACTACCCAGACCGGTTTCGACCTTTATTAAGGAGGTGGTGATACTAAGGTGGAAGTAATAGGGAAGTCATATTTACCTATACGAGTTGCCACCTTATACCACCTTCACCACGAATTGCCCCAGTCCAGAAAGTACTTCCGGTGCAAACTTTGTTTGCTTACTCTTGGATAAAGGATAAAACCCAATATATAATTAGAAACATAGTCAAGTGAAAAACACTTATCTCTAATCCAGAAAATTTTAATAATGGGGTGTGACACCCTTTGGTAATCTATAGGTAAATATGACTTCTCCATTACTTCCACCTTATTATCGCCACCTCTGGGTCTGGCTCCCACTGATGTCCTTTGGCACAGAACTGGTCCCTTTCCTTGAAGTATGAGAGGCTCTGCTTGGGGTAGGTTTTTGCTTGTCTCGGAGTCGGCCACGGCTGACATTATGGCTCTGTTTGGTGGTGGGGTGAGCCTGCCACTGGGTAGAGCCCATGCTGAGAAGTTCTTCTAGGTGACGGGGTGAGCCTGTCATTGACTGGAACAACGCTGAGTTGGACAGTCCTTCGGTCACTTGTGGTCTGGGGACCGCCTAATTTTTAGAGAGGTCTTTACTTAAACAGCACCTCAATAAAGGTTGAAACCGGTTGGAAGCTTGGGTGATGAATGGCAATGCTGTAGCCCATGAAGTTTTCACTGAGGCACGGCTGTTGCTGTTACCCCCTCCCAGATGAAACATGAAATCTGCTCGGTTGTGGGGTGAGCCTGCCAAGGGGTAGAGCCAACGCTGATAGTTTTTCTCGGTGATGGGGTGAGCCTGCTATGGAGGAGAACAATGCTGAGTTTTTGATCCTTCGGGTTGCTCATTGTTGGGTGATAGGGGAACCGCACAAGTTTTTGGGAATGACCTATACTTAAACACTCAATAAAGGTCGATACCCTGATATGAAGAGTTTTTGATCCTGCGGGTCGCTCATTGTTGGGGGGATCCCACGAGTTTTTGCGAGGTTACCCCGCACGTAAAACAGCCAGAAGTGGTTGCTTTCCTTGAGATGTGAGATGCTCTGCTTGCGGGTAGGTTTTTGCCTGTCTCTGAGTGGGGCCCCGACTGAGATTATGGCTCTGTTTGGTGGTGGGGTGAGCCTGTCACTGAGTGGAACCACCATTGGACGGTCACCCGTAGGAAGTAGTCTGGAGGGACCTCCTAATTTTTAGAGAGGTCATTAGTTAAAAAGCACCTCCTTAATAAAGGTCGAAACCGGTCTGGGTAGTGGCCCTTCCCTTAATGCATAACATTATACATGTCCGCAAGGCGATGTGCTTTGCATTATGGGAGATACTAAGGAAAGTGATGAGAACTTATACCACCTTTACCACGAGTTTCCCCAGTCCTGATAGTACTTCAGGTGCAAACTTTGTTTGCTAACACTTTGATAAAAGATAAAACCCAATATATAATTATTAGTCAAAATGTGTTAAAATGTCTGTTAGCCTGATGTCTATTCATGGACAAGTTTTGGAGTTTAGCTGTGAGAGGGAATCTTTCAATTCCAGTTTGGATACGAATGGCAAGTATACACTCTGCTTTTGCTGTCTTTTTGTGCATAGTTAGATGATCTCTTTTCAGTAATATGAGTTAAGGATTTGGCTGATTCCATTTTGGTCGAAGTTATTGGAGGATCGTCTTGGATGTCTTACGTTTTCGGTTAACCAAGTCGTTGAGGATCCATTGCGTTTCTTTCATATCGATGTGAATATCTGGTGAAAAGACGTGCTGTTAGTAAACACCTGAAAGATCGGTGTTTTTGTTGATTTATTGAGTGTTTTCTTAGGTGTATTGTATTGTAGTACAGCATTTTATAACATAATTGCAGAAATATTATTAGTTTTTACTACTCTTAAGAATGTTGCCGAAAATTCTTCATATCAGGGTAGGGTCTAAAGTTGAAGTTGTTACTACTGAGGAGAACGTTTGTCCCGATGTGCGTTGCTGCAGTGATGATGATAATTTATCCGAGGATAAGCTGACATTAGAAATATCTCGATTAAAAGAAATTATTAGAAAATCGACCAGAGAATTAGAAAAAGTCGAAAAACGTTTAACGAAAAGGATCAGAACAATTAGAAACAGGAAAGCATTGAACTTGGTAATCAAAATATTAATAAGAACAAGATAAGTCAGTTAAAATCTAAGAAAGAAGAGGTTATATGATATGGTGATTCAATCTTTAAATTTGCGCTTGCTGAGGGAGTCATCACTTCTAGTTTCCTGGGGGCAAAAATTAAAAATATGACAAACGAAAACGAAAAAAGAAAAGTAAAAGAAATGGTAGTGCTGGTAGGTACAAATAATTTAAGTGGCGACAAACATAATATGAGAGAAGATATGAAAGGTCTGTCGGAAGAAGCGAGGAAGAAATGTTAAAGAGTAAAAATTGTAGGATTACTACCTAGATATGATAGTACTGAGTTAAGAAGGAGGGCATGATAGCAAATGATTTCATGCGTAGGCTGAGTAGAAGATATGGATGCGAGGTTTTAGATGTGTGGGAGGTGTTTGATGGCAGAAAAGATAAGAATGATGGCCTTCACTTTAATTCATTTGCCATCACAAGACTGGAGAAACTTCTTGGTATGAGACTTAATGCAGAGAGTCAGGGAAACTAGATCATCAAGGGAGGAATGGGAAAAATGTGTGTGTGTGTGTGTGTGTGTGTGTGTGTGTGTGTGTGTGTGTGTGTGTGTGTGTGTGTGTGTGTGTGTGTGTGTGTGTGTGTGTGTGTGTGTGTGAAAGTTCAACTCTGGTATACAAACGTGATAAAGATATGAATGTAATCGAACATGGTCATGTATGTGACGAAGGAGTGGAAAAATATGCTTTGGGTTCGGACCTTTTAAGTATGTCTTGGGAGGGAAAAGAGAAAATGTCGACAACAAGGCCAAATACACTGCATGTCTAATTATAAGAATAGGCTAGGTCGTAATTTATTATGTCTATACACAAATGCCAGGAGCATTAGAAACAAAGGGGTTGAGTTCGTTGCTTTATTGAGTACGATGTGGCCTAAGATTGTTGGCATTAGTGAAACCTGGCTATCAGAATCAGATATGGTAAGTGGGATCGAGTGCAACGGATATACTTTAGGGATGACAGAAGAGATAGCAGAGGAGGAGGAGGAGTGCTGCTAATAATATCAGATGACTTAAGTCCAGTTAGTGTAGAAATACAAGAAAACAATGATGGTAACAATGTCCCATGTAGCAGTGAGTTTGAGTCTATCTGGTGTGAATTGGGGGTTAAAAGAATAAATATATGGTGGATGTTGCTACAGACCTGGCGGCTCAGTTACAGGGGACGAAGAAATGCAGCGCCAGTTTAGCCTTATGGGTATGGCTAAAATGGCTAAAAAAGTCACCCATAATGATCAAGCGAATGATCATTATGGATGACTTTAATTTTCCAAACATTGATTGCGTAGAAGAGAAATCTCATGATAAGAAAGAAGAGGGATTGACTTTCTCAAGCAGCATGTGAAAGAAGGAACTCGAAGTCAAAGTGTTAAATTTGTTCGTTGAAAGGGTCTCTGCTTGGTGATACCTTGCTGTCTTGGGAAGTAGCAAATTATATTGATGTCCCAATTAGGACAGGCTACATGCTTAACTACAGAGCTGGAAATTATGATCAACTGAGGAGAATACTATCTTTGGTCTCATGGTATCAATTACTGAATGGGAAAAAATGTCAGCAATGCATGGGAATCTTTGAAAAAGTGCTTGAATGACGCAGTATCTGAATGTTTCTCTAGTATTCGAAGAATAAATAGGTTGGGAGTGGAATGGATGTGCAACCTTGGTGGATAGGAATTAAGCAAGAGATCCTCAAGAAGAAGAATGATGTGGAAAGAATATCGTGAGAATAAGAGTGAGAGAAGTTATGAAATATATAAAACTCAGGCCAAAAAAGTAACGAGTATTGTGAGAAAAGCTAAATCGGAGTATGAAAAGAAATTGGCCATGCAAGCTAAAGACAATCCAAAAGAATTTTATCGTTATGCCGCAAGCAAAAGAAAGATTGAATGTAAAAGAATAACTTTACTGAATGCAGATGGTACTCGAGTGTCGGAAGCTAATGAGATTGTTCAGTTAATGAGTGCTCACTTCACTAAGATATATCAACCGAGTGTATGCAGCATGGTGCACAGTGCTACTGCTACGTTGGATGAAGAGTTGAATGAATGAAAATGAGGTTGAAGAGAAATTTGTCTATAGGGACAGATGACATATCAGCCCGTTTGCTAAAGGAATGTTCAGCCGAATTGGCTGAACATTGAAAGGTGGAGCAGAAATGGCTACGCCTCTCACACATTTGTATAACTTGAATCTCAGCTCAGGAATGATACCACAGGAATGGAAGGAATGTATGATAGTTCCATTGCACAAGGGTGGTGCAAAAACTGATGTGTCTAACTACTAACCTATCAGTATCTCTGGTGTGGTAGTGAAGATTTTAGAGAAGTTAGTAAGAACTCGCATACTAAAATGGGTACACAAACAAGCTATAAATCTTCAAGGAACAACATGGGTTTAGTAAAGGAAGGTCATGTTTTAAGCAATTTGTTCATATTTTATTGGAATATAAACTTTTCACATGGATCAGGGGTTGGTTGACAGACAGATATCAAAAAGTGGTATACAGTGGGTGTGAATCTGCCAGATTTAAGGTGATCAGTGGTGTACCTCAGGGTTCAGTCCTTGGGCCATTATTGTTCAATCTACACATTAATGGCATCAAGCAGGGTCTATCATCAGATTTGCAATTGTTTGCTGATGATGCCAAGATAGGGTGTAATCAGGGATGTTACTGATATTCAGCAATTACAAAATGATTTGAATAGACTGGAAATCTGGGCAAACGAAAATGGCTATCAGTTTAATGTTAGCAAGTGTAAACTTATGCATTTGAGCGCGATTAGAGTTCCAGCGGCATACTATATTAGCGGGTATGGTACAAGAAACTGAAGAGGCAAGGAATTTTAGCGTATTGGTGGATAGGAATTTAAAGTTCAAAGGTCACATAGCAAAAGTTGCAAATACAACTCAGAGGATAATTGCGATGTTGAAGCGAACCTTGACATATAAGGATAAAGAAGTAATTTTGCTTCTTTATAAGGCTTTGATAAGACCACGCTTGGATTACTGTGCACAGATTTGGTCTCCAGGGTTCCAAGGGGATAAAGAAGCTGTGGAAAGGATGCAAAAAAGAGGTACAAAGATTATATCCGGATTATGGGGTTTAGATTATGAGGACAGATTGCGGGTATGTGGATTGCAGACTCTGGTTAATAGGAGAAAGAGGGATGATATGATGGTGGTCTATAAACTTTTAAATGGGTGTTATAGCATTTCAGTTGAGGAAATTTTTCGTTATATGGAAGGTGGGACAGAGAACACGGGGGCATCCATGAAAGTTAATTTATTCGTAGTCAAGAAAGGAGTAAGAGCTAGATTTTGGTCCCAGAGAGCAGTGAGTGAGTGGAATAGTTTGCCCTTAGGGAGTAGTGAGTGCATCTAGTATGAATGACAGTTGGTGTGGGTGATTTATGGCTTCCCTCGATGAGTCCTTCCTGGAGATCTCGGATAATGATAATAATCACAATATTAATATAATCGCTGATATTAAATAGTACTCGGTCACTACACCTGTTTGTATTTTTTATCTACTCGACGTTTTCGAAAGTTGAAATGAATGTATGAAACGAAATTTGAGGGAAAGACTTATGGAAAAGATGGAGAAAAACCTGAACTCGTGCTGTATGCATGAAGGAAGAATTTGAGAGGATAGGGGAAAAAAAGATAATCGGAACAGTTCGAAAATCCCAAGTATTTTCGGATGGAAATGGAAATGCATACATATATTATTTAAAGTAAAGAGCCGATAGGCTTCATTTCAGCGATGTAAACATTATTTAAATTAATATAGTATATAAACTTTTATAGTTACTATATTCGGCATGAAACTCTGATTCCGATCTTTGAGTTTCTTATTCGGTTTTGAAACAATGTGGAATTTAATTTAAATAACATACATACATCCTTATAAGGACTGGCTTAAAGGGGCGAAGCAAGAATGCTTTTCATCTTCCCCGTTATCTGTAGAGGACAGTGTAGGGATAAGGTGTTATTGAGCTATTAAAGCTCTGATCATGGCATGAGGGTAACAACAATAGCCGAGCCTCAGTTAGAACTTCATTAGCTACAGCATTGCCATCCATTACCCACCAAGGGTATTAATCTTAATCACCGCATCTCACGGTCGATTATTTCTCAGTACTCTACCCTAACCAACATACATACAGGACAGGACATATATATCGCAGAGGGTGAAGCATGACGCTTTTCATATTCCCTGTTGTCTGTTTCGGGAGAGATTTGTGAGCTATTTTAGCTCGCCCTGAGTGGGCGAGGTAAAGAGGATGGTTTTTGGTCATTACCGTCATAGTTTCCGGCTTGCTGTATTATTAGTTGGTTTGGATGCGTAGATGTCTTCATAAAGAATTTTCCTGCTAGGCAGCGTAGTAGTGTAGAGATGTAGGGACCAACATACGTACATGTTATATCATAAAGTAATTGTATTATTATGATATCGAACATTAAAAGATGTATTGTATTTTAATAAAACTTTTAAATAACTATTAAGAATATTTTAAATAGTTAAATAAAACTTCAAGTAAAATATAAGTTTCACTATTATTTATAAAAAAATAAATGAATAAGTTTAATAATTCCTTCGAAAATAACAAAGGAAGCTTACTTTTGTGTTTAAACATCGTTTTGATATAGAGAGTAACAGTCTCAAATGTTCTAACATGTGGCACTAAAAATAACCTGCAATAATCAGAAATGGACATTAAAAAACTTGGAACAACTGCAAAATAGTCTTTAAAAAAATGAATGTTATTGCTCTAAGGCATGTGAGCTCTATTTGATTATGATTTTCTTCAAAATGTTCAAAAGTTTTGAACAATGTTTTATCTAGTATGCTTTTAATAGATAGAAAAAGTGAAGAAACACGGGAAAGAAAGAGGGAATTAGCATAGAGAGAGAGAGAGAGAGAGAGAGTGAGAGAGAGAATTTAACTCAGATCCCTGGTTCACTTCTTCCCTGTTCCTTCCCAGGCCATATCGAATTGCTTAATCACTCCCTTAATAATATATGTGACACGATCGATAGCATGCAAGGACATTAGAGGCTTCAGAAGAGTGCTTTTAGAAGGAGTACAACGTCTTAATTACCGTCCAAATAACTTCAACGCCCGACACTTAAGAAAAGAGAAGAGGGTTATGTCTTAAGACTCGACGTCCGGATTCTGCAATGCTTTGCCATAATGGCTACGTTAATGACTTTCGCTCGTTTTTTTGCGCATGTTTCGCTATATTCTCCTCGTGCTCTAGCTCGCCATTAATCCAACCTTGTATTTGCTGTAAAGCCTTCGCATTTATTATTGGCGTGTAGAACTATGCAGATTTCTGAGATTCACCTGCTTTCAAATATGTTTATTGTCATGTACAAAAGAAAAGCAGACTAGAAGCTAGCGACCTCTGTCGTGTGTATTTTTAAGTTCCTTTCAGAAATATAAAAATAGGATTACTAAAAAATAGAGCCAAAAGACTTCAATTTTGCATAAGTAAGATATTACAAAGGAGGATACAATAGATCCATACATAGTTTATATCAAAATTATTTTTACAACAAAATATGACATGTAATAATGATTCATTACATGACCGTAACTATATACATACCGTAAGCTAGACGAGATGTTACTTTTAAGTTACATTTATTCAAAAAATTTTGTACTATAATATGAAGTTTAGAATACAGAAGTTTTAATTAAAAATATAAAATTTGGTTATAAAATATGGATGGATCTATAATATAATTTATATATTTTTAATGCAAATAGCTATCATTTTTCTTTTAGTGAATAGTATGCCTACATGTCACTCCCACACAAAAGCACAGCACATCTGACTCATGCTAATAAACTGCTTGCCAGGCAAACATGTTGGTTGTTGTACAGCTTCTTGTGATGATTTGTATGTTTGTATGATGCATCCAGTAAAAGAGGAAATGCATTATTCAACGAGTGTTGTACTCCTGAACTTCTTGTTTGAATGCACGTGGTCGATGGTGTAATGCGTACCACCTGCGCGCGTGCTCACCTTTCTTCCCTATCCTTTTTTTTTTTTTGTCATTTTAGTTATTAAGTTTTCGTAGATCAAATTTCGGTGTTCGTTTGTTGGTAAACGGAATACAAGACTGAAATTAAATTGGAACCATCTTTAAAAAAAAAGTTACAATTTCTTATCCAAGACTCAAACAGTCGGTTTAGAGAGGGTCGGTCTTGGATTTCTTGCTATTGCTATTTATAAAACAACCTTAGTAATAGAGTCCCTATAACGACTTCCTAGCATTAAACCTATACGATAGATTTCATCGCTCTATCACCATGGTAACATAATTATGAAGCTTTTATGAAAAATTACCTTATAAAAATAGAGAAGTATTTGGCTATTCATTTCAAATGCATTCCTAGCTCCACGCTTAATGCTTTTTAAGCTATTTGTCAATAATTGTTTGGGTATAAGAACTACCATTGTTTAGATACGTGCTAGCATTGTTTCCAGTACCATTGTTGAGACAACACTATTATCCATGTAGCTGTTCATCGTTTGTTTTTTTATTGTTGTTAAGCTAGCATTGTTATGACATAGTCTTGTTCATCGGGTGTCGTTAATCCAGTAAGTGCTGCTACTATAGAGATCTGACGATTTCGCGAATCCGTATTTACGGTTGCCACTACTTTCCTTCGGCATGAATCATTAAAAATTTTATCTACGTACGTTTGTGAAAGTTGTCTTTTATGTGCGAAGTTTAAGGCGGAACTAGAAAAATTGCTTCAGATGTGTTTAATGGGCTTTCGTCGTTCATTTGGTGTAGAGCTAATGACAACTTGGTGCGGGCACGTTACGGAACACCGGTTATCGCTCCGAGTACAATGAACGCACCTCTTCACTGGTGTGTCTAAGTGCTCTTAATAAGCACAAGCCCCCGAAGCCATCTTCGGAAAACGCCGAGACCTTAAACTTGCTTGTACCACTGCCAGTGAGCGATCGTTACCTCCCTAGCTTGTGTTTCGCTAAGTAGAGGCTTTAAATTTGGATAATCATTGTCCGGACCGACTTTAAGCACTGCGTGCGCGGTGCATCTTCCTTTTGCGCGCCTCTACACTCTTCTCTTTCTCCTATCCCTATTGCAGCTCAAGTTTTATATTAAATTTGCTGGTGGTAATAACCCATCTTGGAAACTGTACTTATCATAACGATTTAATTGAAGAAAGGACTTTACATTTAGGACTTGCCTCTCTTTATAAGAATAAGCCTTAAGCAGTTGCCTTTAATTAGCAAAGTGACACCTTGCACGGATTAAATCCGTTGAAGCATTTTGCTATAGTGGCACCAGCCTTTACACATAATCCCAGCCTAAATTATATACCATGAAATGGGAGATATTTTTTTTTATTTTGCTACGAAATTTCTCATAAAAATACTCAAGATTAAAAAGATTATCTGATTATTAATCGTCTTAAAAAATACCTGATTGCTTTCAGCTGCTGATCTAGATAGATATTGAATTTCCATTTAAGATAGATCGACAACGGTATTCCGATCATGCTTCTAGATAACTGCCTGGATCCATGGCTTTTAATTATCTGATTTGCTTGTAGATAATCGACTGAATCATTGTGTTTTAATCATCTGATTTGCTCGTAGAATAATTGTCTGTGTCATTTTTTTTTTTTTTTGATCACCTTAGTGGCTTAGAAAAAATCGGGCATATCGTACTACAGTCACCTGATTTGCTTATAGATCATCGCTTGGATTATTATATTTCTATCACATGATTTGCTGCTAGATGATCACGCGATCATCTAGCAGCAAATGTTATCATTTAGATAATGAGTCTCATCGGAAAGACCTGGGTTCAGTGACGCAAGGAACCTCTATCTGGTCTCTTTCGACTAAAGGTGAGTTTAGCTGGTCTCATACAGTGGTAGGGGGTTTTTCACCCTGAAACTCGGAATTTTCGTCCCCAGAACAGGCAAACCGGCCGATGACCACACATGGATTACAGTCATGAATACGTCCCAGCCACATGCCGGTCCCCAGCCTGGATAAAATTGAGGGTTGGGGAAAGCAATGGTGAACTACTCTGTAAAAATCTCACCAGAAATACTTTGTGGCCAATGCCTACAAAAGTCACCCTACGGTCGGAAACGACTGAAAGGGAAAACCAGGATAATCATAATCAGGTAATTCAAGTGATCGTGTGATTTAAATATAACTGAAGAAATGAGTTGGCTTCTGGTAAATAAATCAACTCAGTTTAATTTCGACTTACATTTCAACTTTCACAACTGAAGCAACTTTCTCTCTTGAGTTTCGCAGAAACGGACAAGTCAACCTTGAGAACGCACATCAAAATTATGACATCTCATAGTTTACCTACGTCCAAAATACTTTTAAATCCTACTCATTTCTGCTATAAAACTCCCCTGTTTGGAAAAGAGCAGTCGAAATTTCTTTACTCTCAAAACTCCACAGTTTCTTGTACGGTTATCCATCCTCTAATACTTTTCTGGTTACTCGCATTTTTGACCACTTAGTGTATAACAAAAATTCTTCGTTAAACTCCTTTCTCTTTCGTAGTTTTTTATTAATTTCCAGGGGAAAAACTTCCTGTTAATCATTAACTCTCTGGCCGACTGGTTTTCGGTGAACTTTTTCAACCTTAATGTGCATAGAAAAAGGATAGAAAGAAAGTAATAACGAAAAATATATTCCGTTAAAAGAAACTTTGTCATTAAAAGTCGCAAAAATAGCCAAAATGTTTTTTACGGTCGTTTCATGTTAATCTTCTGAAGGTTTTTGTTAAAATAAAAGTTTTGTACAAACTTTATTCGTATTTGAACTTTTTTTGTGGTCGGAGTTCTTAAATGAACACTTTTAATGACACATATTGACATCAGAGGGCGTTAAAGATTGTATTTTACGCTAATGGTTATTTAAGAAGCTAATGAAGCACCAATCAGCTACAATAATGAATCTATACCTTTTCCTATCTCTTTTCTTGCTAAATCTAAGCGCCAAATTTAGTTTACCGAAAGAATAATGGATTAAAAACATCTCATTTTCAGTAATATCCTCTTTGAAGTTCAATGAAAAAACGACTAACGTAGCTTATTACGGAACTCGTTTGTTATTAAAAAAAATACTTCCAAGTAAGACTATTTAATTTTTTTTTGTATGAACCTCACTATCGGAAACTTGCGAACTCTTGTACGAAAATTAATTCAAGAATTGGTACTACCTCATGTTGATAATGAAGATTTTGTGGTTCATAATCATTAGTTTGTTTATAATTTAATTTAGCGTTAACTATCAATTTTTTGTCATTTTACTCGCCAGTTCTGTCAACAATGCTTTTCTTTTAACAATCAATCTTTTGTCATTTTAGTCGCCAGTTCTGTCAACAATGCTTTTCTTTTAACAATCAATCTTTTGTCATTTTACTCGCCAGTTCTGTCAACAATGCGTTTTGTTTTAACAATCAATCTTTTGTCATTTTAGTCGCCAGTTCTCTCAACAATGCTTTTCTTTTAACAATCAATCTTTTGTCATTTTAGTCGCCAGTTCTGTCAACAATGCTTTTCTTTTAACAATCAATCTTTTGTCATTTTAGTCGCCAGTTCTCTCAACAATGCTTTTCTTTTAACAATCAATCTTTTGTCATTTTAGTCGCCAGTTCTGTCAACAATGCTTTTCTTTTAACGATCAATCTTTTGTCATTTTAGTCGCCAGTTCTGTCAACAATGCTTTTCTTTTAACAATCAATATTTTGTCATTTTAGTCGCCAGTTCTGTCAACAATCGAATATATCAAACGCGTCTGCCATAACAATGAACTTGAACAATTGATGAATTTTCTCTATTCCTTATTAGATTGTAAAAGTATCTTCTTTGCCAAATTGAACAAATGCATCTCCTTCAATAGTTTAATTCGACAAGTGTGTTCATTTATCAGCGCTTCAGATTTCCTATTAAATAACGACACTTGCCATCAAAGGAAAATACTTATCCAATTATAAATACACATTGTTGTGCTGTATAACCTGACTATTCTCTACACTAGTATCACAACTGCAACAAACAGGGGAGGGGGGGGAATAAACAACTCGTTACCTCCGTGTTATCTAAACTTGTAAAAGAGCAAACAGGGGGGAAACACATACAATAGTATCCTCCCGCTTGTGTCAATGCATACAAATCAAGGGATAGTGAAAGGAAGTAGCAGTTTGTCTCCGGATGTGTATGTGATGCTCACTTAATGAACAGTTCCTTAGCTATCAATTAATTCGCTATTTGCATGATTATTTGATTTCAGATAACCCTCAGGGCCTGTTACGTTATCTCTTCCATGCTAATGTTGTTCAAATGTTCCGGTCGAGAGGACAGTTGGTAATTTTGTACGGAAAGCCTTCACAAATATTAAACTTCCCACTTCCCACGGTGCATTGCGTTCGACCGGGGGGCAATGGGTTAGATTAGCTATACTAGCACTAGTCATAGAGACGAGTTTGCTTTTGAAATGTCTTCTGATCAGAAAGTAGGTCGGGTATACATTTTAAACCATTACTTTCCCAAGGGGAAGTTGAAATATGAGATCGATTGAACGCGCCGTTCCATTTCTTATCCCTTCTCCAGTTTCCATGGTAATAGAAATGCCGCGTATGGACTTTCTAGTTTATGAAAGGATTGGTAAAAGAAAAAAAAAAAAAAAAAAAAGAAAGAGGAACAATTTTAGTCCCTTTTGGGTTTGGAATAGAATAACGAAATTGAAAATAGCTTCTTTCTGTTTTAGCGATCCTCTATAGCGAATGAATTTTTTACAGACGTCAAAATCCTCCTCTATTATTAAAGGCGTCGTCAATGGTTGCGAATGTTAGTTTTTCTAACATGAAAACGGACCTATTCGCCTATCGCTGTAGGTAATAAATATGTGAGCTTGACTACAGTATTCCCCCCCCCTCCTTCTCCGGGATGTTTGACGTTGAAATATAATTATTTTGCAAGGCCTAGAAGAAAATCCTACACTGGTTAGTATTGAATAGCTCTATTGTATTAATCGCTCATAGGATATTGCGTAGCTAAATTATTATTTCCTTTATAGTGTCTTGTGAGTGTTGTGATTATATATTTAAAAGAAAGTCTGCGTGCAGTTTACTTAAAACTTTTCTGAATTCCTTGTGGAATTTGTACCACCACAACAGTTTATATTGTCTGTATTGAGTCAGTAGATTTCGTAAATAATAGAAATGGCGTTTATCTCCATAAATTCTTCGTTTTTCCGCTTCAAATGTTGTGCGCATGCTTATTGTTTATATTATGATGATCCGTATTATGTGTCCTATTAATTTATAGATTCGATTTTTTTTATTAAATATACACAAAATGTTTCATGTATTTGGCAGCTTCCAACAATCAACTCTAAGCTAACTGTTATATTTAGTCCCATCTATATCTGTTGGCCTAAAACTAACAATTAGGCTGAAGCCTAAGTATGATATTTAGGCTACAAAACAATGACAGTTTCTTGGTCATATTTTCGCTTTGTTGTACGTTGTACGAATACAAAAGAATTATTTTAGTATAATATTTGAACTTCTCAGTAATCAGCTACTTTTGTTATGATGGTTTATAAGCTAAATTTGGACAATTTTTGCGAGTTAAAAATAGTTACAAATACAGTATTTATAACTCGTGGTGCAATGTTTCAGTTTTTACGTCTTAATATAATTCTAGGTTTCTTTCACAGACAAACGAACACCACTAACATCAAGGATTGTTATACAATACTATAATTAAATTGTTATTTTTTACATCGAGTGGAAATTTCCTGGATTCCTCGCTAGAGAGAGACGTTTATATTTATCCAATACGAAAAGGCAGAATTAGAAATATCTGATGTGAGCTCAGTTATTGATTTTTCTAGTTTCATTTAAACTTTGGCTCATTTTTAAAACAGTTAACCGGCTGAGTGCATTTCGCTTCTTTTTTTTTTTTTATGCTAGTAGCAGCAGAGGAGAATCACGTGATAAACCTATTCGTTGAAAATGCATACGAAATAATAAAAAAAAAAAAAGATTCTAAATTAAAACACGACAAAGAAATTCTGATCATCGACTAGAAGTAGAAATACTGCACGCTAACCATAAACATCAAATAATAGAGAGAGAAAAAAAATTATGAAATCGTAAGCAGATCTTCATTTATTTCCGCCATACACAAAAATGATGAGTTGCATCTTTAATTCTCATCCCCTCCCCCCTCCCCCACTTAGTGGTTTTGATTCGCATTTCTCCATTTTAGGCCTAACAGACCGAAAGAATTCTCGAAGCAATTTTTGTGTGGTTCCTCGTCTCTTAAACCCGAAACCCGTAAAATGCATTTTCACGGCTGAACGTTTCCAATACGCATATTACGTAGCGGAGACACGAGATGCTTTTATCCGAAACTAATATGCAAAGGACCCACAAATCTGAGCCATCTTTAGACCGTCTGAAATGCAAAGTCTGAAATAAAAAAAAAAAGAAAAAAAAAAAAAAGAAAGAAACTTTAAGCCTAACGTCAAAGACATTTCGTTGTGTGAAATAGAAAGAAAATCCGAAACCTGCCAGTCTATCAACGTTTCTTGTCACGTGAACTCGATTCTGTTAGCTGTCAACACGTGTCGCGAGGCTGTCACCGTTGATAAGTGACACTGCATTTTTAGTGAAAAATTATTTTCTTTGAATAGAAAAGTCGAACAAAATGTTCAAAGTGGAAGATGCCGAATGCAATCACTGTTTGTCACTTTAAAAATTCACCGACGAAGGTCCTCGAGGTGAAAAAGAAAGGACTCTTTTTTTTTTTTTTAACAGAAATCCGCCAATGACCAGAGGGGGTGATCGAAATATATGGTAGTCCTCATCGTATTCTATCTGAGCGCTGATGCGATGGGAATAGTTAATAGCACGGAATTCCCTTAAGACGATATTCTCTAAATATCTTTGCATACTTGTCCTCTGATGTGTTTTCTTCCTATCCTGATGGATTACTCTCTCCCGGTTTTATATATTTTCGATTTATTCCTTTCGCTTTATCCGACTGAAATATTTTATTTATTTTTTATTCTTCTTTTTATGTTTCACTAAAGTTTTTGTTACTTTTTGTCTCTAAATGTCAAGTGTTTCCCACTGTCAATATTTTCGATGACATTTCAGTAATTAATCGTGTCATCAAATGGTTGTTAATAATATCGCTTCCAATAACAAACATCGCGAAAGTTAGTTATTCACAATAAAGCAGAATCTAATGCGCATGCGCTGTTCTTTGAAGTCTACCTCGTTTTAATGGAGCCACAATACCAAATTGAATATCTTTTATTTTACTAAAGGACGTTTTACAAATGAGCATTAAAAATATGCTTTTATTAATATATGTTTTATAAAAAAAAATACTTAAAATATCGTTGAATCTATTATTTTAAAAGTTATAAAATAAACAGTTTTTGCTAATACCTAAAGTTTAAAATATTTTCAATTTTACATCTCTAACACCATTTTAAATATACAAAGTTTATCATTTAAAATATATTTCAATTCAAACAGTTCGTATTCATAGAATACTATTCATTGAATGTATCTTATTCTTGTCAATTTAAGGTATTCGCCCAGACTAGCCACAACTAACTGAAAGCTGTCAAGAAAATGCAAACTTCGTCTTACTCCATTGAATACAAAGAAACTTTTCGAAACTATTCAAATCCAGCGCTTTCTAGACAAGATGGACTTTAAACGCAGTGTCTTTAGAGATGTCGAAATTTTAGTAGCAACTGTGTTATTTCAGTTGCCTGGCAGAAAAAAGTAAATTCATGTAAGATTTAAATGCAAACTGGTCTCCTTAAATCTATTGGGAGCACCAAATTCCGAATATTGCTTTCTCCTATCACAGTTTAAAGCAACGTAAAATTTTCATCCGATCCACCCCTTTATTGCGGTGCCACTCAGTCCATTGATATTTGCAATTATTCATTTTAAATATTTACAATTCTCAGTTTGGTTCGACATTATACTAATTATTGTGTTTATTCAAAGCAACAAATGGTTTGGGGGGAAAAATGCTTTGTGATTATACGTTACTATTATCAAGAATGAAACAAGCTGTTCTGGTAAAAGAGGGGGAAAAAATAATATATTTTCCAATTAGCTCAGTGTTTTTATTGATCAGAATATTTTCCTTAATTTGTCGAAAATAAGCCTTTTATTATTATTTAATTAAATAAAAATGCCAATCAACCCCCTCTTAATGTGAATGCAAACAAGGGATTTTTTAATATAAAAATTGATAGTTCTCTGGTTGCTTGAAACAATTTTTGTTCGCTATTCGCTATATCCAGTAACTCAGTCGCTTTTGAAGAAGTTATTTGATTAGATATTTATAAAGACCTGGGTTCGAATCCTATCTAGAACGCGAAGAAAACATTTATGAAGGATTTTTCAAATTAAAGGTAAGTTAACCAGTCTCACGTGGAGGTGGAGGAGATTTCACTCCCGGAAACTCGGGTGTTTCGTTCCACAATCAGGCAAACCAACCAGAAGAAATTCTGCCCAAATAATATATATTTGAGCATAAGACTAACCATCTTATCGTAAAATTACAGTTCCCAAAGCAGAGGATAAATGGCAGGACAGATGAAGGGGATTGTACATTCTTCTCTTAAAAAGTGTTCAGCTTTTGTGCTTCGAACAAAATATAGAAATGTGACAACTTTGTCACATTTCGCTCAATGTCGTTCTCTAACAGTTCGAAGAACGCTATCGATATACACGTATATTCCCAGACTATTTTTTATTCTAAAATAAATCTTATATTTGAATTCACCCGTGCCATTCATTTCCAAACACGACATTTGTAGTTCTCCTGCAGTTGCAATTACAGTCAGCTTAAATTGAAGACACCCTAGCATCTATAGCTCCGAAACTTGATTTTTGCAGAATATTCTAAGTTACTTTTTTTTAGAAACTGCAATCACGTTCACTTCAATTGTCTTTTATGCATGTAAAATGTTATATTTAAATTTCTCTTTCTTCAAACAAATGAATTTTGTTTGAAGAAAGAGAAATACTCCAAGAATATATGCTGACGGTTGCTAAATATGTAACAAACTCGAGCTCCTTTCTGATTCATTTTTAGTACTTATAATCATTGCCATCTTAAAATGTACAGAAAAACATTATCAAAATGCTTAAAATAAAAGAATATGGTCTAAAAATTACCGAAAATAATAATAATACTATAAATAATGGAAAAGAAACCATCTTCAATCCCAGCGAGCCCTCTAAAAGCACTGAAGCTTTGAAGAAAAATTCTTAACATGATAGAAAACTCAATGAATCGCACGTAAGAGAAAGTTAGCTTTACTCTCTCTCTCTCTCTCTCTCTCTCGTCTTGCACGAGACGAAGTTCCTCTCTGAAATGTGCATACCATCTCGTTCCTAGTGACCCCGTTAGACTGTTAGTTTGCTGAGCGCGCACCAAAAGAAAATCAATAGCGTTCAGGTTAGGATCTCGATGTTAGACCTACTTCGTCTCCATCTTCCTGTCATCTCTCCATTACTGGCTGCCGATGTCACCTTAATCGTATTTAGACTTTTATTGCTTACCCCGTACACTTGCCAGGAACTGATACAACACAGCTGTAGGTTAGCGTGAAAACGACCCTACACCTTGTATATCCCTAGGAAGTGTGCTTCCCCAAGAGAATACGCTAATATAGCTTGCAGTTGTTCGTTCTAAACACCGGCATTTGTTTATCTTTAATGGGTTGTGCATGTTATCAAAAACAAAGTTTGCAGACGTGCTTACATAGCATTCATTCCGGGATGTATCATCATTTTTCTTTCTTTTTTTTTTTAATGCATGTTCTATTAATTGTACATATGTTACCTCGTATCTCTATTGACAACAATAATAACAGATATTCGATAGTGATTCGCTAAAATTTCAACAACAAATAATTTTATAAATGATAACGTCACAATGAACCTTAAATATTGTTTATGGATATGTTTCTGATAATCGTAAATCTACAATCTGTCGGAGTGCATTCACAATTTTTGATTGTCTTCTTTTACTTCCATAGTTCTGTAACAATGAATTATGTCTTTATCACACAGACCTTATCGTTCCAAATGGGATTAGAAAAGTCGTGTTTTGCATGAACAATGTGATTGTGAACTAATAAATTTTATCTTTATCAAGGAACTGTCGGTAAGCAACATTACGTACAGTTTTCCATTGAATTCTTTGTGATGAGTTGTCTTTTATGTCTTTCTTTGTGATAACTTCTATTTCACATCTCACTAATTATATTGTGCTGTTATATCTTGATACAAATGATTTAATACGAAAAGCAGCAAAATTTTTCACTTGCAAATCAATGATTCTTATAGTCCTTATAAGGACTGGCTTAAAGGGGCGAAGCAAGAATGCTTTTCATATTCCCCGTTATCTGTAGAGGAGAGCGTAGGAATAAGGTGTTATTGAGCTATTAAAGCTCTGATCGTGGCAGGAGGGTAAAAGCAACTGCCGAACCTCCGTTTAAACTTCATTGGTACAGCATTGCCAATGAAGTTTAAACGGAGGGTAAAACGTGGCAGGAGGGTAAAAGCAACTGCCGAACCTCCGTTTAAACTTCATTGGTACAGCATTGCCATATTTATTTAAAGGTAAAGCCGTCCCTAAAAATTCGGACGATCCCTAGGCCACTCAATCGTGGGCGAAAGACCGTCCATCTCAGCGTTGGCCTTCCACCCACACCGAGCAGAACCGTTCAAATTCTGAAGAAAATCATTCACCGACAAAGCCCCTCAGCGGGCTGTGCCGGAGAACACTTTCCCCGGAGACTCAAATTGCTCCCTTAAGGCAAAAACCTTAAAAGAGCGAACTCAAAACTCTCGAATCTCAGCGCCCCAAGGGGGTAACAGCAACAGCCGAACCTCAGTTAAACTTCATTGGTACAGCATTGCCATCCAAGGGTATTGATCATTGCACCTCACGGTCGATCCAGAATTCTGCTATCAATCAATATCAATCAATGATTATTTGATAATGCAGATTTATTTCAATATCAATTACGTTAGAAACTTTTCGGTGTTGGAAAATAAAACACTTATAAAAGATATATAAAATTAGTATGCTACTGATAATTGTGCCCATTAGTCATCTGAAAATAAGCTTTATTTGTTTTTTTTATTATATATTTAAATGTTCTACTTGAGACATAAGTTGATTCTGATACTTTAGCTGAATAATTTCAAATTTGGTATTTGCAATCTGTGCCCAACTTTATCAAGTCAATATGCATCCTTTCGATCGCACTATTTTCAGGGTCACAAAGGGGCAAATGGTGTCGAATAGGTTGCAATAATTCTGCTTTGATCGACTTCCAAGCAATAAAATTTATAATTAAGGGTTAGCACATGATAATGTCATTGAGATGGACTTTTGATTTCAATGAGCTCATTTTTATTGGCAAAATTTGACAAAACGTTTCGAGCTGAGATTAATATAATTGCACACTATCTATAGATGGAAATTTGATAATTGGAATCTCTATTAAAAATTTGTCGAATTCTTACAAGCGGAATGTTTTAATGACAAAACCACACCAGTGTGGTTGACTAAGGGGTTTTATGTAACTGCTCTCCAACCAACAAACTGTGGGTTCGAATCCCATGGTGTGCATGGATGTTTGTGATGATCTTTAGATTAATAAAATACAAACAACAAAAAATTAATAAAAAATATAGAAAAAATCTTTAGCTCGCTCACGGTATTTAACATACTATAATCCGCTACTTTTGTGAGAAGGAGACATATTTTTTTAAAAAAGTAAAAGAATTGAGACATCTTTCTTGTTTTTGAATTAAATTGTCTCAACTTAATTTTTTTGATATTCAAAATTTTAAAGAATATTGAATTAATTTCTGTTGTGTTTGCGAATTAATCAATATCACTTCCAATAAAGGAATGCTTGGTCAAAAGAGGGTTCTGGGGACATCTCATGTTTTTAGTTTTCCAATAAAAGAATTCATGAGTTTTAACAAGAAACACAACACTTATAACGCTTATAAGTAGAAGGAAAAAGTCGATAGAGAAGGCGTTCCCTAGAGTGAAGGTTGTCAGATAACTTTCTATTTCTAAGCTGCTATTTTCTCTTCTTGTCGTAAAATGTAACTTGAATGAAGATAAAGATCATTATTATCATCTTTTATAGATGTTTTATGCATCTGGATAGCTCTTCAAAAACCGATGTTGTTTTTAGCTCATATAGAGCAATAAAAGAAAAGAAAAGAAAAACAATAAAGAAAAATAGTTTTAAACAATACTGCAAAAATTGGCAGACGTAAAGACATTGTTTCACGTTCGTTTAGTTGTTACCATAGAAACAGTATACTTTAATAATGCATCGGAGAACAATAAAGAGAAATTAACATTTCAAACGACAAAAAAATGACAATGAAGAGAAATAAATTTAAACAATGCTGAAAAAAAAAATGGCACGCGTAACGGCATTGTTTCAAGTTCGTTTGGTTGTTACCATAGTAACAATACACTTTAATAATGCTTAGGAAGACAACAAATAGAAATTGACTCAAAACAATAAAAACGCAAATTATAATAATGAAAAGACAAAAAACATAAGTAACATATAGACGTTGACAAATATTTTCGGATAATGAGCATAATAATAATCTTCACGCCCCAATAAAGGATCAAAGCATGCTATAAATAGAAGCGTAAAGGAGATAGATGGGCTCGGTAGCTCTGACCTTCTAGGTGACTTGGAGCGGGAAGAAATATTTGCTCGCAAAGTTTGTTCAGAAGTAGCCAGTCTGAAAAATGAAGTAATCACCTACCATCGATATTAGAGTTTGCAGTAATGACTATTCCAAAGTATTAATTAAAGTTCGTTATTTCAAAAGATTATTCTGTTAACGATGGAGATCGATTATTACTTATCCCCCCCCCCTCTCTCTCTCTCTCTCTCCTCCCGACTACTTTCGTGTTCAAGTTACGGGCGCCATGTGTAGCAGGCTTTCTGTTATTATTAATTCCTTCTCCTATTGTCTTATTTATTCGCTCTATTACGGTTGACTAATTACGTGTGTTCCTTTGCGAGTGTAGCGTTAACTTTCGAGAATTAATGACACTTCTTAGTGTCGATAATTTCATCTTAGGGGCACTGAAGTCGAAATTTTAATTTGCAATTATGGAAACTAATGCCGAGTTGTCATTTGTACAGTACTAGAATGGGCACGGTTCTAGTGTTCACCCAGCAATTTGCAGCGTTGGTTAATTAGAAAGAAATGAACTTCCACACTTTAGCTAATGCTTGGCTTTACAGATGACCGACATCTTTGATTTATGAACAACCTGCCAAGGCAAAGTGGGTGGTAATTTTGTTCTCAAACACTCTCTCTTTCTCTCGTTCTGTGTGTGTTTCGATTTCTAAGAGCTATTTCCTACATTTCGCTACTGTCTGACCTACATCTAAGTAATATCTATATTAAGATTTAAAAAGAAGACCACACTCGACATATACTGTATGAGCCAGTTTTATTTCTTACTTAAATACTGGCTAAATTATTTCATCGTCAGTATTTTATTTCTATTATTTATTTATTATTTTCCACGGTATCGTCCTAATACAAAGATATCGTCCTAAGGCATCTTTCAAACTTTATATACGGTTATATAAAGTTTAAAATGCCATGTTTTATTGAAAATACACAATAATTAACCATTTAATAGAATTCAGTTGTTGCAGTAAATTCTGAAATTGTTTCATGAAAATGAAAGTTTAAAAATGCTAATGTCATGTAAGAAGTGCTCATGTGATGGTATATTACGATCCTATTAGTTTTTTTTTTTAATTAACATATTACACCTTCGGTGGACAATCGCAGGCAGATACATTTTCATCATTAAGAAAAGAAAAAAAAACGAGGAAAAAATGCAATTTGGCCAAAATCTCATCATGCTGTCGTCTATTTCCTTCTTGACGAAGTATTTTTACGCATAAGCAACGAAATTAATAATAACATTATTTACAATATATTTCAGACACAGCAGAAACATGAACTGATACCGTATAAAGTGGTTTGCTAACCAAAATAAAGTTAAGCAAAATAAGTAAAATAAGCTAAGCGAAACTTATTGTTGCTATAGTAACAAGGAATCGTGACATCACATTCTTCTTTATGGATACAACATCAAATGAAACTATTTCATCATTCAGAGAGATAATGAAATTCAGATTTATGAATAAACTGTAAACTAAATACCTTTTGTGATGAAATGTTCCCAATAGAAAAGCCCACCTTTCTTTAGTGATCCACCCATACCATTAATTTTTATTTATTTGCATGATTAGATTCTAAACCTGTATGTTCCACAGTAATCAATAATTTGTAGAAAAACATCCACAAAAATAATGGACTAATATGATACATAGCTGATGTCATGAAATGGTTCTCATGCTTTTTCCAAATCATGAAGACCATTATACGATTGTATAAAATAAGCGTATAATAAAAACGTATATTTAATTAATGTTATTATATTAAATCCTTGCATATTTAATATATTAATCAGAAAATGACAAAAAAGTAATGATTTTAAACGGTATATTTTGTAATTGCCCTTTTTCCTAATAACACCATTTCTTATCTCAAGAAGTGAACCTACATCTATTTTCAATAGAGATTATGCATAAGGCACCCTGTGGTGGCCTGGCTAAGAATAGTCTCACTACAACCCATGCATGTCGTAAGAGGCGACTGGAATGGGAGAAGTTTCGCTCTCTCTCAGGTTTCTTCGGGAATTTTGCTCCCGGTGAGGGGAGGGTTGCACTGAGAGAGCACTTTGAGTCTCCGGGAAGGGTGTTTTCCGGCGTCGCCCGTGTGGGGCCTTGTCAGTGGACGCTTTTCCCTGGAATATGAGAAGTTCTGCTCAGTGGTAGGGTGAGCCTGTCACTGAGTGGAACCAACGCCAAGTTGGACGATCTTTCAGTCACTGGTGGGGGGAGTGGTCCGGGGAATCGCCTAATTTTTAAAAAGGGCTTTACTTACATACATACCAGCCCCGCTGTAGCCCATGCATGTCGTACGAGGCGACTAAAATGGGTACCCAGGAAGGGTAATGTTCTAACTGTTTTAACTGAGGCTTGGCTATTCCTGTTAGCCTGCTGCCATGATCAGAGCTTATAGCTCTATATTACCTCATCCATACATTTTCTTCTACAGATAATGGGGGATATGAAAAGCATTCTTGCTTCACCCATTTAGCAAAAAAAAAAAAAAAATGCATAAGAAAACTTGTGTTGAGTTTTTTACTCTGAGCAAATTTCACTCGCAGTATTATCTAATTTCGATCCATTTTTCGTAGGAACTAAAAATATCAAAGTTTAATGGATGCAACAGAGTCCTGATGCGTGATGATGGATAAAACGAATCTCACGTCACCTACATTTTAGATTCACTGTTTCACACGTTATAACTTATACATTTTCTTCTATCTTTTGATAGCTCAGAATCTTTTAGATATCAGAAACAGGTATGTGGCTTTTTGCTTGATACAGGGCAGAATTACTAAATGTCAATCACAATTATCCACCGGTCAATCGCAATACATTTTTTTCACTCAAAAAAATAAATAAAATTATTTTTTTAAATTAAACTTCAATATGATACTTTTAAATATTTATTTTTTAAATTTAATTTAATATATGGTATATAAAATTAAACACCTTTTTAGTAATATAATATGTAACGATACATTTTATGCCATTTACACACCATACGTCCTTTTTAGGACTTCCAGGGTAACGGATGGCAATGCTTAGCCAGTGAAGTTTTAACTGAGGCTAGGCTATTGCCGTTACCCAGCCATGACTAGAGCTTTTAGCTCAATAACACCCCATCCACACAGATTTACTTCATTCAGATGACGGGATAAAGAGTCAAGGACTCAGTCCATCTCACAGTTCTTTTAAGAACTTTAACGAATATATGATCTTGTCTAGTTAATGATTCTGAACAAAGCACTGCACCCATCTTGCGCAAAATATATCCTACACGTTCTTTGGAAATGCCTATAGTCTCAGCAATTTCACGCACTTTGACTCGCTGGTCATCCAATACCACTTCAAGTACGGATATCTATTCCTGACTGCATGTCTGGTCAGTGTTTTTTTATTTTATTTTATTTTATTTTATTTTATACCACTGTGCTGTCATCACTGCTCGTTTCATTTAGCAAATTTTCCATTTAGGTAATTCAATAATCATTATTTCTTCATCCAGTACCTCTGGTCTAATACTATTCAACTACATATATTCTGGTTTGATAATTTTCACCATTCATATTTTCTCTGCTGTACAAGTCTTAAAGATATTCCTTCCATCTGTCTTTGTTACCATTAAGTAATTGAGGTATAAATGACCAAAAAATTCCACTAAGAATTATTGCGACTTTTATCTGAAAACTAACTTCGCAAGAATATAATTAATACATCTAAACGTAACTTTTTGGCTACATTGTCGAATATATTAACAATTAAAATGACACGAATTGTTCAATTTTCATTTTGGAGTTCAACTGGTAAATTTGTATAAATGAAAACACAACAAAACACATTCTGTTCTGTTGGGTTGTTTCTGAAGCGTTGGATATTGAATATGATATTGAACAACATTAAATATGATACATATGCTATTCAATAAAAACGAAATGATATAAATAATGAAATAGATATTCTTAGTTTGTTTCTATTTAAATAACCATAACAGATATATTTTTTCTTAACAAATATGGTATGTCTTTTATTATCTAACTTAGGAACATAAATAGTGTACCAGTATATGTTAATATCAATATAGTTTAAGGCAGTAGTCGGAGATGCTGCCATCTATGGAGATTTATATGAAACCTTAGTATGGAAAGAGGAAACATTAAAATTTGAAGAAATATCCCTAAATTCAAATTCTGCTAAGCAATCGATGGCAAGAGATGACTGAAAACAATAATCTAAGAAATAACCCTAAATGTTGGAGGTAACGCGATCCACTATAAGTCAGAACCATCCCTTTATAAGCAAGAAATATCGTGTAAAAGTTGGAAAGAGATACCCTGATAAACTACCCAATTAAGACCGACCCGAAAATGAATTTCTATTTCTAATGCTCTGTTGTGTGCTATAAAATGAGATAAGAATAAATGACACAGTTAGTCCAGTTGCACGCTGTCATTTCTTAGCCAATGTATCAAAATGGCGGGTTTATTCTCCGAGGTAATTATTATAATGGATAGGCTTCTTGCAGAGCACAGTAGGGGGGAGGAGAAAGGGGGTACGTGGGTTTTGTAGCCTGTGAGTAATTCAAACCTAAATGAGCCCACTAACAATTTCATTACGCCTGCAATGGCAATAGAACGGGGGTCATACGAAATTGCACAGAACCTTAGCGCGTGACAAATATTTTACTATTGCTACACGTCTCTTTGGTTTAAATAATTTCTCTCTTTTATTAGGACACCGTGCATCACGTGGAACATCCCGCGGTGTGCTTCTGACATGCAGCTAATGACAAAAGTAAGAAAACGCTAACAACGAATCCAACAACCGTAAAATTCCAGCTATTAATCATTTATTTAATAATGATAACGAGGCAGGGCAATAGGTGAGTGGATGCACTAGCAGATTTATATCTGGTTAGGAAATTAACAAGTTTAGAAACGAAGATGAGCGAGATCTATTTTTTTCTCCTTTTTTTTCTATTAAATATTCAACAAGTGCTTTTTCTTTTAGCAATCTTCATTAACTTTCATTTTCAACAAAAAACTACGAGATTGATAAAATATATAAAAAAAAAACCTACTGACACGAAATTCTTATAGACTTGCGAAGACCGCAGCGTAAAAACAGTAAGAAAATATATCAGCCAATTACCAGAAGGTAATTAAAACTATCTTAATGAATGAGCTCATTTATCATTTCCCCTTCCAAGCCCCGATTATGTTTGATAGATTATCTCTAAATTAATTAAAAGCACTTATAGACAGCAAGCAATATGCAAAACAGTCCGCTTCCGCCACCATGACGTTGATAAATGCCTCTTGTTAGAGTAGCAAAATAATGCTGACTTTTCCCTTCCTCATTTACGAAGAGAAATCGGAATCAATCGGCTAGTATTTTGTCAGAGCGTTTATCTTAACGAGGATCAGTACGTATGTACAAAATACGTCAAGAGAAATATATGACGTTGCTTAGATACAGCTTAAAACAATCAACAATTGAATCTGGCATTTCATAGCGAGTGCTATGACGTAAACGGCAGTTTGAGTTGAGTCTGGCATTTCATAGCACGCGCTATGACGTATAACGGCAGTTTGAGTCGGGCACTTCATAGCGCGTGCTATGACGTATAACGCCAGTTTGAATCTGGCATTTCATAACACGTGTTATGAAAATTAACATAGCATGTTAAAGGTAATTCCAATTGTTGTATCTATTTGATGATTTCTATTGCATTTTTTTTTCATTAATTTCTCTTTTGAAGTTTTCTTTCTTGTTTATTTCAAATGTATTCGCAAACTTTCTGAAGCATTGTTACAGTTCCATTACTTTCTCTTTCGTTTCGGTAGCCTTGTGGTCTCTCTCTCTCTCTCTCTCTCTTTGAAAAGTGTCTGAATTAATTACCCCTCCCATTTGTTCCTTTTAACCCCCTCGGTTGTCCTACCCCCACCAAGTAATTATTATTTACAACTGCTTCATTTAACAGAGTACGAAAACCCCCATTGTTCTCAAATTGGTGGCCGCTGAATCCTTTCCATGTACCTGAACACCTCGAGAGCACGTGGCATACATAATTAGTGCTATGGGGTTCTCTCGGATTATAAAGCACGAACGGCAAAAGCCTAGGTGTTTCAGGGGCCACGTTGCTTTTCATCGC
This sequence comes from Typopeltis vanoorti, assembly GCF_054136105.1. NCBI lineage: Eukaryota > Metazoa > Arthropoda > Arachnida > Uropygi > Thelyphonidae > Typopeltis > Typopeltis vanoorti. The sequence continues at coordinate 96,466,726 of NC_143557.1, read as the reverse complement.
TTCTACCGGCGCATTCAGTCGTACCTCGGTAATGATATGATGAACAGTGCCATCAGATAACGCTGTCATCACCGCCACACCTTTGTCTTGTTATGAATGGGCACAAATTTTCGGAGACGAACTTCTGCCGCTCTCATTACGAAATTAGAATACGCCCTCTATGTCTCGTGAGATTAGATAGCAGGTAGGAAGTGACGAAATGTTGGCCGTAATATTTCGGCCAACGTTTTCGGAGTAGGAGGGAGAAGAGGGGAAGAAATGCTCGTGAAACTATTTTCGCGAGTCTTCTGAGAGATTTCATTAATCCGCTGACGAATGAGTCTTTGTGAATCAACTTGAATGCACTCCAGGTTTCTCCCCCCCCCTGGGAAGAAAGGGGGGAAGAGAGAAGACTTTAGAAATTTCTGGAAAGTTTTAATTATCAAAACACAGCAAGGTGTCGCTAATAGAAGTGTTTGGGAGATTCTAAGTTTTCTGTTAACATTCAGCCGATAGAAAACTTTAGAATGATACCTGTTGCTGCCTGGCTAGTTTAATTTCTTTTTATGTTAGTTCTACGAGTGTGTGTGTGGTAAATAAGTTCGAAATTGTGCGTTCAACGTAACATTGTAGGTGTGTTTACGATATTAAGATAAACTAATACAAAAAAGATGAGTATGGTATTACATTCACTATGCTTTTGAATAAAAAGCCTCTCAATATAGAGGGCGAAGTTTTTTTTTTTTTTTTTTTTGGAAACTCAGATTTCATATGATGTGCGGGTCTAAGCGTAGGCGTAACATAGTCGTAACATAACTCTGTTGTGTAGCTCTTGCGTCGAAAAATATATTTTGGTCCTCGTGTAGTTATTATTATCCAATTTTAACAAAAATTAAATTTTCTTAAATATTAACTATTCATTTAATATTATTAATTAAATATTAACCGATTTAATGAATTAAGTCGGTTTGTTTATTTATCCAGCTGTTTCATGAGAACAGACAGGAGGAAGATGATAAAAAATGGTTCTAATAACTGGAATATGACGGTAATAATTGGAGTCGAATATTTTTTCTGTAATAACCCCACTCCTTCAAAATTGGTAGATCGAAAGGAACTACATTTCATTTAATTTAGGAATTTTCAAACAATTTTTAATGTCATGAATTCAAATAAGTATGGAAAGTAGTTGAGAAAATTATTATTATTAAATGTATAATTTTGTCTTGGACAGAACACCAGAAGTATTCTCCGGTTTTTTTTTTTTTTTTTTTAATCACACACACACACACACACACACACACAAATAAATTGTACTGGTATAAATCGCTTGATACAGCATTGGTTCCTCTGTTATAATCTAGACAACAAACCTTTAAATAGTAGATGATTTTCATCATCAGATGTGAAACTGCCACCCTGCTTATTGAAGACCTGCAGTGATTGGCAAAAATAAAAAAAAAATAAATGAAATCCGCGTTTATTTTTATTCTCTTTAATTAACCTACAGGACTCATGTATTATAAGTTTCTAACCTTCGTATGTGGCACTCTCAAAACATAAATAAATAAAATAATGACTTTTTTAAATCACCACTGTTACTTTATTAATTAAAAAAAAAAAAACCAATGCGTGGTTAAGCAGTGCAATAACTTCGTATATAGAATCATTCAATGCCACAAAATGGCTCTCCCACTGTGGTCATGTATTTAAAATGAAATACTCAAATAACAAATTTCATGAAAATTCGTCAAACCAAGTGGGAATTGTTTATGTCAATGAAAAGAAATCTATCAGCATTCTGTGAAACATTTGAAAATGATTTTAAGATCATATTCGTGTGTCGATATTCCTTAACTCTCTCTTGTTAATTAACCACGCTTCATCTTTAGATACACATAAAAAAATAACTAACCCTATTCGTGCACAACCAAAGACAAAGCTCCATCGACAACAGAATCCGAACTAAATAATTCGCTTTGACATCTGCACACGTGATCATAAATATTTGCAGTGGCAACACCAGAGTTCCTTCACTTAGGAAAATAATAATAAAATAAACCACAATTTTTACGAAGTGATTTTTTTTCTCCTTGCATTGAGCGATACAATAGCATACACAATCTGAATAAAGCTTTAGGGCGTACAGAAAGCTTTTTTTTTCCCCTTAAAGTGCAATTTTTATCTGAAAAGTTCATTTTTGCAACGACGAATAATGTTGACTTACTCATATTCTCCCGGTGATGTTTTCAAATTCTATTTAGAAGTGTTAAGTTGCGTTCTAAATGAAGTAAATGTCACCTGACACAAACACACTGTCATCATTTCTTCGTTCTATCTAAATCCAGAATGAAGGAAAGAGTACATTTTACTTGCAATCTTGTTTTTCACTGTCTGTTTTCATTTCTCTTTCATGCATTTCAACTGTCTTTTTGTTTTAAAAGAACTTGACGCAACCGACATTAGACAAGAACAACACGACAACAAAAAAATGTCTAAAATGATTCTGACGTTTGGATTTATGACTGCAGTTGGAATCGATTTAGTTTTTTTTTTTTTTTTAAATATAAATAAAACTTTATTTTATTTTAGTTGTCAGAAAAACGCATTTTTTTTGTTGCTTGAAAAAAAAAATAATAAATACACAGTTTGAATAAAAGTTTTATGAGAAATCATGACAAAGCAAAAGAAAGAAATTAAAAATTAGAATTCAAATAATTAAAAATATCTATAATAAAAAAGAACAAAAATAATAATGATAATCAAAAAATAATAAGTTAAATATTTTTAATAGTAAGATAAAAAAAAACAGCTAAATGCTTTAGACACCATTTTAGTTCTTTAATCAAAAATATATTTAAAAATGCAACGAAGGATTTGTAACGCAAGTTAGAAAATGAGCTAACTTAATTTTTTCTGTTTTGGTAGTTAATTATCTGCAATCATTTTTATATTTTATATAATAAATAAATAACAAGAAAAGAATTTATCGATGTGCTTGGAATAATAAGTATCGAAATGTATACTAAGCTTGAGATGAGATTTTTTTTAACTTTACGTTTACAAGCATAAATGCTGAGATGAAGCACATAGCAGGAATATCCAACCGAATGGCAACTCCTTTTCATTCCATCTTATTAAAATACTTCAGAATTACGGTATGAGTTTGATCATTACTATTTTATAATCTAATGGATTTCCAAACTTTAAAATATATAAATAGGGAAGTCGGATTCTAGGTTACAATAAATAATTCACACATTCAGCATTGAAATAATAAACAACAAAAAAGGTAAATAATCTATAATGTATACGACCTAAATAAACGGTATAAGTACGGAAAAAATAGAGCTCATCCCTGTATATTGTTGTCTGATTAATATTAATTAATCAGTTATTTAATTAATATCTGTTGGGATTTTTTTTATTAGTATATTATTTCTAAACTAGATACTAAGATAATATTTTGTTCAGTTATGTTTTTATTTGGTGCTATAGATGTCACTACATGCGCCTGACAACCAACTTATGAGAGAGCGCTTAACAAAATGTATGAAATAATGTAATTATAGCGCTGGACATCGAAACCATTCAAAAAGGCTTCGTCTATCTTTTACGTCATCGTTGCTATGGTGAAACTCGAGACCGGTTGTGCGTGGTTCCCAATTGAATAACATTTCGCGTTGTTCATAGAATATCGACTAATGTACGCACTTATCTATCCATATTTGTTCGGTATACATACATGGCAACGTTGGGGTACATGGGGGAAGGGGGGGGATTGCACTGAAGAACGAGAAGTCTTCCAAAAAAACAAGAAAACGACCCTGTAGCGAGAACAAGAAAGATAAAACATCGCCAAGCAAGTACTTATTGCACCAAAGATGTTAGATTACAGATTACGATAATGTACTAACACCAGTTTAGTGTGAGTATTGATTTGTCTTCCATTATCTCGCTACAACAATTCCTTTGGGTTTAATAATAATAATAATGAATAGTATAACCTATTGGTGTCATTTTCCTCTATTCTTATCCAGAACATTGACCTGAAATATTCAGGTTGTGACTGGGAGAAGTAGGCGCGGGTCGAATCATATTTCCGATATTTTAAAGTTTTTTTTTATTTGTTTAAATTCCTCACCCTTCAGCCATTTCGGCTTGGATTTTGTGAAACTAATCAGTGTACAAGATATTGTCCTCAAAGCATTAACCTGTATTTTCTTCCGTCATTACGATAACACCCAGCAATCAAATGGCTAAAATCTCAACCCTCAAATATGCGTTACATAAAATGGAAGAACGATGTTCTTAATGACAGCTGACTATTTTAATTAAATCCACGGGCGAAATGTAAACTTGTGTCTTATGTGAGTTACGGTGGAATGACACAACATGACAGTATTTACACCGACACGAGTCACTTCGAAATTTAAACAGGTTCGCTGTCCGCTAAACAAATAAACTATTCAATACTGATCAAAATCATCTTCTTTCACCAAAGAGTTTCTACAACAGGAAGAAGAAAAAAATATGTGTGTATCTCTCTCTTTTTTTTTTTTTTTTCAGTGTAGAAAATGTATTAGCCTGTCAGTATTTGATTGAACGAGCCTCCGAAATGTATATTGTGCCACCTTTCGGAGGATCATAAATATATATGTTAAAAAAATTCTTTATTTAAATATTTGCTATTGTGTTTATCTGTGCTAAATACGCCACCTATTACTGCATCTGGTGGACAATAAACTAGTCAGTGATGTGGTCAACAATATATTACACTCAGCAATAAATTTATATTTTCAACAATATCTGGAGCAATAGATTAGTAATTCATGTTAACAGTATTGTCAACAATAAAAGTCATGCATGGTATCAGCAATCAATTACTGTCAACAATAAACTAGTCGTGCATATTTATCAACAATCTATTCACAATATGTTCATGTTGTTAATAATATTGTGAAAATAATTCAATCCTTCATGCTATCAGCAATATATTTGTTTTCAACCGTATCGAGAACAATAGAGTAATTCATGTTGTTAACAATGCCACAAACAAGTCAGCAGTCTATTACTGTTAGCAATATTCTCAACAATAAACTAGTCGTTATTGTTAGCAATATACTCATGTTGTCAACAATACTGCAGATAATAAACTAATCATTCACGTTGTCAACAATATATGTTACTGTCATTCGTGTTATCAACAATATATTCATACTGTTAACCATGTAGCCAAGCAAATAAGTCAAGGGTTGCAACAATAAGCCTCGGTAGCTGAACTGTTATAGGCGAGTCCTTTGGTTGGAAAGACTCGAGTTCGAATTCCATCTATGACTTAAGGAAACTTTCAGATCTTTTCAATCAAATAGTGAGGTGTCCGATCTCATATGAAGATGGAGGGTTCCCCTCCGGGAAACTCTGATTTTTCTTTCCAAAAAATAGGCAAACTAGCCTCGTGAACACGCAGATCTGCTAACATAAAATACTCGTCCTTAGGGGGATGCAACGAAGGAATGACAAGCAGACTGCATTAATTTCCTATAATCCCCTAATCAGATAATTCAACCTGTTTAGACAGACGAGAATTCGATGGACGGTTTGCCATAATGTATTACTTATGCTGTCAACAATTGTTACTGTGACGTCACATTCGCATATTTATTCTTGACAATATGAATGTGTCGTGTATATTTCTACTTGACTAAATTGTTACGTAAAACTGTATATTGATTGCTAATAACACGTACTCTTGAATTACTTACAGATCTCATAAAAAATCACCGCATTTGAACATTAAACGGTAATTACATGTCAGCCTTGTGTAAACAACAATCAGTGAAGACCGCTAATTCTATTCTCGTCAATTAACCTCTTTTGACCGAAGAAAGATCCAACCCGCTCGCTACAACGTAACAAGCGGAACCCTTTGCATCAATAGCAGGCTATTTTTAATATCTTTAAAAGCATCCACGAGTAATTTTTAATCCGATCTCAAGACTTTTCCATAAGTCTTGCGTGCTATTCAAAATTCCTTTTGCTATTTATCACCAGACTACATTCTCTTATTCCTTCTGATATTAAATATGATCATTATTTAAATTATTGTTCTCTCCTGCCAAAAACTTTCCTTTCCCCCCTGCCCCTTAGTTCTTAAACACTCCTTTGCGTTTTCTTCTACATAAAAAGGAATTACTTCCCCCCCCGCTAACTTTTCTCATTCATATCATCATTTCTTTTTTTAACTTGTTTATCGACAAGATTTATAGAAGTAGTGATTCTCACAACCCGGAAGGACATATTAATAATTACTAAAATGGATTTGTCAGTAGTTCATCAGGCTAAGAGAACTAATGCGTTTTTTTTTCTTTCTTTCTTTTCATGCAAGTAAGTTAAAGGGTGTGTTAAAGTCTGCATTAATGAGTGCTTTAAAGTTATTGCCACAGAACCATTATTCATTTCATTGTCCAATTTTCATTGCGGTGTTGAGGAAAATGGTAAAAAAAAAAAGAGAGAGAGAAGACCTATAATTATTTTTACTAGAAAGAGAGAGAGAGAGAGTAGTGAATTAAGTTTGCCGCAATGCGGGTCTCTGATGGGCCTCTTGCTGTGATACACAGAAGGTATTAGTACCAACCCTGTTCTATATGCAAGGAGTGTGTTGTTGGCTTGTTAAATACAGTGATAGCTTCAGTACGGTTTGTGTTGGAAGAGAACAGGGGACGGAATTTGAATAATACATTGGAATTAGAGAGCGAAAGGATTGTCCCATGAGATGGGTTCATTTCACGAGTAAAAAAAAAAAAAAAAAAAAAAAAAAATTGAGTTTTTTTTTTGTTAACTTACCAATTTTAGCGTTTGTCTCTTTCATTATACCATAGGTTCAGAAATTCGAACTTTTTCACCTAATATATCTCAATGGAAGTAAAAGGGAGAATATTTTTTCTTTTCTATAGGTTATGTTAATATTTTCTAACACATTATTTAAATCCATGACTCGGTATATTTTATTTAATTCCTTATTTTTAGATCTATTGAAGGTTTCTGAATAAAAAAGCAAAACATAATCGAATTCAAAAACCACTAGGGATAAAATTTAGGGAAGCTAAACTATGCATTTTGCAACATGCAAATACCATTATTGATGTTTATTTTATTCCATCGTGAAAACAGAATCATTAAAAATGTATGACGAATTAGAAAACACTGCAGATTCACTCTAATAGCGACCATTGTTGAATATTAAAAGTAAATTTCTAATAATAATAAATATTAATGAAAAAAAAATGTGCATATTAAAATACATCTGAAAAAAATATGAAATTATTTGAATTTTTACTTGTTCAAAAAATATGAAATTATACCCGATGTGCGCGTATTATCACAAGTGTTGCCCTCTATTGGAAGAACAACTCAATTTAGAGTAATATAATTTATCCTAATCAAATATAAAACTTAAATTTAGTAAATGGTGTTGGAATAAAATTCATTTTTAATAAGCTAAAATTAATTATTTCGAGAAAAATAGAATTGAATTAAACTATTTTAAATGCGAATAAAAATAAAGTTAACAAAGTTTCTGCTTTGAATAAATTTAGGATATGAAAGACGTTCCATCATTGGTCATGATGAAAGGTATACCTAGACGTCAACGTAAGGAAATAGAATGATGATGGATCGCACGCTTATAATACATATATATCAAAGAGACAGTCCCGAAAATACAAGAAAGATGAATTAGATGACCCGAGTCCAGTTTCAGAAAATAAGAAAAAAAAAAAAAATACTTATCTGAAAAGAAGTATTCTTAAAATTGCAACTGAAATTTGAACATAAAAGCACTTCTATAGGAAATTATTCTGGTTTCATCTTCCGGATAATAATAATAATCTAATTATTATTATTTTAGAGACATACAAATGCTTACTCATTCACGCATTTATGTAGTTAAGAAAAGTAAATAAAAATAAAAATCTAATCCGACTTTAGAACGTTCTTTCATCAATTTAGAGTCTCCGCAGTTCAGTTATTATCACGTTATGTCGGGAAGATCAGGGTTCGAATCATGAACGAAAGGGTTGTCCCATGAGATGGGTTTGTTTCACGAGTAAATTAAAAAAAAAAAAAAAAATTGTTTGTTTGTTTACCCTTTTTTTGGTTGGATTTTTAATTGAAGATGAGTTAGCCGGTCTCATATTAGGGTAGCATTCCCCAGTCCTGCAAAAGAAGTCAAACCACTCAGAAAAGCACAAGCAGGTAACGGACGTAACAACCAACTAATGTCCAGTCCATAATACTATAAATGTGTTTACATGAGTAGCTCGCCCAGTAGAGGGCGACACCTGTAATGTGTTTACATGAGTAGCTCGCCCAGTAGAGGGCGACACCTGTAATTGCATTTTAGTGACTACACATTCGGTATAATTTCATATTTTTTGAACAACTAAAAATTCAAATTCAGATGTATTTTATAATGTGCACGTTTTTTTTTTCATTAATATTTATTATTGTTAGAAATATACTTTGTTCATTTGTTCTATACTGCAATCAGAAGGAAAATAAACTTCATCCGGGTTTCAGACACCTAAGCTAGAGAAAATTGTTTGGGTTTCTAACTGCGTTCGTTGCTCTCTTTTGGGAACTCTATTTTTTTTTTTTTTTTTTTTTTTTAACAGAGAAGCAGCTGACAAACATATAACAGCGAAGCCTGATTATCTTAGTTGTCGTGATAATAATTCAAATGTCAACTAAACACGACTCATTTCATTCGTCTTGTTGACAAATTACTTTACTAGTTCAGTTTTCTTTTGATGTTGTTTAGTTCGGTTTCATCTGTGGCCGATACGAGTTATCCAGATGTATTCATCTATTTGCCTTCGTAACTCAGTCGATATAGACGAAGCCCTTTGGTTGGATGGACCTGGATTCGATTCCCGTCCGTGACGTGAGGAACTTTATCTGGTCTCTTTCGACACTAAAGGTGAGTTAGCCGGTCTTATACAGAGGTAGGGGTTTTTTCCACCCGGAAACTCGGGTTTTTCGTTCCCCAGAACAGGCAAACCGGCCCCGTGAACACACATGGATTACAGTCAGGAATACTTGACCCAGCCATAGGCCTGATTCGTCAGCTATGCCGGTCCCGAGCCCTGAAAATGGGGGGGGGGGATTGAGATGGCGATTTATTTACTTGTAAAAAATTGGGCCTCACGGCCGTTGTATGAATAAATAAATTCACCTATTTGATGATCCTAATTAAATGAATTGTAGATATTCTTCAGTTAATTTTTCAATCATTATGATCATCCTATTAATTATCTTTTTTCATATTTCAACCTTTACAAATCTCTCTCACACACACGATATTAATTAACCGTGTTTACTTTCGCTTCTAATAAATATTTATCCCTGCAGTTTCCCTTACAATAATCTCAACAGTGATGTACATCCGGGATATAAAAAAAAAAAAAAAGTTGTTCATCTTCGTCTTTATCCTCCCAGTGTAAAGGTTTTGGTCGATCTGGGCTTCATCTTCGGGCGCATTCACCGTGCTTCTTCGGAAAACGGCGAAGCGCCAGCTGGTAGAACGCCTCTGAGCGGTCAAGTGTGTCAACCTGGCGGAGATCTCACCTATCTGACTCGATGAAAAATATGAGTTCTCTTGGGACCACCTTGCACTACTGCTGCTTGAGCTCACATGGATTGGCCCGAACTGCACGTGCCATGAACACCCACGATGCACCAAGGCTGTACAAACGATGTGTGAGTGAGTGCCTTTATTTACTTCGGGGTTTTGGAAGCTTCTGGAACGAAAAATATGTCCACATAAAATTTGCCGTGAAGCCTACCCTCCCTCATAGCCATTCGTTTAAAGAAAATGATTTCATATAACAAAACATAATGGGGGGGGGGGGGGAATTAAAATAAAATATAATGTCATATAATATATAAAATATAATATAATATAAAAAAATATTCTATACACGAACAGTAACTTTTCCTTAAGATTTTATGGTGATTAAAATATCTCTCATTATGATACCATTTAATCATACTTCGGAACGTAAAATATAAAATTTGTTTGATATTTTATGGTACAAATTTTAAATACTAGAAGATAAGGATAAATTATTATTTAAAATCAAAAATACACTGAAATTAACAATTAATTCTAAATATTTTCTAATAATGACTAAACTTTTCGTGTCGATTTCTTTATATACGTAACAATGCCAAAATATTAACAATAGAGATGAAAAGTACATTTTACACGTCATTAGAAATGAACAATAAGGAATAAAAATTGTCGTCTGCTGTCCGTTCCATTTTTGCTGAGACGTATATGTAGTTGTTTTCTTTGTTAGTTTCAGTATTAGTACGGGGCGGCGGCATTGTACGTGATGTTTATGTGTGGGCTTTTTTCCTGTTCAATAGAGACTAATCAAATTATTAGAAAACTTGATTCACATTAAAAAAAAACCTCAAAATTAATATTCATAATGTCGTACAAGCCTTTGTTCAGTATTTGGTACAAAGTATTGTCATTTAGGAGGCTATTTTTATTCACGAGCCTTTTGCGATCTAAAAGTAGCAACAGTCTTAATATATAATTCTCAATTTGAATCTTAATATACACTCGAGTTCAATAGACTTTCAATCACAGACACATAATACACCTACTCGAAACATTTCAGGGCTCACTTCGTTTCTATATGGACAGTACGTGTCCCTGGATCCTATTAACGCTATCAGAGGATTAAAAGACTGAATCAGCTTGGAGCTGACTGGATGTTATTCCATTTAAACAGTTGCTTGTCCTCTAGAAGATAATTCATTTGCAAACAGAAGTTGTAGCCAACTGTGTACGAGGCTTACTTAACAATTGGATATTTCGGCTACGTTCCCCAATGATCCAAATTCGGCAGCTTAATTAAATGTTTAAATATGCTGTTGGTGGGAATAAACGTAGCAGATTACGGGGGAAAAGCTGTGTCGCCATGTGCGTCCTCATCAAACACTTGAACTGTGCTTGCTGATAAACGAAGATCTCATACTTGGGGGGTGTTACACACTGATCAATAAACAGTGGAGAGTTACGATGCTTGATTTCGATGTTCCGAAGGAATTCTACTAAATGTACGTTTATTAGAGTGTTTGGATAACCAAATGCACTGATTAAACATTTTCGACTCTTGCCGAAAAAATATATTACTTCTACACATCTTACACCTAGTCGGGTCATAAATACTGCTACAACCTTGAACGAAGCATAAACCTTTAATCTATCAGCCAATCATTTATAGCTTTCAACACATACAAACCACATGTATAATGTGCATCTAGCAGCACTCAATGTTCGAAATGCCCCCATTTTGCCTTCATGCACGCCAGAAGCCTGTGAGGTCACATATCGATGGCGGCACGTACAACATCCAACGAAAACGCTGCCACTCTTCGCTCAAAATCCACCCTTCAGGCTGGCAATGCTAAAGTGTCGTTTCTTGCAGGCTTCTCTCAAGCTCCGACCATAATTTAAAGTCCAATGGATTCAGATCGGGACTTCCAGACCGATCATATGGTGATATGTGTGGTCGGATACATTCCCCTCCAACCACTCTTGTGTAGTCCTCGCTTTGCGTGCAGGGGCTGAGTCCTATTGAAAGGTCCACAGCCTAGTGTGAAACAAGTTGTTGCTCAAGGGCCATATCACGGGCTGCAGCATGGTGTCTTGATGCACTTTGGGGAAATTTTAATCCCTTTCTCGCAGAAATGTCAATTGGAAACCCACCCCGATACGTCACTCCCCCACCAAACCATCACTGGCGTGGAGTGATAACCGCTCTGAATCCTATGGCACATGCTGTGCTCCGGATGGTAAACCTTCATCCGGAGCACAGCACAGATGAAAATCTCATCCGTGAAGAGGATCTCTTTGTCTGTTGTTTGCGTACTGCGACAGAAGTGCCATCGAGTTCATCACCTCTGTCGCATAAATTGTGGTGTTAGGAAGTGTCCAGTAGAACGACATTTCCTAACACCATAAATGATCACCATCCGCCCCACTAGAGGTCGTCACTTAGTGCACTTGACATTGTTCTCTGCGAAATGTTCATTTCTCGCAACATCGCTTTCTGCATTCTCACAGGATTACGACGGAGGCGTGCCTTCACAGCCCTCACAAGCTGTTGCGTCCTAATGCAGTGCGATCGACTTGTTCTTTGGCGGTCAGAAACGTTTACGGTATCATTATAACATTTAATAGTCCGATACCAAAAAATCCTACTGATGCCGAGTGTTTGGTGGATGCATTGCAACCTCGTGAAGTGCTATTACAGCTACACGGTTCTCATAATCTCCTCGCTGCATGTTAATCCAGACTGCTAGACAATTCTCTCTATATTGATAAACAAGCGAATGTTGGCTGTGCACAGCGCCACCAACGGAACAGGACTCAAGTAATTCATCTAGTATACCAATGTAATACAGTGATTCGGTTTGATTCAAGGATATTTATTCCACACAGATTAATACAATATAAATCTATATTAAATAATTTAATTTTTAAATAAAATGATATATTGTGAATAGATATTAATTAATGTCTTAAGAATTAATTATTTTGTTTAAGTTTTAGAGCAATAATTTATATTAAGAAAATACACCAATTAAATATATAAATCGAGTTCATACTTGATTGGAGGTTGCCATTACGGTGCTTAATGATTAATACTCTTGGAGAGTAATGAATAGCAATGCAGTGAAGTTTAACTGCGGCTCGGCTGTTACCCCTTGGGGGGCTGAGATTCGAGAGTTTTGAGTTCGCTCTCCTTAAGGGAGCAATTTGAGTCTCCGGGGAAAGTGTTCTCCGATGAGATGGACGGTCTTTCGCCCACAATTGAGTGGCCTAGGGATCGTCCTAATTTTTAGAGACGGCATTACCTTAACATATGGCAATGCTGTAGCCAATGAAGTTCTCACTGAGGCTCGGCTATTGCTGTTACCCTCCTGCCATGATCAGAGCTTTAATAGTTCAATAACACCTCATCCCTACACTGTCCTCTACAGATAACGGGGAAGATGAAAAGCATTCTTGCTTCTCCCCTTTAAGCCAGTCCTTATGAGGACTATACTTGGCATCTCACATCAGATCCATAAAAGAGATTGAAAATGCTGTCAGAAGCCTGACCCAGCGGATCAACACAGCCATAAAGGTTCACCTCTACCAAAGCCACTCTTAAGCCAAACCGACTACCCGAAGACATCATGGGTTTAATTAAGGACAAAAACAAAGCAAGAAAAGGTACCACAACACCCGTGCACCTCATTACAAAAAAGATCCTCAATAAATTGAACAATGAAGTTAGAGAAGCACTTAAAGCTCACAGAAACGAAACATGGGAAGCCAAACTAGCCTCTGTATCACCCGGCGAACACTCCATCTGGAACATATTAAGAAGTCGCAAAAACGAAAACAAATCTCTTCCCCCACTCAAGTCAGACATGGGACTAGTACACACGGACGCAGAAAAAGCTGAAGGAATAGCAAAGAACCTAGAAAAACAGTGTAGCCCTACATACGACAAATTGGACATCAAGCATGTCTATAAAATCCACCTAAATGTCAGACATGCACTGAAAGTCACCGATACCTGCAACAACATACCTCCAAACACCTCACCAGCGGAAATCTATGAAGTTCTAAAGAAGCTAAAGAATAAAAAAGCCCCTGGCCCAGATGGCATATCAAATAGAATAATTAAACTGCTGCCCCGAAGAGTTGTCGTACATCTCACCACCATAATCAACGCCACGTTCCGATTTAACTATTTCCCCAGCTATTGGAAAGTCGCAGATGTGGTCCCAGTGCATAAACCAGGTAAAGATCCACACCTGCCTGAAAGCTATCGACCCATCAGCCTAATCTCAAACTTAGGCAAAATTGCCTAAAAAATCATCCACTCTAAACTCCAAGCCTCAGTAAATGAGTTAAATATCCTTCCTAAGGAACAATTTGGCTTTAGACAACATCACAATACTACTCAACAAATTCATAGGATAATTGAGTACATCACCACCGGCTATAATTGGCACCAGCACACTGGAGCAGTCTTCCTTGACATAGCGAAAGCTTTTGACAAGATATGGCACTTGGGATTACTACATAAACTCATTTCATCAGGCATACCATCAAGAATCGTCCACCTAATTAAATCTTACCTCCAAGACAGTCGCATACAAGTCAAAATAAATGGTACAGTTTCAAGTCAGCGACAGATCTCTGCGGGAGTTCCCCAAGGTTCCCTACTGGCACCGATCTTATTCTCCATATATATGGCAGACATCCCACACAACCCAATGGCATCCATCTTAGCACTTTATGCGGATGACACAGCAGTACTTGCCAGATCTCTACAACCACATCTCGTCACTAAAAAACTGCAAGAAAACTTACTAAAACTAGAACAACGGTTCTCCAAATGGAGATTACAAGCGAATCCCCAAAAGAGTATAGCGATACTTTTCACCAGAAGTTGGCAACTCCCAAGGGGGACCTTTATCTTTTCAACACCAAAATCCCCTGACAAACAGAAACAAAATATTTGGGGTAATTCTAGACAAAAGTTTAACGTTCAACCCACACATCAAAGCCTTATGCGGAAAGCATCTAAAACCATTGCACAACTTTACCCTCTAATAAATAGAAGAAGCAAGCTAAATACCAGAATCAAAGTACTCCTCTACCTGACGATCCGCCCCATAGTGACATATGCATCTCCAGCCTGGAGCCACATCCAACACCAACATCCTCAGGCTACAGAGAGTGCAAAAAAAGTGTTTGCGCATGATCTTGGATGCACCGTGGTTTGTAAGGAACGTCCAACTACTAACTACTGCGGAAAAATTCTTCTCAAAGATCTTTACACACCCCAACGATCTAGTTAAACAGACAGCAAACTATGACGAAACTGACCTCTTCCAATACAAGAGGCCAAAAGCCATCCTAAATACTAGCAACAATGACTAATCTCCGTGCCCCCCCCCCCCCAGGGCGAGCTCACAGCTCATAAATCTTTCCTTCAATTCTTCCTCCCTATCAGACAACGGGGAATAAAAGCATCTCGCTTCACCCTTCTGGCCAATGATGTTATGTTAGGTTATACTTGGCATTTCCCCGTGTGGTTGCCGGAATAAGAATAGCTCCACCGTAAATCCATGCGTGTCGTAAGAGGCGACTAAATGGACGCAGAGTTTCGAGAGTTTTGCTCTCTCAGGCTTCTTCCGGAATTTCGCTCCCGGTGAGGGGGGGGGGCTTAGATTTCGGGAGGTTTGGCTGGGAGTGCATATGCATATTTTGAGTCTCTGGGAAGGGTGTCCTCCGGCACAGCCCACTGAGGGGCTTTGTCGGGGGATGCTTTTCTCTGGAATATGAGTGGTTCTGCTCGGTGGTGGTGGTGTGTGGGTGGAAGGCCATCACTGAGTGGAGCCAACGCTGAAATGGACGGTCTTTCGCCCACGATTGAGTGGCCTAGGGATCGTCCGAATTTTTAGAGACGGCTTTACCTTAACATATGGCAATGCTGTAGCCAATGAAGTTCTCACTGAGGCTCGGCTATTGCTGTTACCTTCTTGCCATGATCAGAACTTTAATAGCTCAATAACACCTTATCCATACACTGTCCTCTACAGATAACGGGGAAGATGAAAAGCATTCTTGCTTCACCCCTTTAAGCCAGTCCTTATAAGGACACTTGGCTTTACATGGTTTAAGGGCGACCTAAAGTCCTTTTTAGGACTTCCAGGGTAACGAATGTCAATGCTGTATCCAATGAAGCTTTAACTGAAGCTCGGCTATTGCCGCTACTCAGCCATGACTAGAGCTATTAGCTCAATAACACCCCATCCACACAGATTTTCTTCATTCAGATGACGGGATAAAGAGTCAAGGACTCAGTCCATCGCCCAGTTCTTTTAAGAACTTTAAGAACACTTGCCTTTAGGTATCTTTAGTAAAGCTGCTTTAGACTAGGAATCTCCTAATTTTAAGAGTAAAACCTTTACTTAAATGTGTCTCTTCACTGCTGAATTTCAGCGCCAATTTTGTGCTCTGAAGACCAATGACGAGAGACTTGAAGTAAAAAAAAAAAATTGCATCTAAACGTTATGTTTTAAAAATATATATTATACTAATATTATTAAATAAGCAATGCATGTTGGTAGAAATATTGCACTTTGATAACCAGCCTGATTTGTATTTTGATCACGAGATTTCGATAATGTCTCCCGTATTTTCATCCTAATGTCTTCAAAATTAGCCAGACATTCAACTATCAGCGACGAATAAGCTTAATCACAGGGTTCCCGCAACTTTCCTAACAGTTAGATTGCAAACAGGCAGCTCGTCAGTGCAGATGTAAAATGGGATTGCACTTTTCAGTCCGGCTAGGATTCTTTCAATTTATAAAACTGCTTTTAGTACATTCAGGTGCATTATTTTGAAGGAAAGTACGCTGTATTTATCTTGGGAAGGAGGGGGCGATTGACCTTGGATACCAAACCGATGTAGTTTTGATCGAGGGAAGCAGAGGTTCATGTGGAAATAAACTCCATCCTCCTCCTCTCCATCTTATGGGAAATGGAGTCCATTCCATATCAATAGACTAGGATACAGGGATGTCTGCTAATCTAGATTTCACTACTACTTACCTCTTGATACGAACTGTTTTTGACATTTCAAATAAAAATAAAATAATTTAGCTATTGTTGTTTTCAAAGAGAGTGGGGTGGAGCTTTTCTAGCACTAACAAGCATTTGGAAACCGATGGAGTGGTAGTTGAACTCTCGATTCAATGTCTGCCATGTTCTCGCCCTGCCTTGAATTCAACGATTCACAGTATCAGGGAGAGAGAGAGTGTGGCAGACACTTAAAAAACCTCGTTTACAATTAAACGCCGTAATTTCACTTTCAAACGATATTTTAACTCTTTCCAAAAGGCAGTGACGTAACGAGGGTATGAAGCGCCTGTGAGTGTCTAACTTGCGCCCCCCCCAATCCCAAAATAACAAAAATGTTATACGTTTTGCGCCTCAAACCTAGTTGCGCCCGTGGCGGGAGCCTCTTTCGCCAAGCCCTCGTTACGGCACTGCCCAGAAGGTACTCAACTCAAATCAGGATTCTGTTCTGGCTAATCAGTCCTTCGCACTACCATTTCTTCCAACCATGTTGCTCATTTCCGGAGAACTGTCACATCATGGCCAACACAGATACACTCACGAGCTAAAACATTACCACCACTTACCTAACAGAGTGTTGGGCCTCCTTTGGTCGAGATAACGGCTTGCATCCGTCTTGGTATTGATTCCACCAGACCACGGAAGGCGTTCTGAGGTATTTTGGACCAAGAGACAGAATAACCTGGTTGGCCGAGCGGTTAGCGTATCTGCTCTCCAGCCAAAAGGCGATTCGAATCCCGCCATGGACGTTTGTGATTGTCCGTGAAAATACTAGTGGCGGTGGTGGGCGGTAGATGGCGTTGGCGTAGTTGCGGTTCGTTGTAGATGGTGGAGACAGAGTTGTAGAGCGGATGCCCTCCCTAGATGAGTCTTTGGACTACCTGGAGATGTTACGTAATGATAATAATAACATCCTGGTGGTCAGCGATCTTGAGAGGTACTGACGTCGACAGGCAAATACTACGTTTTGCATGACCCGACAAGCGTTCAATGGGATTGAAGTCATGAGAAGTAGGCGCAGAAAAGCATACGGAATGCTTGGATATACTCTTCGAATCATGCTCTCGCAATGCGAGTTTTGTGACACGGGACGCTGCCTTGTTGGAAGGGTCAGAATCCACATGGCCACGTTGTCATCACGAAGAGAAGAAAACAATCCCATTGCATGAATTAGCGGCCAAGGTATGTTAAGTAGGAATGAAAGGACTCGGTGATGTCCACAAGAACAATCTGCATACCACCATCATCACCGGATTGTTTTCGACCAGATGTACAAACTGTTTGGACAGAACACAGATTACGTGGTTATAATGTTAGGGCTAATTGTATATTCAGATACCTTTATAATGATCAGCATTCATTTTGTGGGACTCTATGAAAAGAGCGTCGACCGTTTTAATTTATTAAAAACATCACACACCACACCATATCAGTAATCGCATTTAACAAGATGTGAAGGCAGAGTCTAGTAAATAACTTCTCCTAGGCTAACCCAATTTCCAAACACATTTTCTGATTGGAAAAGAGAGAGGGAAAGAGGGGTTGTGATGCAATTCTTCATCCCGTCCCGATGAAGAATTGCAAATTAAATTCGCATTTTCTTTTTAGGGGAGGGGGATATGCTTGCTTATGTGCGTATCACCCTCTGCATATCCAACATATATATTTTCTATATTTTGCATACTTTTGTAATTCGTCTGCCACTATTGTAGTATAGTCCCGTAGATCTCTGATGTGTAGATGGACGAAATAATAATAATAACTGATTATATATCTCGCCATCACGCAATCCTGTCCAAATAGTCATCGCCGTTATAATAATCATTACTCAATTATTGCCAATATCGAAGGTTTACAACAATGTTTCGAGATATTTATTTCCAATTATTACAACAATAGCTTTCAACAACAATATATCACAGCCACGATTACTCAAGTGGAGAGGTGGTGTGATATGGTCGTCTGCCGATATTAGCTCTAATGAACATAAAGCTTATAATAATCCAATACATTAATATAATGTAAACCAATGTTGTTGTTGTTGTTGTCTTGTCCTTTGAAGAGTCTTAGATGTTTCCGTGCGCTCTTTGTACTGCTTTGGCTATGTCTGTGATTTTGTTTGTATAGAGCTGTTGTTCAGGATTAGGATCTATTTCTTGCAAGGCTGCTGTAATTGCTGGACAGGTAAAGATGTGAGTGGGTGTCAGTTCCGTATTGGGGCAGTTGTTGCAGTTTCTATATGTTCTCGTATCATCTGTATTGATCTTCATTCCTCTATAATGTCCTGTTCGTAGTCTTGCTATCGTAGTGGAGGTCCTTCTGTCAGCATTGATCTCGGGAATTTGATGTTGTATCACTGATTTCAATGGAATTAGTTTAGCTTTTGCTAGTGCATTGGCATCAGCAAGAGTTATCATATGAGTTTCTTGGTTGAGTTCTCTGGCCTCTTTTGCTAATTTATCAGCTGCTTCGTTGTGATCAATGCCTACATGAGCAGGAATCCATTGTAGAATGCAACTTTTACCTAAACACTTTAGATGATTTAAGAGTTTATGGATGTCTTGTGTGAGCTTGGTATTGCCATTTTTGATTGCCTCCATAGCTGATCTTGAGTCACTGTAAATTATAATTCCTTCAGATTGTTGAGATGATGATAGATTTAAGTAGGCTTCTAGTGCTTTAATTATTGCGTAGAGTTCGCTGGTAAAATTGGAAGCGATTCTCCCAGATCCAATCTAATGTAATGTAAACCAATCTAATTACTAAAATAACTATTGGTAGTGATTAGCAGAACTAATAGACACACCAATGCGCAACGAATAGATCACAACTCCCGTTACACTAATCTACTATAGACCATCGTATTAGAGCACTAGATTAGCGTACTCATCAGGATTAATGTACCGAAAGAATGTCGTTTAACCTATAATAGTGATGACAGATAAGACAATATCGAAAATGAATGATAGCTCACAGAATAATCCCAAAAAACGAGTGCAGTAAGCCTAGTCACGTGGTACAGTTTGTCGTCTGCCAGTCGAATATTTCGTTCGACAAATCGACGACAAGGCGTCCATCACCTGCATTTTACTGCGCGATGAATTCTTAATAACAGTCTTAAACACTGCAACTCCCAAGTCATAAACCGCAGCCTTTGTGAGTCGTAAAACGTCTCATGAGAAGCTTTGGCTGCACTTGACAAGAACAAAACAATTTTTTTTTTCTCCTCCTCCTCACGAACCTGCTCTAAATCCCCTGCATTAAAAGCAGCTTCATATATTATTATTGCCTCTTAAGCAGACTCGTAAAAACATGGACAAACAGACGCTAGTTCGCAGATTCCGCTATAAATTCCACTTCGTTTTCTGCTTCGAAAAGAGGACATGCCGAACACCTGTCATGTGCAGCAATCATTGACAAACTTCGGTGCAAAAAAAAAAAATAAATAAAAATAAGTTTTATGCCCTTCGCTTCTCTGACCTTGGGGGGCGGGAAGGAACGACAAGGGCTTCACAATAAGAGATCCTTCTCAGAACATTAATTCCTATCGAGCCATAAACAGAGCGATTGGATGAAACTCCGTTTCTTCTGTAATCTGTGACAGGATGTTACGATGCCAATTGGAAAGCATGACCTTAAACTGATGAAAAACCCATGTTTATAGCTGGTTTTTAGATTGCAGAAATATGCAACAAGCAGTTTTTTCAGTGACTATAAAATGTAAAGGCAACAATAGCTTATAAAAAAAATAACAATAAAGCATGTTCTTTTCTCATTCCTTACGTAAAATTGGCATTTGAAAGTAACTATTTTATTTGTTTGCCAATTAACAATAAATTTCAATAACAATTGTTAGTTTCAATTCCATAACAATGAATGTCATTCGTCTTTTTAGTAATGTTCATCGAATCTCGTTGCCATGGTGACAATGAAATATTGCGCCACATCCATCACAACTATTTTATTATATAATTAAAAAATATTCCAAGTTTCATTAATTACAAACAAATTAAATTGCATTAATTATAAAAATAGATTAAGTTCATTAAACATACAAATAAATTGATTAGTTTAATCGTTTAAATTGGCATCCTTAGATAATATAAAATTTATCTCTGCTTACTTATAAAAAAATCGCTTTTATAGTTACGATTTAAGATGTTTTTTTTTTAAAGAAAAAATTGAAAAGTTGTTCAAAAGAGTATTCCACTGAGGACATAAGCTCTATTACACAATGAAGTAACGCCTCGTCAGCAATCGCTAGACTAGGGAAGTTCAGAAATGAAAATTGATTGATTCTGTTTTTATTATCATTATTTTAGGTTTTTATCTTATTTCTGTTTGTTTGTTACATTACTTTACATGCAGAAGCTATTCAGGATTTTTATAGCATTTCAAAAATCTAAC
This sequence comes from Typopeltis vanoorti, assembly GCF_054136105.1. NCBI lineage: Eukaryota > Metazoa > Arthropoda > Arachnida > Uropygi > Thelyphonidae > Typopeltis > Typopeltis vanoorti. The sequence goes on along the minus strand of NC_143557.1, from coordinate 96,445,612 downwards.
CAGTACTAGTACTACTATTCACTATTAAAAAATAAAAGGAAAAAATGTTTCGAGCACTAATATATTTATGAGCAGAGAAAGGAACCTTTGTATTAAACTGATGATGTTTGTTAGGTTTTGTTTTAAAGGAAAGCTGAAGCTTCCAAAATTATAAATTCTACAAAAGTGAGCTAAAAGTATTTCACATTCTGTTCAATGCAATATTTTGGATTGTCGATTTCAGAAACTGGAACCAGCAAAATTCAGCTTATAAATAACAGCGTGTTATTTATAAACTATAAAAAGGGGAAGAAAGAAACTGATTTCAGTATTTGTACGCTAGCTAAAGTCAAAATTACGAACTATTAATGAGTCATACTCGATAGCGCAAGGAAGAGCTGTCCCTCGATTTCAGCGGAAATAAAACATTTAATCTCTTGAAATTTTATATTTTTCGGCGTAATATTTAACTGAAAGGTGAGACATTTACATCAAGTTTTTTGCTTTGGGAAAAATCTTGAGATGCAAATGTCATTATAACATTATTTTTATATTCCAAAACCTCATAAAAGGAGTGTGTTCTACAAAATTTCGCCACAAAAATACGTCTTTTATATTTAATTCCACTTAATTAACGAAGATACTTTTTTTTAATTGTTTTCGGCAAACTTCATTCGAACTTACTTAGCAATTGAGATCTGAGCTCGAAATATTTTTAAAAAAAATCAAAATTTTCCTCGAGACACATTTAATTCTATTAAGCTCTCACAGATACAGCACTCTTTGATCGAGATCTTCTCAGTGCTCTTTTTATCTCTCACAATGTGCTATCCTTTCTTTTTTTTTTCCCAATAATCTCTTTCTTTATGATCTAAATAACCAACGAATTCAGTTAAATTAGCAATCTTTTTAGAACGCGTTCCTTTTTGCTTTCTCTTTTGATTTCTTCCTCGTAACATTACCTGAAATTACCTTTAATGTGTTCATATGAAGCTCGTGGAACGTCTTTTAAGAGTCTCCTGTTAAAAATAATAACTAAACTCTGTCCCTCCTTCTGGCAGACACTTAGATACTTCTTTGAAGAAAAACTTTGGTTATCATCGTTGATGGGCAGCCATTTTTCTTTCTTATCGTGAGTTTTCCACCCCATTCCGACACGTATGCAAGACGGTAATTGAAGCGAATAGCACTATCAAATTTTCTCCGAGACACTCTTGTCGCGAATTATCTTCAAGAAAGCTGTTTTAAGATACGCCAAACAATATAAGCGAGATAAGGTACGTTGTGCAAAATGCAGACACTTTAAAACATTACTGAGTAAAGCTAGGAGCCATTCCCAGAGATGTTTTTTAAATGTTTTATATGTCGCTCTACACACGTAAGATGCCACATTTGTAGTTTATTTTGTTTGCGCATATCAACCGTTTTTTGTTTTTTTTTTACTACATGATGCGATTGTTGTTAAGACGTGTTTCAACGTCTAAATCTAGTTATAAGCCAAGTAAGTGGCACTAAGTAGACAATGTGTAGCCCCCCCCCCCGACACAAATAGCTTCAATAGTACTGTCACTTATTTCATGTGCTGAAACGTAACAAAATCAACAATTGATTGTGTGACGCAATGTTAGCAGTAATTGTTGCTTTCATGTATTGGTTAGTGAAAAACAATGGCAAAATCTTAACAATGAATGAAATCGACAATTGCTGCATTCATCCATTGTTTTAGATGCGTAGATGATAATTAACTTTCTTCTTTGAAATCTAAATAATTTTTTCATAATAACAATTTCGAAATAATAATGTAGTAGATATTTGGGTTGATTTTTATTTTATTTATTTATTTCTATTATGTGACTCCCACTGAAGAAAGATTATAAACCACCGAGGGTTGGCTAAAGATTTTTATTTTTTTCGATATTTATTTTATATATTTTTATGGAACTTTTGACAAGCCACTTTAGGTCGCTAATAACTGTTGCAATGGTATTATTATTATATTATATATTATCATTATATACACATTAATTCGCACACACATCATTCAGATAACGAAATATTTATTCGTGTTTTCGTATTCTTATTGTTAAGGATTATTTTAATAGATAATCTCTCTCTCTCTCTCTCTCTCTCTCTCTCTTTACCTTTTCCTGTTTTCATTATTTTCTTCACAATACGTCTTAGTGCATTTTCATGTCAAAAACGTACTTTAAATAAGCCTTCCCCATGCCAAAAAAAAAAGGGGGGGGACTTGCTTTGCTATTGTGATTGAGAAGAATTCGGTTTTTTCCCTACCAAAAGGAATTCGCTTTCTAAGATTGAGAATTCCTCTGAGAAATACAATCTCGTTAAAACGTGGTTCGAGGTTATCTCTTTTCTACAAAATCTTCTTCAGACTGTGTCCATTTTTCTTAGAGGAATGTTTGATTATTATTAATGCAGCGTAAAAGTGTTACAATGCAATTTAACAACTCATTAATAATAATATCACATATAACGATATGCTAATCATATTATTACATGTACGACTTTTCATTTATAATCTGCACCGACTACCATCATCACCCGGAATTCAGGCTAAGTGACTTGTTTTGATCTCATTCCAATCTTTTTCTTTGGTCGTCCCCGACTTCTATATCCTCCAATTGAGTGATATCTAATTATCTTTTGTGGTAGTCTTGAACTGTCCATTCTTTCGATATTCATAGTCTTTGTCCAATACCGAGTCTATTTTGAGTTCTTTACGCATTTCTGTGCTTCTTCTCTTGTCCCAGAGAGTATAGCTTGCTGTCCTTCGCAGGAATTTCATTTCTCCAGTTTCTCTTTTCTTCCCCTTCTTCTGCAGTTTTTACGGTCCATAATTCACTTCCGTACAGACGGAAGGGCTTGCTAAAACTTTATAAAACTGTTATTATTGTATGGCTTTGAGCTTGTTTGAAAATATTATTGATCATTCCTGTAATTTTTAGAAAGTTGAAATTTTGATATCAAAATTAAAGCAGTTAAATTTTTCTAAAATTTTATTTACTTCTTACGCGAGACGGTCCATAACAAGCCACGATTTTTCTTTGGTCTGTTGATGTTTTGTCCGTCCAAAATTCTTTAGCAATTATGTTTTAAGGCATTGATCTTTGGAGTCCATCTTCGCCTATTGCTATGAATAGTCATCCGCAAACAAAAGAGTATTAAGAATAGTTTCCACGATCCACTTACTTGCAATTTACTATCATAATGTCTTATTATCAGTAACAAAACAAAAACAAACAAAAAAAAAAAATCCAACTTTGCCAGTGGATCATATCGAAGCAGCTCAACTGTTAAGGGTATGTTTTTCGCTATTTCTCATTCTGGTACAAACGACGTATTACAAGTATCTTGACATATTGTCAAGCAGTTCTTGGCAGTGCAAGAAAAAATACAACAATAATCTTTCCGTTTGCGACTAGAAATTCCTACAATGATTAAAAAAATTGAGCGGGAGTATTGTCATGGTGGAGAAACTGATTTCTGGCGTCCAACACGTTTTGAGTTTTTTATCACAGAATTTTCCATACAATTCGCAAAGCATCTTGGAATATTAGCTATCAAACCTAAGATTTAGCCTTGTGCAAAACGATGCACTCTCTAATTTAAAATCTAATCGAGTGCTTTAATTCTTCTTGTTGTTCCCTCTTCCAAAGTAAGCTTTTAATATCACATGTTTTTGTGTGAATTCTTCGGAAATGAAGTAAAACGATGCACATGTGCTGTTCATCAAGTACGACATCTCAAACAAGCAAGTTACAACAGACATGACGCAACAAATTCTAATGCACCTCTGTCTGAAAGAGGAGCATTGTTGACATTAACTTAATGATATTAACTAAAGTAGTGTCATCTGGCGGTCAGTAAGGAAAATGTTTGATTAAAAGTGAGTTCAGTGTAGCAAAGCATGTAGATTTATTTCTGAATTTATTCTTATATTTACTCATTACAGAACACTTTCTTACGTGTTTTATTTATAGATTCTTTTCCAGCGCTTCTTTTCTGTGACAGTTTCGTAAGGTACGTTGACCAGAGAGAGTTTACGAGAATACATACACCGGCATTCATGAATTGCCTTATAAGGTTTAAGGTTTCTACCTGATCTCTGAGGAGAACCAACCAGTTCGAAACAGCGGTCAGGTCAGTGAAACCTTATCAAAATGGACCAATACTAGGCGAATATATGGACGCTTGGGTGGCACCTATATCTTCTACATGATCCATACTAAAGCAACTCGTGAATGCCGGAGAGTGTACTCCCGTAAGCTCTCTGGTCAACTTATTTTTACGAAACTTTCACAGTTTCTACATTCGGCTTTGAAATAACGTTGGATCTAATATCCACTTGACTTGTATAATTTTACATCGCCGAAGAAGTTATTTTAGTAATAACTTCTTTCTAACTTTAAAAAATAATAAAAAAAATGGAAAGTCTTCATATAACTGAAGTTTTTAATACTTATAGAATCTTTTTTTAGAGAATTTGTGGATTATTGTTATTGTTTATCTTAGAGCATATTTTCTCTATGATGTCCAGTATATTTTCTAAACTTTAGTTTAAAACCTAGTGGTCTAAAAATATAAAATTACTTAAAATAGTCTGAACTATGCTAACTGCAAGTTTATTAGTTGAGTATATCAACTCTAGAGGGAGCTGGTTGTTTAATATTCGCTTTGTATCTTGTTTTTAAAACTATGGGAATAGTACTATGTTATTATTTTATCCACTTTACTTATCAATCAGAGGGAAAAAACGCATATTTCTTGCGGCAATTCTTCTATATTTATCTTTTGTTAAGCGCTGAAAATAAGAACATCACTGAGAGTGGAACTGCTCTTCACATTCTTATTTACGCTGATATAAAGCAGTGACTAAATGTCCCAAAGAAGATGATTATGTTTCTTCCGTGTGTCTCTCTCTCTCTCTCTCCTTCTGTCTATCTATCTATCTTTATTTGTAAAACAACTCAACGTTCTGACCAGAACTATACACCAGCATAACAAACAGCAACACACGACTTTGTTGAAAGTACAAACGTCAACATAAAAATGTCACCATTACGTAAATTGACGGCGTCAGTCTCCGAGGGCCATTACAGCTTTACGAAGAAAGTCAGGTAGCACAGATCATTTCCTGCGGGATATTTAAAGAAAGAGTTTTTGACGCTACATTACTCTTCTGTTGCTTTTGCAAACAGACAAAGTTCTTTTACTTGGTAAAACGATGCCAGCAAGAAAAAATTCGTATTAAACTACACCATATTTGACTTAGACGTTTGGATATATTTTTTAAAATTTTATTTTAGATCTCTACTGTAATACACTATTATTACTGATGAGGACAGGAATTATTTGGCGAAAAAATAACATATTGCTCAGAATGGGAAAGAAAAAAAAAAGTCTCTACTTTCCTTTTCTTAGTAAAGCATTGCAAGTGGGTGTGCCACTACTCATTTGCTTAATAAAATAATAATATCGATTTCAATTGCTAAAAAGTGAAAACATTAATATTTTATATATAAAAAGAAAAATGGTGTCTAAATGGAAATATCTAAAAATAAGTAATATATTATAATATTTTTTATAAGTATTATAATAATTAAAACTTAAATAATATATATGTAATTAGAAAGATATTATTCAATATTTCTTATCATAATTATTAAAAAGGCTTCCAGATGTCAATAACCTAGACTAGTCAGTTATGTTTGTTAGAATAAGGAATTTCACATAGCTTTTTATTTTTCATGGCTTATAACACGTCGTTGACAGCGAGGACTTATAAAGGCAAGTTTGCGCTAATAATATTTTATAATCGCTACTAAGCAGTTTTGTTCCTAGCTTCTTATTGTTCTAGTAAAAACAAAAAAAACAAAAAGCTAATTAAATGAACAAAAAGTAGTTCTGCAAGCACATGAAAAACACATAATCATCAGATTTTTTTGTGTTTTTCATAATCGTACATTTATGGAATCAACATCCTGCATGCCAAAGTCCAACCTTTCGGAGAAGAGATGGATGCAGTTAGAAAGTATAGGACAACGTGGAAAGCTGGCTCAGGTATGCACTTATGTGGGATGGGATTTAAGACGTAGAAATGCAAAGTGATTACCAAGCTTTGACGAAACTTTTAATGTTAGATTTTAGATCTTTATGCGAGTTTCCAATAAAATTTTTTCAGTCAATCCCTTGAACTTCCATCTGAAAAAAACAACTATTTGTTCCTTGATATAAAGACAAAGAGTATAAGAACACGTTTTCAAACAATTTTCATGCAAGCTAATGAGAGATTTTTCTCCAAACAAGACATTCCCGTAACAAACTGTGGAGAAAGGATTTGTAGCCGCTATTTCGTCTGATTTTTACCTAGAAAATTGCAAATTTGCAAAATCTTCAAAATTCCACATCGTTCTATAGTGTTTATGAAGTGAATCACGTATTTAATTTTTTGTCGTGTATGCTACCTAATAATGGTGTTGTAAAAGCGTCAGCAAAACTGTTAAAAGTCCAAAATAGAAAGAGATTTAACTCTGAACAAACAACCATTAGTGAAAAGTTTTACAATTTTCGTCCTTGTATCGAATTCCAGATGAATATTAAAAAGGAGATTAAAACTACAATTTAAAATTCCTTGGATTAATTCATTTAATAGAAAGAAAATAAAATAAATGGCGTAAAAACGAATCCTTCCAGCCCTAGTATGGACCATAAGCGTCAGAGGCGGAAAAGGATATATTATAAAAAAAAAAAAAAAAAAAAAAAAAAAAAAAAAAAAAAAAAAACTTCGACCCATTACTAAGTCCTTCACCAGCTGACACAATCTTCTGTGCTGAGAAAAGATCCTAAATATGAACAATCAACATCTTTCGAAAGAATTTATTTGCAACATTTCTTTCATCACTGAGAAAGAACGAAGAAGGGGAAAAATAAAATAAAAAAAAATACGACGAAACAAAATATTTCTTTTCTTGTACACCCCTGCTTTAAATTCTTTGCTTCGAGTACTAAAGATAAAAATCGATTCGTTCTGGTTGTCTGTACAGAATGTTCAATTCAGGCGACTGAGTTCCAAACAGAAAACAGGAAAGGGGAACAAATTTGGTATATGTTTTTTTGTATGTGTGTGTGTGCGCGTGGATTCTCGGTGAATTTGACAGAGATAGATATCCCAGGAGAAGACTAGAAAGAAATCTGTGAAGCAAATTCCTTTTTTCGGGCGTCTACACAGATGAATATATATCTGAACACAGATGTGTCTTAATGATTTTCTTCTATGAGCTGAATTTCTTTTTTTCCCCTCAATTTTCTGTCAAATAATTGCTACACGTTCCAAGGCTCTAGTAATTTTAATCAATAATAAATGTAAGTTTGGTCTCCAAATCCAAATCTTAAAAAAAAAGATTAGAATTCCAATAATTTTCAACTTCGCTTCTTTTGTTTACTGATATTTTTTTCCCATTCTCAGTATAAGATTGTTAATATTTGATCATTTACAACATGAATGAAAATGCAAAGAAAAATTTAGTACACTTAATTAAAAAATAATTTTAAAAAAAATTATATTAAATATATATATATATATTTAATATAATGTAATAAAATTTAAGATTAGCTTAATATAATTAAATTCGTTACTATTAATGTAGCTTGCTTTTAATATTTTGTTATTTTAAAATCAATAATTTTACAAATAAATTCAATGTTAATCATTTTTGAATTTGATCATTTGTTTTATTTTATAAAACAGATGAATATATTTTATTTTACATTGTTATTTAAAATTTATTTTATATAACAGATGAATTTACATTATTATTTGGAATAAAGTTTCGAGAAAAAAAATATTTTATATAACAGATGAATTTGCATTGTTATTTGGAATAAATAAACGTTTCGAGAAAAAAAAATAAAGAATACACCATATATGGTAAAACAGATGAATTTACATTGTTTTTTAGAATAAACTTTTCGAGAATAAATAAATAAATATTTAGAATAAACTTTTCTAAAAAAAAATAAAAAATATATATAAAACAGATGAATTTACATTGTTATTTAGAATAAACTTTTCTAGAAAAAAAAAAAAAACATATTTTAAACTGATACTTATGACTGGCTTAAAGGAACGAAGCAAGAATGCTTTATATCTTCCCCGTTATCTGTAGAGGACATTGTAGGGATAATTGTAGGGATAAGGTGTTATTGAGCTATTAAGGCTCTGATCATGCCTGACCATTATCCTCCAAGAATATTTCCTCCAAGAATATTGGATTGTTGGATTGAATGAATCAATCACCGCATCTCTATATTGATACTTCTACCCATGCGTCTCTTAAGATTAGGATAATATAAACAATAAAAAGGTGTCCTTAATAATATAGAGTGTTAAAATAGATTTTTAATAAAATTTAATTTGTTTGTTTATTTCAAATATTTTAATTTATGTTATTCAATATTATAATAAAAAATAATAATAAAATTTCGAATAACTATTTATATTACGTAAATAAATTACTTTGGATGCTTATAATGACAAAATCATTCATTGAACACTTTCGCTAAAAAAAATATTTTTAATAAATGCAGCAAAAGTCCGTAATTAACAAACGAAAGTCTTACTAATGCATTGCACATTTTTATATAGCTTAAAAGATAATATTAAAAAAAGGTGTTTTAAATAAACGCTGATTATCAAACGAAATTTTCTTTAAAATTCGATTTATTTTTAAATTTTAATATATTTTAATTAGTTCTTATTGAATACTATAATAAAAAAATAGATAAACTATCTGAAAATAATCTAATAAACTATTTGAGTTAAGGCAAAGAATTTACATTGGACTCTTAGAATGACAGGATAACGTGTTCAGTCATTGAATGGTCTTGATAGAAGCAACCATCTTGGGGCAATAAAGAGTGCCGAATGATCGAAAAAGAAAATAGCAGAAGAGAAGCAGAACACTTCCAGATTAAAAGAACAATACAAGGGGACAGAGCGTGGAATTCTACGTTCGTTTTATGAGGGAAGTTCTACAACTGCTGGCAATTCGATCGCTGTTCTTTCAGCATGGGGGACTATAAAACCCTTCGTCTGTAGAGAGCGCAAGTGAATCGGAAATTCTTTTATCGAAATATTTATTCTTAACGCCTTGCAGAAGACACAAAGCTCTTCAAACTTATTAAACAACCATCTCATCCGACGAGCTTTCTTTCTGAATATTATTGACAACAGCGTTCATAGATTGGTACAAATAGTTTGCCAACGAAGAATCAATGACCATAAAAACATGAAATAATCGAATTAGATTTTTTTCGGGCACTTTAAAAAAAAAAAAATAGCCTTTTCCATCATTGTAGCAAATCTCTGCTGTCACTCAATAAGATGAGTCAGCCGTCAAGCTATCTAAGATGTAGTGATTGATTGTCTTGGGACCTGGAAATTGTGCGGCAATTGCCAACTGCCCTAGGTCAAGAGCAAAGTGCAAGAGGGAAAAAAAAAAAAAAAAATATATATATATATATAAGTGGGGAAGAGGAAATCCCCAATTGAAAATGATCACGTTTTACACTGAACTATCCACCGAGCGGTAACCGTAATCTTTCGTGTTCTATGTTTCCTTGAGAATTCTGTACAAAGACGTTTACCGCATTTCTATAAAATAAAAACAGAATTAGTAACACCGAGTTTAAGCAGTCATTTATCTTCCTTGACGTTAAGTGAATAAATATCGATTTATCTAGATGGGGGGGGTCACTTTTGAATTAGCGGACTACGAGGTGTGACGAACGAAGATATCCAACAAATAATGACGATTAATGTGGATATCTCTTAAACGATGTAACAAGGCAAGTTCAGGGTTGTTGTTGTTGTTGTTGTTTTTATTTATTTTTTAATTTTTTTTAACAAGTTAATAGTATTGAACGTTAAATAGGAAAAAAATGATAATCGCAGAAATTCATTTAAAAATGCAATTTATGTTCACGATATTATTTCGGGACTGCAAGGATGCGCAAAAACTGAAAAAAAAAAAAAATTATACGCATAAACCTAAGTGTATAGTTTTTGTATTTTGTTTTAGTTTTGTATTACTCAAATACAAAACCAAAACACTTCCATTTTGCATAAATAAGATATTAACATTGAGAATATTATGGATCCCGATATATTTTAGAGCCAAATGTAGAATATATCTGAAACGTTTTGAAAATCAGAGCTTATGAGAAGATAACCTTTGGCAATGGAGTTACTTTGACTTGCATTATTTATAAGACACGTGATCTGCCCAGAAGCCCGGATGTTCGCCTTTTATTTATCCTAAAATTAAAGTTTCACTGGCATTCCATTCTTGTTGAAACTGATAATATTTTGATTGCTATAAACATCTATATATTCTATATGTTATTATAATATATTTTCCTCATTAATCTATTTCTTTAAAGACAGCTAATTTTATCTTTATTATTTTTATACACCCTTTTTTTTTTGTATTCATCGAATCTATAAATACAGTTGGTCATAAATTTAAAATTAGAATTTTTGGAATTTTCTATTAGATAGTTTATAGTTTACATTGGGTTTGGTGCCGGAAGTCTGAAATAATAAAAATTTCTTATTTTTTTTAGTTTCTGTTAAATATATCAGTGAAGAAAAATAATGTAGGTTGAGTAGAATGGAACTCGAAAAGGGAGTTTAGAGCCATTTCATATTAACATGAATGTCATAAATCATCAAGCAGTGGAAGTTGAGGGAAAAAGAATAGGGAATGGAGGAGAGAGGAATAATTCATCACTTTTTATTGTGTTATTGGTTTTGATGTTCTTGATGACGCATTTTGATTGTGGACATGTCTTTTTAAATATTGGTGGAATTTTGTGTACACTATAAATTATGGTGACCTTAATTACGATCTTAAAATAATTATCCTATTTAATTTGAAAAAAAAAAGTCAGTTTTAAATTGCTGTTTACTTAGCGGCAGGGACATATTAAGATAGAGACTAAGGTCCTATTCGTTTTGTACTCCCCCCCCCTCCCCCCAGAAACAAAATAAAGAAAATAGAATTACAGTCAAGCTAATTTCTTAGAGAATCACATTGTATTAAAAATTCAATCAAAATCCATATTTTCAAAATTTAAATTCACTGAATTTTTCTTCATCTTTTCCATCCTACGATTCTAGGTGATTTCCCATGGGTAGCAATTGACCAACAATTAATGCAACCAACTTTGCCTCTTTTACACCCCCATTAGAGAGAATTAATTTTTGTGGATATGTGTTCACTGCAACCTTCGTATTACTCACCTTCAGTTGAATTCTTTATAAAGATTTTTCCTGACATCGCAAATGGGATTTGAATCCTGAGCAATGAAATTCTACCAATACTTACCCGGTAAAATGATTCTCTTCTCTCTCTAACAAACACACATACACCAGGATAAGCAACAGGCATACTTAACAGATTTTAGTTAAGCCTTAATTACATCATACTAAGTAACTCACTGGATATGCGACGGATCGTAAAATAGCCGTAACCATAGTAGTATACGTTATGTAAAAATTAGCTTTCAGAATATTTTTCTAATGATCATTTAAAACGAAGCCATATTTAGAACAATATACTCTCATTGTCCTATTTTTTTTTTCCAAGTTCGCTAAAACTCAGTAATTAATAAGTACTCATATAACGAAATTCTTCTTAATATTAGTTGTACAAACAACACCAACTGATAATAGAATGGTAACGCCATGAGCTCCCGTGTCGCTTACCATAACCTTCATAAATATCCCAACTTCATTAACGAACTACCGACCGTATGCATGATTCATTGTCCTATCGAAACAAAACTATCCCGACTTTGTTATGTAAATATTGCGTATGCACGTGAAGTACATTGAAATGTTTTCACAGTTGGAAATTAAAACCAGCAGTAAATGCAACCTTAGATGATAAGCAACCCCCCCCCCTAAGAATACGATCTATTGTTTTCTACCACAGGAAACCTCAATGCTTACACACTATTTTTATAAGTGCCGTTATGGATTTAGACCGTATTAAATACGAGTTCTGTTGATAGCTCATCAAGAATTAGCTCTTTTACAAATGAGTATTTAATTGACATTTCAGAAATTCATGTATAATTAATGAGGAAGGCGAGCCTAATAAAAATGCAGTCAATATTAGCGACCGCGCGCAATCTTCACACAGTTGGTGGAAGATCTATTGTTGTAATCCTGACTGGTTGAAGCAGCACTTTGCGCATTGATTTTGGAACAACTCCCTCTAGTAACAAATAACTGTATGCGCATAGACAGACTCTTGAATAAATAGAACCGAACAGATTCTAATTATCTTTTGATTTATTGGAGGAAAAACAACTATTTGCAACTTCCACATTTGATTTCGTCCGAAACGTGTGGATTGTATTGATAAAATGGATTTAATGCATTAAAATGAAAAATATTGTGGATGCAGTCATATTTTATAGCCAAATATAGAAAGAAAGTTAAGAAAAGTTCCAAAAATTTAGAGCTTATGAGAATATAACATTCAGCATCAGAGTTGCCTTGGTTTGTATTACTTAAAAGACACGAGCTCTGTTCGGGAATCAGAATGTAAGCTTTTTATAAGTGCTTAAATAAGGTTGAGGCTGCACTGGTCTACAGTTTATTAGCTGCCAGGCTTATATATGGGCTCGTGGTGTATGGTGGGGGCTTGTGTCTTTTAAGTAGCGCAAACCAAGTCAACTACGATATCATAAACTCTCTAGTAAATTAAAACTATTATTAAGTTTTTTCTACATTTAACTATAAAATAAGGCTGTTGACATAATATCATCCAATTTCTGGCTCTATATTTTAATATATTATTCACTGATTCCATCGTATTCTACGATCTGTTGACTACTTTAAACGTCTAACCTAGCTTAGTCCTATCATTTGATTTATCTGCCATTCTAATAATCTGAAGCAGTACCGTAATTTCATTTGTCATTCAGACAAACAGTACTGATGGTTTGTTGTTTAAAAATACAACCAGCGAAACAGTATTTGGCATATTGAACTAGAGACAGTAATTAATTATTGTCTCTAGTTCAAGAATTAATTTATGTTCATAATATTGAAATCTACGCGATAACATCCTGTGACGTCACAACAATGATAACAACAATCATTTTTCAGAGGTAATATTATTAGAAAGATAACTTATCTGGTTTAAACGAAGCGCATAATTTTCTGCTAATGCTTACAGGTCGAAAACGCATCTGTTGTTGTGTTCAGATCGAACTCCGATGTTATCCTAAAACCATGGCTGGCGTTTTCAGTAGTTTTAAAACAACAGAGGGGAAAAAACAACGTGCGAAAGATTGGCATGGGATTCCACGCCTCGCACCAAAAAAAAAAAAAAAAAGGGAGGGGGAGGCGCACTCTTTGCGGGAAATCCACATTACGTATTTCAAAATGTACTAACTAATGCACCGGGACCAGTTCACCGGTGGCGTAATAGCACCAGGGCATGCTTTAAATTTCCTCGCTTTACAATTCATCATCGCATTCAGATGCATTAGATTTCCCTACACAAACATTAATAATTTGTAGACGCCTCTTCACCTTTTCTGTGTGCCTTCACTTGAGATCTTTCAGACAAACTGCATTTCCCAGATCTCATTTTCTTCATAACTCGTGGGATTCGAAAGGGAAAAAAAAAAAAGGGGGGGTGAAGAAGAAGAAAGCTCATCGTTAAAATAAGAAAAGGAATTTTAATATAAATACACAAAGGCATTCGCTAGATTAATATTTTTTTTTCTAGTAAACTGACTGTGAAGTTTTCAAGTCCACAAGTTTCTCTGAGTTTGTCGTGTCTCGATTTTTTTTTTTCTTTCTTTCTTTCTCTACGTTGTTCCCCCAAATACCCTGAGGTCAGTAGGATCTAGTATACCGCCAGGGTTTGGAAGTTTGGCTTCCACTTCCCTGATTGAAAATACTTTTGCTGTTTAGAATATAGGAATTTGAAATCACATCTTTTTTTATGTTTAGAATGCTGTAGAGAGAAAGAAAGAGAGAGCGTAAATAATCAGTGGTACCAACTTCAAATACCGGTAAAGATGTGAGCAAACAAGAGCAATACATTGGTGTATTGGAATGTAAGAAAATTTCAAACATCTTCCTCTTTTCTAACGTCACTATTTTTTGTGTAAGGTTGTGATTCCAGTTCATCAGACGATGTTGATTCTTAACTCAATATAAACCCACTAGGGTGCTAGTTTGATATTGGTTCAATACTTTTTCGTGCTCGTAATGAATATAAAATATGGCATCTTTAAGAAGGTGGTCTAAATATGAAGAAATATGCTGCACGTTTCAGTATCACGTTCAGAAGACAGTATTCTACGCTTACTAGCTCCTTTGTGATAAAAGTTGTTGTTATTATTATTATTATTATTACTTGACCCCTCCAAAGGCTTCACTCCACATACCGCCGTCTATTCTATACGATCGTCCATCTATGCACAACACTGCTATCTACACCAATGCCTATCAGCTACACACAGTGATATCTACTGGCACTAATAGCACATGCTATTTGTAAATTCAGTCTGCAGGCCGATTTGCCTAGAGAAAGAATATTTTCCAGATAGAAATGCTATGCTGCAGACTGATTAAAGTGCATCACCAAACTTTCAAGCTATGATCAATGACAAAACAAACAGATTCGATATCGAGTCGAACGCGTTTGTTCCCCACAGAAGGATTTTCGGACCCGAAATATAAGTAAATAAATAAAATATTGTAAAAATTCATAAAAATAGAAAAAAATCTTTATCCTCACAGTATGTATTATAGATACTAACGTACTGAAAAAAAAAAAAATTCAATTCTCAGTCAGTCCTGGATTGACTCTGTCGCAGGGCAGAGTTATATTCTCATAAACTGGGTGGTAGATTTCGAAAACTTTTTTTTTTAGGTTTCAATATTTGGCTATAACATACGGATGGATCCATAATATCCTCAATTTTAATATCTTACTAATGCCAAAATATATAAACTAATGCATCAATACTAAAACCGGTATTACCATTAAATACGTTGATACCATTCTTCTAATGAATACAGTATATGTACACCCACAGATGCGAGACCCTTTGACACTTCTGCGCATGTCAAAAGAAGGAGAATCCATTCCGATAATCCGTCCTGTGGGATGAGTTGTTTATTATTACACATCGGAAAATTAACTTTTCTTTTATGAACATTGTAGTTTTTAAAGCGGTAACTATTTTGCTTGTATAACAGTCGGAAATTTTTACGTATATAGCACGTAATTTCGCGTATTGGGGACCAATTCCCACATCCTTTATTTATTTCTCCCCTTCAGCATGAATTGACTATTCTTGGCAATCTGCCAGACCCGGTTCTATGAACTGTGGGCGTACAATATAAAAGTTTAGGCGAAGGCACAATAAGGGTTACCATAGAAACAGTAATCATGGAAATCGACCGAAGAATGCTGCCAACTTTGAGTATTGTACACTAACAATATGCAAAGTTAACAATACAATGTCGATTTCATAAAAATTTGAACAATGAAGTTTTAATCAATGCATTACTCGCAATAAACACTCTCCAATTGTTGGCACAGTTGTAATAATTGTGGAATTTTGTTTATATATTTTATTTTGTGACCAATTTAATAGATCGCAAAGTAAAATACGCACACAAAATTCTAATACGTTGGAAGTAATACATTTTTCTTCTATCACTTGCAGACTATAAACTTGTTTACAGCGCTATAAAGGAAGCTTCTATGGAACGAGTTGGAGATTTAAATTTAAATCAATCATCTCCGACAGTAACATAAGTTATGAAAGGAAGTTTTAATTAAGGGATGTTCTTTAACTTAGAGTTGTTGTTGGGGGGGAAAGGGAGGATAAGAGGGGGAGAGAGAGGTAAAGAGAATGCTACTTAATTGCTTCTTTATGCACACGATCCTGTTAGCGCGTGCACGGCTCTTGTGATAAGGAACAAACGCGAACAACACGTGTTCTTCCTGCCACGGAGACTTAATATGTTTTCCTGTTGTCACGTTTTTGTCTTTTTATATTCCTGACACGAATTAATAAGGAGAAAATGAATAGAAATTTTGAATCATCTTAAACACTTTTCTCTCTTTAATACTCATTAACTGTCCGTGTATTTTGTTTTATTTTTATCGCTGCGTGTGAAGATTTTCACTTTACATAAAGGAAGGGAAAAAAATAATTTAATATCACGTTTGTGTTTCATTTTTGTTTTAAATAACTTACATTATTAAGTCTTTTCCAGCTGATTTAAAGAGAATAATGCATGTTCTGTGACTATTGTAATCCCGAATGTTTAAAATTTAATTAAGATTTGCCATTATAGCGTTGGCGTAATAGACTGAACGCAGCTTGCCATATTTTAGAATTGTTTTCGGGATGTATTCCGCTGTCAGTATGTAGACGCATGAAGTATTTTCACAAATTTATAGACAAAAAAAGACAAAAAAAAAAAAAAAAAACTTTGATAAATACTTTGTATCTAAAAAAGGAGTAAAAGCATAGAAAAATTATTTACTGTTTTATATATAAACTATATCTAACGTTGAAAAAAATGGGATTATGAACTTTTATATTAATTAAAATGTGTAATTTTACATAGTATAATAACCGTTTTATTTAAATTGATTGAAATGGATAAAAATTGCATTTAAATGAATTAATTTTTAAATATAATGAACAATTATTTATTGTTTTGGAAATATTACCAATGCAATGAAGCAATGAAGCCTATGTGTCAGTGTATTATGTCTACAAATTACGTTTGCTTAATTTGTAAGATGAAAAACTAGAATTTCCGGAGGAAAACCGGTCTACCTCCTTTAAGACCAGAAAATTCATCATCAGATAAAAAAAAAAAATCCTTATAATGGTTCTCTGGAATTCGAAAGAAGATCAAAGAATACCATATTTGGAGAAGTTGGTGTTTTACGACTCGTATAAGTGGAGAAACAACAATGAATTGCTTACTTCATTTTCCTCCATAAAAGTAACCTTAGAAATCCACCTCATATTTCTATTTTCTCTCTCTCTCTCTCTTCGACGTCCAATCCTGATACGTGCTCTGCAACAAAATCAGTCTCATTGCTTTATTAACCGTTTGTTTTCATGTTATTTAGAGATGGCATATCTACAAATAAAAATTTGATGCTACTTTTATACTTTTATATAAAAAATCACCATTTCTGATATTAAAATTTTACGTAAAAAAATCGTAACTTTTTTAAAATTTATTTTTTCAGATGGAATAGCATCGCATATGTTTAAACCAAGACACCTAGATGAAGAGAAATGCGCTCTTTTGTACGAAAATCCGTTATATTGGAATTTTTTTGGGCTTATTTTGGTTTGCCTTAGCGTGGAATAAATACAAAAGACTTTTATACAATCTGAGACTGTCAATACAATCAAAAGATGTGCAAAGAGTAACCTTACGGGTTAAAAGAATTCTTGGGAGAATATACATCGC
The DNA here is from genome assembly GCF_054136105.1 of Typopeltis vanoorti. Taxonomy (NCBI): domain Eukaryota; kingdom Metazoa; phylum Arthropoda; class Arachnida; order Uropygi; family Thelyphonidae; genus Typopeltis; species Typopeltis vanoorti. The sequence continues at coordinate 96,428,067 of NC_143557.1, read as the reverse complement.
TAAGGAAATTAAATTCTGTCATTGGTTCATAAAAAGATAAGAAAGAAAACCACTAACTTATAGTTAGAACTTTGTTTCTGGCAGTTAGTAATGTGTTTTGTTTCCTTTTTTTTTTTTTGCGTCTTCCACTAAGAAAACCAAGAGTGCAAATTTAGAAGTCACCAGCTGACGCACATTTTCTTGACTTTCTCTGACATCTAAACAGCTGCAGGGGGCGCCACAACAATCACAAGAACTAGTGTCGCTTTTCCAACACACTAAGTATAGTTTAATAGAAACACAAAAACGGAGTGAGAGAAAGTGCGATTGAAATAACAGTGCAATGGATACTACAACATTCCTATATGGTTAGGAAGAAACAGTTAAGGATAGCTTAAAAGAAGACCGATTTTATATTCGGTCGCGTTAACTGGAGAAAAAGGCAAAAGGAGTGAATGAATTTTTCCGAATTGATTTTTATGAAAATAATTATTTGAATATTCTTTTTTATACATCGATGTGTTAAATGTGATTTGTTAAGTGTTCTGTTAGATGGCAGCACATTTATGTATGCAGAACCAATAATAATATGACGGAATAATTTTATGGTGAATACGAACTTATTAAGGAAACATCCCACTACCAGACTATTAATAACCTGCTGGATGCAATTTATAATTTTAAAATTTAAACAGAAAATTTTCAATTAATAATTTCCTTCAGGAATTAAAAAGAAATGTTTCCAGTTAAGAATCCCGTGCATAATACATATCTCCTCCTTAATTACAGTTCTGTTGACATACCAGTAAAGTATACCGAAAATGAATTTATATAATTACCTACTGTGATAATGACCTGCAACCCTTTTAAACAGCTACTAAGGATACGTCTTTAATTCCGCTGTAACATCTACAGGTTAATATGTTTATTGATAAATCAACACCGTAACCCTTTAGGCACAATTATTTCTCCTGAGAAAATACTTAAAGCTCCATATCCTAATTAAATCCAGCTATCAAGGATGTGCTAAGAAAATAACCTTTTATCACTCGCCAGGGATGTTACAGGTTTCATTCATGGCCAATGCTAATAAATTCCAACAGAGGCCGCTAGGCATTTTAGTTTTCGCGTCGAAGCACAATTAATTACCGAGCACTTTTTTTTTTCTTTTTACCCCCCTTGGAACAACGTGTTATACGAATCAATTTTTCTACTGACGAACAACAGGGTTGTCTGTTTGCAGTAAAAGCGAATGGCTGAATGAGATGAATCCGGTATGAGAAAACTAGCTTGAGGCAAATTTCAAAGAACTGCACATTGTAGGAGATCTCTGTTGCGTGTTTATTCTTAACAAAACTAATTTAGAAAATGAAAGGCGGGGAGAATGGGGGGTGAAAAAACTTCCACAAACTCATATTTACCTGAATGGAATATTGACGGGGTGGTTATGTCCAGAAGCCTAAGATTGTCAAAAAAAAAAGTCACTAATTTATACCTTTTTCCCTTGCTATTGCTTATCCAGTCTACTGCAATCTTCTAGTACCGTTTTCTAAACATTATGTACCAGAAATTTTCTCAGTTAACGCAACCTTGCATGTAATATGTTGTGCAACGATGAGTTAGGTTATTTAAAGAATGGAGTAGTTCGTCTGCTATGAGATTTTGACACACACACGCGTGACTTCACAAGGGATAATGACTTCGCTGTGTGCTACTGACTACATCACATTCTAAAATTTCACAAACAAGTATCTTTTTCACAATGAATATTTAGAATATTTTAATACCTTGTGTCGCTAAAATGCGACAAATGAAGTGTCTTTTAAAGCATCCTAGGTCAGGAGTAAATATTTTACATGTAAACTTTGTCTGTTTATATTTAGATAATGATTAAAGTATACTATAATTTCTTGTTAAATATAGTTTGTTTTGTAAATAAAAGAAAAATCTTTTGAAATGTTTCTTATTTTGGAATATTTTAATAATAAGTGAATACACCTTTTTGTTATTTGTATATGAAAAATATATGAGAGCTGCATTAATAGCTAAAAAGGGAACACTCATCTAAGATGTTAAGTGTAGTTTATATAAATATAAAATAAAAATATTTTGAAATCTTATTTTGGAATATTTTTTGAAATCTTTCTAATTTTGGAATATTTTAATAATAATTTGAAATATAAAATAAAATAAAAATATTTCGAAATCTTTCTTATTTTGGAATATTTTAATAATAAGTGAATACACCTTTTTGTTATTTGTATATGAAAAATATGATAACTGCATTTTTCAAAATCTAAGACCTAAGAATCGTTCAAAGATGGTAAGTATAATTTATTTTGTAAATAAAAGAAAAATCTTTCTTATTTTGGAATATTTTAATAATAAGTGAGTATACCTTTTTGTTATTTGTATATGAAAAATATGATAACTGCATTAATAGCTAAAAAGGGAACACCCATCTAAGAATCGTTCAAAGATGTTGGTAGGGATTTTTGCCTGTCTCAGAGGAGAATCACGAGCTGAATATCGTGGAGTGTTCAAGTGATGAGTTTAAAATGATCATTGGAGGTTGGCGTGAGCATCAGAAGGATGGCTAGTTTTTGTAGAAGACTTCATTATATAAGCAGATATGTTTTTACTTGCCATTGCTGATTAATTTGTTAAGTGTGCTGTCCACGTAAGTGATGAGTTGAGTGATCCTTTGGGTCACTCAGTAATATTTAAAGTGAGTTGTAGATTACTCAGAGTTTTTGAAGAGGTATCTCTGCACTTGAACAGTACGTCAATAAAAGTCGAAACTGGTCTTGATAGCGATCCTTCCCATAATGCATAGCAATATAATATAATATAATATAATATAATATAATGTCAGAATGAAAGTGTGCTTTGTATTATGGGATATTAAGTCAGCCCATGCGAAGTCAACTGCTTTTATATAGATGTTACTTATAAATATGTTATTCATATTCGTATAATTTTTCATAATCTACCTTAGGAAAAATACTGTTGATATAATAACTTTTTGAAACGCTGCAGGAGAGTACAGTTATTACGACAATAAATAATATATTTACGTAAGTGACATTCCGTATTTCTTTATTATTATTATAATGTCTTCTACTTACGTATCAATTTTCAAATCAATGAAGATACCTTATGAACAAACTTTATTTGCTTTCGGTGAAATAGAGACTTGCACAGTATAATTTCTTGTCAAGTATACTTTACTTTGTAACCAAGTGGAAAAACCTTCTATAAGTAGCTTTTATTTTGTACAGTATTATATTATATGATCGGTCATATCAATGCTATGACCGATCGGAAAAACCATCTGACAACTTTAGCGTTTAGAATATGGAGATGGAATTAGAATAAAATTACCCGTTCGTTCTTATTGTGAATCTATGTTTATCCTTCGGTAGGCTCAAATAATAGTTGCAACCTGTGAATTGCACTTATTGTTCTGTCACCTAACAATAAAGAACAGAATCCAACAATGATCTTATGAAAATAGTGGATGCACGCGCTAACCATCAACAAAGACTGGAAAAATCATAAAATGAAAAATATATGAATATATAATCGGAGTTTATTTACATACTTTGCGATCGGGTCTAAAGAATTCAAACCGGGGGGGGGGATGGATTTAATGGAACGATACAGATTTCTTAAGAAAAGAAAAAAAAAAAAACGTACTGGGAATAAATTATGAAGAAAAAGAATAGGTGGTTTATCTTCTCACTCGTTACTAAGCCTTCCTTGGCATTTCGAAAGTATTTTTGATCTACTCTTCGCATATCAAAGAAATCCTACCATGAATATTTCATGTCTGCCTCTATTAGACGGAGGATATAACGAGAAAAAAATAAATAAATAAAAATGGATACCGCAACTCAATTTTTCCTTTTAATTCTTGTTCCGATTCCTATTCATATTCAACTTTTCTTTTCCTCTATAATAAAATTGATAACAACCAAACACAAAAATAATATCCGCCATCAATGGTAATTGTATTCTGGGAGTTAACTGAAATCCTTACCCATTTGACGAAAAATTATTTCAAAAAAAAAAAAAAAGTAAGTTCTAATTTCATACTTGTCTGGATTAGTGTTGGAAAGAAATTAAATTACTCCAATCAACTCGCACGGATCAGGGGATTTCCTGTTAATCTTGATGGCCGTTAAAAGTTTTGACTTACTGCCAAAGTGAAGATTTCACAGTGAATTGGACTTTAGTAGTTGAAAATTCTTGAGAACAGATCAATAAGGAATGAGTCTTCTAGAATTACAGTTTCCTTACTAACTGATCCTGAGACGTGTCTTTGTGTTTCTCAGTTAATCCCTCCATTTTCTAAGACTGATTTAAGTAACGATCATTTTTAGAGATTTCATTATCATCTTCGGGGCTTTCCATTTGGAACGTGCTGAAACTTAATTTAACTTAAAAATGACTATTACTCTTCTATCTTTCATAGAAAAGTACAGAAACAAAAATAAGTCTGATATCTTTGCGTATAAATGTTTGTACAGATGAGTTTGAAATGCTTACGAAAGAGTTCTGCTGGCCTCTTTCTTCTCTTGTGTATTACAACCAAGATAATCCAAAATTGGCACAAAGAAATAATTACTGAATTCTTTCTGCAGTCCATAATTTCATTACATGGCATTTTTTAAAGAATACGTTACATTCTTTATTATACACTGTGATGATGACTATCTTTTACTAGCGAATTGCTTAATGATAATAAAATAATTATGAATTTTTTTATTTAAAAGATAATTGAAAATGAAATTTTTTGGAATTTATAAAATTTTTATGCAATATGTTTAAAACAATTTTAAAATTTATATATTATCAAATTTATAAATTTATTATATACAAGTAATAAATAGAAATAAGAGGTGTGGCTATTAAATAAGAAGACTGGTAGCAAAAATGTCGTCATTATTATTATTACAATAGGGTAAACGGCCTCGCCTACTCCCTATACGGGAACAAATAGGCGTTAGCTGATTTTTTTTTTTCCCCAATCGTACAACTTAATTGTTATCCCCTTCAACATATACCCTCCTCTTTTATCTATATCTATACACCGTTGGATACGAATTTTCCATCGTTGGAAGCAGTGCTGCAATAAGTCGAAATCCGCATTGAAAGGCACCCATTTTCAGTCAGTGGATGAGGTAAAGCGAATAACACCTGATGACTTGCAGGACTGCTTCCAACAATGGAAAATTCGTGTGGAACGGTGTATAGATATAGATAGATAGATACGGAGGGAGAGTATGTTGAAGGGATAACAATTAAGTTGTACAATTGTAATAATAAACCACATTTTTGCAATCGTTATTTAATAGCCACACCTCGTAGAAGTGAGTTGAAGAAATTGGTATTTAAAAAATTCATTTAATTTTTTTGTAATAATTTTCGAAAATTATTTATAGATGAATATTCTGATGCCTTTTCTTTTTTGTGGCAGTAAGCGGATATATTTTATTCATGATAAACACTGTTTCTTTGGAAAATCAATGGGTAGCTGGTCCTCACCCCTTAGCCGTCAATGATAGCTGAGTACAAGGCTATCGATAATTTAGCAGGCATCAGGGAAGAGAGCATCGTAGACAACTGCCACCGTGATCCTAAACTCTAACAAGTAGATAATAAAGTCTGAAATAGTGAGTTCTGCGGTCGATTTTTTTAAGTTGCAGGTTAAAAACAATACTTCTCTGTGCCAAAGATTGACTAACTCAGGAATCGACTCAATAAATACCGAGAAAAAGTTCTTCCACGCAGCGATGAGAATCGAACTTCATAACGATCTTTATTTATTTATTTTAGTTGATGGACTGGTCAACGAAACAGGATTCCAAGAAACTTTCCGTAGGATTAACATAATTATAATTCCAAACTTTTTTCTGCAGCAAAATATTACTAATGATTTCTCTAAAAAAAAATTAGAATACATGAACATGAGAGTGGACTAATGACTCCCAGGAGAGTCTCGAGAACTTAAAACTTTCTTAAGACATAATTATTTATGATAATTTTGCTTTAACCGATGAACTGTGAAATGATAGAATTCCTCATTACGGGGCAGAACTTTCTAGAAGAAATCGCCGCTTTAGGGAGAAGGCGAGGGGATCAGACAGAAAGATCATTTCAAAAAAGTCAGGAAAGTTTTTGGTGCCATTAGATTCGGAATGTTACAGAAATGAGAATGGGTGCAACACAGCAGAAGAATAAAAAAAAAGGTTTCTGAGATGGGAAATCAGTCGTATGTGGTCATGAATTCGAATTTAAAGTTTGAAATGTTCCTTTATATCTTCCAAAAAGACTTCTCCTTTCTTCTTTATCCCGTATCATAGAGACTAACGTCACACAAAAGATTGGTCATTGCTATGGTTTCTGTTGACAGTTCAGTAACCATGACAACAGTTTACGGAAACACCAGCAAGATAAACAACATCTATCTTGATCTAGTTTCTCATAAAAGAAAAAAATAAAAGAAAATAATGATTGTGTTGCTATACTCTTAGGTCTATTTTCATGCTTGGTTTACGATAAATATTTTTATTTACTTGTTTGTTATGCACAAATTGTTTAACCACTGTCTAATATAATATATAATATGATATGACAAAACAAGAAAACACTTTCTGTTTTAAGAAACACTACTAAAATAAAAAAGGAAATTTTATTTCTACTACTTCCATATAGGCAAATAAATGGTGTTTGAATATATTTTAAAAATAATAAAAAAATTTCTAAACTGTTTCAAAAATTTTCTAATATATCAAGAAAATTAATAATACTTTTTTTTGATTATTATTTTATTTATTTTTAATTATTAATTTATTTAAATAATCAAAAGATTAGAATTGGAAAACAGGATAATGATAACGCACTAAAGGTAATACCACATGCCTGTGTGTGTGGTAAAAGTGTTAGCTTCATTTGTTCTTTTTAATTTTTGTTAATAGGTAAATACTGACTCTAACTAATTTGCATTATTTCAGGAACGTGGATTTTTTTGGCAGTCAGTATTTCCAGAATCACGAAATGGTTGATACAAAGATGACATTTTAAGGTTTAAATTTACTACTCAACTTTGCTTCGGCGGGATGGATAATTTTAATTATTTCCCTTGTGATTTTGTTTGTTTATTGCTTTCATTTGCAGTTTCAATCTTCAATTTTGTAATCTAAAGTTTATATCTTAAAAAAAAGAAAAACAGCTCACCATTGCTTCAGATAAATTTATTTAACAAAATATTTCATACACGATTCATCAAATCTTAAAAATATTTCTAAATGAATATTTTATTCCGTCATAAAGCATTGTCGTGACAGGTATTACATCTTAATTCGCTTATCCTACAGTCATCGTAATTCTAGTTAAGAAACTATTAACTTCTTGGCCCACTAGATTCCTTTAACGAGTGAATAAAGAACTTAAATTATATCATTTTCTCTGTCTGTCACTCAACCTTTTTTTTCTTTACGATGAGGATTAAGAAAGGGTGTCGAAGAAAGAATGTGGATCAGACAGAAATTCCGGTGTCCATTATGGCATCTTTGTAGAAAAATTGACGTTAATTGCAAATGTATATATTCAAGAAAGACTCCATAAATTTCTCATCCAGATGATGGAGTAGGTATTATACTGTCAATCTCAGCGGAGTGCACTGTAGCAAGAGAACGGCCTTGTTGTTTGGCAGGAATAGCAAAGTATAAGAGTTCATTGGACATGCAGGCCTCCCACCATCATTGAGATATTTTGTTCAACCACAACGTCACCGCTAGCAGAGATTAAGAAGATTTATGATAGTCTAAGATGAAAATTCGATAGAGTGTCAAATAAGGTTATAACTTCAGCCTTAAAGGGTGGAAAAAAACTCTTTTGTTTTGCCGGAGTACATCACTGACGCTCTGTGAGCGATCAGATATTTGCACAAATTATATTTCATTTGTCCCTTTTTTTTTTTTTTTTTTTTTGTTGTTGTTATCGAAGAAGATTAATCTGGACAAGTCGAAACGTCTGGTTGTTAACATATTAATTAGATTTGAAGAAATAAATGAATTGTTATTGAGAAATTAAGATATGTAACTAGAGCATAACGCATTTATACTCTAAAATGATTAATAGAAAGAGAAGAGAATTTCAAAAAGAAACACACGTAGCCTTTATTGATTATGAAAAAGCCTTTGACAGAATTAGTAGACAAAAACTGTTTAAAATATTAACCGATTTAAATATAACGAATCGACTTTTACAATCCGTTCAAGAAATATATACGGGAAATAAAATAGCAATCAAATTAGAACACATTTCTGAATTGAAACATATATCAAGAGGAGTACGACAAGGATGTACCCTCTCACCTCTGCTTTTCAATATATATATATAAATGAAATATTAACAATCTGGAAACAGCATAACCCATTTGGTATACAAATGACCCTGCAAATGAAGATAGATACACTACTATTTGCAGATGATCGAATAGTATTAGCTACATCAGAAGATGATTTACAAAGATCATTAAATCATATCTCAAAACAATATAATATGACAATATCTAAAAAAAAAAAATAATGGCATTCAAAGGAGAAAACCCAATAAAAAGTAAAATAGTGATAGATAATAAAATAGAACAAGTAAATACTTTCTGATACTTGGGATGTGATTTATCATACGAAGAAGAAAAAGACATAGACACTAAAATATCAAACTTTGTGAAAGGAAATTGCATAATGAATAATATATTTAAGCCATCCCTGGTACAAAAACACACTAGAATCACAAAAACACGCCAGAATCAGACTATATAATGTCTTGTCAAAACCAACTCTACTCTACGGAAGCAAAACATGGACCACAAAAAGGAAAGATGAAAAACGAATTCAAACATGTTTGAATATATCAAGGGTATATTTTTTTACTTTATACTTCTGGATATACCAAGTGGGATCACAAAACAAATCAAGAAATTTTACAATCCCTGAATATAAAACCAATTAATTACTACATAAGATAGTGTAAACAAAAATGGATAGAACATTTAAATCGAATGGACAACAGCAGACTACCGAAAATATTAGACAGATGCAAAATAAGTGGAAAAAGAAGAATCGGAAGACTAAGAAAGAGATGACATGAGACCGGAACAGGTCACTTGGCCTAAAATTCATGTTAGGAAGAAGAAGAAGATATAAGAAAGAGTGTTGTTCGTAGATTTAAAAAAGTATGGAAATGATTGGAGACAATAAAAAAGAGCATTTCGTAATTGCATTCTTGAATAGCGACGTCATTACTTATCACAATATTTGAATTCGGATTCATTTTTGGTGCGTTTTCCAAACTAAGTAAGCACCTATTGGATTCATTTTGTCTGAATCATACAACTTCGCTCAGGATGGAACTTTTTGATTCAAATTTGGCGCGTGAAATTTTTACTAAAATTTGTCGCTTTCTGTCAACTTGGGTTCGGATCGAACGAGTTTTGTTGGCGAAACAATTGCAAGTGATAGTAACAATTCTCATCTGGACTGGGTTGAATTTAATAAACTTCATTTTATTCTGATCAAAACTGAACTAAAATCTGTTCAAGTGTGGATCAGACCATTAAGAATTGCAAAATTAATCAAAACACCATTATATCATGTCTCAAAAAGTGGCTTAGACTCAATTATTGCGACAACAATAAAGAAATTACATTACTTTATACAACAATACAGAGTGGCCCATAAGTCACGAAAAGGTTAAAAAATAAAAAAATCTTGTGTGTACAAAGATCCTAAAATTCGCTTAAAAAACACTTCAAGCCATAGAAGATATTTGTAACGTAACGTCCATCTGTATGTTAACCGACGGTAAACATACGGACGATAAAATAAAAAATAAAAAAAAACCAATAGTTGCTAACTCATTTTGCAAACGCACCTGGAAAAAGTTCTTTTCTTGCATTATTATTCAAAGGTAAATACCTCCTTGAGTTCCAGGTGTTCATTGGTCTTCTGAATGTAATCTAACGGCATTCAAATGTATTTGCTCCTCACCTCTAAGAACAGCTGCTCTAAATATTCAGATATGCTCCTGTCTCGGAGGATATTGTATGCACATATTCAACGTCTTCTACACGCGAACGCAATAAAGAAATCTTATTATCTTTCCCGCTATGATAAATTCATGTCTATAGATAGCAATCATATCACTTTCTTTGACACAAAATCCAGAGAGAGAGAAAGAGAGAGAGAGAGAGAGACAAGTTAGGTATTCACATCTTGGGACTCGGACATCTTAAAATGTTTCTTGTCGATTTCCCAGAGGAAGAAAGCAAACTTGGGGAAGCTCTTAAAATATGCAAAGTCTACCACTAAAATCCCCTAGGTGCACTGCGAAAACTATCAAAAAATAATCCGAAAATCTTTCTAGTTTCAAGAAAACGCATTGCATTAAGCTAAAACTAGAAGATGTTTTAAACACATACACACATCCCCATTACATATTTAAACACTGGGGATTAACTCTAGCCATTCGCATTTTCTAGCTATTGCAGCACTTAGTAACGCGAACCTCTACAGGGAAATAGATACTAAAGCTCTCGTCTCTTTCCCCCTAACCCCTGAATTCATTTTCTGGCATGCAGGATATCATCACGCAAAAATGCAAGTAATTCAGTCATAAGCTGAAATATAAACTCCAGTCTAAATAGAGTTCCGTGCGTGGAATTTATTTTCATTGTTGACTGACAATGAGTTAAAAAAAAAAAAAAAAAAAGAAAGAAATCTACTCTAGAGAACTTGGCGCATGCTCAAAACTACTTAATAACGTACTGAAATGAACAAAAAAAAAATCTACTCTGGAGAAGTTGGCGCATGAGCAAATGCACTCAACAACGTACTGAAATGAACAAAAATACTATTCTGCAGACTGTACTGAAATGAACAACAACAAACAAACAAACAAAAAAATTCTGTTCTGGAAAAGTTGGCGCATGCGCATATTGTTTAACAACATACTGAAAAAAAAAAGAAAGAAAGAAAGAAAGAAAGAAAGAAAGAAAAAAACCACTCTGGAAAAGTTGCGCATGTGCAAAATTACTTAGCAATGTAACGTACAAAAATGAATAAAAGAATCTATTCTGGAAAAATTCGCGCATGCGCAAACTACTTAACAACGTACTGAAATGAACAGTCAGCCAAGATCGTCTGAACTTCTTTTTAACAATACTCTAGATTTCTTAAGCATAGAAAAGCCTACATCTGTATAAATTATGTGTAACACAACTAATCCTAATATAAAAGGCTTTATTTACGTCCAATGGCAACTCAGTTCATGTATAGTAATTCATGGTCCCCTCACTACCGTCAGATTTATTTTGATGCAAGTAAGATTAAATAGAAAAACTTGAAATAATACTTTGTAGACTAATAAAGGACTTTTTGTCTGCACTTTAGCTAGTCTAGTAAACAAGAGATAGCCTTCCATCTAAGTTATTATTATTCTCGTCGTGTAGTAGATACAAAGACATTATTTTAGTAATCTGCAAAGCGGAACTAATTATAAATCGTCTCTTTTCTGTATCATGTTCGTGTTGGCTGCAGTTGGAACAATAGCGTAGAGAATAAAAAAAAAAAAGGGGGGGGGTATTTTTCAGTTCTTTCCAGCAAAAATCGATAGGGAAGGCTGCTGTAACAGTGATTGCTAACAAAATTTGCTCGAAGCCTTGGTTCCTTACGTGAAAACTAGGAGAATCAATCATGTGGCTAAGCTGGTGATGTAATGAGATACACTCCGGATAGCAAAAATTGATTACAATTCTGAAATCTAATAAAGCTGAGAAACTGCACCGTCTCTTTCCACATACATAACACACACACACACACACGCTTGCACATGGTGGAAACTTGCACTAAAAATGCAACGTGTAATTTGATGTACGAAAGACCTGATTTAAAATTACAGAAAATTTTTATAATAAGCGAATGAACTTTTCTAACTTGTGGGTGCACTTTAATATCTTGCATCCAAGTCTGCTGTTTCATATGTTTATTTTATCTTTATTTCGGCTTCCGATGGTCAGTGCTCTATACCAGGAGCGCCATCTGCTGGTAGATTTAATGATGCAGGTAAACATAGTTTCAGAACTTTTTTTTAAAAAAATCTCTCTCTCTCTCATCTGTATAAACAAGTGATGAAATGTTTCATGAACAGAAAAAAAAAAAAAAAAAAAAAACTTCGAACAAATAATGTTATCAGAAGATGAGTGATTGGGTCTTCGTAATAATATATTTATAGAGTGTTATTCTAATATATTCTATGGAGTGTAAAATTAGGTGATAACCAGTAGCGGCCGGTGAAAATTTTAAGTGGGAGTGCTGCATATACAAAATAAAATAAAAAATCCTTTATTTCTTAATCAGTAACCAATTTATTAATAAATAAATTTACATATTAAAAAATTGTTTTATTAAAAATATTTCACCCTCACCACGAACAAACACCAATAATAAAAGTTTCGTATCTCACAGAAATAACATGCGCAAGCATACGATACCCTGCCCAACCAAACAGTGTCTGAATGACCTTGTAACGTGCAATCACAAGCGCAAACGTGTCTGGCTGCATTTCGCCGAATGTGTAACGATAATTGAAAAAATATAATTCTTTTCATATTTTCAACAGTGACACCCGTCATAATTCAGTCTTGTATCTATAATAAATAAATAATTGTATGTTATTTTAACAAAATAAAATAAGATTTACAAAAAATAGTTCACTTTTCGTATTTCACAGAAATAACCCGCGTAAGCATACGCTCCACTGCCCAAAGAGCAGTGTCAGATCCACTAGTTATGTGCAATGAGAAGCGCAAACGAATATCGGTGAGTCTGGCTGCAATTGGTTGAACGTGATAATTCCGACACTGAGTTAGATCGCAGTGCATTTGTTTCGTAATCTAAAGCGTTAATCGAACAATTCCAATTGTTAACTATTCAATCACAGTCGAAATATAAGCTGTAAACTTTAACATGTTGTATTGCATTTATATAATGTTGTAAGCATTGCTATTATTTATAAACGCAAACAAAATTTAATTTTTTCATTTTTTTTTCTTGGGGGTGCTGCAGTGTCGCAGTGCTTATGTACGGGCCGCCACTGACTGATAACCTAATTTTACACTCTTTGCCCAACCTTGGTGCCAATGTACCAAGGTTGGGCAAAGGACATTTTTTATTAATTTTTATAATTAATAAAAAAAATTAATAAATTAAAGAACAAAGTTAAAAAAGGGGGAGAGAAAGATGAGCAAAAGCACAACGTTCTGTGTTTTTATTTTTGTCCGGTCTGGAAATCTTGTTCCAGAAACCAAACAGAACTTATTCAAACCACTTCAGGCCTCCAATAAGCAGGTCGTGGCCTCACACCGGACGATGAAATTCGTCTCTTACTTGAAAACAATCAGAAATCCATGTTTACGGCTGGATTCGACCGCAGCCTGCTGGTTGGAGAGCGAATATTCTAGCCATCCCTGCTTCGTTGGCCAACCCTAGTCAACCAAGATGTCTGAATATTCAAGAAAAAATTAAAAAGAAGTAAAAATAAATTCAAACAAGGATTAGTGTAAAACAGCGTTCAAAAGAAGGTTATATAAATATCCTAAAATTAAAAATAGGTCTAAAACAATTAAAAGAAAAAAGTACATTTAAAAAACAGAAAGGAGCATGAAGATAAACAAGTAAAAAAAAAAAGCTGAAAGAATAATAAATCGTAAAAAAGTCATAAATAAAAGACCAAAAGTTAAAAAAGGAGGAGAGAAAGATGAACAAAATACTATCTCTAAATAAGTTTTATTCTACATCGACTTCTGGGAGTTCAATCCAAATACGAACTCACTGCCCTCTTGAGAAGTTTAAAACGGACACTTAAAACACCTGCTAAATAGAAGCATGCAACAAAATGCTGTTTGTCCTGTTTTAAACTCGTGTTTTTCACGCATGCATAACACCGTTGGCAGAAGTAGCAGTCTCTTTGGTTTCCCATTGTTTCTCTACATCATGCTAACGTAAAGGAAAATTACAATTTACAGGCATTCGCTTGCGCTTCTCGAACTAAAGCATCGTTACGTAAGTACAACGTATAGCCTCAACGACCAGGAAATGCACTCAACTGCTCGTATTCGGACTATAACTAGAATAAGTAGTTAACCAGCTTCCAATCTACCGACTCGTAATTCGCGTAAATATATCCTTTTCTTCTTTTGTTTGTGTTTAGTATAATTTTTATGTACCGAGTGTTTTCTGGCGCAGACGATGGCCAACATTCATTCTTGTTATATATATACAATGGCGGCTCGTGGCTTGAAATCGTGGGGGTGCTGCAACTTCGAAGTATACATACACCCTGTAAGTACGGTGTATACGTGTTTGGATAAAATATCAAAATTATGGTAAAAATTTAAAAAAATAAACATAAAAAAATATTGTTTATTATCGATAAAATTATACAGTTTGGTATAATTCAAAATTATTTTAAAATAAAATCAATTATCATAACCCAATAATGTTCTAAAATAAAAACTATAACAAATGTTGTGTCTTTAATTGTAATGTCCAAATATTTAAAGAGACGGAGTAAACACGATAAGCACTATGAACACTCGACTACTGGCGCAAACTGCATATAAACAACAGTGGAACTGCGCGACGGACAGTGCCGCATTACGCTAATAGCTCGTATCTTACTATGACGTGCATATGCTTGCGCGCGTAGCAATATGATACTGTGGTAAACACGGTGCTGCTAGCGTCCTTCGCCCTCCTAAATGCTACACGCTGGATTTTTATTATCTTTTATACAAAATAAAAGAATTGCGTAGGATTGTTGATGATAAAATTAAATATTACAGGCAAATATAAATAAATTAATAAATATATTTATATATCGAGAAAAATTGGGGTGCTGCAGTTCCTCAGTGCCTATGCACGAGCTGCCCCTGTATATATATTAAGATCTCATATGAGATCAGAGATGCATAGCGAATCACTGAACACAAGTAGAAAACATGCAGTTATGTTATTGCAATTATAATATGCAGTTATGTATTGCAGTAATAACTTGATCATCGAATTAACAATAAGGAATATTTTGTATTATTGAACTGTAACACAACAACCATAAAGAACTGTTGCAATCTGATAACGCGCATTACATTGTTGGTTTCAGTGGGTGAAATGTGTATTGTGATGTCAATGTTGATTTTTTAATTGATGAAATGTGTATTGTGAAGTTGTCGATTTCAATTAAGGAAACGTGTATTATGACGTCTTTGTTGATTTCAAATGGCGAAAGGTGTATTTTGACATCAATGTTTTTTTTTTTCAATTGATGAAATGTGTATTGTGAAGTTGTCGATTTCAATTAATGAAATGTGTATTGTGACGTCATTGTTGATTTGAATAGGTGAAATGCGTATCATGACGGCAATCTGAAAAAAAAGTCTGATATTCCAGAAAGATGTGTTAAATACAATCTCTAAACAAATTTTAATTTATTGAAGACCATTTAAAATTAACAACACGTCACAGCATACATTTCATCAATTGATAAAATGTATATTATGCGTCATTGTTGGTTTCAGCTGTGAAATGTGTATTGTGACGTCACAAGTAAAATTAAACTAGCTCCATTTTAAAGGAGCTAGTTTAATTTTTATCACATGAAAAAGAATAAGCACAATTCGTTTGGATACATCTTATAATTTTGCAGGTTGTTTTCAACTGGTTTTAAGAATAAGTTTCTTTTTTTATGAAAATATCTACGACGTATGCTGCATTATTTCTCATTGAGATAATGAAGTAAGATAATATATGAAAGTAAGGGTAATGAATTCGCCAGATATTTAAATTTATATATTGGTTAAGAATCACCGGGAACTCTCCATAAATTCACGTCCGCACCCTCCCCCCCCCCTTTAGTGGGGCATCATTTCCACTATCCAACAACTAGTCCGTTGGCGTGTTTTAAGCAATTTTCTTGGATTCTTCTCGAACACCGCGTAGCCATTTGGAGCTTCCAACAGTAAACGTTTGGATGAACGGGAGTTCTTAAACACATTCCCCAGCCGTCATCTTTTCTGTCTTAACCAGCAGTAGTATGCAAGGTGTACGAGTCTCTAAGGGAACCTTAAAGCATTAGACCCATTCTCGATCCCTCCCTCTTTTCCGTTCCCCTTTTCCACGTGCTCGAATCATTATTGTTGGTGCAACGTTCACCGGTGTTGACAAGCCATGTCTCACGGTGGCATTCTCTTTCTACAACTGCTGCAAACATGAAATTACATTAGCCTCGGACTGCGCCCGCGCAACAGACGCAACCGTCACTCCTGGTTACAGACCGTAAAAGTGGCAGCAACTACTAAAACAAATTTGTCGTGCTAATGTCTAGCTCGCAACTTCGTACTTTGCCAGAACCGACCCTACGACGTACAGTTGAACTTGGCTGTCCTTATGATTTAGGAACTGTGTCTTTTATAATCCACTCCACTGCCGCTTGGAGACTTGCCGGAGGGCCAAATGACCTACTGCTCTTTCACGGTGGCACTCAGCTAACGGCTTTTCGTGTGCCCTAGTAGCCTTTCTCTCTCTCTCTCTCCCTTTTACCAGAGTGCACTTTCTTTACCCCTCCCTCCCCCCAACTCTTTATTAGACCCCACCAATCGGAATTCTACTGACTTCAATTATTCGGGGAAAACAAATATGAACTCTTTAGTGGGAGTCAGTAGGTGGAAGAGTCCCTAAAAACCCTCATTAATAACATCCTTTGAAAATTATGATTTCGTGTGCGAGATGTTGAAAAATTGATGAGCTTTGAAGCTGTACATGACCTGCGCTATGAATATTCCGTTTCGGGTTTAAAATTTAGTCCGTAGAGTCAACATATATTAGAAGAGCTCAGTCCTGCCATTTCGGGTGATTTATGGCAATATTAAGGCCTTTCAAGTCTTAATGAGCGATATTTAACTCATTCTCATTTAGAAAAGTAGACTCTGTGATCTTTTTTTTTGATCATAGTGCAATAAAGATAATCGGAACGTTCGCGGAGTAAGTACACTAACAAATCTACGTTCACTTTTTTCTTCTTTGCATTAAATTTGCTAGTTGCTGTTTATGCCTCCAGGCATAATGCGCTCTTGTTTTAAAAGATGAAAATGTAGCATAGAATTTGAAGGGGAGCGGGGTCTTTATACATGTCCGACCACAGATCCGAGATCCTAGTCTGGTAACGTGCCAAGAAGAGTCAGTTCATATTGAAAGGAAGAAAGGAATAAGGCGATGTAATTCGCCACCAACACACCCGAAATCACGTGCTTTATACGTAAAAATTTCCGACTGTTATACAAGCAAAATAGTTACCGCTTTAAAAACTACAATGATCATAAAAGAGAAGTTAATTTTCCAACGTGTAATAATAAACACTCATCCCATGAAGTGCATTGATTATCCTATTATCGGAATGGATTCGCTTTCTTCTGCCATGCGCAAAAATGTAGAGAAGGGGGGGGGGAGGTCTCGCATCTGTAGTCGGACGGTGTATATACGAGTACTGTATATGTACTCGTATATATTAAAAACATTATTGCTATTATTATTAGCCCTCCATTAGGAGACATAAATCCATATAAAGTAACAAAAGCTCCACGAATTAGCGGAATGTATTCAAAGTTAGGTTTCATGCGGCAGGAAAACCGGAGAATCCAGAGGAAATGTTTTCCCTTTCGTTAATAAAATTATTAAAGAAAATCTTTAACACTTGCAAATAAACATATTAAAAAAGGGGGAGGGATATTTTCATTGGCAGGAAAAATAATAATATTTTATAATTAATGCGAAGTTATCTTTCCTTGGTGTTTGTGTACCAAAGAGTGCGTTGGTTAGGCAGAACGGGGTTCGAACTCATCTGTAACACGACGAACACTCGAAAGGTATTCTCATAAAGTAAGCAACATTTTTTTCAGCTTGTTTTTATTAATTAATTAAACTCGATAAAAAATAAATAAAGAAAAAAAAAACTGTTTCTGTCCGCAAAAGTTTTTATGTGACCCAAGGATCAATTATTTTGAGTCCAAAATAACGTATCTTTCCACAGTCGAATAAGAGTATAGTACAGTATTTGATAACAGTAGACCTGAAAATTTGTACATCGGACAGACAGACAAGCAGACAGGTTGATCTTCATAAATAAAAATGATTGTATTGTTACTGTTTTAACTAGCATACTTTAACACAATTTTAAATAACTTATGGCATTTTAAAATAATTATTATTAGCTCTGTTTTTTTTTTTTTTTTAGAATGCCAGATACTTAAAAGAATATATCTGTACATTTAACGGACTGTGTCTTTTAAACCTAATTTTATGACGTCATCTTCAACAATGCGAATGGTGTTTCAACAATTGCTTTTCATAAACTAAAGTGATTGTTGTAAAATAAATGCCTTCGAATTAATACCAATCGATAGTTTAATTGATGTTAGGGACGTCTTTCGCCGATGCTATTCAAGTTTAGCAGACGCATGATGGAATTTGGCAATCACCTTTAATATATATCAAACATTCTTGATCCGTTTTAAGGTAGCCGTCTAGAATATTCATCACAAGTGGCTGTACACCGACTACCATTAAGGTTGCTGCCGTTTGTTTCATTAGCATATCCACTAGAAGGTAAGCCTTAGGAAGTTTGCTTCAAGCTCCACGGAATAACTTTCGGTCATCTCGCGGGAGAGACCATTAGATAGTCAACTCACCGTGTCCAGCTATCAATTACCCACATCACGCTTCCAAGATTAAGTCTGTGTGTATATTGCCTTTCCCGTTTGCGTGTAGGGGCACTGATTTTCAGTGTTTGGTGGTCCTACGCATTCTGAACCACGGAACGCGCTAAATATTTAAAATAAGTGGCATTAAGATTAACAGGGAAAGGATCCTCCCCCCTACCCACCCCGAGTATCTAACAGCTAAAGTTCAAGAAGAATTTTGAACAGGAAACTAAATAAATTATGCAAATTAATGTGAGCATCTTGCAAAAGTATTTTATAGATACAATAAAATACAATAAACATACAGTTTATTTTATTTTATTGTTTGTTTGTTTCTATTAACTGCATTTGTGTGTTTCTCTGGTTAGTGTGTCTGTTTTAAAGGATGCTAAACCATTGTTTACGAACATGGAAACCTGTCCACCATCGTATGAGATCAGCTAACTCACCTTCACTTGAAAAGTCCCTAAAAGTAAGTTCCTTGCGTCCTTCACGGGTTTCAAATCGAGGCCTTTCTAGCCAAACGACATCGTCGCTTCCGGCTGCACTATAAGATTTAGGATGTATATTTGTTTTGCAGAGTAAATAATTCGCAATTTACATGATGGAAAAAAAAAAAAAACTGATTTAGTCTTAGTCTATATAAAAAATAATATAAAAAGTCTATATAAAATAAATAAATCAAATTACTTCAATGGATTTCGTTTTCACACTGAGTACAGTTGCTCTTCTAAACAATCCTATAATTATTTGTTAAAGGATTGATGATAAAATTGTTCACTTCAACGTTATTGGATGACAAAAGGTTACATTGTGACGTCACGATGATGCGTCATTGGCAAAGTGCGTAATATGACTATGCAATTATAGGAACTGTGGAAAATAAAGGGGAAGTAAAATGTGCAGAGCAATGTATTTATATATTTTTTCCTCCCCCAGTGCGGTTTAAGTAAATTTTAGAGTTTATAGTTATAGACCTGTGAGTGCTCTGTACTCTTAAGTACATGACAGAAAACATTTACAATATTTGGATGTATTATTCCTCTACTTCCCCAAACAAAACGAAGACAAGGAGAGTTTGCTTTTAAGTAAGACTTCTAGTTATTGGAAATTAGGTCTTTTTATAAGTAGCATCCTTAAGTTAATATCAGTGGGCTTTTTTTTTTCCACAAAAATAGATAATATTTTGTAAAAAATGTGAAAAAAGTCAGCTGTGTGGGAATAAATTCTCGATTGATGTTATCTTTGCTTTTGAGAGCCCAGCTGCACGTGATTGGTTGAATACACTACAGCGAAACGCCTAACCCCAAACCTAATAAAAAAAAAATAAAGAGAGAGAGCCCATATGTGCCTGCAGATTTATCCTTTTCATGAAAACTGACATCATTTTGCCTTTCTGGCAAGACGAAAAAAAATTCCATGTTGAAGTGCGTTATAAAAAATAGTAACTTAACATCATCCAGAATTTTTTGGACATATTTTGCTCCATCTAATGCTATAAAACCAACATTAAAACATTATCGAATGGTAATAAACTGCTTTGTGACGTCACAATGTATACGTCATTGTTTAACTCAACGTATAATTTAACTATCCAATCGTAGGAACGAGCAAATATAATAAGGACAAAATCGAAAGCGGAAATTAAAACAAAACTCTTTTGCGTGAATTGTTCATTCGGAAAACAAAGTGTTGGAAGAACTCAACTGTTACTTACATTACAATGACACTGTAACTAGGCACGCGTTACCATAGCAACACTTTTATAAGTCCATTTCCTGTGTGTCTCGTTTTAAGTAAAAACCAAACGAAACAGAACGCTAGCCGATTATGTTAATTCGAATCCATTCTACAGACAGTTCGCTTAATGGAAAGCGCCATACAAAGAAATAGATATTGATTTTAAATGAAAAGGTGCTGTTAAGTGATTCTTTTTGCTTCTTACTTTGCTCACTGTTGGCCATAAATTGAGAAAACTGCTAGCTAAATGTGTGTGTGAAATAATTATTATCAACAGAGATGGGAGAATCCAATTCGCTCGCATCTACCTTTCTTTCTCTCTTTCTCTTTTTTTTAAATAAACACGGAAAATAAATACTTTTCCGAAGTTTTAAAATTCAGTTTACACTCATTAATGCGAAAAGAATATCTTATACTTCGGGAATTGCCTCACGTCGATGAGCGATGTGATTTTTATAAAAAATAAATAAATAAATAGAAAAAAAAAAAGATGGAAAACAGGTTTCTATCTCGGTTATCGTTCATCAAACAGCGAAATAATAATGATGTGTGCGTGAGTTTATTTTTAATCAGCTCTATTTGTTAACTTTTCTCTCCACAGATGAATAGCGACGTTTTATCTGCCATCGTGAATTTTAATTACACTTGGGAAATGATGGTCACGCCCTCTACACCGAGTCACTTGTAAACTGAAATTAATCTGCCTTTTTGGAATTAATTTAAATAATCGTTATTTATAAGAGTGAATAATTAATTTACCTTAAAATCTTCATTTAAAAAACACTGTTAGCTTTTTAATTTTTAAAACAGCTATTAGAGTGTGGCGTTCTTGAAAGAAAAAAAAAAAAAAAAAGGCCATTCCTCTTCCTTTCTCGATTCATTTTAATAGCCTTTTCTTTTTCCTTGAAATTAGAGTCTTAAATAATTGACAACTTTCCCCCATATCCGATTGACTCCATTGACATTACTTTCATCTAGAACTGGATCACCAAGTTATTAGATTGTCACACGTCGGGTGGTACCTCCTTTTCCAGCTTTTAAGTTGTTCTTGACCCCTTCCGGTTTATAAGTATACGTTGTCCCTGTTCTTGTCAGCACACATACACCCATGAACCAAAACAGTCAGTTTCCGGGAAATCACACTGCAAGGTTGGCCAGAAACAAGCCAGTGGTGGCGGTATCCTTGTATGTGGATTCTTCTCATGAACAGTACTGAGCCTCCATAGCTCAGCCAGTACAGACGAACCCTTTGGTCGGAAAGACCTGGGTTCTATTCCCGTCCATGACGTGAGCAGTCATCTGGTATTTTTTCGACGAAAGGTGAGTTAGCCGATCTCATACGGATGTAGGGTTTATTTCACCCGAAAACTCAGGTTTTTCGTTCCCCAGAACAGGCAAACCGTCCGTAAACACACACACTGATCTACAGTCATAAAATTCATACTTGATCCCTCATTAGGAGGGCTCAACCCGTCCTAAGGGACATGGGAGGAACAGGAGAACCCCGCAAGAAATAAAATGAACAGTACTGGGTCCTCTCATCTCCGCTGAACACATCGTCACCTCTAATTGTTTTCTTGGGATTGTTTCGGACCGGATATGGTCCTACATGGTGACAGTGTGACCCGATGGACCACCTAATTTTCCTGATTTGAATTCCATCGAACATTTGTAGGATGACGCTGCAGTTGTCGCCAGTGGTTGTTCGGTCGCTGAATCCTAGGACGTGATTCTGTCTATTTGGTCCCCACATCTGTTATCATCTAGTGGAATCAATGCTAAGACGTAGTCAAGCAGTTTATTTCTGTTAAAGGAGACTGAACATATTACTAAGTTGGTGGCTATTCTGTTTTGGCTCAAGAATGCATATATAAGTTGTCCCCAATCCTTGGCGATCTGTTGTTGACTTTCTTGTCTCCTCACTCCTACCAACTCGGATTATAAAAAACCTAAAATGGTTTGGAGTGTAAAAATGAAGTGCAGTTGAAAGCGCTGAACTCGTATTAATGGTGTATTTTAACTCATATCTAAGAGGTGTGAAATTTATACCTGCATGTTACACATTTAAGTGACACATCTTAGGAAAGAAATGAAAAGATATGTTTATAAAGTGTTTATACCAGGATAAACAAAAATCTATTATTAAATAATTTTGTATTTATATAGATAGGGAAGAATATTACAGATTACCAGTTAAATATTAATTTTAAAGTAATTTCCCTATTTTGTTTGAGTACACCTTTTATTTTTCAAAATGAAGAAGATATAAGTAATACATATATTGGATGAATTGATGTGTATTGGACATTACAAATATCCATACGTAAATTCTGCAACTTTCTAAGCACACCAATTTCATACTTAATAATATTCGGACCGGATATTATTACAATTGATTTATGTTATTAAATAGTTATCACATCATCGTGTGGTGGCCAGGCTAAAAAAAGCGCCGCTGCAACCCATCCATGTCGTAAGAGGCAACGAGTTTCGCTCTCCTAGGTTTTTTCCGAAATTTGCTCCCGGTGAGGGGGCTTAGATTTCGGTTAGTGGGGGGAGCCCGTCACTGAGCGGAACCAACGCTGAGTTGGACGGTCTTTCGACCATTCTTAGGGAGTGGTCCGTGTGTGTGTGGGGGGGTCGTCTCAATTTTTAGAAAGGGCTTTACTTACATACCAGATTTGCACCACCATCACCACCTTGTGGCTGTTGAATAGACATGCTAACCACTCGGTACACGAGGCCGACATTCCAGTTTTAATATTCACCCTTGGAAAATGCAAAGGATGAAAGGAAAATTAAAAAAGAGATGAATGAGATCTCCTGTGCACAATTCACTATAACTCTAAGGACTAATGCTTAGTAACTGAATTATACTGTATTGTTATTTGTATATTTTGCTATATCCGTTTTCAGTTCAACACCATAAGTTGTCCATATCGATATAACAATATAAGCTGTTTTATTGTAGTACTGTATGTTGTCCATTTCATTACAGCAATATCGCTGTCTATTTCAATGCGACATATAAATTGTCCATTTCACTGGAACAATAATTGTCACCTCTTAAACCAAAGCAAAAGTTCTCGACTAAACTTTTATTGTTATATCCATTTGGTTGAGTTCATCCTAAATTCATTTCATTGCAACAATAAAAGTTGTTTGCTTTGCCTAGCAACCAAATGTTATTGTTACACTGAAATGGGAATGAACAATTATAAAACAGTAAAGGAGAAGCTTAACAAATCTACCTCGACTACATGCAGCTGGCTTTCTCTCGAGAAAGAAAAAAAAAGTAAAAAAGAGTAGTCAAAGTACTCGTAAGTTCATATTACTTCCAGCTCTTGTAGAATTAAAATAGTTTTCAAAGCAAACGAAGCTCTTTTCTGCAAAAGAAGCAAACGTAAATATTAAAATCATTCAAGGGAGTGTTTCTCTTTGCTAAGAAAGTGGCACCATTCTCTCTCTCTCTCGTCACTTAATCCGTTGTCCGCTTCGGAAACTATTGTGTAAAGAATTACAGGAGCGTATATTTATGAAATTAATTGAAGCTCAGTTGAATTCTTGGAATTTCTGATCATCACAAGGCGGGCGGCCATCTGGTGCCGTTAAGAGAACATCCTTGGCAACAATGTGTGTGTGCCGCGTTTATGCACGTGCCCGTACCGCAATTGTGGAGTTTTCCATCTGTCGTGTGTGTGTGTGTGTGTGTGTGTGTGTCTAATACCACGTTAATCTGTGAGGCTACTTGGTGAAGAAAGCATTCCGAAATAGCAATATTAATTAGTTTCCTACTAACTTTATGCATTGCTTTAATGTTTGGGCTGGAAAGAATCGAGTGTGTTGCTATAATTAAATGAGAGAATTAGAAATAACTCTCTTTTGTAATTCTTCTTTTCGTTTAGTTGCTTCCTCGTATTTTTGCTTTTTTTTTTTCCTTCTTTATTTCTAGCGAATGGTAGATTGGTGTTGAAATTAATTAAAACGAAATAAGCCTCTACAGAACCCCAGTCTAATTTTGTCCAGTAACAAACAAGAGAAAATGTTGCCATGTGAACGATACTCTCGTGCCCCCTTCATTTTCCATTTCTCTTTCGTTCTCATTGTAATTATAAAGCTTTCTATTTTAAATCGAGAAATGCAATAAACTAACTTTTTTCTTTTTTAACTCTTCCGATCTCCCAATTTCTTTACATTATTTTTTTTCTTCGTTACTTAAAACAAAATTTCAATTAAATATTGAATACTTAGGAATCGGGATCGTTTACAATACTGAATTTAATAAGACAGACCTAATGAGATGACGTTTCGACAGAAACCGGATAGCATTCTTCAAACACAAGTATTGTAGCATCACGTTTGAATTTTAATAATTAGTGTAGCCATTGAGAAAGTCACGTGATGCTTATAAGGAAATTATTTGATCCAATGTAAAAATGCTTCTAAAACATGTATAATTTTCAAAAATAATTTAATTACTAATAAATAATTTTGTAACTATTATATTAATTTCAAAATTTAAATAATTTTTTTATATAAAAAATTGACACTTTTATTTAATATTTTTTTTTCCAACACCATTAATTAATATATATGACATGTAATGAAAAATTAGCAAAACTCCTATCTTGATTTATATATATATATATATATGTATATTGATGTATATATGTAGGGATGAAATCTGGAACGAGATCGACTGAGATGCGGTGATTAATACCCTTGTAGGGTAATGGATGGCAATGCTGTAGCCAATGACGTTCTGAGGCTCGACTACTGTTGTTATCCTCTTGCCATGATCAGAGCTTTAATAGCTCAATAACTCCTTTCCCCACAGTGTCCTCTACAGATAACGGGAAAGATGAAAAGCATACTTGCTTCGCCCCTTTAAGCCAATCCTTATAAGGACTATTATTGATGTAAATTTCATTCAAAGATGGATAAATCTATTCCTCTTGGTGAGAGAAATTGGAACACGCATGCTTTCAACACCGAGCTCTTCAATCCTACAAGAATTTTTCCGACTTTATATTTATCGCTCAAAGGAATCGTTTGTGTCATGAAAGGATTTTTACTTTAGAGGCATACTAAATGAGATGTCTCGTTTCTCTACCATATCATTCATTCCTGGGGGAGGGGGTCTCTCATGGCTGTTCGAGTCCCATTCTCAGAGGATTTGCCGGTGTCAGAATGAAAAACTGCAGAATCTCTTCTCCTCTTTCGCGTAATTACGACTTTCTTTCACAGGTGTCATTCCTTTGTAGGATATTCATATGTTAGCTTTCTGTTCTCGACCATAGAAAAAACGTAATGTTGGCTTTATGTGTTATGTTCGGATGCTATTAGAAAAAAGTATTTTATTATTAGAAAGTAGCTTTGAATATGGGATTTTACATGTTGTCGTCTGCGTTGCTAGCAGTAATTTTTTTATAATGTGTATAGGTACAGAATGTGAATGATAATATAGATTGTCATATTAAGCTACATCCTATTAGCGACATAGTTTTCCTAGGTTCTAGAACGCCTGTAATTTGCAAAAATATTTTGATTATTAATAACTAATTGAGAAATATTATAGTGATTTTAATTTCTTAGAAAATGGTTTTAATTAACAAGAATTTATGTTTGTTGTTTAAAAATATTAAAACACCATTAAATAATAATGATCTCTTGAATTCATATATTAGCTACATGAAATTCACTCGTAAATTCATGGTTGGTAATTAATATCCTTGGAGAGTAATGGAAGGCAATGCTGTAGCCAATGAAGTCTAGCTGAGGCTCGGCTAGTGCTGTTACCCTCCTGCCATGATCAGAGCTTTAATAGCTTAATAACACCTTATCCCTACACTGTCCTCTACAGATAACGGGGAAGATGAAAAGCATTCTTGCTTCGCCCCTTTAAGCCAGTCCTTATAAGGACTAATGGTCACTCGTAAATTGGAGAAAAGGAAAATGGGAGAAGAAGTGAAAAGTCCTTTTTAGGACTTCCAGGGTAACAAATGGCAATGCTGTAGTCAATGAAGTTTTAACTGAGGCTCGACTATTGCTGTTATCCAGCCATGACTAGAGCTTTTTAGCTCAATAACACGCCATCCACACAGATTTTCTTCATTCAGATGACGGGATAAAGAGTCAAGGACTCAGTCCATCGCCCAGTTCTTATAAGAACTCACTCGTAAATTGAGACTTCCAAATTCACGTGTAATTTGGAGGTCTGTACCACATGGTTTAACTCGACCTGCTATTATGAGTTTCGCTGTCTTAGGTTTCTTCCGAAGTTTTTCTCCCGCTGAGGAGGGGAGCTTGATTTCGGGAGCTTGCTTACCGTGAGAGAGCATTTTGAGTCTCCGGTGAAGGTGTTCTCCGGCATGGCCCGCTGAGGGGCTGTGTCGGTGGATGCTTTTCTCTGGAAAATATGAGCGGTTCTGCTCGGTGGTGGGGGAGCTCGTCACTGAGTGCAGCCATCGCTAAGATGGACGGTCTTTTGGCCACTATGGAGTGGTCTAGGGATCGTCCGAATTTTTAGAGACGGCTTTACGTAGATAGAGATAGATATAAGGTCTGAATGAAGACCAAACAAAGTCCTGGCTAGATGGCAATGTGTGTAGCAATGAAGTTTTAACCGAGGCTCGGCTAATGTCGTTATTCAGTCATGACTAGAGCTTTTAGCTCACTTGTAATTAAATATGCAATTCTATGAAAAATTTGTCTTAAGTCTACGTGATAGCCAAGCAAAGTTACTTATACTTATCTTTATTTTTTTGGTAATTCCTGTCACTGATCTTACACAAAGGTGGAATGCATATTTATCGACTTGTTGAATAGATAACCAGATAGAAATGCAACTGACAACGTTCTCCATATGCAGATTATAAATCCAAATATTTACCTTCCTTGCCTTTCAGAGTTAAAAGTTTAGCTTAAAATGAATAAAGTTCGTAACTTCGTCTTGTTTAATATTCAGTGTGCTTCGCATGCTTAACAAGGCTGTTTATTAGTGGCTGCCATGTATAATGTTATATTGGCAACGTGTACTCTCGAGAATACTAATTTATTTGCTTGGTGCTTAGGTTAGTCAGCATTCGTCTGAATCAGATTGTCTGTTAAACAAGAACAATAGCAGCAAATCTTAAATTAAAAAAAAACTGGATTTTAATATATTTCCTATCAGTGGCGACCGGTCGGGGTGCTGCATATACAAAAAAAAACAAAAAAAAAACATTTTTTTCCTAATCAGTAACCAATTTATTAATAAATAAATTTACATATTAAAAAATTGCTTTATTAAAAATATTTCATCCTCACCACGAACAAACACTAATAATAAAAGTTAGCAATGACAAGCGCAAACGAATATCGGCGTTAGATCGCAGTGCATTTGTTTCGTGTAACGATGATTGAAAAAATATAATTCTTTTCATATTTTCAACAGTGACACCCGTCATAATTCAGCCTTGTATCTATAATAAATAAATAATTATGTGTTATTTTAACAAAATAAATTAAGATTGACAAAAAATAGTTCGCCACGCACACGCACCAATAATAAACGTTTCATATCTCAAAGAAATAAGGCGCGTAAGCATACTAAAAATACACTGCCGTTTGATCAGTTTCAGTTGGGAATGACGTACGTGCAATCACAAGCGCAAACGAATATCGGCGTTAGATCGCAGTGCATTTGTTTCGTAATCTAAAGCGTTAATCGAACAATTCCAATTATTAACTAGATCTTCAATCAATGTCAAAACATAAGCTGTAACCTTTAACATGTTGTACTGCATT
Organism: Typopeltis vanoorti; assembly: GCF_054136105.1. Taxonomy (NCBI): domain Eukaryota; kingdom Metazoa; phylum Arthropoda; class Arachnida; order Uropygi; family Thelyphonidae; genus Typopeltis; species Typopeltis vanoorti. The sequence continues at coordinate 96,399,737 of NC_143557.1, read as the reverse complement.
TATATAATGTTGTAAGCATTGCTATTATTTATAAACACAAATAAACTTTAATCTTTTTCTTGGGGGTACTGCAGTGTCGCAGTGCTTATGTACGGGCCGCCACTGTTTCATACCCTTTCATATTTATAGTTTCTAATTTTCAACGCATAGTCAGTTACAATAATGATATACTGTTATTAGTTCAGATTAATCTTACTATAATCACGCAGTGCATATTTTAAATGTAATATACGAGTTAAGTGTATTGATATACAAGGTGATCAAAATTAACGTATCCCCGTCTGAGGCCATGTGGCGTTCCATCCATTGATTCAAATGTCGCGAAACTTTGCAGAAATACACTGTACGTCATGCGGAAGCGATATCTGAGGGGGGATTCAATTTTCACCACCAGGGGCGCTGTGTGATGTACCGAATGAAGGTGTAGTAATTTTTCTGTGTGTGTGTGTGTGTGTGTGTGTGTGTGTGTGTGTGTGTGTGTGTGTGTGTGTGTGTGTCGCTTTTCTCCTCACATAGATAACACATAAATGTTATCCAAGTGTTAACACATAAATCCAAGCATAAATAACACCTTTTTATTCACTTTTATTATGCACTCACGAACTGTCCTGTTCAATATGCTGTACTTCCAGGTATGCCACAAACTGCATCCTTTGTATAGCGTGTGTGTGTGTTCAACGGCAGAACGCAGCTGGTCAGGACTGATGTTGCGTTATGCTGTCTTTCAGCGCTGGCAAGTTATCAGAGTGAGTGATCCTGATAAAGCTTGTTTTTGAGAAATCTCCAAAGCCAGAAATCACAGGGGGGGTGGGGATCAGATCAGGTGAACGAGGCAGCCATGCAGTGGGAAATGCACATCTGATTACTTTGGTTTCAATGAAATGTTCTCGAAGAACCTCCTGTACGGACCGGTGTGTGGAGGAGCCCCGTCGAGCATAAAAATGACTAAATCCGCGTGCACAGGCGCTGCTGTACATGTGGCACAACAAAATTGTTTATCATATCGCGATACCCTCTCGGCAGTAACTGAGCAGGTCACTGGACTCTACTGGCGAATGTCCTCAAAGAAGAATGGTCCAATGATAAACGAAGCTGTAAATCAGCACGAGGCAGTAACTTTGGGAGAATGAGAAGGAATTTCATGGATTGCATGCGGGTTTTGCGTAGCCCATTTTTGGAAATTGAGGGTATTCACAGCTCCGTTCAGGTGAAAGTGAGCCTCATATCCCTCATAAAATTATCCACAGCCACTAGAGCGAGGAATATTAAAGCGAATGTCAGTCGAATTGCAAAGTCCTTCGAGACTTTGCAATTCAAACGCAACTCCTCCAGTATCAGGTTTATCTTGAATGGATAGAAGCGTAGAATCTTCCGTAGAATTTTCCAGACAGCTGTGTAAGGTCCATGTGTCTTCATACAGCACGTGAACTGCTGTATCAAGTCAATTCCATTCAAAGATGGATAAATCTCTTTCATCTGGGTGAGAGAAAGTGGAGTATGCATGCTTTCGACACCATGAGCTCTTCAATCTTTAATACTGTGTATGGGCACAACAAAAAATAAAATAAATAAATTTAAAAAAAAAACTACAGGAACCAACGCTGTTATTCATGACCTACTGTACAACGGCAGTAACAACTTCATTCACTTGTTAACGACGTCTGCCAGGTCTACTCCCAACGATGCCGTTTCTTCAAAACGACTAATCATTCGTCGCAGAGCACATGGAGATAGGGGACCTCGTCGAGTTCGTTCAAGCGACGAATTTGTACTAGAGTGGAGCAACAGCATTGCAATTGTTTAGGTCAGGTATTCCCAACCGTATGCCCGCGGGCACCATGGCTCCCGTCGACCAATTTGTGTGTGCCCGCCGCTGTTCAACCTTGTGCCGTATAGTTTGAAATAATCACGTGCACATCACGCAACAATTCATGGCATGCTATATGACGCATGCGTTAATGACACATGACGAGTACGAAACGCATACAATGTAAAGTAGACGCGCATTCGAAGTTGTTAATTATCTATTGCTAGTTATATGCATAATTTTAACGGTGTCTTGTACTTCAATTTTTGATTAGATTCCAGATGAAAACTTCTGGAATCTAGTGGATAGAAAAAAGTTTCCATTCTTGAAAAAAGCAGCGTACAAGATATAATCGTTTTTCGGTTCCACATACCTTTGCGAATCATTGTTTTCAACCATGAATATCATAAAATCAAAATATAGATCACGACTCACTGATGAGCATCTTGATGATTATTTAAGAACTGGAATATCATCCTATTCTCCTAATTATGAAGCACTGGCCAATGAAATGCAATGCCGCACTAACTTACATATATACATTTAAATTTTCTATATAATGTAAACCTTTAAGTAATAAAACATTTGATTATAATGTAAACTTTGTATGTATTCATTTAACAAAAGAATTCGAAAAATTTGCTTAAAAAAATGGATGGTGCCCGTCGCCCTACCGGTATTTTAGAATGTGCTCTAGGAAACAAAAAGGTTGGGAACCTCTGGTTTAGGTAGTACAGCTTCACGAGCAAAGCACGTTGGAGCAAGGTCAGTGCCATCACTGTGGACGGTATTAACAACCACATTGAAGGGAAAAATCCGGTGTCCATCTTTCTAACCCCCCCCCTTGACACCTGTCGAGTTGCGTCATGTGCAAATTCCATGCATTTGGTGTTTACAGCACCTCCTGGTGGTGAATTCTGGGACTACATTTTTTTTTTCAGATATCGCTTCCGCATAATTCATTCCTTGAAAGTTTCGCAACATTAAGATCGCGCTCCACAAGGCCTTAAATTCACCCTGTATAAAATAAATATTCAAAGTTCGGATTGGAAAACAAATTATTAAATATTTTATCCATTATGAATTATTAATTTAATTCATTATGAATTTTTTTGTTTATTTCTTTATTGTTTCTTGTCGCTTTCTAATTAAAACACTTTTTTTAAATATGCTTTTATTATTTCGCAAATTTCAAAAAAATAAAAACATGAAGTGCTCAAAAACCAATTAATTTCAGTCATTATTTTTCGAGAATGATATTGGATAATCATTCTGATGGATTGCACTTTTTCTTATTCAGAATTAACTGTATCGAATTACCAAAAGTGCTTTAGCTCCGTTATAAAATGCTGCTGTACCTTAGATTTCAACTAATTCCATAACCATCTAAAGTTTATATATAACAGTAAAAAAAAATCAACTAAACCAATCCAAATTGAATTCTTTCTTGCAGGTTTTCTATCTCTATCATATTTTAGTTTCCTTTTCGTGTTTTGTTCTGATTAAAAGTTCTCGTGTTTCCTCTCTCTCTCTCTCTCTCTCTCTCTCTCTCTCTCTCTCTCTCTGACTACCTCATATTTAAAGTTATTTCTTTAGCATCAAGTAACAGGCAATGATTGATAAAATAATGTTGGATGTCGCAATGATCCCTACCTCATCTTTCTATTATGAGGATTGATGCTGAAATGTAATACGTAGTATAGAATGTTTTTAAAAGTACTGATTAAGATTGGCATTGTCCAACTCGAATTTTTAAACTTTATTTTATGAACTGCAGAATATGTGCAGCCCCTGATATTTATCTCCGGAAATGAACTGTGATTTTTTTTTTTCTGAGCTGAAAGGGAGAGGGGGGAGGATATCAAGTGTAATAGTACCACTGGGCGGCCGGTGAAAATGTTAAGTGTGTGTGTGGGGGGGGGGGGGGGTCTGCATATACAAAATAAAATAAAAAAATTATTTTTTTCCTAATCAGTAACCAATTTATTAATAAATAATTTACATGTTAAAAAAATTGCTTTATTAAAAATATTTCCCTCACCACAAAGAAACATCAATAATAAAAGTTTCGTATCTCACAGAAATAACACGCTCAAGCATACGATACACTGCTCAAAAGAGCAGCGTCAAGCGTAAACGAATATCGGCGAGTCTACCTGCAATTGGCGCGATCATTCTCACACTGCGTTAGATCGCAGTGCATTTGTTTCGTAATCTAAAGCGTTAATCGAACAATTCCAATTGTTAACTATTCAATCACTGTCGAAATATAAGCTGTAACCTTTAACATGTTGTACTGCATTTATGTAATGTTGTAAGCATTGTTATTATTTATAAACAGAAAAAAATTTAATTTTTTCATTTTTTTTCTTGGGGGTACTGCAGTGTCGCAGTGCTTATGTACGGGCCGCCACTGAATAGTACACCTAATAAGTATTGGTTAATCTCGAAAGAAAAGCGATTCGAACGGAATTATGGGAAATAATTAAAAAGTTCTAAGGAAAGTTGATACGACTGTACATGAAAAAGTTGATTTTTATTTTTCGGTATTAACACTAACCGTTTGGATAATCTTTTCTCATAGACGTGTTCTCTAAATGTATCTAGAAGAATTTTTCTATATTCAGAAAATATTTTTATGGCATTACAGACGCCATCCATTGGATAAGCACTTTCATATCAGTGAGGAGAGAAGCTGTTATATGTTTCACCCCACGCACCAGACGTCTTGATGTTTTTTTTTTTTTCCCGCTTGAAGTGGATCGAAAAGATTTAGATTTCTATTATGTTAATAGAATTTAATTTAAAAAAAGTATATATACTTGTTAGTTTCTAAAAAGAATAAGAACACGATAACAAAATATGAATACATAAGATTAATTAGGATAATATTTTAATATAGTCACTTATAAAGGTTTCGCTATCTAGGAAATTAGAAAAACAATTAATAATAAAAGTTCGAAATATTTTAATAAATTTATTTAAAATTAATTAGTAAGTATTTAAAAATTAATTGAAAATGTTTAAAAATTCATATTTAAAACATATTTATTTTAAAAAAATCAAAGTTATTTCAAACACCAAAATATTATTTTAATAGTTTTACAATATAAAATAAGTTTGGAAATTTTGTTGTGTCTTTGGCAGAAAAATGAATTGATACATTCAACCCAATACCCTGGAGGGTAATGGATAATGGATGGCAATGCTGTAGCCAATGAAATTCTAACTGAGTCTCGGCTATTGCTGTTACCCTCCTGCCATGATCAGAGCTTTAATAGCACAATAACACCTTATCCCTACACTGTCCTCTACAGATAACGGGGAAGATGAAAAGCATTCTTGCTTCGCCCCTTTAAGCCAGTCCTTATTATATATTATATATATATATATATATATATTATATATATATATATATTAATATATATATATATATATATATATATAAGGACTGGCTTAATCTTTGAAAGCATGAGGAATATGACTGAAGTAAGATGTGACTGAAGTAAGATGGCGGCTCGCGTGTTAGTGTTTCGTGTCGTGTATTTTTGATGGTGAATTGTGAATTTGACTGATATGTTTTTAGAGATTTATGCTTATTCATTAATAATATCAGTTAATTACTTGCTGCCATAAACAGGCACTTTATTTTCTATACGGGTTTATCCAGGTAAGTCTATTGAATTTACAAGGGCGATACGCTAGGCCTACTGCCGCTAGTATCGCCATTGTTGTATTTTATATCGCCACATCTTATTGCTGGTAGACACCTTAGTGTGTCTACGGGATTTGCTAGTGGACCCTCAAAAGTCCACAGGATTATCTTTACCTGCTCGGAACACTTGAGCAATCTCTACTCTTTCTCCTTCCGTGACTTATTTCCGAATATTATCATGGCAAAACTTCTAAATGAGGCCAAATTCGAGGAAGTTTATTTTGAATTCCTCAGACTGGGAAAGCTGCTGAGTGATAATTGGCCAGGAAAAGTAAAGCTCTTTGATACATTTCCCCCTACAGTAGTCACAGAGGATAATATGGTTGACATGAGTGAAGAGCCCATAACTCAGACGCAATCAGATTTAGCACACTCCCCGAGTATGGAAGATGCTACATCCCAAGACAGCAGACCTTGGAAATTGATACAGAGTTCCAATTGGTGAAAAAGAAGAGGAAAATCTCCACCAATGTGGAAGAACCCAAAACATCAGGGATAGAAGCACACAATGGTCCTAAAGAAAATATACCACCAGTCATATTAAGGGATAAAGAAAAATGGATCCCTATCTCATCAGCCCTAAGAGAGCAAACCATCTCATTCTCATGGGCTAAAAACACAGGTGAGGGAGTTAAAATACAACCCTCTACAGTCTCGGATTACAGACAGATGACCAGATTTCTGGATAAAGCTAGCGTCCCATACCACACCTTCACTTTACCTAGTGAAAAGAACCTGAAAGTTGTTCTACGTGGGATAGCTGAAGGTATCACTCCTGAAGATGTGTCCACTGATCTCTCCAGACAGGGCCTGTCCCCAGTTAAAGTGAGCAGAATGCTCAGAGCAGATAAAAGGCCAATGCCTTTGGTGCTGGTGGAAATAAACAACACACAAAAGCAGATCTATGAACTGACTGTAGTATGCGGTCTCAAAATTACAACTGAGCCTCTAAGGAAAAGAGCATCTGCAGATCAGTGTCATAGATGCCAAAGATTTGGATATGCCCAAAAATTATGTAAGGCAGCCTACAGATGCTTGAAGTGCGGCGAGGGACACCAGACCCTCTCTTGCACCAAACCTCGCACAACTCCAGCATGCTGTGCAAACTGCAGAGGACCTCATCCCGCCAACTACAAGGGATGCCTTTCCAATCCAAAAAATCGAGGACCAACAAACGTCAATCTTGTTCCGCCACGTAAAGACGTTTTAAGCAACCAAACAAATCGTCTTCCAGTCCGAAACACCTTGCCTTCTTCCTCACAAGAAGGAACAACCATGACCAAAACATATGCTGAGGCTGCAAGAACTAAGCCTCCTACATCTCTCGAGCTAGAAAGTTCCAACATCTTCCAGAAAGAGATTCCTGCAAAGCACTCAAAACATTATAACAGCCATCTGTCATGAATAATAAATTCAAACCAAAAGCTCTTAAGATAATAGCATGGAATGCAAATGGATTGATGAACAAGATTTTGGAACTACAAGAACTTTCAACTCGTCTCAGTGCTGATATCATCTTGATTGGTGAAACACACCTAAGACCAGCTAATAACCCAAAAATCCGTGGATACGCTATGTACAGAAACGACAGAATTGGCACAAGAGGTGGAGGCACAGCCATATATATAAAGAGTTATTTGAATCATAACACAATAGACAAGCCCAAAACAGTAAACCTGGAGGTGACTGGTGTGGAGGTACATACCTTCAATGCTGGGAGTCTCAAGATCTATGCTGCATATAATCCTCCAAGCATTCCTCTGCTGACAACAGATCTAGACCCCGCACTTGGTCCAAATGACTCCATAATAATAGCAGGAGACTTCAACTCAAAACACACATCTTGGTACAGCTCATCTACTAACACCAAAGGCCACACACTTTTCAACTATGCAATGCTCAACTCTGTTGTAGTCGCCGGCCCTACTGGGCCCACCCATTTCAGCCCTTCGGGAGGCTCGGATGTGCTGGACGTTGTCATTTTTAAAAATTTAAGATACCAATTCAAATTGGAATCAGTCAACGAATTATCTTCTGACCACAGTCCCATAGTGCTCAATCTAGGTTCATCAGATCAGTTCTCTCCTCTGCACACATTCATACCATGGGACAAGTTAGCCAAGGTTCTTCCCGATCATATTGGTCCGGTACCCAATATCAGTAAAAAGGAAGAGATTGACACAGCAATAAATAACTTAACCATACAAATTCAGAAAGCAATTGAATCAGTCAGACAATCAACTGTCTTCAACCCAACAAACCGTATCCCTGAAGAAATCACGGACCTAATCAGAGCAAAAAATAGAGCCAGGAAGAGATACCACAATACCAGAGCCCCACAAGATAAAAATGTATTGAACAATCTAAACAGGTAGGTCCGAGAAGCTCTTCAAAAACACAGAAACCATCAATGGGAAACCAAATTGGCTAACATCAATACTGAAGATCACTCTGTATGGAAATTCTTAAGAGCAATCCGCACCAAAAAGCAACTCATACCCCCTATCCAAACCAAGAAAGGGACAGTTCACAAAGATTAAGAGAAAGCCGAAGCACTAGTAGATAACCTAGAATCTCAGTGCAACCCATCGTATACTAATTTAAATATCAACCTTATCTACAAGATTCATCGTCATGTTAGGTCAACCTTAAGACAGAACATTGTCAACTCAGAACATATCACTCCTACAAACCCAACAGAAATGATAAATATCATCTCCCATCTAAACAATAGAAAAGCTCCAGGACCAGATGGCATAACTAACAGAATAGTAAAACTACTTCCAAGAAAGGCCATAGTCCATCTCGTCAACATTACAAATGCTATCTTTAGATTCCAGCATTTCCCTTCTACATGGAAAACAGCCACAATCATACCACTGAAGAAGCCAGGAAAAATGCTCACCTTCCTGAAAGCTACAGACCCATAAGCCTATTATCCAGCCTCGGAAAGGTAACAGAGAAAGTGATCCTCTCAAGATTCCAAGCAGAAACAGATAAGTTAGGAATTTTTCCTAACGAACAGTTCGGCTTCCGTAGAGCCCATAGTACAGCCCAACAAGTGCACCGGCTGGTAGGAATCATTACTAAAGGTTTCAACTGGAAACTCAATACAGCTGCCATCTTCATCGACGCAGAGAAGGCGTTTGATAAAGTATGGCATCAAGGTCTTCTCTACAAACTGATAAAATTTAATTTTCCAGTCAGGTTAATAAAGGTAATACATTCTTACCTGAAAGACAGATATATGCAGGTCAGGGTAGGCGAAACGGTTTCGACCAGACGCAGGATCTCGGCAGGCGTACCTCAAGGATCTCTTCTGGCACCTCTACTGTTTTCAATCTATGTAGCAGACATCCCTCTGAACCCAAGAACAACATTCACTGCATTATATGCAGATGATACTGCACTGATGGCTAGATCACTGAGCCCAAAACTGGCAACTAAAAGACTACAAAATAGCATACATACTTTAGAAAAGTGGATGGCAGACTGGAGGATCCAAGTTAACCCCCAGAAAAGCTCAGCCATACTGTTTACTAGAAAGAAAATCCATACCATAGAGGATATTTATTTATTGGGAGTAAAGATTCCATGGCAGACTGAAGTTAAATATCTTGGAGTGATTCTTGATAGTAAACTCCTATTCAGCAAACATATTAGTTACATTTCCTCAAAGACATCCAACGTCTTAGCACAGCTCTACCCTATGATCAACAGACAAAGTAAACTGGACATGCAAACAAAATTAACAATTTACAAGATGGTAATTAGACCAGTTATCACTTACTCATCCCCAGCTTGGAGCCACACCGCAAATTCTAACATTCTAAAACTTCAGAGATTACAGAATAAGTGCCTGAGAATGATTCTGGATGCCCCCTGGTTCATAAGAAACACCCAGATCCATAGAGAAGTTAATATCCCTTATATCTCTTCCTTTCCCATAAATCTAGCTGAGAAGTTCTTTACCAAGACAAGTAACCATCCAAACCCGTTAATCAAGGAAGCCTCGGAATATAATGAAGAAGAAATCTACAAATTTAAAAGACCAAAATCTATTTTAAGTTCAGCTGAACTTCACTGCCCTCAATAGGCGAGCATATAGCTCACAAACACTCCATTCAAAGTTCTTCCATTACAAGACAAAGGGGAATATAAAAAGCAATTTTGCTTCACCCATCTAGCCAGAAATGTTAATGTTAATGTTAATGTTAATGTTGTAGTGTCTATTTTTTTGTTGTAGATGTTTACGCCTGATGGAAGAAAGCAAAGTAATGCACCACAGTAAGTGATAGCCTCAGCTCTAAAAAAACGTTCCAACCAAGGTGATACGACTGTACTTGAAAAAGTTGATTTTTATTTTTCGGTATTAACGCTAACCGTTTAGATAATCTTTTCTTATAGACGTGTGTTCTCTAAATGTATCTATATCTACAAGAATTTTTTGAATAATCGCTCATAAGCTTCTCGGCCTAAGATCAAAGTGTAGTTTCTGTTCTTACAGAAAATTTTCGAGCTAAGTGAGAGTGTAGCATCTGTTCTTTCGCTTATCGGCCTTTTGGCTAAGTTTAATAAGCGGCGTTAAAAGAAAGCTCATAAGCTAAGAGCAAATTGTAGTATCTGTTCTTAGACGCTTGTTATCAGTGTGGGTTTCATAGAGACTCTTGATAACAAGCATCGTGCTCAGATCTTCAGCAAACCCCGGACCGGGGCAAAGATAAACACTTGGGAGCGGGACTAGGGTTAGGCCCTCCCTCCCCAGTATAATGACGTCATCAAAAACGTCGCGGGAACTAACCGTTCGTTTTACTTTCAAGAAGGCCGTTGACGCTACAGAACTAGCAGAGGCCTTAATTAAAGTAGTTGATGTTCAACATATCCAAAATATTAATTGTTGGGATTATCAGAAGGGGCTTTACGAGGTAACCCTCAAATATCATCCAACAAAGGACAAATTAACCAAAGAAGGCATCGTCCTGGATGGAGAACTCTTCCACCCCACAGCCCTAAGAAATAATAATTTAAAGTACGTCTACCTTAAAAGGCTCCCAGCAGAGATCTCAGATGCGACTCTTAAAACAACGTTCCAACAGTATGGAACCGTAGAAGCAGTTAGTAGGACCTTCCTACCTCAATATCCAAACATCGAACTTGGAGACAGGATCTGCATTAAGATAGTGATGGAGAAAACAATACCCAATTTTATCATCATTCAAGGGTACAGCGTAATGGCGAGTTACTCGGGCATGACCCGACTTTGTAGTCGTTACCGACTTGGCGGCCACATCGCCAAAGAATGTCCTAAAAATAAATGCGGGAATTGTGGCATCATCGGCCACTCCCAACCTACTTGTATTGAACCATGCAGCCTTTGCTCCAATGGCGAACACAGACGTTTCCAGTGTACAAGGGGCAGCGCTTCTAAGTCTCCTGAAGACTTTCCTCCCCTTCCCAGTAAAGATCCAACTATGCTTCCTCCTTCAGAGGTTGCAGCTATAGAGCTAAGTAAAGACCCGACTCCCCTAGTCGAAACTATTACCACAACACCAACGTCATCGGAAGCTCCATCTCTTCCTACAGCAACAGAGAAAGAGGGGGAAACTGCCACCATCGCAGGCCCTAGTATTGGAAAAAACACAGAACATCCGGCAGCGGAAGTCCTAGATTTTGAAGATTCCTCAGGAGAGGACTTTAAAGACAGTGCCACAACATCACGGAGCAGCATCGCCTCCAAAAGCACAAAGAAACGCCCAGGAAGCCACAAAGAGGCTGACGCATCAAAGAAAACATCGAAGCCTATAGAAATCGGCAAAGTCAACAAAGGAAAACGACCAGGTAGTTTAAAAGAAAATGAAGGGAAGAAGTCCAAGCAGGACGAAGGGACGACCTCCGAAGAGGATGACGCCCCAGAGCTTTTGGAGTTCCCCCTCCGAGTCAATCATCCAGCCGAAATCCAAAACGTAGTTGACATCAGAGGACCGCCCCACGTCATCACCAGGGACTACGGAACCTTTGGAATCAGATGGGGGGATATAACCTTCCCAAACATAAGGAAGACAACCAAAAACCAACTGAAAACAATGATTCCTGAACTAACTGAAAAAGGCATAGAAGAATTTTCCAAAGCCATAACAGTGCTTTCCAACCTGGACGAAGAGGAGATGATAAGGAAACTTATGTCTACTCATCTCCAGTACAAATAGGAAGAAACACCCTGCAATGTGGTCTGTGGCTATTTAAGGCTACGTCCAAACTTATCTTTAATTTTACTTAAGTTTAAAGTTAACTCAGGCCAATGACGTATTTTTACCGAGGCATCGACTAGATATCTTTAATAGGAACATTAGTTGGTACAATGCAACCTAGAGGGAAGCTATCTGCTTCCCTCTAAATGCATGCTAGGAAAATTCTTAGGTTTGAAGTTTACCCTTACTAGTCGGGCTCTTTAGCCCGCGAACAGAAATGATGACGGGTATCACCGTGTTCACTCTAAAGTGATCGGTACTTGACTGATCTGTTCTTTCCAGTTGATATCAGATACGGGTTCCATAGGGGCTCGAGATATCAAACTAAGTACAGACACTTTAAACCCCAGACTGGGGTAAAAGTAAACACGAGATAGGGATAAGGACTTTATAGCCCCCCCAGGCAATCCTCCAATGATGACATCTGTCAGTCCTTGCGTTCGGACCCTCGGCTTTGCGGTGGATGCTTCAACACCAGCAAGGAAGATAGCGAGAGCTATCATGGACTATGTAGGAGCTGAAACCATATCTGGGTTTACCCCCTATGGGGGCGGAAGGTGCCAAGTAGTTGTCAGAACATAGCAACCAGAAATAAGCTACTTCGCGGCTTTGAATGCAGAGGAAAAAAAATTTCTCCCTTCATGGTAAGGAGAATCTTAAAAACGTTCAAGATACCGAGATTTCCCCCTGGAATACGCGGAGAATGAAGACATTATTCGAAGCGTGTTCTTAAAGTGGGAAGAGGTAAAGGAAATTCAGATTGTTAACGATGCTGACAACCCAGAGTGGAAATTAGGGGAAGTAAACATCTCAGTTGAGATGAAAACTGAAGTTTTCAACGTCATTCTCATAGGATCTGCAGGGTAATGGTAAACTACCATGGCGTGAAAAAGCAATGTTTCAGGTGTGGTGCCTTCAGTCATCTTGGGGCAGACTGCCCTCGACTAAAATGGAAAAATTGTCTTAAAACAGGCCATACACTAGATAAATGTAAAGCTGTTTGCCTCAAATATGGTGCATATACCACAAAGTGGACACCTGCCCATCCAGAACCCACGCAGAAAGGATGGGAGGTATCATTAGGCCAACAACAGTTACGACAGAACACGAGTCGGAAAACACAGACTTTCCAACTTTAAAAGAGGCATACCGCAAAACAACGGCCGAAGAAGAGAAGGCAGCCTCCACAGAAACCTCAGCATCCAAACCTAAGGAAGAGAAGAAGCGAGGCACACACGAAAAAGAAACAGCCAAAAAACAAGCTGCCACGAATGATGAAACCACTGTAGAAGAAGAAGAAGAAGAAGAAGATGAGACAGAAAGCATGGAGACAAACAACACCCCTTTCAAAAGACCAATCAGTCCAGAGGAGATGGAAACAAAAAAAAAAAAAAATCAGATGAACCTGAAAAAGCAAATATTGCCCACCAAGATCCCCCTCCCCCTCATGCAAAAGCAGGAGAGAAACTAAGGCATTTGTTAAAAGAAACCCCTGTGCTATCAGAAAAGTTCCAGAATGCAATAGCAAAAATAGGAGACCCTGTACTCATGCTCACAGGCCAAAAAGGCCCTAAAGTTGTGAGTGTGAAATGGGGTGACCTATACATGGAAGACATAAGTGAGGTCGCTGCATAACAGATAATTGGAGTTCTGGACATAGAGGAAGAGGCAGAAATAGCGTTCTTCAGAACTCTCCAAATGATAACTTTGGCCAAGGGTGGTAGGTTGGTAGATGAAATATTGACAACACACAACAAGAGGAAGTAGACTTTGTCAATTCCTTGTACAGTCTTTAAGTCCACACAGGAGCGGGTGGACCTGAGAACCCGAGCGGCGAAGGCTTACAGCGAAGTGGTGCAGCTCCTTCTGAGCTGCATCATTCGGGCCAAGTCCTTTCCCCACTTCTAAATTCGCCTTTCTATTCTCTTTCCAGATAGGTTTACTATCTCTGTACGTTATTCATGTTAAGTTTTCTCGTTTTTGTTACATGTTTCCTTTTCAGGATTTTTCCTTTTTTCTAAAGTGAAAAATCAACGATCGTTTTAAAAACACCCCTCTGAGGTAAAAGCTAAAACAGGTCAGCTGAGGCCTCTTTTGACTACTCTACCACTATGCACTCTATCTTTATTTCCTCTCCTACTATCTGCTGAATCTCAGCATCTATCTCACTTCACAGGCCGATGATTTTGATTTGAGATTTTGTTGAACTCACAAAATATATATATATGTATATATTACAAGATACAAGAATATATCCTCCAGATATATGAGAGGCTCGGGAGGTTTTTGCCTGTCTGAGTGGTGAGCCTGTCACTGAGTGGAACAACGCTGAGTTGGACGATCTTTCGGGATCGTCTTATTTTTAGAGCCCGCTTCGCCTATACCAGGCGTGGCCAACTTCATTCTATACGAGGGCCAATATATGATGAATGGTAGCGTCACGGGCCGCACACTTTTAGACAGAAACTTAAATAAAAATAAACTCTGCATTTTTTTCAAGACAATAGTTATATCTATTTGGGAGAACAATATAAAATACTTGATTGATTTAAATATAAGTTGTTAAATTAAATTTAATTACATATTTCTGATTTTTTTACATGTAACACAACTTAATGAGAACACTGTGGGCCTTCATGTGCGGCAACAAGTTCATCAACGTCGATTTTCAACGATGATGACGATATTCGTAACAAATCCTGAAGGTGGTCATCAGTCAGTCGGCTTCTTTGTGACGTTATTATCCTGCAGCGGGCCGCACAAAATCACGTTACGGGCCGCATGCGGCCCGCGGGCCTGCTGTTGGCCACCTATGACCTATACAAAGGTCTTCCTCCCATGCTGGATATACATGAGAGGCTCTGCTTGGGAGGTTTTTGCCTGTCTCTGAGTAGAGCCACCGCGGAGATGAGATTATGGCTCGGTCTGGTGTTGGGGTGAATCTGCCACTGGGTAGAGCCAACGCTGAGAAGTTCTTATTGGTAACGGGGTGAGCCTGTCACTGAGTGGGACAGAGAGCTGAGTTGGGCGATCTTTCGGATCGTCTAATTTTTAGAGAGGTCTTTACTTAAATACAGATGTATCCAAAAAATCTTTTGGTATCTGCCTGTTTCCTCAAGGTAAGACAAATGGAATTAAGAAGAGTCAGAGACACGTCATGATTTGAATTAGTTCAGCGGCTTCGACACCTTATCTGAACGATATTCTCTTATCCCAGGTTTTCAAAGAATCCAGCATATAAGCGCTCGTATAGAATTTAAACCAAAACCAAGTCTTCGTCTTGCATGACATTTATTCAAAATTCTCTCATCCGTTCGTGTTACTGTGGAACAATCATAGTACGCTCACAGATTCGAGACACTTCTGCGCATGTCACAAAAAGGAGAATCCATTCCGATAATAGGGTAATCAATCTGTCTTCTGGGATGAATTTGTTTATTATTACAAGTCGGAAAATTTAGCTTTTCTTTTACGAACATTGTAGTTTTTAAACTAATACAGCGACAAGAAAGCACGTGATTTCGCATGTTGGCGACCAATCCTTCATTTCTTTCTCCCCATTCAGCATGAGTCGACTATTCTTGGCAGAAAGTCAAGCAGAGCTCTACAAACTGTGGGCGTACTATAACAGAATGCTGGACTTTGCACATGTTTAACTGTGCTCGTCTTTGGAGGATTGTTTTTTTTTTTTTTTCCCAGAGCTTTTCTAGCTAAAAGTTCCTAAATATGCTAACAAGCATCCTACAGCAAAACATGTAGAAGCGACCTCTTTATTCGTGTTAAAAATATGCTACAAATAAATTGATCTCCCTCGTATGTTTAAAAGACGTTTTAATGGTTGAGGGATTTCAAACTTTTTATTAACATCTTAAATTCTCAGCCTAGTTTAATCAGAGGACATAAAATAAATATCTCTGCACAGTATAATCAATGAGTGAAGCACTGCTACCATCTACGTTTCCTACGTGCAGTTGTAAATCGTTGGTGCTGTTGATTACGGCAATGTCTCCAAGACAAAAATGTATTGTTTTTCTTTGATCTTTCACTTTTTAATAAAATTTTGTTTTGGCAAACACAATTCCTTTTGTGTTGAATATAAAGAGTCCTGACATCACAGGTCACTATTAAAAATAATTAATCGCCATTAAATTCAGATAAGGAATTGTTGTTTTTACTGCCGGTAAGCTTACATTAATTCAACTCAACAATTGATAAATCCAACAATGAAAAACCAATAATCATTGGAAAAACAATTGGAATGTGAATGCAACATTATTAAAAATGAACGTTAAAAAAAATTATCTGACAATACAAATGTTGGTAAATGACGCCAATTCCTCAAACAGAATGAATAGCTACACTTCTACTTTCTCTCTTTCTTTGATTTTATTTCTCTCCCTCCCCCTAAATCGTAAATTTTTGTTTCGGGCCAAAACTTTCTGAAACATATCAGAACAACAATTGTATTGTGAGTCAGAAAAGCATCCTCCCCCCCCCCACTCCCCCCCCCCCCCTTCACCGTCCCTTCTCTCGCTACGAACATACTCTGGACTCCTTTTTGCTTTACGCTCTCTCAAAAGAGAATCTCTGATGTAGAAAATTCTTAGCTCATTCACCCAAGGAATGTTCCGCTATTACTTTCACGGGTTGTCAGCTTCCAAAAGATGGAGACGCGGCACAAAATTCTATTAATCTTTTTTACTTATCGGATAGCTCACAATCGAAACAGATATATTGAAATGCATATTTTCTTTTCTTTCTTGCTTTTTCTCTCTTTTACGATCGCACACACACACACACACACGCACATATACACGCGCGAATAAGTTACCCCAATAAAGAGCAAAAATTAATGCGCTGTTAAGATGGATTTCAATGGGGGAGGGTTGAAAGAGGATAAGAGAACGAAAAGGAGAGAAGAGAGAGAGAAGGATTAAGAGTGCTCATTGTCTGCTATCTTCGTACCGGTGCAAGTTTAACGTGTAACGAATGGTATTGTAAAAAGCTTTTTAAGTTTTTTTTTTTTAATATTTCAGAATGTTCTTAAGTAGTTTTTCCTTATTTTAAAACCTTTGTGAACACAATAGAGCATTTGATTATCTAGAAAACAGACTATTCATCATAAGTCTGCGAAGTTTAATCACTGCTACAAGTTATCATAATAATAATAAAAAAAAAAAAATATTCCAGTTCAGTTATCCGAAGAGATTTGGTCCTTTAAAAATCCTTTGTTTAGCATTTGAATCCTTAAAACATTACTGTTTTCTGGATATCAATTTTTGCACTCACAAAAGCATTTCAAATAATCCCTTTACGCTATGTGAACAGAGAAGAGCGCCCTCTAGGAATTCTTTAAATTTTTTTTTTTTGTTTAACTGTTTCTACTTCAGTAATCTATTAAGTGTATTTTTCAACAATGAACGATCACAATCGTGAGAGCCAATCAAACAAAGGTGCTACAGCGCCATCATAAAAAAAATCGCCAATTACTGTATTTAAATAATTATTATTTGATAAATCGCCATGATAATTCTTTTGGCATTCCGATGTCCAATTAAACTCAATTGTTTTAAGGATTTGGTTGCCACAAATGCTGCGCATGCGTGCACCCATTTTTCTACTTGGACAATAAAACGTACCGGAAGATGAATAGAATGTAAACAAGCCATTGGCAAGAACTGTTAGTGGAAACCTTTTAAGTGTTTGCGAGAGTGAGTGATGGTCGCACTCCTATTGATTACATCGATATATTTGATACTTGGAAGGCCTTTCTTTCAACGCCCAAGCAGACTATAGATAACCGGACGTTATAGTGACAGCAAATCTCTTCCAAGTTAACGAATTAACACTTTAGTAAAAGGATATGATCGTACACCTCCACTAAATATAGTAATTTCGTAGTCTCCTAGACAAGATTAAGGGACAAGAGATTACCGTATAGTTGTATAGCGATGTTCGGTCCCACGATTGCTGTTATTTAATCTGCCTCTTGCAGTTCACCTGAAATATGGCTTGGATCGATAGCGCCAAGGGTGAGAAGATTGACGGTTTGTTTCAGACTAACGGTCCTCGTTAGGGGACAGTTAGACGGTCGCTTCACTTCCATTTAGGTACGGCAGTAACCAGTAACAAGCAATACATCCTGAGGGTGAGAGAGACAGCGCTGAGACGCTGTAGTCTTTACTAGAAACACGGGAAACTGGTCTGGACTTTTATCGAAATCTCCTGGGAGACGTTCATTTCCTACTCGTTATCCATCCCTGTTTTTTTTTTCTTGTTTGTTTGTTTCTTTTTTTTTTTTTTTTTTGTCTTAGCGCAGTTACAGCTGAATGTTATATGGCAAGCTATTTCCTGAAGATTCCTACTGTTTAAGAAGGACAGAGGTATAATGGGAGACAGCAGTAATCCAAATACCGATCTCTTGTCACAGGCTTATCATCTTTCTGAATGATAGTGGAAGCAAGAATCTATTTATTCTCCTTCCGTTTTTTTTTTTTTTTTTTTGGTTTGTTTTTTGGGTCGGAAGTATGTTTTATTCCCCTTGGAATTTTAGGTCGACCGGATAAAGAGATATTTTCGCAGTAATCAGATGAAAAACTTTTAGTGTATTAGGTTTCTAATGCGATCTTGTGGATGACGAATAAAGTTCTTATAATTCCATTATTTTATTCTTTGAAGAACTTAGGTGCTGAAGTCACTCTTTTTTGAAAATCTGCGCTAAAAGAATGCTTATAAAAAAACCAAAAAGTTATTTTCCCGATATGTTTTGATCTTGAAGGAAATCCCATTATTTTGTCTCTTAATGTGTTGTTTATTTAATGCTGTTGATTCAATTACTTTTAGCCGTGATTTACAATTCATAGCAATCAGTGACAATCTAACAAGTATTGAAATTAAAATTGATGGAATATTAATGTTTGGTCTGAATGATGTAATCTTTTTTAGTCTCATTTCTGCTAATTGTTAATATCCTTTTATATGTTTTATTGTTATTTATCTTAATAAACATGTGGTCCAATTACCGGAATCTTTCTTATGGTTAATATCCTTCTTCCTAATTTCAATTAATCGTTCGTTTGTTAATATCTATTGATTCTACTAAAAGAAGAATATTTAATACTTTTTCTTTATCAGCTTTCGATTAGTTATAATATTCATGTTCTTCTTATAATATTCTTTCCTCTGTAATTTCCGTTAATTGTTAATATTTTATTCTTGTTCGTTTGCTTCCAGCTAATTGTCAATATTGTATTATTGTTCGTCTGCTTTCTGCTGATTGTCAATATCGTATTCTTATTCGTCTGCTTTCTGTTAATAGTTGATCATTCTTGTTCGTCTGCTAACTGTTAATATTATATTCTTGCTATATTAATTGTTCATTATTCTAATTCATGAAAATTCTATTAATTCTTAATATTATTCTTGTTTGTTGAAATGGCGAATGTGCTTTCTACATTCTACTAATTGTTAATATTACATTCTTATTTTGTTAATTGTTGATATTCTTCGTCAGTAAACTAGTAAACGTTCTGCTAATTAGTTATTATTTTTGTTCATCAGTTAAAGGGTGAATATTCTTGTTTGTTTGGTTTCTGTTATGTGAAACATTATTAATTATTATAAGTCTTCTTTGTATTTTAGCTAACAAAAAATATTAGTACAATAATCAATCCAATAACCAATGAAATAACCAATCCAAGAAGATTCTTTTATTTATTTTACTAATGTTTGTTCAGTTACTTCAGAGCATATAAAAAAACGATGTATGGAAAAAATTGAGAAAAAAATAAAAAGATAAGTTATCTTGACTATTTATCCATTTGTTCAAGAACATCGATTAATGACATACTCAGTTTAATTATTTAAAGTAATGCTTCAGAAAAAAATATAATAACAAGAGGATAGAATATCTACATAATCTTAAGTCTATCTGCAACAACGTTTATCAGATAGGCAAAAGAATTCTGTATGTATCTGTTACCAGTCAAAGAATGAATTCCTTCTAAAAGTGTTTGAGTTAAGGTAGAACCAACGAATTGATTTATTCAACCATACGTGAAAATATTACTTCATATATATCTGTGATGCATTTGCCATTTTCCTATCAAAAAATATATGCTCAGCAAAAACCACGTTTTCACCCATTGCATCATTCAACATCACCTAGCGTCTGTGTAAATATAAGAAATATATATATACAGCATATATACATACCGAGCAGCTCAGCATAGAGTACTACTCCATATTTGTCTGATCTAGAATACGTCACGATAAAACATGGGTTTTCTGTTATTTGCGTTACTTACAAAAACCATGGAGATGCTATCAAATTCTTTTGGAAATAAATTGAAAGCTTTTTGATGTCTCTCTGATCGAGCGGGCCTTTTATACTAAGCAGAATGTCTTAAAGATTTTCAAATGCGTTTTTATCCTATTCAAGTATGAGATATTTGAGAGAATATATAAATTTTAGGCTCGAGAAGGATTTTTTTTTTTATCAGCTGAGAATGTTTAAAAATCCGAATTATAGGAAAAATAATTGTTTTTAGGATCAATTTATTTTTTAAAACCATTAATCTGTTTTTTTGCACAGATATCGACATTAGTTAACTTCCGAAAGGGACAAAAACAAAGACTGGTATTAATTGCTTGTTCTATATAATTATTCGGTTTTCTTTTCTTATTTAAAATCTCTTCGTCTCTTTCGGTGCATGTACACATTCATCCGATACCAACTGGCCACCGGAAATCTTCTAAATTGTATACACGTAGCTGCCATGCTGTGCATTGAAGTAGAAGATATACGTTCTATTGATTAACTTGGAAACTGCCAGTTCCCACGTTGCACTTAATTACTTGGTCAATGCGCCATAAATAGCGTCCATATTAATCGTTGTTTTCTGTTAACAGTTAATGACAATAGAATTTCCTAAATCAGGAATCCGTTTTGGAAAATCTAAAAAATGATAGGTAGCATCCATACAATTGTTAAGCCTAATTTAATTACAACAATAAGAACCTTTAATAATAAAATGAAATATGACATTGTTTAGTTTCTCATTATTGAAAATTCTTTGTTTCAACAGTCACATTGACGTTGTTCTAGGGATTGGAAAGAGAGATAATTGATTTGTAGTTATTTAAAATTTGTCATTGAGATACTCCTGTTAGGAGCATCCGTCCCAACAGTGATGTACGGTTGGGGACTTGTTGCATTCATGATTGAGCGTTCAAAATGACCGCTGTCAGTATCTGAGCACGTGCCTTATTACAATGGTAACCCACTAACTAGAAGGGAAAAAAAAATTAATTGCCTCTACGTATCAATCTATTCACATAACAATAATGACTTTGGCGACTTTTAAGTGCATCGACTACCGAGAGTCTATTTAAGCCTGCACTACACCACAAATATGCAGTGTTGAAAGCAATTAGCCAACCCTTACAATTATATACAAGACTGAATTATTGAGAAATTAAATCGATATCAATTACATAAATATCACCAGACTGTATTATTCATGTAAAAAAAAATCATATAATAATAATAATAATAAAAATAAAACGGGCATGAATATATATTTTTTTTAAATTCTTAATTTCTTTTCGCTGAATTTTAAAAATGCATCCGCTGTAAATATTTTACTTTTTGCGCTGTTGAAGAATCAACGGAGCACACAGAAAGATTAAGAGAGGGTGTACTGATGGTCGGCGAAGTTCCTTGTAAAGAAAGAAAGAACCGGAAGACAGGGAAAGGGGACAGATGATAATAGCACTCCTATCGATTTTGCTTCCCTATAGAGAGAGAGATAGAGAGAGAGAGAGAAAAGCCGAGTCTCTAAAAACACACTATAGCGAAGACTTTTCATCCATTTCTGCTATCTCGCTTCGGGAAACTTTATTTCTTCTTTCTTTGGAGAAAATTCAAACGGATTTTCATCTTCGAAAATCATTCTCTTCATCCTATAGGGAGCAAAGTGCACCACCCTATTTGCCAGAGATTTTCTGATAGAGTTCAGAAGTAGTGATGCCATTGAGGCAAGGTTATTGGATTACGGGCAGCAGCTAGGATTCTCCTGCCACTCACATCATTGCTAGCCTTATTTCGGTAAGTCTCTTTGAACCGTGTGTGTGTGTGTGTGTGTGTGTGTGTGTGTGTGTGTACGTGAAGGTCATGTGACACAGTCAGTCAGATGAAATATCAGAAACACGTATCTCAATTAGATATGGAATGGTGACTTGTACGTCTTTCCCTTGCGGAGTGACAACTTACGAAAGGTAGGAAAAAAACAAACCTTATTTATAAACTAGGCGACTCTGCCCGACATTCGCTGACTGTCTGCGTATTGCCTTTTCTCCCCTCTTATATTCCTTTCTGTTAAAATAAGTCAAATATGAATTTATCCGTTCACCTGTGGTGTCACCCCCCCCCAATTCAGTGTTATGCACCCATGACCAATGGAAAGCCAGCAAAACACTTAAAATTCGGTTCATTATGGCTTGTTGTGTTTACACGGAAAGCAATACTTCACATCCGGTTAAATGAACTGTCTCAATCAGGCAGTGGCGTAGCTAGGGGGATGCGGAGGAGGCGGTCCTCCCCGGGCGGCACTTTGAACCTTTTTGAACTTTGGAGTTAATTCTAAAATGCAGTCTCGATTTTAAAACAGATTTGCAAAATGGATTCTAAAATAGAGTTCCAAATATTGTAATACTACTGCGAATTTTCTTCACAATTGCCGTAAGTGTTGCTAGTTGTGAGAGGAGTTTATCTAAATAAAATTAAGAATTACCTACATTACCTTGAAATAGACTTCGCCATTGTCGTCGACGATTTTGCTAACGGAAAAGCCCAAAAAATAACATTTTAGAATGTTGAAATTAAAGTTTTACTTCAAAAATAAACATACTCGTAGTGTTTCAATTTATTTCCGTATATGTCGTTTTGACTTTTTGTAGTATTGTTGGTGTGTATTGAGAGGGGCGGCAAACTCAGAGACCGCTCCGGGCTGTA
The DNA here is from genome assembly GCF_054136105.1 of Typopeltis vanoorti. Classification (NCBI taxonomy): domain Eukaryota; kingdom Metazoa; phylum Arthropoda; class Arachnida; order Uropygi; family Thelyphonidae; genus Typopeltis; species Typopeltis vanoorti. Next base: position 96,376,953 of record NC_143557.1, on the reverse strand, counting down.
AAAGCTGTAGCTGCGCCACTCCAATCAGGTGGTTCATAAGGATATAGTTTTATAGTGGTTTTGCAACGTATGAAAGAAAGACACTATTAATCATTTATTTTTCTTATATTTCGTTCGTTTGAAGTAAATTATCGGAGATTTTAATTTTGATATAGTATGCCCACAGATACGAGAACCTTCGACACTTCTGCGCATGTCACAAAAAGGAGAATCCATTCCGATAATAGGGTAATCAATCCGTCTTCTGGGATGAGTTTGTTTGTTATTACAGGTCGGAAAATTTAGCTTTTCTTTTACGAACATTGTAGTTTTTAAACTAGTACAGCGACAGACAAGAAAGTACGTGATTTCGCATGTTGGCGACCAATTTCTACATCCTTCATTTCTTTTTCCACTTCGGCATGAATTGACTATTCTTGGCAGAAATCCAAGCGAAGCTCTATAAAGTGTGGGCGTACTATAATATTGCTATTTAGATACACTAAATGCGATACGACGCCGTAATAAAGTTATACATTTTAAGCAAAACTAACCTTGAAAATAAAAATACACCAATATTAGAATTTCATCAAAATTCGTCCAACTAGAGTAATTCCGATATCAAAAAAGACTATTAACGAGAATTCGTATTTTGCTAACCATCATCAGTAGCATTAACAGGCCCTTAAGCGCCCACAGCCTTCCAAGTATCCTTGGATTTCCTAACCGTAATATGAGGATAAGGCGTTTACCCCAATACCTCTAAGTATTCTTGTTTGTAAATTGCGCGTTCTACTGACCGGTTTGTCTGTTCTGAGGGACGAAAAATCCGAGTTTCCGGGTGAAAAAACCTTCGACCTTCGTATGAGACCGGCTAACTCACCTTTAGTCCAAAGAGACCAGATAAAGGTTCCTCACGTCACTGACGGGAATCGAACCTAGGTCTTTCCGACCAAAGGGTTTCGTGTATACCGACTGAACTACGGAGGCTCTTCTTTTGCTGAACGCACCACCAAAAGATTTATTTTAATATGAGCCCTGTATAACTCAGTCAGTTTCAATGATGCCTTGTGATTGGAAAAAACCTGGGTTCGAATCCTATCCAGGACCCAAACCCAGGTTTTTTCAACTGTAGATGTGTTACTGATCTTATACGGGGGGGGGGGGGCAGAATTTTTCCTTCCCGGAAACTTCGGTTTTCCTTCTGGGAGTAAGCATAAATCAGAACAGGATTAAATATTTTAATAGGGATTTGGGGATTTTATCTCTCTTGATTAAAATAATCAATAAAATAGCATTATAGTTGTATTCTTATCCCTATTTTATTTCGTTTTTTCGCCTGAATAGCTAGCTGGTTGTCGAATCTTTCCCCTCTTTATTTACGTTATATTTCTTTCCATCTATCTCGCTTTTACTATCTGTTTTTCTTTGTGTATGTGTAACGGTGGAAAGAGATCTTTGCATTCTCTGCATCTGATCCTTGTATCTGTCTAAGTGTTTATCTCTTTGTGTTTTTCACTCTATCTGAGAAACTGCCGTCTGTCCGTATGTGCCACGTGGGGTGTGTTAAACTGTATAAATATCTACACTGTTTCCTCCGCTTATCCATAAATTCGGAAAGGAAGTTCCCAAGTTATCATTTTCTTCGACAGAAGCCTAAATCTACGAAACAGCACACAAGAAGAAGATCGACTTTTTTTTTTCTTTTTTTTTTTTATCTACGTTTCTATCGCCTGCGAGGATTAGAGTGGGGATAACAGTCGGTCGCCGACAGGAAGTTCGACGGAAGACGAAACAATATAACACCCGGAGACTGAGATTTCAGCACGCACATATCATAACCATGAGACGGGCTCTCAGTCGCCATCTGGCTCTAAAAGCGGCTACAAATCCAACAATAATATACAGTCGACTTCGTCAGATTTCTCCGCTGAACGTCAAGTTTCTCTCTTTGCCTCATCCCTCGGTCTTTTGCTACTGAAAACGACCTTGTTATAGTTTTCTCGGCTACAACTAAAACAAGACGGAAAAGTTTGCCACTGAAAAAAAAAAAAAAAAAAAAGTTGCTGCGAGAAGAAGTGGAAGAAAACTTTATTAATGGATTTCAGGCGGCTAGAAACACGTGGCGGGCAATACTACCCCTCCATCCCCCTTACTGTCGCTCGTAAGTATACGATTTCCCACAAGATTTCGAAGCATCACTTAAAAAAATGAAAGAGAGAGAGAGAGAGAGAAATCCTCCGCCTCTCATACAAATCGGTTAAGTAACGTTCGTATCAGTTGCTTGTCACGTGATTCGTGTAGCTATGAAGCGTGTTTGCTAGTTTATGTGCCAAAGAGTTTTTTTTTGTTGTTGTTTGTTTGTCTGGGTTATTTTGTTGCACTAGTATTCCTTCGGATGAATTAACATAAAATTTTTCCTGTTGAATATGCGACTAGTAACAAAACAATTATAATCCACACAAATCCCCACGAATAGCCTGGTTAACGAACTATAAATCCATTCCCGATTCTCTGTTTTCCCATTGGATGACGCCTTAGGCTAGTAAACACTCGCTGATAAGCAATTTGTTTTTGAATACAGTGAAAAACGTAGGTCACGTGATTGTTTTTCCTATTCTGTCTACTGTATATTTGCATTGGCTGAATCATAGCTTCTGAATATACATTCAGAAGCTATGATTCAGCCAATCTCATATTAATTGCTGTTTAATGGAGAAATAACAGTAACTAATCTAATACTTTAAATAAAAATAAAAACAATTACAGAATATAAAATTAAATTTTAAAAGAATTGTAGTTTTTAGTTTTTAAAAATAAATCCCCAAACACACCATAAAAAAGAAATCCTACTTCTAATGGAAATAAAATGCCGTCAACCATATCAGCTAGAATTTCATTTATGGTAGAGTGGTCTTTTTGTACTTTAAAAAGTATCAAACATAAATTTTCAAGGAAGTATGTATGTTTTGTTTTCCGTTTCTAGAAGTGTAAAATACTCTTATTGGTATCTCGGTTGTCTTAATTCCATACTTTTCTCAGTATGTTCCGTGTGTGCGTCCACTTTTATTGGATTTTCCAGTTGGTCTAACAACTTTCACTACTCCATTACATGTCTTCCTTTTCCTTCTGATTACTTGTGTCTGGTTTCTTTGTCCATTTGAGTGTCTTTGTCTCTTGCGGACACACACCAGAGCATCTCAATAGTGAGGGAAGATGGGTGTATAGTCAACTTTAAATGAATGAAATCCCTTTCTCATCTAAAACTCAATTTTCAACCGTTAGGAATTAAAAATATTTGTTCCACCGTTTTCTCTATCTCTCTATTAAATGTAATTTTCACTTTTCACCATTCGTAAACTTCTTTCTTCGGATGTTCCAATTCCATGAATAACATTAAATAGACTTCAATGTGTGTGTGCGCGCGCGCTCGCTCGCTCGCTCGCTTTGAGATTTGTTCGCTGTAAGTTATCAGCACAGCTAAGTTAAGCCTGAATGGCACAGATCCCCAGAAAGAAATAAAGCTCTTCTTATTAAGACCCACTTCATTCAACGAAACAAATCAAACTCTCTTTCGTTCGAAGATGCCGTGTGTTGGGTCGACTTGGGAACTTGTCTTCTTCACTCCCTGGGATTAGACAATCGAAGCGTGTTCAGAAGTCATTATATGCTTGTGTGAGAACTCCCTAGCTAAGAGAGAGAGAGAGAGAGAGAGAGAGAGAAGGTGAACCTTATATAGCAGTTGTCTGCTAAGATAGGCGGATGTATATGGTGATATTTATTGTAAGGCTTAGCGATGACAATCAATAATATAAATGAATTAATAAAGAACATAGTTCTTGTTCGGATTAAATGATGCAATATTTTTTGACACAGAATCCGCCAGTTAATAAAAAAATAAATAAATAAAATTAAAAAAAAGTGATGACAGATTACTGATCAGCCCACATTCTTTTGAAGTATTGTCATATATTTATAGGTCAATAAAAGACATCCCTCCACTCTCATCATAACACAGAATAAAAATCTGAATATAAAACCATCGACTTACTTGCAGCAAGATGTTATTACTGCGACGTTATGATCCAAGAAATTGCCTTGCAAAACTCATCTCTCATCAAAAATAGCAAATAACATTTCACAAAATAAGTCGTTTGTAGGTATTCGTAATATAATCCCTCTCAGTGAAACAAATCATGAAATGCTATCTTGCTTGTACTTTATTGACTCGAATAATGGCGTTACATTTTTATACATATCGGGTTTTATGGCATTTCGACTCAGTTCATTGCTCTTTGAATCAATTGTGACACACCAGATGTCGCTGTAATGCCTTACGGAAAGTAAGTTGTGTGTTTCTTCTATAAAAATTTGCGTCAGATGTCTAAATTTTCGCTTCTATTATTCGGTAAGCCGTATAAACAAAAGGAATCGAATGTCGCATTATTTATACTTAAAAATACGCTGGAAGGTATCGAAGATTCAGAAATACACTAACCAGTCGTGAGAATGGGGAAGTCTTGCAGAATGGAATGCCCAATTAAAATCGGATGTGAATAATTGGTTATATTTTAATCCATTTAAAAGTCCTCGTACTCGGCATAAAGGATAGTATTATGTTTGACTGACAATGGAATGCGTTCCCTCACTGTAATGAGCCACGCAACCATAAACAATGGCAAATAGCGCACGCGAGATACAAATAGTAAATGCCTGCGATCATTATTCTGTTCAACAATTGTGCACGAGTTACTTATAATTAAGGCGCATTAATCAAGCACATCAAACGTCAAACAAATTATTGTATACTCATTAGTTGTTAAATGTATGCTTCCACGCGAATTACGTTTGGTAGAAGTGTTATTAGAAAAAAAAAAAAAAGTGTGGATTATTACATTATTGTCACAAGAACTAAAACCAAATTTCTTCAAGCTATATATATATATATATATATATACCAAAGTTTTTAATTTAACTTACCTTAAGATAACGTAACCATTCCAAAATCTCAAGTAGCTTCGTATGTTAATCTAATCTAACCTTCCAAAATCATGATCAATTAACAAAATATTACCGACATGGCTTTATTTTGTTCATCTGTAACATACTGTAACCATACCACGACTTGACTTTGCGGAGACAGTTATTCAATTCTTAGCTGAAGCATAGCACTGAAATATAAATTACTAAAGTGTAGATCCAAAACACTTTAATTTTGCATAAGAAAGATAATTTAATATGGAATATTATAGATCCGTTCATATTTTATAGATAAATATTGAAAAAATGTCAAACAGTTTCAAACTTTTATAATGTAAACAAACCTACTCCAATACCGAAGGTTATATGCTCATATGCTTTCTGATAAATTTCGAAGCTGATTTAAATTTATTTTTATATTTGTCTATAAAATATACTTGGAACTATAATACTCTTTATTATAAAAATAAGTTTTCTTATTTTGGAAGAAAATTAAAAAATATAATTATTTGGCCTTCATTTGCACCAATCCTATAATTCAATTTAATCATTTTAAATAAGTTTTACATAAGCTACATTTTATTTTGAGGTTGTTGAATCGACCGTGAGATGCGGTGATTGATTTTATATGAGATGCCCATAGAGGGTAACGGATGGCAATGCTGAACCAATGAAGTTTAACTGAGGTCGGCTGTTGCTGTTATCCTGGGTTAATGAGTTCGCTCTCTTAGGGTTTGCCCTAAGGGAGCACTTTGAGTCTCCGGGGAAAGTGTTCTCCGGCACGGCCCGCTGAGGGGTACTTGCTGGTGAATTATTTTCCTCGGAATATGAGCGGTTCTGCTCAGTGGTCGGGGAGCCCGTCACTGAGTAGAACCAACGCTGAGATTAGGACGGTCTTTCGCCCACTATGGAGTGGCCTAGAGATCGTCCGTATTTTTGAGATTTCACCTTTACTTACATAGTCGGTGATTGATTCATTAATGCCCTTGGGGGTGATGGATAGCAACGCAAAGCTGTACCAATGAAGTTTAACTGAGGTTCGGCTGTTGCTCTTACCCACTTGGGCGATGAGTTTTTGAGTTCGCTCTCTTAGGGTTTTTGCCTTAAGGGAGCACTTTGAGTCTCCGGGGAAATTGTTCTCCGGCACGGCCCGCTGAGGGGCTTTGTCGGTGAATTACTTTCCTCGGAATTTGAGCGGTTCTGCTCGGTAATCGAGTTTCACTGAGTAGAACCAACGCTGAGATTTGGACGGTCTTTCGCCCACGAATGAGTGGCCTAGAGATCGTCCGATATTTTTGAGATTGAACCTTTACTTACATAGTCGATTGATTCATTCAATCCAATACCCTTGGAGGGTAATGGATAGCAATGCTGTAGCTAATGAAGCTCTAACTGAGGCTCGGCTATTGTTGTTACCCTCCTGCCATGATCAGAGCTTTAATAATAGCTCAATAACCTTATCCCTACACTGTCCACTACAGATAACGGGAAATATGAAAAGCATTCTTGCTTCGCCCCTTTAAGCCAGTCCTTATAAGGACTATAAGGACATTTTATTTTGAATTGAATGAATCAATCGACCGTGAGATGCGGTCGATTGGTTCATTTATGCCCTTGGGGGTAACGGATGGCAACAATGCAATGCTGTACCAATGAAGTTTAACTGAGGTTCGGCTGTTGCTGTTACCCCCTTGGGCGATGAGTTTTTGAGTTCGCTCTCTTAGGGTTTTTGCCTTAAGGGAGCACTTTGAGTCTCCGGGGAAAGTGTTCTCCGGCACGGCCCGCTGAAGGGCTTTGTCGGTGAATTATTTTCCTCGGAATTTGAGCGGTTCTGCTCAGTGGTCGGGGAGCCCGTCACTGAGTGGAACCAACGCTGAGATTAGGACGGTCTTTCGCCCACTATGGAGTGGCCTAGAGATCGTCCGTATTTTTGAGATTTCACCTTTACTTACATAGTCGGTGATTGATTCATTCAATCCAATACCCTTGGAGGGTAATGGATGGCAATGCTGTAGCAAGGGAAGTTCTAACTGAGGCTTGGTTATTGCTGTTACCCTCCTGCCATGATCAGAGCTTTAATTGCTCAATACCACCTTATCCCTACACTGTCCTCTACAGATAACGGGGAAGACGAAAAGCATTCTTGCTTCGCCCCTTTAAGCCAGTCCTTATAAGGACTACATTTCATTTGCTCCCCGTGTGGTTGCCGGGATAAGAATAGCACCAATGTAGCTAATGCATGTCGTACGAGGCGACTAAAATTGGTAACCTTGGAGGGTAATGGATGGCAATGCTGTAGCCAATGAAGTTCTAACTGAGGCTCGGCTATTGCTGTTATCCTCCTGCCATGATCAGAGCTTTATAGCTCAATAACACCTTTTCCTTACACTGTCCTCTACAGACAACGGGGAATATGAAAAGCAATATTGCTTCGCCCCTTTAAGCCAGTCCTTATAAGGACATTTTATTTGTGGAATGGAGGTGATCAATCGACCGTGAGATGCGGTGATTGATTCATTCAATCCAATACCCTTGGAGGGTAATGGATAGCAATGCTGTAGCTAATGAAGCTCTAACTGAGGCTCGGCTATTGCTGTTACCCTCCTGCCATGATGAGAGCTTTAATAATAAGGACATTTTATTTGAGAAAAAATGACTAATACTCTTGGAGGGTAATGGATGGCATTGCTGTAGCCAATGAAGTTCTAACTGAGGTTCGGCTATTGCTCTTACCCTCTTGCCATGATCAGAGTTTCAATAGCTCAATAACACCTTATTCCTACACTGTCCTCTACAGATAACGGGGAATATGAAAAGCATTCTTGCATCCCCCTTTAAGCCAGTCCTTAAGGTCATTTTATTTTAGGGAGGAAGGCTTGTATCGACCGTTAGATGCGGTGATTATTATCCTTGGAGGGTAATGGATGGCAATGCTGTACCAATGAAGTTTAACTGAGGTTCGACTGTTGCTGTTACCCCCTTGGGCACTGAGATTCGAGAGTTTTTGAGTTTGCTCTCTTAAGGTTTTTGCCTTAAGGGAGCAATTTGAGTCTCCGGGGAAAGTGTTCTCCGGCACGGCCCGCTGAGGGGCTTTGTCGGTGAATGATTTTCTTCGGAATTTGAGCGGTTTTGCTCGGTGGTGGGGGAGCCCGTCACTTAGTGGAACCAACGCTGAGATATGGACGGTCTTTCGCCCACTATGAAATGGCCTAGAGATCGTCCGAATTTTATTGAGTTCACCTTTACTTAAACAGTCGGTGATTAATATCCTTGGAGGGTAATGGATGGCAATGCTGTAGCCAATGAAGCTCTAACTGAGGCTCGGCTATTGCTGTCACCCTCTTGTCATGATCAGAGCTTTAATAGCTCAATAACAGCTTATCCCTACACTGTCCTCTACAGATAACGGGGAAGATGAAAAGCATTCTTGCTTCTCCCCTTTAACCCTTATAAGGACATTTTATTTTATGTTGGTTGACCTAAAGGTTTACCGTTATTATGCCCTTCGAGAATTATCCTGCCTGGATTGGTAAGATTGTTTTTTATTATTATTCCGGGATTTTTGTTCCTATCTTGGCCCGTAGTATAGTATATACTATATATCGCAGGGAAACCTCCTTTTCTTTTTTTGATGGCGGCATTCTTACCGCGAATAAAAACTCTCGGGTTCGAGGTCAACACGAAAATTGATAAGAGGACGTTCGCGAAAGCCCTGATAGATTGCGTGGGGTCGAAAAACATTTACGGATTTACACCTTGCGGGGGGGGGGGGATTTCAGATCGTCGTCAAAAATGAAGGAACGCGATCTAATCTCTGTCAAGGAGTTCAATGTGCCGGGGAAAAACTTTACCCTTCCATGGTGGGGAGTGTCCTCAAGACCATTAAAATAGGTTTCCCCTAGAATATTTGGAGAAAGGAGATGAAATGATAAAAAAGTTCTCCAATTGGGAAACAGTTAGAGAAGTACAAATATCCGACGACATCCCAGAGTGGAAGTCAGGGAAGGTTTTCATCTCCTCTGTTTTGCCGCGTGTGCGGACCCTCGGCATTGAGGCGGATGCTACCATACCGGCAAGGACGTTGGCAAAAGCCCTTATGGACTGCGTAGGTGCAGAGAATAGATTTGGTTTTACCCCTTATGGGGGAGGCAGATATCAGGTGGTGGCGAAAAATATGGAGACCAGGAATAAGCCACTCGAAGGATTTGTATGCGGGGAAAAAAAGTATCTTCCTTCATGGTAGGGAGCATTTTAAGAATGATAAGAATCCCCAGATTCCCTTTAGAGTATGTGGAAAACGAAGATATCATCCGTAGCGTGTTCTCCAAATGGGGCGTCGTACGTGAAGTGCAAATTTTAAGCCACGTCGACAACCCCGAGTGGAAGTCAGGGGAAGTAATCATCTCTCCCGAGATGAAAACTGCAGTCTCAAACCAGCCACACCAGAACGAGAGTCGGTAAACCCAGCTCAAGATTTTCCAACGCTAAAGAATGCACACGTCAAAAAACAACGGCCGAAGAAGAAAAGGAAGCTGCCACGGGAACCTCGGCATCAAAATCTAAGAAGAAGAAGAAGCGAGGCATACGACACGAAAGTACTGTGCAGGATGTGAGCAAACACACAGAGGAGGAAGAAATGCAGATCAACAACGCCAGTAAACAACCTATAAGCCCAGGGGACAAGAAAAAATCAAAACCAGGCAACACCTCAAATTCAGAGACTGGGGAGACCACCAACATCACAGCAAAACAGGACGAAATAGAGGAATCTTCTGAAGAAGAAACAAACCACGTCTATGGATATGAAAGACATAAGGCTTTTGGAATACTAAGGAAATGGTGTGGACTCATCCATATTGCAGACAAATTGTTCAAAATAATGTACGAAGGATATGAACCAGACTTCATCCTTCGGGAAGGAAGTATCAATGGAAAAATCTTCATATAGAAGACATTGTCATTAGTCCACACAGGAGGGGATTGATCTGAACAAACCCGACCTGCGAAGGCCTATATCGAGGCGATGCAGCTCCCTGTGAGCTGCATCACTCGGGCCAGGCTCCTCCCCCCACCTCTTGGTTCCTTCACATGATTTTTGTTTTTTTTTCTCTCTCTCATCTTTTTTGTAACATTCCCATAGATATTTCTCCACAGTCTTTCTACAGTTTCCTTTTCAGGATTTTTCCTTTTTCAAAGTGAAAAATCAACGACCGTTTTTGAAGCACCCTTGGGGGGGGGTCAACAGCTAAAACAGGTCAGCTGAGGCCTCTGTTTTCTACTCTACCACTATTTACCTCTATCTATTTTTCTTCTCCTACTATCTGCTGAATCTCAGCATCTATCTCACTCCACAGGCCGATGATGAGATAATATTGAACTCACAAAATATATAAATACCGTTAGACGTCGGTTCTTAGTAGGGAGTTTGCAACAGTAAATATCTGGAAGAACCATCCGGGTGTTGAAATTTTGTGCCCAAAGTGTTTCGTATTATCGCCATTGACAGTTCCCCCCCCCCCCAACTTAACTGAACGCCATTTTGTGACTTGCTGATAAAATCATACGTTCCTTAGCGTTAATTAAGTGATATGCTTTTCCTCGGATAATAGCCAACCAATGAGCAGTGTGTCGCTATACATGACACCCCGCATCAAGCAGTCACTGAACTAACATGTTAATAACACCCCATATTAGCCTTAATTACCATAAGTAGTGATTGTATTAACACTAGGGCGAGTACAATCTATTAGCCACGTTATAGTAATGTACTTTACACTCATTAATTTCTTGTATTTAATCTGTTTTGTTGGTAACTCCAATTTTCCTTATTATTCCGCTCAATTTGCGTGTTAGGAGTAATAAAAATAGCCGTATTAATATCTCAGTGATGAATTAGGTTAATTTTAATAACTAAGCAACTTCATAGTTCAACGATGCTATACTGTATTACGGCGGGTGGTTCGTGGCTAATAATATGGTTCGCAACGAATAGGTTTTGGTGCGATCATTGTGAGGCATTATTAACTACAACTATTATTCAACTTGTGGCCCTGTTCATATCGTTCAAAAGATGCAGCGCATTATAGCCCAAGATGGTTATCATGGTTGTTTAAAATGAAAAGAGGCAAATATGCTAGAAATGATTATGACGTCACTTTTATTCCAATAATTTAGCTATTCCACGTGGCGGATTGCCTTGTACATTGTTGTTAACACGTGGGCATGAAATTAACAAACTGTAGCTATTTGAAAGGAAATTTTAGAAAGAGTATTGTTGGAAGCGTGCATATTGTTGAAACAGTTTATTGTTTCTATTTTATTTATTTTGTTAAGTACTGATAGAATGATCGAAATTAATTTATATTAGCAACTTTCTAATATTAATGTTCGATGCACTGAATAAAGTCTGTAGTTGTTGGAACATTACCTTGACGATCTTTAAACTTCTATTTAAAAAAAAAAAAAAATCTCAAGAGCCGGTTAGTTCTATTAAAGGACTGAAGTGTTCATGTCATAGCTTGAAGGCCGTCTTATTTATTGAGCGGAAGTCTTATATCTTATTTATCAAGTAGAATATTTTGTAGAAATATTTTGCTTGATAAATAACCTTCTTTTTTGAAGAGCTTCACTTAGAGCATGCATTTTAGATAACCTCGATCCTGAAAGTTCTTTACGAGGATCATTTCCTTTAAATTGAATATTCTACTAGAAGAATAAAATAGAAAGATTAATCGAGAGAAACGCAAGGTGGATGGTTCTTTCAATTTCTAAAGGCAAATTTCTTACTGTTACGATGGAAGTTCGGAGTGCTAGGAAGACTGAATCTTTTTTGTTGGGTAAAAATGCCAAAAAAACAACATCCGAAATGAGATGTGTGCTACCAGCAATTTGCTTAAGATTTTCGACCCCAAATTGAAAAATATCCTTCATGTATAAATCCATAAACGATTGTACACTGTCTACATTCCCCCCCCCCTATTGAAAACAAATGTGTAGGAATAGCATTTTGAATTGCGTTTTCCCCACCAGAACTCCTTCTCCTGTGCCACGAGATCTGTGAGCGTAGGGACCTAAATTACGATCAGGATCGAATAATGATAGTCTCACCACTGACTAGTACAGTGTTTCTCAAACTTCAGATATCCGCGTACCCCTTCATATATTTTCATTATTACCAAGTACCCCCTTATCAAATAATCAATAAATAAAGTATACTTCATTGTAAATGTCTATTTTATTTGAATTTATATGTTCATGTAAACAAAAAATATGATTTATTTTTAATAGAAAAAAATTTGGAATAGGTTCCTCTTCATTTCATGTCCATGAAAATCCACATTTCAAGTAATTCATATCATACTTACGAAGATTTTTCATCTTTTTCCTAGTTGGTTCTCTAGAGACGATACACTCTTATCAATTTCATTTGATCCAGATGCAATATCAACGTTTTCTTGTTGCTAACAGCTACTTGTATTTGCTATATTGCTCTCTTTTGGGGGTTTTATAAATCCAATCTTTAACCAATGATCCACACGTAAGAATTTGAAAGCTTAAAAAAATTACAGTAAATTTATCTACTCGAATATAACTCGCACTTTTTTCCCAAAATTAAAGAAAATCGTGGTGCGAGATATATGCGGGATTTTCGGAAACTAAAGTTTTCAGAAAAAAACTAAAAATGGTGTGACTTACCAAGAAGCTCCTACTCGCTATCGCTACTTTAGTCATCGGAACATCCTTGTGTGCATCGTCAAAGTCATCTACCCAAATAGCGTCATCTTCTTTTCCGTTATTTCAAGCAAAAATTATCAGTAATTTACAAGAGTTGAGATACTTGGAGCAGCTATGAAGAAGTGCATAGGATTGGTGCGGCATTAACAAAGATCGCGCGAACCAAAGACAAATTAACATTTCAACAGTTGAGTTGAAATGTTAATTCTCTTCAACCGAATTCCATAATATCTGGAACACATTCACTATATATTTCTTAGTTTTAACACGTTCACCACGGGGTGGTGTCAAGCAAAACCACATGTTGCACTGGTAACATATAGTTTTGCTTGAGTCTATACAGCAGTTTCTGTTCATGGGAAGATGTCGTTCATTAGATAGTACTCTTTTTAATCCCAGATGTCTCTAATTGCACTATTTGTTGAGAAGAATAATGATTCCATGAGTTAATGATGCATAGCCGAAAATTGCAACGTACCCTCTGAAGACCTCTCGCGTACCCCCGGGGGTACGCGAAAGGTCTTCAGAAAAAAAAGGTCCAGTGTTTCTCAAAGTGTGCCTTTGAGAAAAGCACACTTTGAGAAACACTGGACTAGTAGATCAAGCGCATCTGTGAGTTCGTCTGTCTGTAAGCGTATAACACGTACGGTCCTATAATCAGCCGAATCAACACCATAGTCGTACCATAATATGCTATTGTTGTTACGATGAGCTTGTATCATTTATGAAAAAACTCACATTCGGTGAAATTCTCCTTATGAGGAATTTTTCTGGATTATTTCCATACTTGTTTTGTTTGCAAGACGAATGACAGCAGCAATTATAAGAGGTGTGATTGGATTATTGGTGTTTATATCTTCTCTTAAAGTCTTTTAGTAATTAATAGACGGTTCAGATAGGTTTCCAAACTTTCAATGTCTGTTAAGGTGTGTATTGGGGGCTGCGAAACAGACCATCCACATTAGATATATACCTCGGTCAGAAAGTAACTGCTAGTTGGAAAAAAAATGAAGAAAACAAGTCTGTCACTATGGAATGATTCTTCCACTATTCTCTTGTACATTTTCATTCAAAAACGTCCAGAAACTGCACGATGCTTACCGATTTCCTTAATATAATAACGTGGTATTCCTTGTTTTACTCTTTTATTTCTCATCTGCCAGTAGGCTACCAAAGAGCACCAAGCAGTAACCGACAGACCCAATTTCGTTTCCTTGGTTGACTTTGTACGATTCAATACATATTACAGTGCTTTATATTTGGTTTATTTTGTGCTTACGAAACTGAGATTCGTATTCATTTTTCTTTGTAAACTACCGAAACGATTAAAAACACAAACATATCATAAAGGACATGCTAGCGTACGTATTCATTGCTATTTCCACGGCATTAAAAACATTACTTAAATAAAATACGTTTTGATTTGCGGGAAGACAGGTATTTCACCTTCTGGGGTAGGGGGATGAGAATAAAAACTTTTGTCTCGTCCGAGACTGACCAACTCAGCTTCAGTTGTAAAGCAGTAGAGAAATGTTTCTAGGTTCATCTGAAAGAGTACAGAAGAGGGAAAAAAAAATCCACGTTTGCGAACAGGAGAGAAAATCCCTTTCCACATGAGAGTAACTTTGAAAAGAGCTTATAAAGATTTTCCCCCCTCCCCCAATAAGCAAGGTTGTAGCATCACATCAAGTGTTGAATATCATGCGCCAATTCAAGCTTGAACAAATATCCACTCCACAGTTCTATTTCGAAAATATAGTTTGTCCATTGCAATACCGAAACTCCATCTATTTGACCACTCAGTTCTGCCTCAGTCTTGGTAATCTGAAATGTTATTCCATTTGCGACTTAAAAATTGCAAATTGGGTGTATTTTGACCACTATTTGATTTTTTTTTAATACTGATAAAATTATTAATATACTAGAAAACAATATAAAAAATTAAAGTATTAAATTTCAAATTCTCTAAATTTTAGAAGATTTGCTCCAGGTGTGTGTGTGTGGGGGGGTGCCATGAAAGAGCATTTTGAGTCTGTGGGGGAGAGTGTCCTCCGGCGCGGTCTGTGAGGGACCTTGTCGGTGGATGCTTCCCTGGAATATGAGCGGTTCTGCTCGGTGGGGGGGGGGCACTGAGTGGAATCAACGCTGAGTTGGACGATCTTTCGGACACTAGTAGGGAGTGGTCTGGGGATCGTCTTAATTTTTAGAGAGGGCTTTACTTACATGCCAGCCCCAATGTAGCCCATGCATGTCGTACGATGCGACTAAAATAGGTACCAGGGGAGGAAATGGATAGCAATGCAGTAGCCAATGAAGTTTTAACTGAGGCTCGGCTATTGCTATTACCCTCATGTCATGATCAGAGCTTATAGCTCTATATTACCTCATCCATACATTTTCTTCGCAGATAACGTGGAATAAGAAAAGCATTTTTGTTCACCCATCTGGCCAAAAAAATTTAATCTTATGATGAAATGTTTCGAAACTCTTTACTCTGTTCTACTGAAGAGAGTAAAGAAAAAAAAAGTTGGTTTCAAGTCAAGCAAATGGAATTTCCTACGAAAACATTTTTTGAGGCTAACATAGAAAAATTAAGAAACGTGGTTAAATACATTATCTTTTTTGTATATTTAATGTATTTACCGTAGTTAAATACATTATCAGAATATTTTGAGAATAAATCTTTATTTTTTTTTTATTATTATTGCTATTGCAATAAGGATAACATAGTATATTACTGTAGTAAGATCAAACATTCGGATGCGGAGATCAACTCTACCATACAACGGCATCATCCTTATACGAGCCGAATCAATGGGTTCTACAAGGATCCATTAAAACAGCGTCCTGTTAAAGGAAGAATTCAAAATAATTGAATTATTATCATAAACTGCTGAGGAATATTCTAGAATGGTGGATAGTACAATAAGAGGAATAGCATCTCACACCAAGCGGTAAAAATCATCTACCATTTTTATTTTAGCAGGCGAAATCTTACAATATTTCTCGTGCTAAAATTGATGATTTAATAATCATCGAATTCGACTGTCACTTTCTATAGAATTCCCGTGATGGGAAGGGAAAACGCAACCCCATTTGTATTCGGTTCGCAGTCGAGTATCGCTCATTTACCAGCCGGTGCATTCACGAAAAGGAAATGCTTGGCATTGCTCCAGAATTATTTGACACGCGTTAAGATCCTATGGACAGCTGATTAAGATATATGGGGACATATTGCATTATGCAAAGTAGTTAATGTGCGGAAGGGTGTGGAATAAGCGA
The DNA here is from genome assembly GCF_054136105.1 of Typopeltis vanoorti. Classification (NCBI taxonomy): domain Eukaryota; kingdom Metazoa; phylum Arthropoda; class Arachnida; order Uropygi; family Thelyphonidae; genus Typopeltis; species Typopeltis vanoorti. The sequence continues at coordinate 96,360,978 of NC_143557.1, read as the reverse complement.
TATAAAGCAGCGGGAGATAGACGCGAGTCAGACCTTCTGTGTGGTATTAGCCAGTGTCGGTTGCAACTTACTGTTACACTTGCAAAAATGTACGATAGAAGAAGAAAGATATTCGGGACGGAATATTTAGAGAGGAATTTGAGCCCATAAGTAACTTTGAGTTGGTTTCTTTCAAAAATGTTATTCTTTTGAATTTAAGTAGCAAATTCAGACATCTTTCTATTGTTCGATGCATCTCCGATAGTTCTCTTTGAAAGTGACCTACCGCGGCTGGAGTATTCTATTATTTATTCGTGATCTCTTGAAATCCCCCCCCCCCTTCAGGACGCTTGTTAATCTAAGGGAAGAGGGAGAAAATGTTGGAAACCAAAACTAGTAATTAAAGCGGGTGGTGGTGGTGGTGACCCACAGGGGCGGGAATTCGGTGCATTGTTCAAAGATCATGGGGGACGCGTAGCATGGCACACTATTGTCGTCTAGAAATCACGTGACGGAAAGCCATTTGTGAGGCCATTTCGGACGAAGTGGAATTTGGGTATTGAAGAATGATTTTGTATAAACTCTGACTGAACAGGTCTCCAGGAAGAAAATTCCTGATGATGCACTAGTTTACGGACAGAAAGCTTTTAGGATCGCCTGATGGATCCTTCAATCCATCTAGGGCAGCAACGCAATGAACTCCAAGAATTATTCATATTCATACTTGGATATATGAGTCTACTAACTTATTTTCATCCTCTCATTTTTTTTTTTAATTTTATTATTTTTTTATAATTTCCATACATATTTATACAGCACTACCTGTCCGACCGCAGATGCGAGAACCTTGGCTGGCAGATTGCCAAGAAGAGTCAATTCATGTTGAAGGGGAGAAAGGAATAAGGCGATGTACGAATTCGTCACCAACAAGCGAAATCACGTGTTTAATACGTAAATTTTCCAACTGTTGTACAAGCAAAATAGTTACCACTTTAAAAACTAGAATTTTCATAATAGAAAAGCTAATTTTCCGACGTACAATAATAAACACTTATCCCACGAAACGCATTGATTACCCTATTATCGGAATGGAATCGCTTTCTTCTGTCATGCGCAGAAGTATCGAGGGGTTTCGCATCTATGGTCACACAGTAACTTGGATGGACTCACTGCTGTTTCTCCAAATGCTTGATAGTTCGCCCACCGTTTGTAGGTCTCTGCTTGGCCTTTCGCCAAGAATAGTCGATTCATGCTGAAGGGGAGAAAGAAATGAAGAATATGTCGCCAACATGCGAAATCACGTGCTTCCTTGTCTGTCGCTGTACTAGTAGCAGCTTGATTTTTGTTGTCGCTTTTTTTGCATTTTTTTTTATTATTAATTTGTATGATGGATCCAGTACAGTCAACAAGTTCTGTTGTTAAACGTTTCAGTAGCTCTTGCAAAAGAATATTGAATAATGCGCTGACATTCTGCGAAAAAGAATCGTTAAAAGGCAGTCTCCTTGTTCCCCTTTCTCAAGTCATGAAACGTGCAAGTGCAATTGCGGGCGTATCGGGGTCGACTGTTAAAAGAATTTGTAGGGAATCAAAAGGTGAAAGTAAGCCAAAATCTGCTAAAAAAAAAAAAAAAAAGCGCCAGAAAACCATCGAAATTATAGCTTTGAATGATTTTAATGTAGACGTCATAAGAAGAACTATTCACGAATTTTACGTGGTCGAGAAAAGAGTGCCAACTGTTCCGAAATTGATTCCTGTGCTTAAAGAAAAAATTAATTATCCTTGGAAAAGAGAAACTTTAAGGAAAATACTTCATGAAATCGGATTTTGTTTTAATGCTATTGCTATATTAATGTTATTGAGTATGTTTGGGAAGAAGTGAAAAGTTTCATTCGCCATTGCAACGTAACTGGGGATAATGACATGTCGAAACTTTTTAAGCTTTCAGAACAGGCGATTGAAAGTATTACAGTTCAAAACTGGGAAAATATTGCTTTCATGTCATCTCATTGGAAAATATGTATTGGGACAGAGACGGAATTATCGAAGAATTATGCGAACCTTTGGTGATCAGTTTAAGTGAAAGTGATGGCGATTTGGGCACCGATTCAGATGACCATGAAGATTAATAGGATTTGATAATGGTATTTTTTTGATTCCCTACAAAGCTTTTAGGATCGCCTGATGGATCCTTCAATCCATCTAGGGCAGCAACGCAATGAACTCCAAGAATTATTCATATTCATACTTGGATATATGAGTCTACTAACTTATTTTCATCCTCTCATTTTTTTTTTTAATTTTATTATTTTTTTATAATTTCCATACATATTTATACAGCACTACCTGTCCGACCGCAGATGCGAGAACCTTGGCTGGCAGATTGCCAAGAAGAGTCAATTCATGTTGAAGGGGAGAAAGGAATAAGGCGATGTACGAATTCGTCACCAACAAGCGAAATCACGTGTTTAATACGTAAATTTTCCAACTGTTGTACAAGCAAAATAGTTACCACTTTAAAAACTAGAATTTTCATAATAGAAAAGCTAATTTTCCGACGTACAATAATAAACACTTATCCCACGAAACGCATTGATTACCCTATTATCGGAATGGAATCGCTTTCTTCTGTCATGCGCAGAAGTATCGAGGGGTTTCGCATCTATGGTCACACAGTAACTTGGATGGACTCACTGCTGTTTCTCCAAATGCTTGATAGTTCGCCCACCGTTTGTAGGTCTCTGCTTGGCCTTTCGCCAAGAATAGTCGATTCATGCTGAAGGGGAGAAAGAAATGAAGAATATGTCGCCAACATGCGAAATCACGTGCTTCCTTGTCTGTCGCTGTACTAGTAGCAGCTTGATTTTTGTTGTCGCTTTTTTTGCATTTTTTTTTATTATTAATTTGTATGATGGATCCAGTACAGTCAACAAGTTCTGTTGTTAAACGTTTCAGTAGCTCTTGCAAAAGAATATTGAATAATGCGCTGACATTCTGCGAAAAAGAATCGTTAAAAGGCAGTCTCCTTGTTCCCCTTTCTCAAGTCATGAAACGTGCAAGTGCAATTGCGGGCGTATCGGGGTCGACTGTTAAAAGAATTTGTAGGGAATCAAAAGGTGAAAGTAAGCCAAAATCTGCTAAAAAAAAAAAAAAAAAAGCGCCAGAAAACCATCGAAATTATAGCTTTGAATGATTTTAATGTAGACGTCATAAGAAGAACTATTCACGAATTTTACGTGGTCGAGAAAAGAGTGCCAACTGTTCCGAAATTGATTCCTGTGCTTAAAGAAAAAATTAATTATCCTTGGAAAAGAGAAACTTTAAGGAAAATACTTCATGAAATCGGATTTTGTTTTAATGCTATTGCTATATTAATGTTATTGAGTATGTTTGGGAAGAAGTGAAAAGTTTCATTCGCCATTGCAACGTAACTGGGGATAATGACATGTCGAAACTTTTTAAGCTTTCAGAACAGGCGATTGAAAGTATTACAGTTCAAAACTGGGAAAATATTGCTTTCATGTCATCTCATTGGAAAATATGTATTGGGACAGAGACGGAATTATCGAAGAATTATGCGAACCTTTGGTGATCAGTTTAAGTGAAAGTGATGGCGATTTGGGCACCGATTCAGATGACCATGAAGATTAATAGGATTTGATAATGGTATTTTTTTCCAACATTTTTTTTGCATGGGTTTGTTAAAAGAGTCACAACAAGTCATAAATAATTAATCGTTTTGGACATTAAAGTCTCTCAGTTCTCTCAACTGTAAGTTTAGAATATCTAAGTTCATTTGAAAAAATTTCTGTTTTTCTGTATAATTATTTTTATTTTATAGAAAACGTTCTTAAAAATAAATTTCGTTAAATTTTTGTTTTATGCTATACCTCCTTTTTTTAATTTTGTTAATACTCTACGTACATTTTTCCAACTGTTATACAAGCAAAATAGTTACACTTTAAAAACTACAATGTTCGTAAACGAAAAGCTAAATTTTCCGACCTGTAATAATAAATAAACTCAACCCAGAAGACGGATTGATTACCCTATTATCGGAATGGATTCTCCTTTTTGGGACATGCGCAGAAGTGTCGAGGGATCTCTAATCGGTGGGCGAACTATATCATTTCGTATTTCTACGGCAGCTTTGTCAAGTTTACGGTAGAACTCGATAAACTTTTTTTTAATTCAAAACGCCCTTTACTCAGTGTGACAAGAGGGGGGGTATACTTCATTCTTCTCTTTTTATAATATAACTAACAACATGTAACACAACGCGACGGGGAGGAGATTTATCTATAATGCTTAAAACAGGACATCCACTTAAAATAAAATACTGTTCTATAAGAATATAAAATAAAAAGGAAAACATAAGTTAGGTTTCTGAAAAGTTGATTAAACTGTTATCAAAATCAAATCCAATTGTTTTATAATCTCTGCATTGGTTATTTTATTAATTGCATTACGTCATAGCATTATAAGAACGCAAGCGCACGAGACCAACAATACATAAATGTGGATAATCGAAAAGCAGATTTCACTTTGCAAGCTAAACAATGAATCCAGCCAACAATGAAACATGAAAGAAACAAAACAGTAGCAGAAGATGAAATCTCTTTAATTGGAAATGAACAATGTACGTTTCAAACTAACCACTTCATTGATAGCGTAATAATACCAGTCTTAAAACCTTTATTGGAACATTAATCAAAACCTTAGCGCGCCACCTGTACGTCTATAGACAACATAACAAAATCCAGCCACTCCAAACAAACGATTGGTCATTTAAAGTTAAACTAACCTGTTCGCCACACCTCTCAAGAGCCGTTAACCAGTTGCACGTGTCGAAACGTTGCCCGTTGGGTGCTTCTTAACACAACCATCACTTTGGAAACAGAGGCAGGAACGGAAGTACAAAATTAGCCGCACAGATCGCTATACGCGTGAAACCGAGCTAAGTGACGGTAATATTCAGGTCCTCCACTTCCGCCGTAGCCCACACACACACACACCTTCGTTAAGCGAAATGCGAAGGCCATCCAATTTAATGAACGACCCAATATTTATTTTTCAAAGACAATTAAGAAAATTTATTTCTCTTTCACCTCGAAAATCGCACGCGAGACTTCAGCTCCCCCCGAAGCCACACTAATGGTCGTTTTCGTCAGCCCTAGTGTAATCAGTGGGCGACCCATTAACGGTAATGGTTCTACAACCAGATCTGCTCCGGACCGGAAAGAATTAATATCGCTCGCTCCAACAGGGATATCTAAATGCGATCATATCGCAGCTTCCTTGTGCAGCAGATTAAGGCTGAATTATTTCTATATTAGTCGCGACCACGCTAATATCAGCACCATTAATAAAGAGCCTGACACGACAAATACATGGTGTCCTCTGTTTAAAGAATGACGTTCCTCATCGGTGCCATCTAACCAGCTGTATTTCGTCAGAAACGAACAGATGGGCACAAGTGACAGTTAAAGAATAAAAATTATAACTAACTAGTAAAGATCTCTGGGGAAAAAATGAACTGTCACGTGGTTTGCCATCTCTTTTTTTGCCTATTGTAGTTGTTTTATTGATGTTTAACACAACAATGAAGTTAACTCTAACAGTTTTAGAACGATTTAACTTCGTCTGCTATTCTTTGTTCATTGTTCAGAGCGTGACCAACAATTGAACTGTCAGTGACTCAAAACGATGTATTATTTAGTAATCAACAATGACACTGGCTGACAATAATATGGAAGGAAATATACAGGATTTGATGAAAATGAAATGGTACCATAGTTTTATCCACTTCTTCGGTTATTTAAATGTCATGGATTGATTTATGCAAGTGAGATATTCCTACTCAGACATGAGAAAGAATAGCTGACCTTTATATGATGCCTCTGTAGATGAACTACGATAGGTTAGACCTCATTATAAGGGGAATTATGCAATTTTGTGTAAATCCAATGTACTCGATCTGTCGCTTTACTCAAGTTTGGATGCCTATAAATTATTATCTGAGACCTCCAGAGAGTCAAGGACTCATCGAGGGAGTCTATACATCACCCAAACCAGCTATCATACTATCTCTTAAATTCATTCACACTGCCCTTAAAGGCAAACTAATCCACTCACTCACTCACTGCTCTGTAAGAGAAAAACCTAGCTTTTACCTTTTCTTGACTGCGAACAAACAGCTTCTATGGATGTTCCCTCTCCACCTTCCATATAACGACAAACTTTATCAGACAATCTCCTATAACACCCATTCAAAAGTTTATAGACCTCTATCATATATCACCCCCCCTCTTTCTCCTGTTAATCAGTGTCTGTAATTCACGTACTCGCAATTTGTCGTCATAATCCAAATCCCATTATCCGGATATAATCTATGTTACTTTTCTTTGCTCCTAGCCTACTTGAATATAGATACTGTTGACTTTGCATAAATTGCCTTAATATCCCATAATGCACTTCTTTCCGTAGGCGTATATTGGTAAGCATTATTAGCACAGGTCATTGTGCTAATTATTTCCGACCTTTATTAAGGATTTTATTGGTTCAATATTTTCAGGGTTCTAAAAACTCATAAATGATCTGAAAACATCACTATCATGCACCTAAAAAAAAAAAAAGGGGGGGGGGTTCTTCCCTGTTATCAGACAGAATGTACAAATACATCATGAATCTGTTATCTTATCTTAGATCTCACGGACTTCGTTAAATCATAAATCACCTACAACATCATTTTTATACAGAGCATGCTTGCTCTGGTCCAACATATTAGATTTCTGAAATTATGCTGGAAATTCATATAATTTCCTTATGCAAATAATAAAATGGTATATTATGATATTTTAAAATACTTGCAATAAATTAAATAAAATCTAGTTTTTTTTTTCAATTTAATAAGGATAAAATTATATTTAACAAGAAATTATATTTAAATTCTTAACCTAAACCTAAGCAAACAAAGTTTGTGCGTTACTACCCATCCCATATTGCCTAACAGTATACTTGAATTATGGATAGTGAGACAATTGACTGTGCAGTCGACAAGCTCTACATACAAGTAGCCTAATCGTGAACATACTTCTCTCGCAAACTTTGCTTTCGCTTTGGTATAGAATTACAACAAAAATATAATTTCTTGTCTATTATAATTGACTTGCCGATCAAGCCATAAATAGTTTTTACTGGAAGCCTATATTTACCTATTCTACTTTGATAACCATTTAATCCTGGCGTTTATTTTTCTCTCCCATTGGTATGACTCCAGCATCGTCATTAGGCCTGAATTCATTTCAAAGACTTCATCGGGGCTGAGCCAGGAAGGAAGTTACGCAAACCGATCTACTTAATACGGTCATTAAGTTGCGTTTAACTATGAACCGCTGTTGAGTATTCTTTCTATAATCCTCAATCAAAATTTCATGTATGCAGAAAGGGATGACGGTAAAGCTCCAAGTATCAGAAGTAATCCTAGTATTATCATACTAACTTCAACGTAATAAAATGCTTGGGAAACGAGATACATAACTGTCACTAAAACGTATATCTTACGATAATTCTAGAGGTTTTTTTTTTTTGAGTTAAGTATATGTGCGAGGCTTTTTTTTAACGAACCCTACAATGAGATAAACTTGTTAACCAACAATGCAATCGGAAAGCGAATCAGACTCGTTTACGAGACACGATGAACACAGGCAACGGGGAAGACTACTTGTTTATTTACGAAGTAAGCATGATAACCTCGGCGCGTTCTCACATACTTTATTATTCCTCAACTTTTTTTTTTTTTCATTTTCCTTCATACAATCGAGTCTCATTTTCTATTAATTAGTGGTAAAACGAGGAAGAAAAAATGAATACAAAGTTCACATTACGGAGTTGTTTCGGGACAACAATCCTCGTATTACCGTAACTTATCGTGCATATATCAATTTTAAATCCGGATAAAAATTTAAACAATTTAAATCCCTGTAAAAATGTCCTTCTGCGCTAATCAATTGTTTCGAACATCTTAGCTCATTATATATCACGCGTTCCTATTCGTTCGTAATTATGGCACGCGCTATAAATATTCATCTTACTAATTACAGGTTAAGTAAACAGTGCAGGAAATTTTAATGAAGCTCGTTAAACTTTAAGATAAAGGAAGATCCTTGATCGTACTGTTTTCTATTAGTGAAATGGAACTCTTTATAATTCGCAATATTTCTCTCTGGAGGATTAAGCCAGAGTTGCATCTACTCTCGTATATCCTGGTTCACAGATGGCTGATTCGGGAGTAGCATTATAAAGCTAATGGATTATACTCCTTTAGCCACTATAATGGAATTGGCTTGGCCGTGCGTAAACCGCAGTATTTATAATATCGTGAATCTACTCCATTGTCGTTCATTATACGAAATCAAGTTTATTTTCATGTTTCGCTAAGTAGATGGTTTATCTCAGCGAGTCCTCTGATATATGCTGCTGACTCTTTTCGACAGTTGTTAAGGGATGGAGCTATTGATGCGTTATGACTTCTAATTCGGCAAAAATTCGGTACCCAATTGCAGATGAATGGCGATATTCCTAATCTACAACAGCAGATAATTACCTCAAATTGCATTTAATACAATAGATGCTCTTTTATTACGATGGAAGAAGATTAATGTTATACAGGAAGAAATCACCTATTACGGTATGAGATGACTAACTCAGACCTGAGCAAAAAATGTACTTTTTTTTTTAATGCCAAATTTTTAGTAGCCTAATCTGTCAATAACTTTATATTATTAAAAGACTCGAAATCTGTCCAATTAAAGGTTTAATTATTCCTATAGCTATTTTGAAAAGATCAAATATTTCCCGTCACAACTAGTTCAGAGTTCACTTGTTTGATTGACCAAAGAAAGGGCGTGATTCATGCATTCTCATAGAACACAATGCACAGAGTATTCAATGTATGTATTGAATGTATGGCAGGGGCGAATTCTCTTGTTTGCTGAGCAAGCTCATTACTTGAGAAAGAAGTAATATTTATTCGTTAATAACTGCATGCATTTATAAGCATTCCATTTAGGCTTTTATTTTTGTAAACAGAAGACGTCTTAAGCTTGCGCGGCAATAATTAAGCTTTGCGTTGTGTATCGAAGGCCGATGCTTGCTTGTCTAGTCAAAGCTACCTTGGCTTGCTCGGTTGTGTGAGCTTCCAGATCCTCGCTGCAGCACTGTGATTTCATGCGCGCGCATAGCCATTTCCGCTCCCTTCACGTCGTCTTAAACACAGGCCATACGCAGTGAAAGTAGCTCTAGCCAGTGAGCTTCAGCCAGCCTTTACAAGTGTGCGTGTTGCTTGTGGAAATTAAGTTAAAACCAACTTTTTATGACGATGTTATTGACCAGTTCATAAAGAAGAACTGTAGGATAGAATTTGTATTCAAGTAGCTCAATTGAAAAAGATAGAATATCATTTGTAAAATAAATGTTGTATTTGTATGATTAAATGTACATAAATTTCTAAATATATAGTTTTAAATGGTCAGTAATTCATTATTCCGCTAATCAGACTTCAATCACCCTGAATGATAACAAGAGCAAGCGTGAATTTTAAGACCAGCATTCGCCCTTGATGTATGGTTAGGGTATTCGCTTTCCAAGCAAAAGGGTGCGGTCATGGATAGTTGTGATTGTCTTTAGGTGGAAGATGAGTTTCATTGAATGACGTCAAACCATCTCTTCGCTTACGAAAGGTCTGAAGTGGCGTAAAAAAGTTTCATGCTTAATCTCTAGAACAGGGTTTCCGAACTATCGACAAAAACAGAAAAAATCCTTAGCCCTCCTACAATACGAATATACTATAGGTTTACAAATAAACCCTGCGCGGGGGGGGGGGGGTTTGGAGCCACATAAAAAAAAGTCTGTTTGAACAGAAGTCTACGTCACAGATAGAAATACTACTTTTGAGAGAAACTTGTGACATGAAATTAAGAATTATTCACACGTTAGCACAAGAAAAGTATATTTAATCTACTGCCAGATATTTCAGTTTGAAAATAACAAACCATCATCAGTGGCTTGACAGAAAACAGTTTTTAGAAGGTGTAATACAAACAATTGATCATTCAAAATTAGAACGAGCCGCGTGATGTTGCATTGCTAATCACGATATCATTTCACTGAAGAAAGGTAAGCATAAGAGTGCAAAATTCTAATTTTGAATGATCAATTGTTTGTATTACACCTTCTAAAAACTGTTTTCTGTCAAGCCACTGATGATGGTTTGTTATTTTCAAACTGAAATATCTGGCAGTAGATTAAATATACTTTTCTTGTGCTAACATGCAGATAATTCAGAGAGAAATACTGTTGGTCCTATGGAACAATATAGCAAGTTGGGATACTATGTTATTGATCTCCTGTTTAATATAAGCTCTCCATAATTTAATCTTGGAGAAATGAACAAACTGTACTTGGAACACAAATGATAAATCAAAATAGAACACAATAGCTAGGAAAGTTTGTACATTTAGGTACATCGGGTACAACATTTTGTAGTCTCTCTCTCTCTCTCTCTCTCTCTCTCTCTTTTCTTCTTTCAGGTCGGTTTAAAAGTCAAGTAATCCTCATCTGCAATGACAGCAGTGGCGAATGGTTCCTCCGATGGACAGAATGTGCTGGTAAAGTGAAACAGAAATTCCAATAAGGAAAACATCCCCGGTCCTTTCCACAACTTTAACAAATCTCCTTTTTGCCAGAAGATTTGTGAAACTTGTTTAAGTTCCCTTACTGCTGTTTCTAAATGTGAAAAACTTAGAGAAGATAAATGGGCGAAAAACTTTCAATTTTTGGAATGTTTCTGTTTTAGGAACCCTTCCGGTAAAAAAAATCTCAAATCGGAAGTTCTGAATGCTTTTTTTTTTTTAATCTTCCCTATATGTTACTAGTAAAGACGGAGGGAGGTACTTCCGAAGATAGCGTCCGTCAGACAGTTATGGGCAAGTCACAGTGACATACGGAATTTTCGATTACGGTCCTCTTTCGTATAAATTTCCTCCCTTATCTAAACTGGCAGTCAGATGGTTTCAACGTTCGTTATGGATGCTGGAACCCATTGAAAACAGTCGTCAAGATGCCTTCATCCCTCCCTTCCTTCAATCAGTTCAACGGGCTTGCTCACTTCGAAAAAATGTTTGACTTGTTGAGAACTTCCAGTATAATTCGGTTACGTTATTTCCAGTATCTACGAGTTTCCGCTTAGTAATGGGAACATTCTGCAGAATTCGTTCCAGTAATCGAGATGAAACTATTTCCCTTGAGAATATCTTCCCCCCAATAAAATCCCCCTCGTTAAATATTTGCAATATATCAGCGTATAATATGATGAATCATCATATCGTTATCTAGTTTTTAATGATCAGAATCCATAGTTAATTAGTTTAACTACTTTCGAAGGTTCGTATCAAAGTAAATCAATGCTTCGTGTGGAAATTAATATCATACAAGCTGCAGGAGGCAGACTTTTGGTCAGTTTTTGTCTTTCGACTACGCATTATTGAACCTATGCAATATTTATGTATTATTGAAGGAGGAAGAATTGATGTGTTTATTGTTAATGGTTGATTTCTAAACAAGAATTTTTGAAATATTGCAGTTTTTATATATTGTTGTTCCAAGCAACAATATATATTGTTAATTTCAAGCAACAATAGATAAAAAAAAACTTTTTATACTTAGCAACAACATATAAGAACATTCTTGCTTGTTAATTTCAAGCAACAGTATGCAAAAACATTAACGGGTTGTTAATTTCAAGCAACAATATGCAAAAACCTTAACGGGTTGTTAATTTCAAACAACAATATATATAATAACATTCTTGTTTGTTAATTTCAAGCAACAATATGTAAAAACATTAACTGGTTGTTAATTTCAAGTAACAGTATGTAAAAAAATTTTTCTATGTCAATTTCGTGCAACAATATATAAAACATTAACTGTTGTTAATTTCAAGCAACAATGTATAAGAACATTCTTGCTTGTTAATTTCAAGCAACAATATGCAAAAACATTAACTGGTTGTCAATTTCAAGCAACAATATGTAAAAACATTAACTTGTTAATTTCAAGCAACAATATGCAAAAACATTAACGGGTTGTTAATTTCAAATAACAATATATATAATATATTGTTATTGTATAATAACAATATAATAACAAATGTTATTGTATAATAACAATATTATATATATTGTTATTCAAATAACAATATATATAATATATATATAACAATATATATATACAATATATATATTGTTATATATATATAACAATATATATATATTCTTGCTTGTTAATTTCAAGAAACAATATGTAAAAACATTAACTGGTTGTTAATTTCAAGTAACAGTATGTAAAAAAATTTTGTCAATTTTGTGCAACAATATATAAGAACATTCTTGCTTGTTAATTTCTAGCAACAATATATAAAACATTAATTGTTGTTAATTTCAAGCAACAATGCATAAGAACATTCTTGCTTGTTAATTTCAAGCAACCATATGCAAAACCATTAACTGGTTGTTCATTTCAAACAACAGTATATAAAAAACATTCTTACTTGTCAATTTCGTGGAACAATATACAAGAACATTCTTGCTTGTTAATTTCTAGCAACAATATATAAAACATTAACTGTTGTTAATTTCAAGCAACAATGTATAAGAACATTAACTGGTTGTCAATTTCAAGCAACAATATGCAAAAACATTAACTTGTTAATTTCAAGCAACAATATGCAAAAACGTTAACGGGTTGTTAATTTCAAATAACAATATATATAATAACATTCTTGCTTGTTAATTTCAAGAAACAATATGTAAAAACATTAACTGGTTGTTAATTTCAAGTAACAGTATGTAAAAAAAATTTGTTAATTTCGTGCAACAATATATAAGAACATTCTTGCTTGTTAATTTCTAGTAACAATATATAAAACATTAATTGTTGTTAATTTCAAACAACAATGCATAAGAACATTCTTGCTTGTTAATTTCAAGCAACAATATGCAAAACCATTAACTGGTTGTTCATTTCAAACAACAGTATATAAAAAACATTCTTACTTGTCAATTTCGTGCAACAATATACAAGAACATTCTTGCTTGTTAATTTCAAGCAACAATACATTCTTGCTTGCGTGTTAATTTCAAGCAACAATACGCAAAAAAATTAACTGGTTGTCAATTTCAAGCAACAATATGCAAAAACATTGACTGGTTGTTAATTTCAAGCAACAATATGTAAAAACATTCTTTCTGATTAATTTCAAGCAACAATATGTAAAAACATTCTTGCTGGTTAATTTCAAGCAATAATATGTAAAAATATTAACTGGTTATTAATTTCAAACAACAATACATAAAAAACATTTTATTTGTCAATTTCGTGCAACAATATATGAGAACATTCTTGCTTGTTAATTTCAAGCAACAATATGTAAAAACATCAATTGCGTGTTAATTTCGAGCAACAATGTCTTCCTGACACAACTTTGGTAATGTTATGTTATTGTTGTCATTATTTTTAAGTATTCACTTAACAATAATGCGACTGAGTCTTCTATTACGGAGTTCCTCATAGTTGGATGCTCAGTTTCTAAAAAAAACACTAACTTTTGAAACTATGTTATGATTTCCGTAAAACTTCTCTTGGTCCAAAACGAACCATTTTTTTTATTACTATCCTTTACGCAACAGGACATTTTGCGTTATTTTCTAGCGATCCTATTAAATTAACTTAATCTTTTCCCCTTGGTAACATATCAAGGAGACGCAACAAAATTGCCGCTCTGCTTTGAGTGTTTTTAGAGTGGGGTATAGTTGTAATTACTCTGCAATGTCACAAGTGCTTCGGGAGACTGCATCCCACTGTAAGTGCTGCTCTCCGCATAAATTGAGTTAGTAACAGCGGCAAAGTCACACTAAACACAACGGCCCAGTCCCCTAGCGAACAAAAAGAGAAAAGAAAAAAAAAGGAAGAAAGGCATGTTTCGCTTTTAATAACATGTTCCTTGCCATCTAGAGTGTGTTTAGAACGTAACAAGCTACCCCTGCCAAATCGACAAAAGGAGAAAGAACACGAAAAAAAAAAAAAAGTCTGACCGCAATAAATGGTAAGTGATTGTAGTCCAAAAGGAAGTGGTGGGATGTCTTCAACCCACATAAAAGCAGGCATTGGATGTAGATTTCAGAAGGTTTGTGAATCCCTAGACGCCCGCTAACGGTATTTTAATGGTTTATTTCTTTTATTTGAGTTAACTAAACATACGTCATTATTAAACTGCAACTGAATAAGTAGATTTTTCTATTTATCTGTCCCTGTTTATTTCCCCTTATTTCTCTATTTATTTTCTGTGTTTCCCATTTAGTTTTCTCTATTTAGTTTCCCCTATTGCGTTATTTCCCCCTATTTCTCATTTATTTCTCCCTATATCGTTATCCCCTCTTGTTTTATCCCATTTTCGTTTTTATTTTCTCCTATATTGTTATTTAATTTCCTATTTAGGTACTTACTTGTCCCTACCTATCGCAAAAATGCAGTTATTACATTTTTATTCAGAATCTTTTATCCCATATTTTGCAATTTATCGCATTTTTTTTTCTAAAATGTCCATAAAATTTCATAATAATTTCACAATAAATTTCCTGATTTCTCATAACAAAATATATAAAGAGATTTGACACGCACACACACACACACCCATATTAAAGTTAGGTTTAATCTCTTCTGTACCTTTTTCAAATTTCGTAAGATTTCTGCAATTATTTTAACAAGAAAAAGTTACGTAACCTAAACAAATATTACCTCTTCATGTAGATTCTAGATAGAATTCCAAAATCCTACAATTTTCCTGCGATACTCGTTTAGTAAAAGTGAATACACTCCTAAAGCATTTAATCATACGTCTTCTTTCGACAAACAAAGCAATCTTCTTGGATAGAAGTTGCTCTCTTTCTTTTTTTTATTGCTAAATCGGCTTTTAATGATCCTTTCCTAGCTGAAGTTCTATCTCTATTCCAATCCGTAAACGCTCAACAGTGCAGACCTAGTTTACTTTTCAAAAAAAAAAGAAAATAATGCAGTGAATGTTGCCTTCTTATTCGAATTTGTAAACAGTAAATAGCCAATTTTAAAGTGTCTGTAAGACACGAATATCTTTCGTTCATAACTACGTTTTCGAAACACCAGGAAAAATTTTTATGTAAACGAAGAAAAAAAAATCGATGTTAGAGGGCGCCACAATCGCACCTCGAAATGTATAATGAAATCCTACCCTTGGAAGACCTGAAACATCTTTTAATTATTCACGATGTTCCACTTAATAATTATATTGAAACAAACGTGTTGTTTTTAATCGGTTTCTTAACCAAAAGTGATTATGTCATCTAATTTTCCACAGGTGACAAAATAACAACGGCCCATTACTTGCACCTTCCATTATGGTAATTTATATTGAGCGCTGCTTACTATCAATATCAATTAACTGACTCTCTAGTGTGGTGAACTACGCTATCGGTATTAATTTCGACAAGGAATACATACGTGCAGACTCCCACTTACATTTTCCCATCTAAATATTCCATCTTAATTATTATAAAAATATGCTATTTGCGAAAAACAATGCAGTCCATTAATTTTCACTGAAATTCACTGCAACTAAGCGCGCGCTAGTATTGTTGATATCTATCACTTACGCATGCCTCTATTATGACGTAATAAGTGAAATGTTCACGGTTGCCTAGTTTGAAATTGTCATTATTGTTGCGTGAAAATTATTACCAGATATTGTAAACATCCGGGAATTTATGCAGAGTTGTACGTTTGTCAAAGATTATAGAAATAAATAGATGGTTTGAACATCTAGAAAAATACATATATGGGAAATAAAAATAAATATTTTTTTTGATTCAAACGAAGCTAGTAGATAATAACCAAGATTTCAGGCTCCTTAAAAACTGACGTCTTGTAAAAAAAAGAGAAATACAATTTGCGGTGTTAATAAAATCTTTCATTTTTTTTCTTCTGTTCGGAATTTATTTCCAACTGTAAAACTTTGAAAGATTCTTACAATAACTCTTTGATCTTTGCTGGCTTCAAATATAACGCAATTCCAAAAAAACGGAAAAAGAAAGAAATAAACTAAATAGAGAGAGAGAGAGAGAGAGAGAGAGAAAAATGGTTGACCATCTTAGATGTATGTGCGCCTGTTCGTGTGTCGTGTTGTATAGTTAAGACTGTCAGGAAGATCATTAAGGGGGACAAATGACAAGAAAATTCCGTTATGAGTTCCTTAAAGAGTGTCCAGATGGACATGCGGTTGTCAGAAGCAGTGACCATTAGACATGTTGGGCTCACTCTGTCTCATTACATACGCTCTCAATGTCAGTGGCGAACGGTCCAAAGATATTTATTTGTTGGTGGCTTCTACGGACTAATAGCTTCTCAACCTTTACGCTTGGCCTGACCAGAATTCTAACTACTTCCGCTGTCCATTTCACGAGATCGCTTTCTCCGGCTGAACGCTTGCACAGAGACCGACTCTTTACAGCGGAGCATTAGCGCACAAGTATAATTAATTTATTGGAGGTCAGTGGGGGGGGGGGAGAAGATTTATTTTCGTTGAATTAGCCTACCACGGAAGGAACAATAAAACAGATGAATCTCTTCCGTAACTTTAAGATAGGATTCATGAAACACCAGGATGCTGGACGGAACTTTAAATCAGAGCAGTCGACACGTGCATCGTGATTTATATTTACATACACATGCTTCACTTAATCGTTTATTTACTTTGTATACTGCTCCTTTTATATTTATACATTACTTTGTAGACTGCTCACGTATTGATTCTTTTATTTATTCTGTTTACGCTCTTTAGTTTAGAATTATATTTACTTTGTATACGACTCCGTTCATGTATACCTGTTTTTACTTTGTATACGGTTCCTTTGTTAATTCTTAAATATTTATATTATACTTTGTATACGGCTCCCTTCATTTATACTTGTTTTTACTTTGTATACGGCTCCCTTCATTTATACTTTGTATATAGCTCGTTTGTTTATTCTTGTTTTACTTTGCATACATCTCCATTCATTTATACTTATGTGCACTTTGTATAAAAAAAGGCTCCATTTATTCATTTCTGTCATTTTCATTTTCTTTTTTTTTTTATACGGTTCCATTTTAAATCATTTCTAATTTGCATTCTCTCCATGCTGTATTTATCCTGCGCTTTTCATCGCTTATTTCATGGTTTCTTTTGCATGTAGTCCTTTTCTAAGTCCTTTATACATCGCTCCTACTTTTAGGCCTGAATTTACTCATGCTATTTAGCCCCCCTCCCCCATTATTTCCTATATATATTATAAATGGTGAAAAAACAATTCACCATTTCGTTTCTTCTTTCTTTCCATCTCACATGGAGGAAAAAAGCTTCTATTTTAAACGCTTACTTTAAACCCAATTCAAAATTTAATTTTTCTAAACGATCATTTTATAGTTCTTACAATTACTTAAATAAATACAAATAAATCATAAAATATCATAAAATAAATAGATTACTTCGGTTCCCTTTTTAAATGTCCTCTAGGATTTATTTTTTCCTACTCCTTAATTATTGTTAGTATGTATATATTTTTTTATTTATATACGTTTGTTTTGTTAAGACTACAATGTCGCCAAATCGTTTCTATATTTCTTCCATTAGATGTATGCCATTACAAGAATCGGCTGCACCCCCCCCCCTCAGACTAGTTGATGCATTTGTTTGTAAAGTGCCTGGCTATTGTTAAGTATGTGTTTCCTAATGGATTTGCATTTTCTCCCAAAGAGGAAAACATGCCCTCCTGATACACGACGTTCTCAATGGTAGTTAGGGAAATTTGTTTTTACATTTTTTTCTCAAACACATATCGGCACTTTTCTTAAAAAAACAGAAGAAACATTCTGTATTATTTGCGAAAGTTAATGACATTTCTTTTGGATCCAAACAAATCTCATTTTTCAAGTATCTTTGAGTTGAGTAAAATTCTTCGCTGGGATGCTGGTTGTCATAACTCCCACCTTATTTCATCTTAAGATTATTTTTAAACTTTTACTTCTCCCTCTCTTTTTCTGACTACTTTAATTCCCTGTCCCCCCCCCCCACTAGCAACAGTCCCCAGGAGTATCGTAAACAAAAGTTTAAAAACATTTCAGCGCAAGTTTCTATTATTTATCTGTTTATTGTTTGGAGATGATTTGTTGTTTACTTGTAACTATAAAAATCTTTCCCGCGTTGAATTAAAAACCCACTGAAATTGAAGATGCGTTCTCTAATGGTAGCGAAAATGATGCATTATGGGAAATATTTGTTTTCTTTCGTTGGATAAATATGTAATCCCCATTATCCGTTTATTTACTAACCAATATTATTTATTAATCAGCTTATAGATACGTACGGTATTCGTTGTTTGTTTGTTTTTGAACTATTTTAATCCCTTTTTTTTTGTCAAGACACGTGTCAAATACTGTTGATGAGCGATAGATAGAGATAGAGGATATTAATGAGAAGAAAAAAATAGCGAATTCTTTAATGCCATTATGACAATGATGTCGCATTATTCATTTAAAACAAATAAAATCTGCTGCCAATTTATTTCTGATAAACACAACAATACATAAAGGTCACGTGAGTTGTACGTAAGCAGCAACGTAATCCTGGATCCTAACGAACTCATTTCTTCTAGGTTATGATTATTTTAAGTAATCATTGTGTTAGACTCTTACAGTTTTGTGAGTGGTTTGAGTAAGAAATTCTTGTAGATGAACCTAACCTTTTACTGCTTGTTATCACTAAGTTGTTCCTTTGAGCAGCTATGCCGGTCCTGAAGACCATTCCACTTCAATAAGTTCTTCAATGAGATCTGTTTGAAGCGCATTCAGTTTACAATTGAATCGATGACTTCAAATTTCTTGTCTTTTCGATGAATTTCAAACTCTGGGAACAGAAAAAATCTTAGAAAAAAAAGTTGTCTATTGTGCTAAAGATTTTTATTTCTTTCTGTAGGAACCATCAGAATTAAGTCTGCTAACACTCTGTATTTCCCAAATCTGTTAAAATATGCATGCATTCACTATGAGCGAATTTTTATATATCTTGTTCTCACCCACGGAAGGTTATTTCGCCTAGTGGGCGGTAGATGGTGTTGGTGTAGTTGCGATTCGTTGGTGGAGTGAGTGGTGGAGACAGAGAGTTGTAGAGTAGGTACCCTCCCTCGAGAGCGCCTACGTGACACCTCCAGGTGCCACGTAGGTGCCTTTGGACTCCCTGGAGGTGTCACGTAATAATAAAATAATAATTTGTAAACCTACAGTACATTTTGTACCGTAAGCGGACTAGGGATATTTTTTCTCATTTTTTATTAATTGGTTGTATTTTCCATACTGCAAGATCTGTTATTTTTCGAATCTTAAGACGTGGACTCATCTATTCCGTATTTCCCGTTGAAATGGTCGGCAAGTCTGCCCGAGATCGGGATGATCGACCCAATTATGGATCTCTTTAATCTTTTTTTTTTTTTTCCTACCCTGAAATCTTGAAATAATTGAAAACAAACAAGCACTGAATGCCATTTTGTTTTCCTTTTTTTTTTTTTTTTGTCTTATTCTACATACAAAATTTAATGCCCAAGTTGTTGGTCCGCAAGATAAGATATATTTAGATTCCGTGGTCAGTTTCCCAGACTAATCAATACATAATGGAAAATAGAAGCCTCTGGTGATAAACATGGCGATGACGCTGAAAATGATCAGTATAGACAGCTTAAATTATTTTCTTTGATTATATCAACTTGTCTTCTACACCAAGAATTCGCTATCGATATTTTAAAATGCGTTTCCGATCACAATAAACTTTTACCGGAACTGTGGTTTCCAGTTGTTGCTTGTTTGATAGCGGATTTAATCAGCCAAGTTAATTAGATTTCTTTTTTTTTTTTTTTTTTAAACACGAAGGTAATGTCTGTTTGCGTTCCTCGTCCAAATTAAACACGTCAAGCATGCTAATCGCCTTACACTAATTTATTGCAAATACATAGCAAACACGCCCCATTTGACTCCTGTTGTAAGGGCGAAGTCCCTCCTCTTTCATTTGGCTTCCTTCGTCTTTACAGTGCTTAACCCAAAAATTATAATCATGTAATAATATTCTAATTTACAAACGAAGACGAGAAAAGACGTGCTTAAAAAAAACACGAGATATATATGAAAAACTATGATTACTCAAGGCTCTCTATTTCAATAAGATATATGTAGGAAGGAAAAGGGTGTATAAAATATAAAAGTTAATCTTAGACATTTGTAAGCTTATTTTTAATTTATAATTTTAAAGTATAATAGTTATATAATAGGTTTAAGTAAATTTGAAGTATTTATATATATCTTGTCTTTTAAGAATAAATTTCAAAACAGAGGAAGACTCAAAAGCAAAGTTTATACTTCCACATTTGCTTGTGATTCTATACGGTTTTTTTTTTTGTGTGTGTGTCTCGTCTGTTGATGTTTTCTGTCACAGTTAATGACACATAGTGCTGCCATCTTTTGCCAAAGGTAGCAATAAGGTTTTTAAAAATTAATTTTTTTTTAAATATTAGCAAATTAGTATATACAGACTAGCATATTTAAAAATTATGTATTTAATAAATATCTAATAATATAATACTATGTAATCATAAAAATAATTAGTGCATAATCAATCCATTCAGGTTATATTCATAATAAAATTTCATTTCAGGAGGTTGTTATTTAAAAAACTGTTTTTTAACTGTTGTTGCTAAATCTTGTCACCAACACTTGCGTAAATTATTCCAGTAGAATAACAAGTTGTAACAGTTTTTTAACGAAAAAGTAAATAAAAACAAACCCAGCTCACAGTAATATAGATATTGATAATCCTTAACTTTCTTATTTACTTATTATTTTTCAAAAATTATCTTTATTTATACAACTTTTCTCTTACTTTTCCTATATTAAACGGGGTATGTGTAGAGCAAAGAGTCAAAAAAAAAAAAAAAAGATTTTTCGAAGAGATTAAAGAAAGCAGATGTAACTTAAGATGAACAAAGTGAATGACAAACTCTATTGAAAGTTTTAAAAGAAAACTTTGAAGCAAACGAACAGTGGAGAATATACAAGAACTTGTAGGGTTTTTTTTTAATACCCCGCGCCATATTTTCTTTTAAAATAATGAAACTGGTGAGGAGCGCAGTTAAAATATTAAACTACGCATTAGTTAAAGCTCGCGCTCGGAGACAACACCGAGAGATATCTTGGGTTTCAAACGGTCTAGCGAAATTTTACTTAAAACACTACGCGCATTATAGCCAACTTATGACAGTAACATCAATCTTCCGTCCGACGTCTGTTTTCTCGTAAAATAGGGCGTGGCCTGCAATGGGAAATGTTAGAGGAGAATGTGTGACCTGAAATAATGTTAAATTTTTTCCCCTTTTTTAAACCTCACTTTAAAAGCTGTGTCGTCTTTCTTAAACTGCAGATACATTGGGATATGACACTCATTCTAGTGCCAATGGAATTAAGGGGGGACAACCTATCCATTACTTTGTGTCACCATCGTGTAAAGGAGGTGTCATTTGATTTTTATGGGTATTATCACGTGATCAAGGATGAGTTTTTTTTTTTAAATCGTAATATAGACATCAACTCAAAAAAAAAAAAATCAAAATCTTGAGTATACATTACGTGGACAAAATATTAGATATCTTTCATGCTGGATGGAATCCACTCACAATACTCGCCTAAAGACATGGGATTGATTACAACTATAAATAGGAGGTAGATGATTTCTGGTGCGTTCAAGTGCGTGTGTGATTATGAACCAAGGTTGTGACCTAAGCGACTTCGAATGCGGGAGAAAAGCCATAAGCAATAGTCTCTCGATACCAAAAATGGTGTGATGAAAAGAAAATTATGTCGAGTCAATGTTCTTGATGTATAATGAAGACAGTGTCATTAGTTTTCTTTTCGGATCTCATAGATCTCTTAGGTAAAATATAAGAAATAAACAGTCATTACATCGTATTCTTAATAAAAATGTATTAATGAGCAACTAGTGAGATTTGATTATCCATTAAAAAATCTACTAATGTCTTTTATTCCAGATAGATAGATAGAGAGAGAGAGAGAGAGAGAGAGAGAGAGAGTGAGAGAGAGAGAGAGAGAGAGAGAGAGCAAGCGATGCCATTTAGCCCTAACTGGACCCTAGGATACAGCCACTCACAGACAGCTGGTTCAAGTTTATTAGTAATTCTAATTACAATATTTTAATTGGCATTAAGAAAAGAGAATATAGTGCGACCACAGAGGCGAGAGCTCTCGTTGGCAGACTGCCAAGACGAGTCAATTCATGTTGAAGGGGAGAAAGAAATAAGGCGATGTACGAATTGGTGACCAACACGCGAAATCACGTGCTTTATACGTAAAATTTCCCAACTGTTATACAAGCAAAATAGTTACCACTTTATAAACTACAATAATCATAAAAGAGAAGTTAATTTTCTGACGTGTAATAATAAACAACTCATCCCACAATACGGATTGATTACCCTATTATCGGAATGGATTCTCCTTCTTTTGACATGAGCAGAAGTGTCGAAAGCTCCCGTATCTGTGGGCGTACTATACAACAGATTACTGCCGCCATCTTGCATCCCTAACACTATATATTATTGTCTGAAATGGTATGGGTTTAACTGTCAATTTTCTTCAGTTTATCCGATGAAAACTTTAGTTCACTGAGGGGAAAGTCTATTTTCTAGTGCTATAAATTGACTAACTAGGGAACTTGTCAAAGAAAGGCTCAGTAAAGGTTCCGCTAGTCACTCACCACAATCGAACTTAGAACAGTCTTTTTTTCGGCGCTATGGATGCAAATGCCAGTGGAAACCGCTGGGGGATACACAGGCATTGGAGAGTTGATTATGTGACTATTAATTTAATAAATATTGAACATCATTCGTATATAACATTGGTACGTGAATGGACAAAAGTTGCATCAAGGCATATTTCGCCCATTCCATTAACTAGTTCGTAATCAAAACATTTAGCGAGGTGTTAAAGTCAGCTCTTTCAGTATTGGACTCTATGCTAAGTATATTCAGTCAAAAAAAAAAAAAAATCCAATACCATATTTCATAAAAATCAGTCAAACGGTTCCGAAGACAGAAGATTCTGTTGTTTTGGTGAGTGGGAAAAAAAAAAAAAAAAAAAAGAGAACTGTTCGACTTTCGTGTGGGCATATGTTTAGTCCATACAACGCGTATTACACGAAGACAAAGAATCGCTGATCATTTCAAGCATACCGTGTGTTAATTCCCCATTCTTAAAATGCTAACTTTTCGTTCGTTTGATTTGCAACCAAATAATTAATCTTCGACCCAAGCGTTACAAGGGCAAGATTTTATTTTATTTTATTTTTTTTTTTCAATTTAAATAGCTTATCAATCAATTAGCGCGCGCAAGTAATCCTTTATGGTTGGAGCTCAGTACATAAAATAGCAGCGGATGTTAGTACGGTGGCTTGGGTGAATAATCCCACGAAGCAAGAGTGACGAACAACAATTACCGAGCATTAGATTGCCAATCAAGCGAGTATGAAGAATGGGAATTTTGGGCCTGGGAGCAGCCATATACAGCTGTTCTTCTAATAAGGCTTACGCGACTAATCCTTTTGGTTTTAAAATATATCTATGGCTAAATTTTACTGTTTATTGCTGTCACTAGTTTATACCTGGTGAGATTAATTGGTTTTTAATTCGTGTGCGAAGACAGATTTAATTATATCGCTTGAAGAATAATTGGGCAGCTAATTATGAATTGTGCTCACGTGCGAAAGCACCGGAGAAGCGAAGGCGAAGAAGCTTGCAACAAAGAAGAAGATGAGATGGATTGCTGCACACTGATGACCCGAGAGAGAGAGAGAGAGAGAGAGAGAGAGAGAGAGAGAGAGAAGGACATAGGATGTAAAGGAAATGTGGAAAGAATAAAAAGTAGATAAAGAGAGAGAGAGAGAGTTGAGAATGATAGAAGCAGAAAGGTCGTAATAAAAATAATACATACTCATACATAAAACCTACTATAAAATAAAAAGATTACATCTCTGACAGTAGCTATCCAGCCCGGGTTCGAACTCCTGCTAGAAGATTGTTTTGTAAATATTCTTTCATTTCGTTAGGCGTTCTTGGTAGCTGTTGTTATTGTGGTTATAGCCTTTCGGCTGTTTAGGGACAGCTATATACGCCATCAACAAGGTGGTTTCCGGTTGCCTTCCTTGCCGTACTATATCATATGGCTGTAGCCTGTGTGTTCACGAGACCGGTTTGCCTGGGATGAAAAACCCCAGATAAACGGAGGGGGGAATCCACTGTCCACTCCCAAGACCAGCTAACTTGACTATGTCTGAGAAAGATCCTGAAGCTCCTCTGGTCGTCGACGGGAATCGAACCCAGGACACACCTTTCCCCCAGGCATATGGTTGCGAAGCGCAAAGCCACTAGGCTAACTGCGCGGACTCTTTGGTAGCTATGAAATGCAAACACATTCCTACCACAAAGAAATAAGGTAGGGATACCCCGGAGGAGACATCACGATCTCATTTTTATGTGCGAACTCACTTCCTCTTTTTCAGGAGTGTCCGTTCTGCTTACCACTTGGATGCAATTCAAAAAGACACAGACTTTCCATCGTATGACGTTTGATTTGTGACGACCCCCCCTAAAGCAGCCGAATCCCTTAAACTTTTATGAAACAGCTGGCAGAATGCATTATCGGCCTATCGTGCTCACACACGCACACAAGGGTGATGCAATTAATGGATGAACATCACTGGAAAAAAAAATGTACATATTTGAAGGAAAGACAGAAAGTATTAATCGATAATCACACACACCAGAAGATCAAAGATCAATTCAACTTTAAACACTCCGTAATTAAAGGTCACCATTTGGGTTTTGTCCGAAGACTAAAAACGCATTATGTATCTTATATCTTCCTTTCTGAGACAATAAATGATCGCCAGTTGTGTTCATCTTCCAAATATTCCAAATGCGCTCTAAAAATGCGAATAGGAAGCCCTCCTTCCTCTCAACCTCTTGATCTACGACTTCCGATGGTCATAATATTCCACTCAAGTAACCACTGTAATGTACAAAGTGGAAAAATATGGTTACAGTTTCCTAATTTAGAAGAACCAATAAATAATAAAGAACGCCTGAAGCAAGATGGATGCGATCTTATACTCATCCAACAACAAAAAAAGTCTCCAAACTATTCCTGATTCAAAATCAGATATTTATTGCAGCAAAAGATCATCCCACGTATCTTTTAGAAAAGCATAAACAGACATCTTATTTCCTGCAAGATAAACACCCCATATGGAACTATAAGTGAGAGAAAAAAAACGGAATAAAAACACATTTGTATTCTCTCTGCAAAAACGCATACAGAAGATGCTGAGTAATATATTTAAATAGGAAAAAAAAATATATTGGATTTAAGTTGTCCCTATTTCTTTAAAATTTCCCTAGAGCTGATGCAAATTGTAATTCTAGACTATAATAAAACTTGTCTAGGGGTTGTTTGATATAGAGTGCAGAAGAATTTATCAAAAGTACCTTTTTATGGTCGAACTGCCTTCATTTATCTCCACTACAAAGCGAACAGTCCTGCAGGAGAAATAAAGTTCTCTGTCACACACACACTCGTACATCACAGCAAAACTCACCAGCCGTGACCAGGAATAGACATTATGATATTCATGAGTATCGCATAACGCTGTCTATTGTTAGGATATAATTTCCAGGCTGAGAAATAGATTTTAAAAAACTCTTTATCAAGTGGAATTTTGGGATGAGTTCCTAAAAATATAAAATCTTCCACGCAAAAACTTGTTTTTCATTCTTTCTTCCGCTTCAAACACCAAAGCTATGTTACGTTTGTTAGAGTACATGAGGTAATATTTTTGCTCGCACTCAGAAAAGATTTGCTCTTCAGAGATAAATTTAATTATCCAGCGCAAGTAATGAAGCAGTTCTTTTTAGTAATCTCAAGAACCGACGGTAGAAATGGTAAAGAAAAATGCGGTAGCTTTGAAAGATACATTTATTTTATTTATACTCGTAATGCCTAATTATGTTCGCTAGACGGCACTGGTGTTTATGATGGGTATCGTTTTTCCATGGTTGCCACATATATTAGTAGTTGGTGTTACTTCCGGTAGATGTCGCGACCATCTACGGCTTCAGAAAGTTATAAACAGTAAATGACTACAATTTAAAAATATGCATACAATTGAAAGATACATTTATTTTATTTATATTCCTAATGCCTAATTATGTTCGCTAGAAGGCGCTAATTCATAATATATATAATTTTTCGATGGTTACCACATATGCCAGTAGTTCGTGTTACTTCCGGTAGATGTCGCAACCATCAACGACTTCAGAAAGTTGTAAACTGTAAATTACTACAATTTAAAGATACATATTTTAGTCATACTTCTAATCCCAAATTATGTTGGCTAGGCGGCGCTAGCACTCATGATGGATATCATTTTTCCATGGCTACCACACACATATATTAGTAGCTCGTGTTACTTCCGGTAGATGTCGCGACCATCTACGGCTTCAGAAAGTTATAAACTGTAAATGACTACAATTTAAATATATATATATATATATATATATATACTGTATATACAATTGAAAGATATGTTTATTTCATTTATACTCGTAATGCCTAATTATGTTCGCTAGAAGGCGCTAGTATTCATGATGAATATCATTTTTTCATGGTCACCACTTATGTTAGTAGTTCGTGTTACTTCCGGTAGATGTCGTGACCATCAACGTCTTCAGAAAGTTGTAAACTTAAATTACTACAGTTTAAAGATACATATTTTATTTATACTCGTAATGCCTAATTATGTTCGCTAGACGGCGCTAGCGCTCATGATGGATATGATTTTTTCCATGATTACCACATATACTAGCAGTTTATGTTACTCTTCCGGTAGATGTCGCGACCATCTACGGCTTTAGAAAGTTGTCAACTGTAAATGACTGCAATTTATAGGCAAATGAATTGTAACAATATAAGAAAAATGACTAAAAAAAATCCTTAATGATTTCATTGTCACCAAAAACCTGTAATTCGCTACTCGTCTTAATAAAACCTAAATTTTCGCTAAAAATTCAACGACTCCACCCAACCTAATAATGTCAGTTTTTAATTAGCGCCATCTATTCATAGTTTAGGATGTCGCCTCATTAGCAAGCTGATTACCAACAATAGGATCACTGCACGCCTTCACAACCTAACAAACTGTAAGTGTCCTTGGTGACAACACAACAATGGTAAAACATCGATTCACTCACGACCTCGCCTATATGTAGTGTCATTGCCACATGATACATCATTGTTACAAGGGCTTTGTTATTTCGAGACCCAAACTTGCTCTTTCTATTTTTGTTGTTTTATAGCTTACATACGGAAGCAATCTTCACTGTAACCTAAAGGTAATTACAGTAATGAACCTAATATCACGATTGTGCGTGTTCGTCTAAAGAAATGTTCGTGTCAATGGCATTTTAGCGTCGAATAAAACATTTTTGTCATTGAAAAGATTCTTAACGTAAATTGTGTATTGTTAGCTATGAAGAGGATGGCCAACATTTCATAAGAGTCTTCTTAATCAAATGAGAGCATAAATTTCGTTGTAACTGCAGACCACTTCAGTTGAAAGGTTTTTATTGATCTTTCTATGAACACATTCACTGTTAGAGTTGGAAAGATATTAAGTTAATAAATCAACCAGAATACCAATAAATTTTAATGTTCTCTGAGTCTTAAAAGTGGACAAGGATAACAATCAAAAGAAAACCTGTAATATTAGTAAGGTACATCTAATTTACTAATTTAGGAACCAATAATATTGGGAACAATCTAATTTCTGTTCCTTTGAGAATCGGAATGGATGTCCAGTGTTGGTTACCGGAAGTAGTATTTATCACTTCCGGTAACAAAAACATAAACCGGAAGTAGTATTTACTTCCGGTACCATAAAACGGAAGTAGTGTTTACTACTTCCGTTTTATGGTTTGTCTTTAACAGATATAAATCGCAGGGGATATTTTTATGATAATTCACCCCACCAAAGGTTAGAACCACAGTGGATGGGCTCAGATAATACCGAAACTTATACAGACCCAACAATTAATTCGAGACACTTCAGGCCTCCAGTAAGCAGGTTTGTGGTACCAAGTTAGATCATGTTATACATCTACAACCTAATGACATTCGCAGACATCCGTGCCGAGCGTGGAATTCGAACCCACTGCTATTATTTTGACAAGCTGTCAACACTGTCTGCTATCGATCAGTTAGAATTAGAAAATAAAAGACATGTCTGTGTTAAAATACAGACATTTTTTAAAAAATAATATATTAAATTTTAAGGCGACTAAATAAGTTTAAATTAAATAAACACATAAGATTAATACTATATAAACTGGAAAAAAAAAACATGTCATACACGCGCTACTGTTGTCTTTGAATGTTTAGTTAGACATGTTTGGTTTTTTTTTGACAGCAATAACAATTAAAAATGGCAGCATTACGAGACGTTAGTCGTATAGAGCAATCAAGAGATCCCCCCCCTTACCCCGAACGTCAATCTGACAAAGGAATGCCTTCCATGACACCCACCTCGATTCGTTCATCAACTTCCATTCTAATAAAGGGGTAAAAAAAGAAGAAAAAGGAAAAAAAAAAAAAAAAGGAAAAAACTGTAATAAGAAAATTTCGACGAATGTCTTGAGTAATGTGTGTGTGTGTGCGCGCGCGTCAGAAATTTCCTCATTAACACGATCAATCTTTGTCTGAATGAGGCAAATTTATTGGTCTCGGCCTTCTACATAAGGTAAAAGATAGTTTTGGTAGAGTGACGCTCGCGAATCGATTTTCTGTCCTCTCGCTACAGCCAGGGGTGCTTGCCGTTTCATTAATAATGCACGCAGAGAGCGTCGTTTGCAGGCACGGAAATGAAAGGCTTAGTGGGGCCTCAATGAACATTGGATTCGGCACGACTATTCTCTATCACCTCAAACTCGAAATGAAGCATTTCCACATATGCTGGCTGAGCATTACACCTCTCACAAAGCCAGCCCGGTGATCGTTTCCCAATAGTAGCCTCCCCCCCCATCCCCACCCCCCTTTCTGAATAAGCAGTCTAATCTGTTCGAGGGTATTTAAGAAACTGCACAGTGGTTAGCGCATGGCGAAGTAATAATTAATGACTGCTTCAACACGCTCTCATACACAATGACACTACCCCCCCCACACCCTCCCTATAGCGTTGCTAAGGAATGATGATTATAGCAGTTCTTCACCACCTCTCACTCTCTCTCTCTCTCTTTCAGAATAGAACATCAACAGTTGCCTTTTCTCTTAACCTTTAACGCTTGTTGTGGAGGAGAAACATATAAAAAAAAAAAAGATAATTTTTTTTCAGTGTAATTGTCTGACATTTACCCTCGTGCAAGAAACAGTCATGAAGCAACAAACACCGTACACTTGTGAATATTGAAAGAATGTTAACTCTACGCAGTTTGTGACTTGAGTTACATGCTTGCATATTCGCAACTTCATTAGCGCGTGTGTTGCACGCAGAGTCAAGACACCAAACTCATCATTCAAGACTGTTGTTCACATCACGTTTAAAAATGCGACACTCGAGTTCGTAAATTAACGTAAACAAAATATATACCCTTAACCTTTGACATGGTAAACTAACCTAACAAGAATAAATAAATAAAATAAAAAAAAGTGTAACTCGTAACACCCCTTTAGAATTCTTGATGAACCTGACCTGCCTGTTAAGATTTAATCTTAACGGCAAGCTAGTGTTATGAATACAGAATAAGAAAGGTGCAGCTATGACATCATCAGTGGGGTTAAATTTTCGAATTCTGAAGTAGCCCTTAAATAAATCTTATTTATTAGATCAGTGCTACACTCAGTCTATTACGCCAACAGCACTGGCCTAATGGACTAATATAACCCCAAACGTTGTGGGTGTCTTCATTGACTGTCCTCCAATTTTCACACAAATGTTCACTGGGCATCCACAGATGCCGTTTGGTTACTCCGATGCTCACTGATTCGCCACACAAGTCCTCGCCATATGGTACGGTTGTGTGCTTTCTGGAGACTTCAACTTTCCGAAGATCAGTCACTCCACCCATCTCATTGACGTCCTACTCCTTCCTCTTTTACAGGAACTTTACCTTCTATTACTGTTTCTGGAAAGTCCTCTTTCCATTCTTTTAATGTGCCCAGAGTATTTCAACTTTCTTTCTTGTCCTTAAGGAGACTTAAAGTTCTACTCTTTTCTAACACCCATTCATTTGTACGCCTTTCAGTGTATGATATCCTCAACAGCCTTCTGTAACACCACATCTCAAAAGCAGATATCCGTTTCTTATCTGACTTCTTTAAGTTCCAAATCTCACATCCCCAAGTCGCTTTTGGATAAATAGCTGCATCCCGAATCTTTCTTCCTGTGGAAATATAGATCCATCCTTCCAAATTTTAGACAGGTCTCTGACTGTTGTTTTAGCCATTCCTAACCTTCTTTTGCCGTCTTCTGAACAGCAATTCTTCACCTTAATAATGGATCCCAGTACTCAAACTTGCTAACTTCCTAAATTCTTTCTCCATTAAAATACATTTGTTTCTCAAGAGCTTCCCCCGTTTCTTTTTTTTCCTTTGAGAACCATAATCTTTGTCTTGCTAGGATTGAGTTCACTCACTCAAATTTTCCAGAATGGAAATCCTGTACCCTATGAGATCGACTAACTCACCTTCAGGTAAAAATTCTCTTTATTTCATTGGAATGTCCCTGGCATCTACGAAAAATTTCGATCTAGACTTGGGTTTTGAACAGAGGGGTTTGGAACAAGGCTTCCTGTTGTTCTTCTGAATACGGTTGTAGAAATAAAACTTTAGTCCCCCCCATTCTAATTTCTTTTATTGTTCCTTTGTATCTCAAAAATAAACTCAAAAAATATAGAACTTGAGTTGACATCATCTTTTATTTCAGCTGAGGAAAGAGTGTTAACTGTAGTTCTTTCGGATATCTTTCAACTAAGATGAGCTGTAACAAAATGAGATAAAAATTAATTAAATCTGAGTTAATATGTGCAAAGAAATTTAATTCTTTATGAGTCATAACGCTAGATGAATACAGCTTTAATAACGGTTCATCCTAATTAGGGTTTCATTATGAAAAAAATAAATAAAAATAAAAACTTTTAAAAAATTCATCACTTATTGGAAAACCATAAAACAAACACATTCATAATATTTCCATCACTCCTTCCTTAAATGCACTTGTCTTCGATTAATAACACAAAATTAGAATTCCTGACACACTTTAAACAACAACAAAAGAAAATTTGCTGTTTATCCTACAGGGAGGGGAAAAATATATTAAAATAAAAACATGAAAATCTTGAAGTTCAGCTATAGCAAGCAAATAATAAAAAAAAAGGACCAACGATATTGATTTTCATCTCTTGATATTCTGATTTAATTATAAGGTTGGAAGTAGCTGCACGTTTCTAAAGTTAGCAAAGAAACTTCCCTATGTCGACGGTGTCTTTTCTGACTACGCTGGGCTTTTTTTTTTTTTTTTTTCCTAACACCAGAAATAAAAAAAGGCCGTTTTTTTTCCTTGTCTACTCTTTACCGTGTTTGGAGTTTTAATAATAAAATACTGCTTGCCTCGAGGCATTTCTTAAACCGTAGTTATGTTTCGGCGTCTTCGGAGACTGACAAGGAATATTTATTTATTTCCACTGAGGAAAAACATAACTCCCCCAGTTCTTCTTGATTTAATAAAGAGAACGTTTGGCAGCAAAGGACTTGGACAATTTTTATGCTGCATTTTAAGCAGTGATCTTCGATATGTCAAGTTTTTTTAATTCAAAATTTCATCAATTCACTGTTTTGTGTGTGTTTCTTAAAGACTTTTTTTTTCCTTTCTTCTTCTTCTTTTTTGTTTCTTCTTTGTACAGTCGCATGAGTTAACATTGCAGGCTTTGAGGATCATCCCACGATAGGTGGCTCTGCACTGCACTGATAAAATCATAGAAAGAGATACAAAGGCGTGCAGTGGATAGAGCGATTCACAGCTGCGTATTACAAGTGACTGAGGTTACACTTTGGTTGCCAGCAACAATCCATATTTAGAATGAATCTTCCAGAACAGTCGGAACTTTATTCTCTCTTTCTTTATCTTTTTTTTTTTTTTTTTTTTTGTCAGCGTCTTCCAAGTTGGATATGTGCAGTAACAGCTGCGCACAAAAACAGTTGCAAGTGCAAGAAGCAAATTCTAATCTCAGGAATGGTAGAGATGTAAGAATAGTTTAGTATGAAATAGTTGCAGTGTAAAAATAATTGCTTAAAAAATCTGAAATAAGATTCCATTTGTATTTTACGTATATAACTGTTAAGAAAGCTTTTTCATATAAATGGATCCCCCCAGTAGTATCCTATAATTTTTCATTATAAATGGATCTCCCAATATCATCATCATATAATATAATATATATACACTATATAATATAATATAATGTATAATATAATGTAAATGGATCCCTCCAATATACACTATATATATACACTATATAATATATAATATATAATATAATGTAAATGGATCCCTCCAATAGCAACCTATAATAATATGAATAAACGGGCTCTGAATAGTATCCTTAACAAGCGTGTCCAGTCCTTGTTAAAAATGCTATTCTGAAGTAAACATATATATTTTTTATTTAAGTAATTAAAAGGTGTGTTAACTTATTATTAAAATACTCTAGATTTGAGAGATTATATAAAATATTTTCATTTTATACAAAGTAAATTATATTTAAAAAATATATTATATGCTTAAATAATGTTTTTAAGGTATTTAACGGAAGTGAAAATTTACGAATCATGGGTTTAAGAAACTGTAAGAATTCTTGCTTTTAAGAATCCAATTAAGTTGTCTTTTATTTTACCTTAGATGTAATTTACGTGAGTTGGGTTACTATGGAAACCTCTGATTCCACGAAAACCTATTTGAATCTGTCAAAAAGTATTTGCAAATCGGTTTGGGGGTTCCTGAGTGATTTATAATAAAAGAAACTTGGGAGAGTCACTCCGGAAGTAAAAGAACAATTTTTGGCTACAGAAGGTTGTAGTGGGTGTACCCACTCGCTTTTCCCGCTATGCTTGGAAGAAGCATTAATTACCGATCCAGTTATCGGGACTTACTAGAACGACTATTAGCTTTTCTCACAACTGATCGTTCTCTTCATAAGTCACTAACCGCGGTTACAGGACGATCGTGGGCCCAGTAACATCATGAACAAACTTTACGGATCGTTAAACTCCCTCGTACTTCAAGATTTACACGAAACTCCCGCTCGCCTTATCTTCCCTTAGTGCCTATAAAGAACTGCAACTGACTAGGGTGAAAAAAGGGGTCGAAATTTTGTTTAGAGGCAATTGTTCTTGCTTTATCACACACTTTGGTTGTGTGGGTCCGGCTATGGGGATCAATTTACGTTGGCCACAACTAGCGCGGAGAATTATACACCGCTCTCGTAACGTTCCCACAGACTCCATCTTTATGAAGGGTTGCTGTTTCTAACAGTCTGTCTCTCTTTATGCTACAACGTCATAAATAAAGCAACGCTCGTAAGGACGCTCGAAGAAACAAACACTCTCGTGGTCGGTCGCGTTCTGTATTATTTAAGAATTATCTTTTTATCTGAATATCTTTCTTTCTATTTTGCCATCTATCTATTGCGCTATCTCTTTATTTTCTTAAGTCTAAATACGATGAAATCCTTCGTTGCAATCCATAAGTAAATCGTCTTGCTTCAATATCTCCAAGTTATTTGATCAGGATTGATAAGGATTTTCTGAGGAAACTTTCATTCTGCGATATTCGTTCGATTTTTGCAGTTAGGTTTCCCCCTCTGATCGATGAACGTATTGATAGAGATAAATTCAAGCCTAAAACTTCCACAGAAATATCTCAAAAATCTATCCTTACTACCAACATATTTCCATTTTTATATCAATTATATTCTTTCATTGTTCACGTGCTCTTCCCCCCCCCATCCCCAAAATGCGATTTTTCAAGACACTGGCTGCAGTGTCTCGAATTATATCAAGATTGCTTCAAGGAAGATATCCCCATCCCATTCTAAATAATGGCTCTTTCACAATTGGTTTTTTCTTAAGTGCAGAAAGAGTAAAAAAAAAAAAAAAATAGTTTAGAAGCCAACAATGCTTACAGTTTCTTAAATTTGTAGTTCCTAAATTTTCACTCTATTTAGATAACCTTAAAAATAATAAACATACAATATATTTTCAAATATAATTTACTTTTCAATAAATGAAACTATATTGTATATTCTTTATTAATCCAGAGTATTTTAATAATAAGTCAATACACCTTTTAATTATTTATATATGGAAAATATATGAGCACTTAGTTTGAGAAGAATAAACTCATCGATATCAATCGTGATATGGACATATATGGACATATTGGATCGTTATTTGTTGTTAGTTGGATGTGTGTGTTCTTAGGAGCTAAACGTAGTATCTGTGTTGCAAGGTTAATAACGAACACGGACTCCACCAGGCGTTCACGGTATTAACTGACTAGCACAGATAGAGTAAACCCCGGACCAGGGAAATATTAAACACTTAGTGGTGGGAATAGTTAATTCCCCCCCGTAGCCAGCTATGGCCAATGTTTTGCTGCGCCCGCAGACTCTAGGCAACGAAGCTGACGCCGATCTACAATTCCGACTTTTAGCTAAAGCCCTTATTGACTGCGTCGGTGCGGACCAGATTTTTGGATTCACTCCCTTCGGTGGCGGCAGATACCAAGTTGTAGTAAGAAGCGCCGAGACTAGAGACAAATTGCTCAAAGGCTTCCAATGTAATGGAAAGGGAATTATTCCGTTCATGGTGGGGAGCATTATCAAACTGCTCAAAATCCCCAGATTCCCCTTGGAATATATACAAAGTGACGAAAAAGTCATCCACGAGGTGTTCGGAAAAGGGGGTGTTGTACGAAACATACAAGTCTTAAACGATGCAGACAATCCCCAATGGAAGTCGGGGGAAGTAAACATCTCACGCGAGATGAAAACACCGGTTCCAAACTTCGTCAGCATCGGGTCCGCTAGGGTAATGATAAACTACCCTGGCGTAAAGAAGCAATGCTTCCGATGTGGATCCTTCGACCATCTAGGAGCGAACTTCCCAAAATTGGCATGCAAAAACTGCCTAACAACAAGTCATTCACTGGACAAATGTCTCATGGCTTGCCTCAAATGCGGGTCCAAAGACCACAAAGTTAACACCTGTCCATCAAGATCGTATGCAGAAAGGATGGGAGGTGCTATTATACCAGTCACAGTCACCTCGGTAGAGAATCCTACAGCTATTACAGAACAAGAGTCGGGAAACCCGGTTTTTCCAACTCCAAACGAGGCATACGGCAAAATAACTACCGCAAAAGAGAAGGCAGCCGCCACAGAAACTATAGCCTTCACACCCAAGAAAGAGAAGAAACGAGAAATCCATGCAGAAGAAACAGCCAATAAACAAGCTGCCTCACATGATGAAATGGAGGCAAACAGCGCCCCCCTCAAACGACCACTAAGCCCAGAGGAAAAGTAGATGAAAAAAATAAAACCAGCAGAAACAGAAGAATTAGAGACTCCTCATGCAAAAGCAGGGGAGACTCTAAAGCACCTAGTTAAAGGTATCCCTGGGATGGCAGAAAAATTTCAAGATGCAATGGTGAGAATAGGGGAACCTGAGCTCCTCCTCGTTGGGAAATATGGTCCCAACGTAGTTAGTGCAAAATGGGGTGACTTATTTGTTGAAGACACCTGAGCCAAATCACCCCTGAGCAAGTACAGCTAGCCCTGGACATAGATGAGGAGGCGGCATCGGCGTTCTTCATAGCTCTTTCCAAATTAGACATGGCCAAGGGAAGTGAGTGGCTAAAAGAATATTGACTGCCCATAAAAAGCGATAGTCACAATAAC
This sequence comes from Typopeltis vanoorti, assembly GCF_054136105.1. Lineage (NCBI taxonomy): Eukaryota > Metazoa > Arthropoda > Arachnida > Uropygi > Thelyphonidae > Typopeltis > Typopeltis vanoorti. The sequence continues at coordinate 96,324,766 of NC_143557.1, read as the reverse complement.
CATCCCATGGTTTCCCGTCCACGGCTATACTGTTGTCTAGTTCCCACAGGTGGGGGAGGGCCTGAGAACCTGAGCGGCGAAGGCCTACAGCGAGGCGGTGCAGCTCCTTGAGAGCTGCATCACTCAGGCCAGACCCTTCCCCCCACCTTTCTTTTTCGGTTTCTAGTCCTATCTATAGTTTGTTTACTCTGTACTTTTTGTTTTTGTTACATGTTTCCTTTTTTTTCTAAAGTGAAAAATCAACGACAGTTTTAGAATCGCCCCTGGGGGTCAAACAGCTAAAACAGGTCAACTGAGGCCTCTTTTTACCTACTCTACCACTATGCACTCTATCTTTATTTCCTCTCCTACTATCTGCTGACTCTCAGCCTATCTTACTCTACAGGCCGATGATGAAGATTTGTTGAACTCACAAATTATTTATTATGTTATACCCAATTTAAGAACATCACAGACGCACGCATAGAGTTATTTACAAGTAGCTTATTCGGGAGCCACAGGAAAAAACGAGGTACGCAGGGCCTTTATCCATCTCCCCACGCAATGAAGGTTTGCTGCAGCCGATCTTCAAATTTCACTAACACTGTTCGAACCATACGGACAGCATTGGCATCAAATCACCCATCTGACAATCTAATTAAATACTTCATTGGATATTTCCTATCTTGTTTTGGGACCACTGGACCATGTGCGGAGATGGTGCCAGAATAAAAACACTAGAAAAGATTTGTTACAGATGGGATTCTGGTGCTTCGGCTTAGTCCAAAGCAGCTGTACTGGAATCTTTTCGATTTCTTTGGTTTTGAGACGCCTGATCTTGGCACGAATGAAGAGGTGCTCTTTACGAATATCAAAAACAACTGGGGGAACAACCTTTACACTGGGATTTGGCTTTGGAGAATAGCTTACGGCCGACTCCCGGTGAAATTAGTAAAATCACAATATAGTCCCCGACCTTGTGACTCCTTTTGCGAAGTATGTCATGTAGTTGAAACTGTGGGGCACCTCCTCTACCAGTGCAGCGCATTTGGTGAAAGCTGCTAAAAGTGCTTAGGATTCTGTTGTCTACTTTCTCTGAGGTGGTATTACTGCAGTTCCCCCCCCCACACACACACACCGGTGCAAAAAAAAAAAAAAAAAAATCTCATCAATGTTATAAAACATCACATATTGAAAGTATATAAAAACCATCTCCTCACTGAGGAAGATAGAATCTACCATCGAATTAAGAACTGCTTCTCCGCTGTTCTGTTCCTGGAGCAGGAAAGATACCTCTTGGGCGAAGAACGGTTCTGTGGGGGGGGCTGCGAAAGCCAATATCGAAGCGGTCCTGAGCCCTTTCTCCCACGCGAGATCTCCCCAATTTGTTCACTTGTTTTTATCAGTTTATTAGGTTTTGCAGGCTTTTATACTTTGTATATTGGTTTTAATTTTCTTTTTATCTGTTCACGCTTGTCATGTTTTCAGTGGATAATTTTTTTTCCTTTTTGAGACTTTACCTTTAATGAGTGAAAAGTCAAACGACCGTTTAAGAAGTATCCTATGAGTCAACAGCTAAAACTGGTCAACTGAGGCCTCTTTCTCTCCTCTATCACTATTTCGCCCTATCCTTTTATCTTCCTCTCTCTTTCTCTCTCTGCTAAATCTAAGCGCCACTTTTATGTTCAAAAAGCCAATGATGAGAGACTTGAACTAACGCATCATATGATCGTAGCATTAGGAGGAGATAGAAGATCCAACTTGGAAATTAATATAAACGTAAATTACATCTGAACGACAATTTCACGAAGCCGCAGAAATTTTGAAATCGAAATATCCGTGGAATGTTAATAAAAGCGGCAGTGACCAACCTACAAGTATATATAAAACACGCAATTCATTCCTGAACACGAAAATATCAAAAATATAAATCAGCACTTAAGATCACTTCAACAACGTAGAACCGCACATCGTAAACTAGCACGTATTCCATAAAGCAGTTATATCATACTTCACCTTCTACAAAACTTCTTAAACAAACGAACAAACTTTTCTCCTTGAGACATATTCCATATTCTTAAACAATTCGCGTGAACCCTCTACATCTCTTCGCAGTCTGTAATTCCTGTATTTATTTTGCACAACATCTTTCTCTTGCCCCTTTTCTAATACTTCCGTTGTGATCGCACAATTAAACCTTATCCTAATAGAGAACTTTGTAATATTCCAATTTCAAGTAGGTCTAATGTACTGACAGTCTTCTCTCATCCGCGTTGCACTTGAATCTTACAAGTATTTACCTTTAACGAGCGTTATTGCAATAGTTATTAAGGCGTCTTCCAGCGTTGGATATTAAGTTTCGGAACTGGCTTCGCTAAAATGACATTAGCAGTCCCTTTTTTTTTTATTATTTTCATTTTCTCTTCCTTTATCAGATATCTAGATGAGAGAAATAATAGACTGCGTTCCCATCCAGCAGTTTCGCTCCATTTAACTTTTGTATAAACTCTTTCGTTTCAATAATAAAGATGGTTCATTCTCTATATTGCTATTCTTTTAATAACAAACTCATTCTTAAAGCTTTGTTTTAATTACATTGTTTAAGTATGGTGCTCACATCGCTTGCAATCAAATCAACCAAATGTATGCCTTCCAGCAAATTCTTAGAGAATACACAACACTGTTTCTCTCTCTCGGATAATGTCTTAGATGGAACCTATAAAAGCTTTTGTCTTAGCCAGTATAGAAGGCAAATCGTAATCTGTGTTCTAATAAAGTAAAATTCCATTTCCATATACAATTAGGGAACTTAACAACGTAAAAAAATAACGACCACCCTAGTCGATTTTAAGTACCTCAAATGCCATCACAAAAGAAAGGTAGATCAAATAAAAAATCAATAAAAACTAACATGCATTTCATTGATTTCTTAATGCTCGATTGATGGTGCGATGCTTAGCCACCTGGCGGAGAAAAGGGGAATCACTTATAATGGTTATGACTGTTGGCTACATTCTTTTCGTGATAATCACCCAAGAAAGGGTGCAAATCTACAAGACAAGAGCTCTGGGAGGGAGATCTGTTCTATGGGCCAAATACTGTGTTCTCCACCCCAAGATGCTTCAGGCCTCCAATATACAGGATGGTTATACACCTGGTGAGTACACCATCATAATGCAATGAATGACTAGTTTATTAGATATACAACTTATCATTTGAATCCACTTTGTTTTTAGGAGATGTCATCACAACCTTATTGACTTTCAGTGAGGTACGATAGTCGATTCCAGACAATTGTCAGTATAAGAGAAAACTGCAGCAATACTGGTGTGTTAACGTATGAAATTTAGAGCAGTTGTTCTTAACCGGTGTTTCCCGGAACGCTTTTGTTCAGCGAAATGGTTACAAGTGTTCCGCCGGTGAAAGATGTCACCTGACACAGTTCTGAGTGTAATTGGCTACTCTGAATAAAAATGTCGACGGAATTATTTCCGTTATAACAGAACAATTAACAATATTGGAAGAAAAGATTTCAAGTTACTTTCCTTCCTTAAATACACACAATTAGGACTGGATACGAAATCCATTTGGCATAGTTAATACATCGAGTTGTGAATTTTCGTCACAAGAAGAAGAACAATTCGTTACCTTGTCAACGATCGTACTCTAAAAATGAAATTCTCTGAAATAACTCTTCAGGAATTTTGGATTTTCGTCCAAGCCGAATACCCAGCTCTCTCTCTCCACAAGGGCATTGAATATTTTGTTACAGTTTTCAACATCATATTTGTGTGAGCTCGGTTTCTCAATATTAATAATATAAAAACTTAAAAACATGAAAGACTTACTAATATAGACAACAGATGAAGGTAGCTATATCACGTGTTAGACCTGATATTGCTGAAATCTGCAAAAAGCCAACAAGCTCAAGTATCATTAAAATAAGTTCCATTTTTATAAAAGGCAAGTCCATGCATTTGTTTATTGTTAGTTTTATGACCCTAATGCTTTTGGTGTTCCCCAAATTTTTCTTAAAATCGGTCCAATTTTTATTGCATCTTCTACGAATCTCTTTAATTGAAAAGCGCCTCTATAGCTCAGTCCGGAAGGTGTTGGAGTATTTGTCCTTCAGTTGAAAATATCTGGATTCAAATTTTGTTTGGGATTCAAGAAAGTGTAATAAGGGATTTTCAAGTAAAGGTGAGTTACCGGTTCTCATTCGGAGGCGTAAGGGTTCTCTCGCTCTCGTAAAACAGGCAAGTATAAGTCACTAGTCTCGAAGGAAACTGAATGTCTGAAAATGGTTGCGTCCATCAGAAAACATTCAACTAACTGTTAGCCGGAGACAATTTGTTAATGCAAGACACTGATGGAGGATCATTGGAATTATCTAATCTGCCCACAATAGGTTAAATGGTAGCACAAATAATACAAAGCGGTTTGTAAAGAAACATATTATAAATCACACTTTTAAATGGCTGTTGCATTTTTTTTCTCAAACTACAATTTTTTTAACATCAAAATCATGCACGAAAAATTACAAAACTTATAGCATTAGGGCCTTGTGGGGGGGGGGGAAAGAAAGGACTCTGTTGACGTGTTTTTTGAACAGTGGAAGATAAACAGCTGAAATTAAACAAATATCACAGAATTTTTAAAAGCGAAAATACAAAATGTAATTTATAATGAACTAACTAAACTATTAATATTACATCCTTTACAAATAAAAATAATAATAATAATACAGCTTTATATAAGCCCAGAAGTTAAAATATCAATCGCTAAAAAAAATCAAAATGAATGTCCTTTAGAAGATCGAGAACATGCTATAGAGAACAGCTTATTGTTAAGCTTGTAAAGGACAAATCGATGCTAGCACAACTAGCGGAGAAAATCGGAATTATCATCTTATAAAATGGCTAAATTTCCAATTTGCTGAGGAGTGTTGTGTGAGTCATCACAACTAGTCACGTTTCGAATTTTTTTTAAAAAAATAATAATTAAAAAAAATGGAAAAAAAAATCTTTTCTATCTACGTCTGTCTAATTATAATATTTGTTAGAGTAAAATTTAATTAAGAATGTTCATTCGTTTGCCACCCTTTTTTTTATCTGATATAAAGCCATTAATTGCAACACTTCCAGAAATGATTAGCGTATTCTAATTAAAGGTTACATTGGAAAAAAAAACTTGTTTTCTTTTCCGGCAAAGCAGGAGAGAAACAAGAAATTGTTGTTGGCAATAGCCGATAACTAGGGTGACAGGAATATGGATAATGGAAGAAGAAGAAGAGACCATAATTAGTTACCATTAATAAGAAATGCCATTAGATAGAAAAACTGTTTCAATGTGCTTCTCAGAGGCCCACCACATTACATAAAGGAACGTGTTAAGCAGACATTAGGAACCCCATTAATATTGGTAGAAATCGGGATGTCTGCCACGTTCGACGGACATCTATTATTAATTGATGCAATAGTCACCCAAAAAAAACTAATTAAGTTATTCCACTGTGCACTTTTTTTTTTACATGCCCCCTTTTATCTCGTGTTCCGACTTAAAACACGCTTAATTATAACTAATCTCACACTGTGCGTATTTTGTTAGTGCAATCCGTTCTCTGGTGTCCCTTTTTGTCGTTAGGATATTGCTAGAATTGGTGTAAAATAAGTGAGAGAAATGCGTTCGCCTCTTTACATTAACTCTTAATGTAAAGAGGCGAACGTGTTCTTTAATCTGCAGTTTATCTTATAAGGTAGTAGTTATTTGAAATAAATAATTGGATGTTTTTTTTTTTTTTTCATTCAGGCATTTTAACACGTTATAAACAATGGAGACAAACGACAGAGACACGTAATTATTGGTAGATTTTTATTTGTACATTGTTGAGTTTGTCCAATTCAGGTATCGTCTGCTTTTGTTTCATGTTTTTTTTTTTTTAAATCGCCCATTGTTGAGTTTTTTTAACAAGTTAATAATCATCTGCTTTTGTTTAGTAGATGTTTATTCGTACATTGTTGAGTTTATGATAATTCATTTATCGTCTGGTTTTGTTTAATGCATTGTTCAGTTCATGGCAATTCAAGTATCGTCTGCTTTTGTTTAATACATTGTTGAGTTCATGACAATTCAGGTATCGTCTGCTTTTGTTTATGTTTATTCGTACATAGTGGACTTCATGAAAATTCATATATCGTCTGCTTTTGTTTCATAGATTTGTTTTCGTACATTGTTGAGTTTATGGCAATACAGGCATCGTCTGCGTTTATTTAATAGATGTTTATTCGTATTAAGTTTGTGAAAAATCACAAACTCAATCCATATCGTTTGTCTGCTTTTTATAATAGATGATTACTGCTGAGTTTAACAATTCAGCTATCGTCTGCTTTTGTTTAAATGTTTATTCGTACGTTATTGAGTTTATGATAATTCAGCTATCGTCTGCTTCTGTTTAAATGTTTATTCGTACATTGCTGAGTTTATGATAATTCAGCTATCGTCTGCTTCTGTTTAAATGTTTATTCGTACATTGCTGAGTTTATGATAATTCAGCTATCGTCTGCTTCTGTTTAATAGATGATTACTTGTATATTGTTGACTTTATGACAATTCACGTATCGTCTGCTTCTGTTTAATAGATGTTTATTCGTACATTGTTGAGTTTATGACAATTCAGCTATCGTCTGCTTCTGTTTAATAGATGTTTATTCGTACATTGTTGAGTTTATGATAATTCAGCTATCGTCTGTTTCTGTTTAATAGATGATTACTTGTATATTGTTGAGTTTATGACAATTCACGTACCGTCTGCTTCTGTTTAATAGATGTTTATTCGTACATTGTTGAGCTTATGATAATTCAGCTATCGTCTGCTTTCGTTTCATAGATTTTTTCGTACCTTGTTAAATTTATGACAATACAGGTATCGCATGCCTTTATTTAATAGAGGTTTATTCGTATTGAGTTTATGACAATACACAAACTCGATCTATATCGCTTGTTTGCTTTTATAATAGATGATTACTTGTATATTGTTGAGTTTATGACAATTCACGTATCGTCTGCTTTTGTTTCATAGATTTCTTTTTTTCGCACACTGTTGAGTTTATGATAATTCCGGTATCGTCTGCTTCTGTTTTTTTAGATGTTTATTGGCACATTGTTGATTCAGGTATCGTCTGCTTGTTTAATATGTTTATTCGTGCATTGTTGAGTTTATTCGTGGATGATGAACTTCAGTCATACACAATATGTAGAATTTACTGAATTTGGAAGAAATATATGATGAGAAGGTTATGTTAGAAGGGATAAAAACGTCTTGTTATAACACAGCGGTTTTTGTTTTCTTAAGATTGCTTCAGCAAGCTAAACTTTTTGCTTGTCTCGTTTGGCCAAAGTCCAATTGTGTTTTCTTTGCTTTCTTTTTTTTTTTGGATATATTTCCTTGGACCGTATACAACAGCTGAAAAATCATCTTATTGGATTATGATAAAAGTAACAAGTGTACTTTCTAACAATTGAGCTAATTCCGCTTACCAGTTTGTTATCGTAGCAGCTGGAAAGAAGAAAAAAGGAATTAAAACAAAAAACATTACACACGTTGTAAAGAGAATCACATGTCTGTAAATGGACATCCAGATGCTCGCACTGAGCAAGTAATGTTTTCTCCATTAAACAATTTCACTTAAATGATTAAACATCGTAATAATAGTTCGATAGCAGTGTGTAATAGTGGACAATTAGCTACTCTTTATTGAATGTGGTTTCTTTTGTGAACCGTCAAATTGGCCTACATTACATCAGAGGCTAATGCCAATACGAACAAACTACGGCTTTCATATGGATACTAGTGCCATCTAGTGTAGATGTTAGGTACTAAAGAAGAGTTGGAGAAATTATTATCAGAATAAGGAAAGGCAGTATAGTTTTTACCGAGCCGCTAATTAAGCCTCACCTTTTACTTAAACTAATTTAATATTTTTTGAGAATATTAATTATACAGATACTTCGATAATAATAACGTATTGTTTTTCATACCGATCGTTGATTATCACTTTAGAAAACCTCTGACAGCGCGAAAAATACAATACATATTAAACCGTGGGATTTCTGAAAATCATGTAAAAGGTAAACGAAACTGAAATCGAATCGTTAGCCTAAGGCTAAATACTAAACTGAAATGAGATTTAAAAGGAATTTAAGATATTAACAAGAAACTAATATAATTAATTGTTATCTTTAGACGAATAAATGAATTAAGTTTAAGGCTAACAATTGAATTAATCTTAAAGCTAATAATTAAATTAATTTTAGATGACTTTTAAGTAATTTAAAGTCGGGGGAACTCGCAGCGAACGATCACTACAATCGCTATTTCTTTATTTGTCTTTCTTTTGTTTCTCTCGTTCTTTATTTCGTTGTTTGTTTTTCCTCTCTCCCTCTCTCTCTCTCTCTCTCTCTCTCTCTCTCTCTATGTAAAAATCCTGGAATAAAGAGTTAACACAAAGGACACTGAATACCTTTAATTCGAAATGGTGTAGCACTCAGTTTTTGCTAGACACCTTTAATCTCACCCCGAAATTTGGCTCCTGTCCAACAGTGGTGAAGAGATTAGACATCTAATTACACACCTCAAGAAATGCTCTGTCATAAATAAAAAAAAAAAAAAAAAAAAAAAAAAAGAGGAAAGGTTGAAGGAAATACTCCACCCCAAGACACACGCTACCACTACATTTGATATCGTTCATAAAAGAAGCTGATATTTTATTTAAATGCATCCACCATTTGCTTAATAGTCATCGCTTAAAGAGTAAATAATTCCCTTTATTTAAATGACCTATTAAATAGTAGACGGTGCTGCCACCACGAGCTCTAGACACCTACCGTGTACTCTTAAGACTAATTTATTATTAACCTTCCCCATTGGGAGTCTACCTCCCCTTTAAACCGGTGCTCTATCTTCCGTTTCAAGATTGCACCTATGTTAAGTAATAGTAGAAAAATACATAGTTACCGGGAGCGGCACATCACAAGCTGTTGTGGGCTTTTCGGGTGAATGATGCTAATGAAATAAAGGCAGAGATAAAGAGAACAAATGCATTTATGCCCGTAACTTCACTCAGACAAATTAGTGTGGCCATTAAATGGATTAGGAGGCTCTTTTAATCGGTTTTTCCTTATAACAAGAGGTAGTGCTATCGCATTAGCTCTGGTTAGCCTCATTGACCAGCAGAACACCTACATACTTTGAGCCATTGGTACTGTTTATAAATGCTACGTCTGTCTGTAGCCCGGATATAAATTAGTTTTGGAGTCTGTAGACACGCGCGCACACACACAAAGAAAACTTAAACAACCAACTGTCCGCTTTGCAGTAGGTGGGTTTTGTAATCAGCTAATGACGTTAACGTTGTCATGGTAACGGGCACTTGCTGAGCTTTATTAAGAACTCATCCCAATTGTTTTCATTTGTATGGAAGAGCTGAAGTGGTTTCCTCATCAAAGATTCTCTTTATTGTTTGTCGCTATATCGCAAACTGCAGTAGGTAAAATAAATTCTTAATTGTTATGGTTTCAACCATTTGTCGAGTTTACATAACATTGTTAGAGAGATCTCTATTGTTGGTCGTTTTCAAACTGCTATTCTTGATAGCGTGTTAGGCTGCTTTGATTGTTTATCTTTATCAAATAGATGAAAGCCGTTATTAACAATGATGAAAGAGAGTGGATTTGTTAAACAATGCAATTGAGTTTATGGCATCAATTCTTATTGTCGTAAATCAATAATCATCGAGCGATCTAGATACGTATCAAAGAAAAAAATAAACTATATTGTTGAAGTTTTAGGAACTTTATCTAACGTCTATTGTTTCGAAAAAGAAAGAAAAAAAAATCAAAAGAAAAAAAGAAACTTTGTTTAAAGAAAATTTTTTTGTTCTTTTTTTCTTCTTTACAGTCTCCGGAGTTTTTCGCCAAGTTTTAGGAGCCGTATAAATCTCCGATGGGTGGATAATAGCGTTAAGTTTGAAACGGCTTTATATAATTAAGTTAACGATGAGAAAGCTTTTTTTTTTAAAGATAAATAAAACTAGAAATGAAAGTCCTTCCCCTAAAGTTTAAACCATTTCTTGTGAAATCGTTCGTTGTGCTTATAACACAGGTGTCGATTTTGGGAGTAGTCAACAAACAGATTGACAGGTTTAAGTTCTTTCTTCGAAAAACAATTTGTCTCCACTAACAAAATCCCCTTTTCTTGAAATTTTTGGCCTTCGCTATTGCCGTATCTCATCTAATCCACGAGGGTTAACAGTTTTTTTTTTTTTTAACCCATTCTCTTTCCTTTAGTTTTTCTACAATTTCTTTTTTAAACTTTGGATCGAACTGCTTTTAAAAAGATCAACAACAAATCCGGAAGATATTAAAAAACGTTGAAAACCATAATAAATTAAAGAAGAGTTGAAATAGTCATCTACAAAACAAATAAAGCGGGACTTGGGTGATAACGTATTTTCTTAATGGCCGTATCACTGAAGGTCATTTGAAGGTTAAAAAAAAAAGGGCTCTTATATTCCCCTCCACTTAATGATATATTAACCGATAGCATCGTTATCAAAGTAATAAACAAAACAAAATCAGATATAAAATTTCTCCATCACCTTATCTCTACAACCTAGTTAATCCCTGTTAATGACAATAGAGGGCATTACAGGTCGTTGAATTTCTAGGTTGACGATAATTACCCTAATTAAATCTACATGCGAAAATGACTGTGGTTTGGATGACAATAATATTTTACCTTACAAAAACAGCTTTTTCCACCAATAACTGCTACTATCTCTCATTCAAACGGGTTTAAAAGACTCAAGATCTTGCGGTCATTCAACTGTGATATCTTTCTTAATACTGGAGATTTTTTTGTATTTTTTTCCCCTTTTAATGTTGTGCTTTATTCGTTTTTCTCTCTCTTTCTCTCATCACACACACACACACACACACACACACACACACACACACACACACACACACACACACACACACACACACACACACACACACACACACACACACACACCGAACGAAGGTTCTCATAGTTATCCATTGTATTCTGCTAATGAGTACTCGATGTGTTTGTTGTAATTAGCAGAGACGCATAGAGTCCTAATGACTAATTGTAGCACTTAAAGAAGCGAAGAGGAGAATTTTCGAAGACCCCCTTGGGAGCCTTTTAGATTACAATTGGATGGGATTAGTGCGACTGCGACGTATAAATCTTTTTTTTTTCCCCTTCGCGCCGAGACAAAGATTAAATAATGACTCGTTTATAAAACAAATATAAAGATCTTCAATTAATAATTTGAAAACGTTAAGAAATGAGCAAAGAGGATGTCTCAGTTTTAAATGCGATGGTTGAATATTGGGAGGTTTCCCACCTCGTAATGACAGCATTTCATTTTCATTGCAATGTCTAGAATTTCTATTCAAAGAAATTAAGAAAACATTTCAATTACATAACAAAAAAAACCTTCTATATGTATAATATTGTATTTTTGGAATTATATAAATAAAAAAATCAAATAAATTACTTAATATGTAAGAAATTTAAATATTGACTCATTTTCTTGGTCAACTATATTTGTGTCTCAACTGATCAGTAGCACATAACAGATAATGTTTGGACGTCACAAATTAAAAAAAAAAAAAATCAATTCGCCTAACGTGGGGCTCGGACCCACGACCCCCAGATTAAGAGTCTTGTGCTCTACCTACTGAGTATATTTATTAATCCAAAGCATCTATATACATTCAGAATAAATATACATACAATATGTATATAGCATGCTTTTCATAGACACATGCTAGGTTGAAATAGACACATGCTTAGTGTCTATTTCCACCTAGACTACTTTACCATTCTTTGGGTAGTTATTTTACATATCATACATATTCTTTACATATAATTACTTTAAAATTTTGCAGTACATCATTACATGGTTTATTCCGCCATTATTATCTTTTTTGGATTGCAACTCAGTATATACATATGCAGTGTTGCTTTAACATAAAAGAGAGGGTTACATTTTGGCAGAGAGTTGAGATTACCCAGCTGATCAGTAGAGTGTCGTCACACTCTTCCACTACATAGGCTGTCATTGATATTTTTGATACATAAAACTAAACTACAACCTCTATAGTTGACCAATATTATGCACAAAAATCGTTTTGATTCACTGGAGTGTCATGTCGCTAAAACCTTCGTGTGGACGAATGCGGAGTCATATAAATGGACATTAATCATAATAGAAAAAGGGTCGTATGAGCGAATCGCCGCAAAACCGGGTATCACTGTATATTGATGCACGTAAAAGAATTTTAAAAAAATTCTGGAAATATTCAGTTCACTAATGTTATTCACTAACATCGTTTTATTTATTTTTAAGTGGATAATTTTAGCAGGGCAGGGCTGTATTTATTGTTATTTTTTGGTATCGTGTTTTTATGTGTTCTTTTGGTTTAATTGATTGTTATGTATAAGCTAACATTTTCATTATCTATTTTTATTGTTATTTTATCATTACCTAGAATCATAGATTGAAAGAGCTTAAATTTTGACGTCAGTAGACGTAGTGTGAGTGTATTTAAAAACATTAACAGCTGGTGTGCGTGATATGTACCTCCCTCCATGAGTCTCTGATCCTGTAAGTCTCTAATAATAATAATAATAAAGTTATGGATATATAGAATATTCTGAAACGTTTCCCAAATAAATTATGGTATATATATAATTATTCTACGTTTATTTCATAGAAAAAACTCATGATATGTACGTGGGTGTGCGTGTATCTTACAGCCGAAGAGAAAGGTCTCAAATTGTTTGTAGACGGACACTAACTTTAACATGATTTTTTTTCGCTTTGAGCTCACCCCCCTCCCCCAGAATAATTTCCATTCTACGTAAGACTGATGTTAGTTTATCTAAATTCGTGTATTAGTTTGAATCTACTCGATATATACAAATAAGTAGGCTTATCTAAACACCGATATACGCGAAGCCCGGCTAGCTCAGTCGGTAGAGCACGAGACTCTTAATCTCGGGGTCGTGGGTTCGAGCCCCACGTTGGGCGTAATTTTTTTTTTTCTTCCTTATTTACCTAGAAGCTTGCGCGCAGATTTATTAATCTGGATTTAAAAAAGAGGAAGTTATATCGGAAAGGATCCAAAAACGCTTAACTAAAGTAGTTTCTGTTCTCTGTAATGTGGAGTATGAAAGCAAATTGAGGAAATGCAGTTTGCCTAGTCAACTGGTGGTGGTGGTGATGGGGGGGGGAATATGATTGAGCCATATAAGTCGATAAGAGAGTTTTACCAGATTAATGTGTAGAAAAAGCTTTACGGAGAATGCAGAAGAGATGGGGGAGAGAGGGGGGGGGGGGAAGAGAACGAAGCCAACCGCTCTTGCAAGCTGTATAAGGAGGGTGTGAGTGTGGTGAGTTTGATTAGCATTGCGTCTGACAGGATCTCCTGTAAGGAGTCTTTTGACTCCATGTAGGTCCGATGACAATAATAAGAATAAGAATATTTATTATTAGGATGTGGGTCATATGTTTCCAATAAAGGAGAAGTCGAAAAGGCCCTTTCCAAACAGTCTTTACCCTTGGTAAGGTAACTGCTGCGTAAAAAACGTACTCGCTTTTACTACATATAAAGTATTGTCGCATATGAATCATTCGTATAAATTCTTGATTTTGCATTTACCATGGCGTAATGAATATTTGTCGGGTGGAGAGGAGGAAAAAGCTAAGGTAAATAGATCTACACATAAAAATATCCAACCCTACTGAAATACTAGAAGGTGATGAGAACCCACAATGCTATTTTTCCCAAATGACAACACACTGACATTTATCTCTGCATTTGCGCATCTTGCTATCTCAGGTAATCCACATGCCAACTATGCATCAGCTTAACTTAGATATTTCAATACGGAAAAGAAAGAAAGTAAAAAAAAAAAAAAAAAAAACCTGTAAAGAATCTGAAAACCACATTCGCTAATGAATGTAGTGATACAAGTCGAAAGGCAAAAAAATAAACAAAAAAAAGTAAAAAGAAAAAAAAAAGGGGGGATAAAAAGAAAGAAAACTCTTCCCCGAGGTGGCAAAGACATCGAATGGGAAAAAAAGGCACAGAAAAAGAGCTTTTACTGCAAGGGGAACATGCTAAACCAATAACCAGCCGCAGTTATTATAACAAAAACTTTGGCAGCGTCTTTGAATTTCGATAAGTCGCCTGTCAGGATGGCTGAGCTAGAATGATTGATTTCCCGGAAGCTTGAGGGAAGTGGCAATTTTGAAAGTAATCGCCAACTCCACGTGCTGGGCAGTCCTCCCTGTATCTGTAAGGAGGTAAAAAGAGCCCCCCTGGGGATTCCGATCAAGTCTTTGCTCAGCGAGCAGACTGCACACACTAATCAGACGAGTCAGCGAAGGTTAGATGTTGTAAATCCTACGGAATGCGATCGTAGGGGAACAACAGAAAATGACCCTCATTATCAGTAAGACTCCACGGCTATAGACTCGTTGAGAAATGCAGCCAGCTGCTCTGTCAATGCTCTAGTCTACACTGTAGCAGAGTTTCTCGTGAAAAGATATTTCTAACGGACACGTATCTACTCGACGAACACCCTGTCCCTAAGGATCTTTCTGTTAAATTGTATTGCATTAAGATATCCCCATTTCCCAATAGCAGTCTGATTTAACGAAGGACCCATTAGCGAGAATTTAAAAGCATTTCATGAACTAATTGATTCGTTATTGCGTGCTCGAGGTTTCAAGCATTTCTAAAGGCTGTAACTCACAGAACCGGAAATCTCGCATTCATTATAAACTTTGTTAAAATATTACATTATTCAAACATAAGCATAAATTGTAAAAGGAGAAGTAAAATAGTAAAAAAAAAAAAATTAAATTTACTGACTTATTTGATGGGAAAAGAGTTCGCTGGAGAACAAAATTTGCAATTAATAATATAATTAATTGCAAATAACGGACCATTCAACTCTTTCATTTAGATGTTTTATCCATATATATGTTATATTATATTATTATATATTATATGTTTATATATATGTTATATTATCCATATCTATGTTATATTATATTATATATATATACGTTATATTATCCATACCTATGAATGGCGATGTCATACCGCGAGAAAACGAAGAACAAAGACCAGATACCATAGAAATGTAACGACGCACATCAAGGTAAGCCGCTTCCGGATCCTAAAATTACAGATAATTTTGACTCATTTAAACTCATGGTGAAAGACTTATTAAATGCACACATGGAACAAATTAACAAAAAATTCGAGGAGTGTGAACATTACATACAGTTCAATAACGAGACCTCTGAAGAAATGTTAGGAACCGTGCGAGAAATAAAGACGAAATTAACGGTAGCGATAGAAACGCAAGAAACACTCCAACGCAAAAATCAAGAATTGCGGAAAGAAGTAAACACACTCAAGTGTCAAATGGAGCACATGCTACAAAAAGAAAGAAAAAAAAAGAACTTCAAATTGAGGGAATAACGAAAGAAAATACAGAAGACTTAAGCAACATAATGCAACTGATCGGCAGCAAAATTGGAATTCAAATCGCAACCACAGATATCACCTATATCAACCGAGGTCCACAAAAAAATAAAGAGAGACCGCCACCAATCATCGCTCGTTTTACCAACAGAAATCTGAGAGACTCCATTCTTACAGCAAGCAAGAAAACAAGGCCGACAACAACGATCCTAACTGATAAGAAACTCCCAACACCAATCTATATAACGGAACACTGGACCCCATACTTCAAAAATCTTCTATACCAGGCAAGGAAGACAAAAACAGAGAAAAACTACACGTTCCTGTGGACGAAGAATTCCCAGATATTTTTGAGAAAGAATGAAAACACTCGAGTATACATAATTACAAGTGAATCCGACCTTACACAGCCTACCAATATAAAACACTAACTTTTCACATCCTTCAGAATAAGATTAGAACTCATTTAAAAACTATATAATGGAGATCTCAAACATAGGCGAACATATCCAATCAGACAACGTAAACTTCAAGATCTTTGACTTTTTGAAGAAATGGTCAGACAACATTTCCACCAACACCAACTTCACTATCATACACACAAACATAAGAAGTATAAAAAAACACTGGCTTACATTGATAACACAGCTCAATTATACCATGATAAACATAGATGCCCTAATATTGACCGAAGTTGCAATAAACGACACAGAAATTTACACATACAACATAAATAATTATCAAACCTACAACTTATGTAGACCAAATAAAAGAGGAGGTGGCATTGTGGCATTTATCAAAGAAAAATACAATGTGATAGAAAAACAAACTCACTTCGAACATGCAGAAACACTAATTTTGGAACTCACAAATAGCCACAATAGTATCAAATACACAATAAACACAATATACAGACCCCCCAGATAATAATCCACTCAATTTTCTTCACGAGTTAGAAACATGGCTAAGCGGCATCGAACCGCGTACAACACACAGGCTCATCCTAATAGGAGACATTAACATAAATACTCTTGACTACGCTTCTTCAACCACTAACACATGTCTTGATATACTAAGTCAGTACCATTAACTCCCCAACAAGAGAAGAAATACTCAATAACTCACTAACATAATCATGCATTGATCATATCAGCATACGGGCTCCCATCCATACATATACATCATCAGTAATTAACGTAAAAATTGCCGATCACTACTTTGTCTCAACTTCGTTTTATTACGTTTCCTACCTCCCCTCCCACCGCCACAAAAGTCGACAAAACTCGATCATACTAAAGAGCATTGTCGATAACCAAGTAAAAAATACAGACTGGAATTCCCTACGTAAAATAAACGATCCTGTAACATTATACGAGAATTTTCAACTAAAGTTCACAGAAATATACAAAAAAGCAGCAAAACCTACACAAACGAGGCGACAAACAGACAACAATCCATGGATAAATGACGACATACTAAATACTATTACTGTAAAAGAAAATCTATGGAAAAAACTTAAAAAGTCACCCAGTAACACACATTTACAAACCTTATACAAAAACACAAGAAATAAATTAACAACAAAAATTCGTAGGGCAAAAAGACGCTACTACTTCCAAAAATTCATGGAATATAATGACAACATTAAGCAAACATGGGCTACACTCAACGAATTAGTAACCCGAAAAAAGAAAACTTCAGCAGAAGATTTTTTGCAAAAAGATTCGGTCAGGACACAAACCAAGAGGAACTAGCAGACTCATTCAACCATGCTTTCACAAATAACATCACACAACTCAAAAAAAGACAAACTACCAACGATCAACAAAAAATACCGACACAAAGTCAACGACAAACGATGTATTTTCCACCCATAACAAAACAGGAACTGAAAGAAGCAATCCTACAACTAAAACCAAAGACCACTCCAGGAATAGGCAAAATAAGACTCATAGACCTTATAACACACTTTGAACAAATAAATCCAATACTTTTGAAACTCGTGAACATAATATTCGACACTGGCATTATTCCACAACAACTAAAAACTGCAGTAATTACGCCAATATACAAACACGACAAAAGAAACGATACTCAGAACTACAGACCAATAGCTAAACTACCAGTCATCTCAAAAATTCTAGAAAAAATAACACACACCAGACTACAGAACTATTTACAGAAGTACAACATCTCACAAAACCAATATGGCTTTCAGAAAACAAAAAGCACTATTACTTTATTAGAAGACATCGCCGACACAATAAACAAAGCTCTCGACAAAAACAAGTACGCCGTCCTTATACTGTTGGACCTAACCAAAGCATTTGACACACTTGAACATGACATACTACTCACCAAACTATACTCAATAGGTATAAGAGGAACACTGCATACATGGTTCAAGAACTACCTTTCAAACAGAACACAAGTAACAAAAATAGGTACATGTCACAGTCGGAGTATACAAGTAAAACACGGTGTACATCAAGGTGCCATATTATCACCCACTCTATTCAACATATACATTAACGATGTTCATAACATATCCATAAGAAGTCAAATATTTCAATAAGCAGATGACACTGCACTACTAGCAATCCACACAGACATCAACTCAGCTCTCTGCAAAGCACAACAAGACCTAAACGAAATCACAACATACTTCCACCAAAACGCAATTCTAATCAACGGCACCAAAACATAGATGTTGATAATACACAACCCAAGAATCATACGCCCTGCATCACTATCGATACATTGTCACACATACCGCTGCATTAACAACAAAAATACCTGCTGATGTTCCGAAATCAAACCTGTAACACACGCAAAATACCTCGGTCTCTATATAGATTCCCACCTAAAATGGACAAAACTTATAGAATACCTACACACCAAACTCCGGATCATCGCAACAAAACTGTTCCAAGTTAAAGACATTATTCCACCCAACATAAAAAAAAAAAAAAAACATCTATATCACGGTATCTGCGAATCCCTACTCAGATACGGAATAACAGTATATGCAAAGACATCAAACAGCCACCTAACAAAATTAGAAGCATTACACAGGAAAATTGCATACGTGTAAGGTGTCCAAATCAACAGTGATTTGGACACCTTACACGCAACAACCAATATCCGACCAACATATGGCGACACACAGAATTCTGAGCATTAAAAAGCTGAAACACTACATGACATTAACAAGGAATTACTTCAACATCACCTATCGAAACAACAGAGACATATATCGTATAACACGACCTACAACAACTCTCTACATCCCCACACCCTTCAACAACTCATACGGTTCTTTTGTGAGATCACATCAGATACCCGCGCAACTCAACAAAGAAAGTTAAAACACGAAGTCGGCCGATATCAAGTTGCAGCAAAAAATGCAGAAACAAAGGAAAAACTACTAGAAGGCATTGAGTGCCAGGGGAAAACCATCTACCCCTTTTTAGTAGGCCATAAAGATTTAGCAACCCTTAAGACACTAAAGATAGATTGGTTCCCTCTAGAATATCTCGAGGGGGGAAACTGAAGTAATAAAGAAAGTATTTGCGACATGGGGAGATGCATGCGATATCCAAATCGCCAATGACACCGATTTCCCTAACTGGAAGGCCGGAGAAGTAACTTTCCGGATGAATATGAAGAAAGAAGTGTCCGACTTTGTGTTTTTAGGCTCTGCCAGGGTAGTAGTTAACTACCCTGGGGTAAGGAAGCGATGCTTTCGGTGTGGATCACTCGAGCACCTAAGACTGCCCCAAGAACAAGTGCAGGATCTGCATGGCGGCCGGACATGCCTAGCTAAGTGTGAAACCTTGCCTGAAATGTGAAACACAACCCACAAAGTAGACGTTTGTCCAAACAGGACACAGGCAGAAAGAATAGGAGGCGCCATATCGCCAGCCCCAACAACCACTCCAGTAAATAGTCCTGAACCCACAAAACAGGACTTTCCAGCTACAGCAAAACAGCAGAAGAGCCTCAAACAACGGAGTTAGAAGATTTTCCAGTCCTCCAATCCCCAGCTATCGTCACAGTTACAAAAGGAAATCAGCCCACCACTAGGAACAACGCAGAAGGGAAAACAAGTTCGATGATTAATCCACACAGGAGGGGGTAGACCCGAGAACCTGAGCAGCGAAGGCTTACTGCGAGGCGGTGCAGCTCCCTGTGGGCTGTATCACTCGGGCCAGGCTCTTTCCCCACACTTTCATGTCTAAATTTTGCAATTCACTCATTCTTTTTTTTTTGTTTGTGTGATTTCTCGTGCTATATCCCAGTTCTGTTCTTCGTTCATTTGTGTGTTCTCTTTGTATTTGTTTTTGCCTCTTTCGTCGGTCAGACATCTGAAGATGGCTGGCCGACGAGAGCTGTGAGAACGGATGTAGGGAGATGATGTCGGAGATCTGCTAGGCCACAGACCTGTTAATAGGTTATGCGTGGCCAAGCAAGGGTCGACTGAGGCCTCTTTAATACCTACTACTATCCTCTGTACCTTTTTCTCTTCCTCTCTCCCTATCTGCTGACCCTCAGCACAACTTTTAGATTCCACAGGCCGGTGATGAAAGATATGAACTCCCATATCTACTAATGTCAATAATTCTGAGCTGTGCAGTCCAGGTGTTTGGTGAAATATGTGGAAAGATTAGAGAGCAGAATTTTGGGTGGTGGAATAATAATGTGCAAGAAGCAGTGAAGGCAAAGAAGAAATGATATGAGTCAAGAGTGGAAGAGAACAGAGAAAGAGAGAAAGCGAGATGCCAAGAGAATTGTTGCGAAGGCATTGGCGTATCAAGATCTTTATGATCAATTAGAAACAAAGGAAGGACAGAGCAAAATTTATCAACTGGCAAAATGTAGAAATAAGGCATCAAACGACATCTTACACCTGAGACAGATCAAAGACTTCGAAGGAAGAGTATTAAGGAAGGATATGGATAAAAGAAACTGATGGAGAATATACTTTGAATGGCTTTTGAACGAGGAAAATGCGAGGACTCACAGAGAAGATGAGCAGCCTTATGAGGAGGATGGTGCAGAACATTAGTAGAGTGGAAGTTGAGGATGCTGTAAAGAGGATGAAGAATTGAAAATCGGTGGGCCCCTGACAGGATCCCAGTGGAGGCATGGAAGACATTTGGGGAAGAGGACATTGATCTGCTGTAGGATCTGTTCATTAAAGTTTATCAGTCCCCATCTACAAGGATGCACAAGACTGTAAGCATTACAGAGGAATAAGGTTGATGTCCCACACAATAAAAATCCTAGAAAGGGTTCTTGATGGAAGACTGAGAGAGAAGGTGGAGATTTCAAAGGAGCAATTTGGCTTCATGGCAGGTCGATCGACGACAGATGCTTATATTTCAATAAAAAATTTAATGAACAGAATTTTCGGTCGTGCCTTATAACTATTTTCAATGCAGATTTATGGTTGAAAAAAAAATTTAAGAAAGCGTAACGATGATAAATGTACGAGAGCTCGCTTATTAATACTATTATAGTATAATAATAGTAATAATAATAGTAATAATAATAATAATAATAATAATAATAATAATAATAATAATAATAATAATAATAATAATAATAATAATAATAAACCACAGCTGCAAGGTGCATTTAGCATGAGGACATCCCAAAACCGAAAATGTCAGGCAGTCATTTCTTATTTAAATTCAGCAGATGAATAAGAACTTCACAGCTCTCTCTTTAAACAATCTTTCAGTTTTTTTTTCTCTTAAAATGCTTTTTTTATGCGAGTTCACGCTAAATATCTTTACTCGGGTCCAATGAACCTTTAATATGCAACAGTTGCTGTTGCAAAAGATCTTCAATAGAAATTAAAGTATGCGTGCCAACATTCTGAAAGCGTCAGACTTTTGAGAAGGATGATGATGATGGTGATAAGAAGTGACATAGATGAAAGAATGTGTTCTTTCTTTCTGAAGCCTGAAAACTGCAGACTTTCATCAGGCCATCTTAAAATAATAACATATAGGAAATAAAGGCTATTGTCGAATTCCACTTAAAGTGATTTTGATTTTTGGACAGATAGCGAATCACTATTCAGAAGAGGCTAGAACAGAAGAGGCGAGAAGAATAAATAAAACCATATTAGACTGCCAAAAGAAAAATCGTCAATTCTAACTGCAACTCAACTAGAGAAATATTTTCTCTCTTTTTTTTTTTTAGTTGAACTTTGGCAACCTAGAACTCACAATAATAAACAGCGAAATACGAATTAGGGTTTGAAATAACAAGATGATAGCAGTTGTCTACCGTACTGCTATCATCGAAATGTAAATCATCGGTAATTCATCGATGATGGATAAGTATGGAAACCGGCTGCCCACCGATTTCCAAAACTTTGTTACAGCTGAAAGAGAGTCTGTCTAACCCTTTTTTAGAATAAAAGGCGTTAGAGGATTTGTCGTATACGTATTTAATTTAATAAAAGAAAGTTCTTTTATTTCTTTAATTAAAAATATAACAATAAAATTATGTTATTTTTTCTTTAATTTATCTTTATTATGTAATAATAAAATAAATAATTTTCCTATTGAATGCTATCTTTTATTTATTGATTAATAAAATAATAATAAGTTTCTCATTTAATTGAAAGTATTAAAAATAAACTATTATTAATAAAAAAATATAATTTTTGTAGATATTCTATTGCCTTGTGAATCAAAATGTATATGGCGAAACAGTCATTCGGTGAATTATATAGAACAGGGGTCTCCAAACTACGACCCGCGGGTCAGATGCCGCCCGTGATATGATTTTATCCGGCCCGCCAATTGGACTAATTTTTCAATAAGAATCCGCAAAAAAAAAAAAAAAAAAAAGGGTGTTGATAGTTTTCCAATGCATTAATTAAAATTGTGTTCAAAATATATTCCCGAACCGCAAACAGTAACCTTAATCCAAGTTACGGTCTGACTGACTGTAAAAGGTCGGTTAAAATTAACTAAAGAAGAAAAAAAAAATTGAATTTTACAAAATTTTACTTGCAAATTTGAAGAAATTTGCTTGTAAATTTATCTATAATTTTGGGACAATGTATCTTTGCGAATCTTAGCAGATCGATGCCCTCTTCATTCGGGAACGAACTTTTTCCCGAAAAAGTTTCATAATTCTATATTTTAATGTATAAATGAGCTACTAAAATTCACATTTTATCACAAATTATAATTTGTGATAAAAATACGAGAATTTGCTGATAGTGTTCGTTGTCATTAATATACGATAATTTAATCTCACATACTCTGTAATCAGTTTTTATCTGCTTTCAATAAAACTCATATGTCTGGTTCTAGAGTTTTTTTTTTTTTTTTTTTTTTTTTTTTTTTACTACGGCCCACTGAAGTACCCAATATGGCACTCACGGCGAAAAGTTTGGAGACCACTGGTTCAGAATAATGATTTATATTGTAATATATTTATGTAAATAGCACATTATAACAGACATATAATATCACAGTTATTTACTATTCCCACTTTTCAATAAAATGTCATGCTAATCTCGATGTAGGCGGCTAAGCCGCACTCCCAGTTGAAATAAATCACCACATATCGCTAGACAAATGTACTTCTTAATTAAAAAAAAAAAAAAAACAGTTGCGAGCTAAATTTCATAATTCTATATTTTAATGTATAAATGAGCTACTAAAAAATTAAAAAAGTAGTGCTCGCTCACTAGATAGACATCCCACTTCCAAAAAAAAAAAAAAAAAAAAAAGCTCACCATTGTTGCAATATGTTTATTATTACGTATTTATATTGTTATGACTGGTGAGAACTACAGCGCCACTTAGTTGAAGCGGGCACAACGAGAACTAATATACATAGCGAAATGTATTTTTTTTTCAACTTTTTTTTTTCTTATAATTAACCAGTTTCTAATATTTTATTTCATTCTTTCATAATAAAGACTACACAGAAGGCTAAAGTAATTAAATTTTCATATCTGAATGAATTCACTAATAAACAGAAGAGGTTTTCATGTCATGCCTTCATACACTAAACCAAATAACAAGACACACGCACACACACACACACACACACACACACACACACACACACACACACACACACACACACACACACACACACACACACACGCGCACGCGAAATTCTCATTTTCAAATGAGAAGCAATTAGCCCTGGAAGCAGATTTGTATTTATTTTTTTTGTGTGTGTGTGCGCGTGTGTTGTTATTGTTAAAAGAGAATCGCATTGATGCTAAACGTAAGGTTCGTTAGAGTTTTACTATGTCTGTCACAGAATCGTTATCCCTCCAACGAATGCAAATGCACTTCTTAAAAAGCACTATGCAAACATTCATTAAAAAGTCCAACAAGATAATGAGGTAAAGAAAAACATCTTTTAAAAGGTTAAAAGTCTGCCGAAGGCAAAGTATTGTATACATCCCCCGAGTTGAACCAAAAGACAACACATTAAAAAAAAAAAAAAAAAAAAAAAAAAAGAGGAGGTAAATGATTAACCTAAGAAAGAATAAAAAGTCCAATATCTTTTGAGAAGATTTCTAATTGGTTTACCTTCCCAGATCAATCCTGTAGAGACTGCTCTTTGTATAAACAGAAGCCTTCAAACAAAGGTAATGATAGCCCTAATACAGGCAGAACAAAGCACATAAATACGTAATGACTACTATTTTCAGTTCAATCAATAGCAAGACTTTAAACAGAAAATTCGTTATAATCACATTAGCGTAGCCAGCGAAGGTTTTACTTGGAAGGAAAACATCATAAGTAAACACTAATATGTCCTCTAAGTAGCCTAAATCATAGATTAAATCGACAACACTAGCATTTGTCTACAAGACAACCTTAATGGGGGATTAAAATGAACTCAAAAGAAAAGCCAAAAGACTTATGAATAGCATAACAAAAGTCGTCGCTGTCCGCGTAATAGAAACAGACCAAATTAATCTTTTTCGAAGCAGAAAGATCTTCATTTCACACAATAGCACATCTCTTTAAAATGCAATGATAAAGGAGTATGTTTTGATCTGTTAAAGCTACAACTCTACTTGATTTCTATGTTCACAAACATGAAAAGAGTCAGTAATATTATTTATTAGATTTAATACTATTAAACGATAATAAAAACAACGCATTTGGACAACACGTATGTATTAAAACGCGATTTAATAGATTAACAAAATAAAATACCAAAACAAAAATAATTTTCCAGTTAGGCTCGTGAGTTCGATTTTTTTTGCAAAAAATTGTGACGTCTCATTTTGCATTGATATCTGAACAGCTTTAAAAATAAATAACTAAAATAAAAACCCATCAGTGTTCGTTCATTTTGCTCAATTGTTACGTCATTGGAATAGTTTTTAAATAGAATGGGATATTTATTTAACTTCTGTAATAAGTTTAATAATAAAATCATCAAATATAGGAAAATACAAACGAATATATAAACAGGATGGGACAAAATCAAGCAAAAAAAAAAAAACAATACAGAATTATATGTTGCGAATGATATCTACAATACATAAGCTAAAACGGTTGCTATGGTAACAAATGACGTCAGTAAACTATAGTTTACTGTCGTCGTTTTTACCATATTTGTTACCATTTGTTGACGTCATTTATTAATCAATTAATAATTAATATTAATAACTTAACACATTTAAAATTTTCATTTAAAAAGTTTTAAAATCGTTCTATAAATTTTCTATCTGGTCTTCAAAATAAAAAAAAAATTCTTAAAGTGTATGTTTGCCTTCCCACTTTTCTTCGTAAGGAGCTCCATTTTAGTGCTCTTTCCAAATGAGATTTTTTTTTTTTTCCATTGAAGTTCGTACTTAAAATTTAATGGCCACAGGCATAAAGTAGAATCGAGACTTACATTTCGTATATTTAATCATTAAATGGATTCGTTATCTTTTCACGTGCAATTTAAAAAGGGGAAAAGGGAAGTTAAAGAAGGTCGATGCTAAAGTTAAACATTTTATTTCTGCTTTGTTAAATATTCTAGAGCATTTTAAGTCTTGCGTAGTATTTATTCCCGCTAAACAAACAAACCATAAATCTTTTCATGTGGAAGAAGAAGAAGAAAAACGAGTCTATAAAGAATCGGACAATTTTAATCTCTGCTTTTGTATGTTAACACTTTTTTCATTTGTTACCTCTTTGATTTTATTTCTCTACATATTTACCAGTCAGATGAAATATATATATTTCATCTGAAAATTTCGTTTTAGTTAGCATTTTTAAATCTGAACATTTACACACCTTTAATTTTTTCATATAATAATATTACATTTATTTCATAATGACTTTCACACGTTAAGCATATTTTTCTCAAAAAAAGTGAAATATTTTTCTCAAAATTGTTTATTGTTGATTTATATATTTTAGATTTAAACATAATTTAAAGTTTTGTAAAATAAAATATTTTAGATTTAAATATACATAATTTCAAGTTTTGTAAATTAAATAATACGTTTATTTAAATATAAATGATTTAAATTATTATATATAAAAATATATAATTGTATAAATGATTATATATATATATACATAATAATTATATATATATATAAAATATATACATATATATTTTATATATATGTATATATATATATAAATGTAAAAACAATAAATTTTATTGAATTTTGTTTCATTTAATCTAATTAAAACATTGTTATCATATTTGATAAGGAGAGAAAATAAGCGATAATAATGCCTATATTGATCAAAAACTTAAACTGGGGGATTCGTATTTGGGATTCAGTTATTGTAATGTAATGTTTATGAAGGATTCGTATTCATACATGTAAACGAATACATAATGCATGATAATTTTTTTGTACTTAAAATAATTTGTATCCATCTGTTTTAAGTCACGAGAACGTCCAAGTGGTGCCATCTATCGTTATTGGCAAACACCTTTTACTTATGTGCTAAGTAAAAGTGCTGAACTCTACGTCGAATAAATAAAGCAAATGTTCCATCAGCCAAGAATTACTTAAAAACTTCGGAAGTCACCTAAACATTATTATTTAGTGCATACATGTCATTTAAGAAAATAATAATAAAATAATTATTCATAAATAATAATAATAAGTAAATAATAAAATCATTATTACTTTATTATTAATAAATAATAATAAAATTATTATTTATAAAAGACATATTTTTAAATAAAGATTATTAAAATATATTGCAGGCATGGAATAAATCTTATAATCTATTTTCGCTCACATCTACTAGCTATTCTGAACTCAAAATTTGCTCTGGAAACACTACTATGGTGTAGTCAATGGCAGAATATAATGCTCTCTGTGATTTAAATCCTAGTATTGGAGGGTAATGGATGGCATGGCAATGCTGTAGCCAATGAAGTTCTGAGTCTCGGCTATTGCTGTTATCCTCTTGCCATGATCAGAGCTTTAATAGCTCAATGACACCTTATCCCTACACTGTCCTCTACAGATAACGGGCAAGATGAAAAGCATTCTCTCTTCGCCCCTTTAAGCCAGTCCTTGTAAGGACTATAAATCCTAGTAAGGACCAACTTTTTTTAATTGTGGTAGTCGATTGAGCAGAGAGTTTTGAATTGTGATATATATGGTGGTTTTGACTTTTGTAAGTGATACTTGTTGCCGATGAGTTCTGAAGATCTCACAATTTCATGCAGTGTTTGTATCCAAAAAAGTCCGAGTTTTGCAGAAGTGCCGGCCAGGCTACAACTGCAGGGCAAGCGTTTTTTTTTTTTTTTTCCCTCAGCTTCTGACACGTCACATTGATAGACATGGAAAAACAAATAGATGAGACGATTTTTGAAGAAATATATCGTGATTTCATCAGACTGGTGTTGACAAACAAGTCAACACAGTGGTGTAGCTAGAGCTTTTGCCACCCGGGGCGGTCCCTGAGTTTGCCGCCCCTCTCAATTCACCAAAAATACTACAAAAAGTCAAAACGACGTATAGGGAAATAAATTAAAACGGTATGTTTATTTTTGAAGTAAAACTTTAATTTCAACATTCTAAAATGTTATATTTTTTGCTTTTCTGTTAGCAAAATCGTCGATGACATTGGCGAAGTCTATTTCATAGTAATGTAGGTAATTCTTAATCAATTTTATTTAGAAAAACTCTTCTCACAACTAGCAACACTTACGGCAATTGTGAGGAAAATTCGCAGCAGTATCACAATATTTGGAACTGAGTTCTCGAGACTTTTAGAATTAACTATAAAAGTTCAAAAAAGGTTCAAAGTATCGCGCGGGGAGGACCCCCCCCACCTCTAGCTACGCCACTGAGTCAACACCAGAACAGAATCAGACAACAGCACCTACAAACCTGACAGCTGTTATTACGGCCTCTATAGCAAACATGCTACAAGACTTCAGCCTGTCAAACCCTTCAGCAACCCCCACTAAAAGATTCCTACGCGAAACACAGGCCATCTTCACAGCACTTATAGATGAATAGAAACAAACTAATTCCAGACTCTCTACAGATTGTTGCATAGAATGCAAATGGCCTCAGAAACAAAATTTTGGAGCTCCAAGACTTTACTCAGTGATATCAGCCAGATGTTATTCTAATAAGCGAGACACATCTAAGATCCTCGGACAGCCCTAAAATAAGGGGTTGTCTCCTATATAGAACCGACAGGTTAAACTACAGAGGCGGCGGCACTGCAATCTTCATCAAAAATTATATCAAACACCATTCTGTAAACAACCCTCCAACCAATAACCTTGAGGTCACAGGCGTGGAAGTATTCACTAGCTCGGCTGGCAAACTGAAAATCTACTCAGCTTACAACCCTCCCTTAAAAACACTCTACTGCATTCTGATCTAAATGCCATCTTAGGCGTCAGAGAGGCCATCATTATTGCCGGAGACTTAAACTCCAAGCAACCTGCCTGGAATTGCGGAACCATCAACAAGAATGGTTGCATCCTTTCCAACTACATAGGATCAAACTATGCTGTTGTGGCAGGCCCCACCGAACACCACCACCCTCATCTCAGTACGTTTGGCACTGCTGACATCCTGGATATAGCTATCATGCAAGATATTAAACTTCAGTACAGCCTAAAATCATTGAAAGAGTTGTCATCTGATCGTAACCCAATTCTACTGCAGCTGGGAAAGAAAGAACACCTGTCTCCTCCCTCTCACTCATTTATATCGTGGGAAAGATTGTCAAAAGTACTCCGGGATTGCATTAGACCTGTCCCTCAGATATGTACAAAAGAAGATGTCGAAACCGCACTTACAAGCCTCACTCAACAAATTAACTCCGCTATAATGGCAGCCACCTCCTACAAATCTGTCCCCAAGCCTGGTCGTCTGCCCGAAGACATTATGAACTTGATCAGAGAAAAAAATAGAGCAAGGAAAAGATTTTACAACACTCGTGCGCCACAAGACAAAACAGCTCTTAATGGACTAAATGGGGCAGTGAGAGATGCACTCAAAGCTCACAGAGACCAATTATGGGAAAAAAAGTTAGTCTCTATCTCACCTACTGATCACTCTATCTGGGGACTACTGAGAAAAATCAGAAACAAAGGCAGATCCCTACCCCCTATACTTTTTGACTAAGGCCTTGTTCACACAGATGTAGAAAAGGCAGAATTCATAGCAAAAAAAAACTTAGAAGAGCAGTGCAAACCTTCATATGAAAACTTAGAATTCGATCACTTGTATAAAATTCACAGACAGGTCAGACACTCATTAAAACTTCCTGATACCGGTTCTGATCATATTGTACCCACACCAGCTGTTGAAACATATGATATTATTAAAAATTTAAAGAACAAAAAAGCTCCTGTGCCAGACGGCATCACAAATAGGCATCACAGATCAAGCTGCTGCCCCGAAAAGCTGTAGTGCACCTGACCATAATAATGACCATAATAATAAATGCAATCTTAAGGTTTCACTGTTTTCCTCCCACCTGGAAACAGGCTGATGTAATCCGAATTCATAAGCCTGGCAAAGACCCGCATCTGCCTCACAATTATCGTCCTATCAGCTTCATCTCCAACTTGGGTAAGATCGCAGAGAAGGTCATCCTCTCACGACTTCAAACCTCAGTAAATGACCTAAACATCCTCCCTAAAGAACAGTTCAGTTTTCGGCAACACCATAGTACTACCCAGCAAATCCTTAAAACAGTGGAATATATTACCACCAGCTACAACGGGAGTCAATACACTGAAGCTGTTTTTCTTGATCTATCCAAAGCATTTGACAAAATATGGCACTTCGGATTGCGACATAAACTTATCTCAGCCGGTACCTCACTGAAAATGGTACACCTAGTTAGATCATATCTACAGAAAAGAACCATGCAAGTCAAGATGAATGGTGCTATCTCATCTCAGTGCCATGTCTTAGTCCGGATACTGCAGAGATCCCTACTAGCTCCATTGCTATTCTCTAACATATCAGATATCTCACACAACCCAATGTCGTCCATCATAGCCCTATATGCGGATGACTCAGCATTGCTAGCCAGATCTCTCTCCGGCCACACACCTTCATTACTAGAAAGCTAAAAGAAAACCTTCTAAAGTTAGAGAAATGGTTCTCCAAATGGAGACTACAAGTAAATCCCCCAAAGAGTTGCTATTCTCTTCACGAAAAGATCGATAGCTCCTGAAGGAGACGTCTTACTTTGAATACTAAAATTCCTGGCAGACAGAAACAAAATACCTTGGTGTCGCGCTCGACAAAAAATTAACTTTTAACCAACACATCAAGACTACGTGTGCAAAGGCATCTAAAGCCATCCCCCAGATTTACCCCCTAATTAACAGGAATAGCAAGCTAAATATCAGAATCAAATTGCTTTTATACCAGCTGATGATTCGTCCCATAGTCACTTATGCTTCTCAGCCTGGAGCCACACCTCCAATACTAACATTCTCAAACTGCAACGTGTACAAAACAAGTGCCTGCGAATGATTCTAAACACCCCCGTGGTTCATCAGAAACAGTCAACTTCATCGAGATACAAATATTCCTTATCTCTTCTCTTTCCTACAATCTTTAGCAACAAAGTTTTTCCTAAAAACGTCCATACACCCCAAAAGTTCATGTAGCGATGCATAATCTCCATGCCCTTTCAGGGCGAGCAAACTGCTTATTAAATTTTATCCTCACTGTAGCCGTAACAGATAGCGGGAATATGAAAAGCATCTTTCATATTTATTTCAGATTTTATGGTATGCTTCACCCCTCAAGACATTAGTATCAATTGTCAAAAGTCAATCCTGGTCAACAACTTTCACTGAACAACTTCAGACTGCCATCATCTGAAATGTGTTGTCTCGTGCCACTTTGACAGAGATACAGACTACTTGAGGGAATAGCTCTTGAAAGTCTAATTTCATGGAGGAGGCTGCTCAAGTGGGATCAGCTCATCTTCGCAAAATGAGCTAATCACAGTCTTGCAGCTATCCACAAGCACAGACTGATTCCGATTATCTCCATACAATAATAGGTATTGTATGAGGAGACTATGATGCAATGAACTTCATTAAATAGTAGCAACCTAATAGAAAAGATTAGATTTTGTCCAACAGTGAAGTTTGATGGATGTACATTCACGATGAGCACCTCCCCCCCCCCCCAGTGAAAATTGAAGAGGATATGCACACAATAGTTGGAAAAATGTCAGTATGAATTCTGTTCATAAGGTATAAGGAATTTTCAGCAAGGGAGGGAAGAAATTAACTAATTTTCACCTCAAAGGAATCCTAAATGGTAGCAATATTTAATGGTACGTTGTTATTTTCTGTAGTTCAGCCTTGACCAATTAGTAGAGCTATGAGTTCATTGGCTGCTGAGACAAGTCACAATATTTGAGATCCCCCAGAGGGGTTATTAAACTTGTTACCTATCTGTGGTTTAAGGGGAGGCTCATGGTAAATTATCATTACATACAAATGTATTTTAGTATGAACAGGTACCAAAAAAATTGTTTTAATCGTTTTTGATCAGACCTGTAGTTCACTAATTTGATAGCTTGAAAAATTACTTGGATAAAATCAAAATGTCTTTGCCAGTGTTTTGTTGTTGTTGTGGTGGTGGTGGTGGTGATGTGTGTGTGTGTGTGTGTGTGTGTGTGTGTGTGTGTGTGTGTGTGTGTGTGTGTGTGTGTGTGTGTGTGTGTGTGTGTGTGTGTGTGTGTGTGTGTGTCACACTGTCAGAACTAGTGGCATTCCTATTAACTTGGTTTTTTTTTCTGCTGCACAACAGAGAAACGCCAAATTAACAAATGCAATATATCGGATGTCCGCACAGTTAGCGTAGTGACTATGCGCTTCGCAACCATATGCCTGGGGAAGGAGTGTCCCCGGTTCGATTCCCGTCGCCGACGTGAGCAGCTTAAGGATCTTTCTCAGTCATAGCCAAGTTAGCCGCTCTTGGGCGTGGACAGCAGGGTTTTTCTCCCCAGTTTATCTGGGGTTTTTCATCCCGCAAACAGGCAAACCGGCCCCGTGAACACACGCAGCTACAGTCATAGAAAATACCGGAGGCATAGGGGTGCTAGTCACCTTATCCTCGGAACGGGTACGACTTATATAAGGGCTTAAGATTGCTCTGTAACAGGCCAGTAGGTCACACGTAGAAACAAGAAGAAGAATACATTGGATTCATGGCTTCGGTCAAGCTGGACGATAAATAGATGATGTCAAATATAAACAAACAACCGATATTAATGATAAGATGCTCAAAGTGACAATTCTGTACTGTTGGTGATTTTCGAAATTTGTAGAAAATGTGGTTGTTAATATCATCCATAACTATGCATATTTCAGAAATGTGGCAACAGAGCTTCATAGGAAGACTGTCACATTTTGTGAAAGGCATCAAAAAGTTCTTGTTCAATGCGATATAAAGATGGGCAACTCATTTTTTTATCCCACAAATAGACAAACCGACCATAGAACACAAAAAAGTTAGTAGACACAATACAAATGGAGCTGTAATCTTAGTTACTTTGGATTTTTTTAAAAAATTTAGATTTACTAATTATGATAGATGATTCATCCCTCATAATATTTAATAATCCTTCATGGGTCTGTGTAGCATTGTGGAAATAATGGTTGCATTCATAGACTGATCGAAGAAAGATGTTTTAAGCTCGCTTTTAATCGCTCACTATAGGAAAGAGTTCCTATAGTGAGCGATTTGACCGGTTCCACAGTTATTCGATCTCTGCACTGGCAAGTAGGGTTCTTCTCTCCCCCCCCCCCAAAAAAAATAGCCCGGTTTTTCATCCAGTAAACTCAAGAAAGTCGCCTATGAAACACAGAGAATTTCAGGAGATAATAGACTGAGTTAAGTTAGAGACCGAGAGATGACAGCACCGTCTGCTTTACTCTCATTACCGGATCTGTTTAAAATTAGTCATATTCCCGGGCCAGCAATCTCTGACTGCATGGAGCCTGACTGTCCATAGTATCAAAACACAGCGCTTTAACATAAAAAGGTATTCTTCTTCACAACTATTTATGTTTTACTAACACTCGAGATCAAAAATATTATTTATCTCTTTTTATATATGCATTTATCTTCACATTTTCTACCACAGTCATCTTTGTATTTACTCCTATACAAAACGGTCGTCTTAAGCACATTTAATTTTCTGAAAAATTTATAACACCCAAATCAACGATATTTGTGATTGATGATCTCATTTTATTATTTCCATATTGAGGTGGTCGTGGATAAAAGATATATCTACCAACTTTTGATTCTCTCTGGGATCTAAAGAGTGTGAAAATATTCATATTGTTATTGTTGTTTATTACTAACATCCAGCACTGTGAATGTTAAGGAGTTAGGTATTTTATTAGAGAACAGGCGTTATTGCTCAAGTTGGTATTTTTACTCACTATAAATGATATAAGACTTTCTTGTTTAAAACGGTGGATCCATGATCCCATTCATATTGTTGGTTTGTCATCAACTGCCTACTGGTACAGAATCGGTACAATACAAGTAATGAAATCACGAATAATGCAAACATTTCAAACACATCTGTATTCAAAAAACTCTGGTTGATATTTTGAAGAAGGCAGAGGATGTTGCCAAGTGCATATCACAAAAGCTGACAGCAAATCAGCTTCTAAGATTAGGACTTTATTGTTGCCATAGATAAAATATGGATATAAACGTTTCAGCCAGAACTGCAAAGTTGGCGTCAACAAAAGTTAAATCAAACATAGTTTATAAAATAGGAACATACTACCAGAAATTTCTATAAGCCATTTTGTGCCCGAAAACTCTTCTCAAAATATCTCACTTGGCATTTGAAAAAACATTATTTTACATGAAAATGCGAGGTCATATATTTCGCGAGAAGTAGCTGATCTTCGGGATCGGATAGTGGAACACTAGTATAACATGAGTACAGTATAACTTTGATAATACCCTCTTGGTTTCAGAGCACACAAGGGCATAAGGTATATACAAAGTATCAGAAAAAGCAATAATCTCAAATTATTATTGCATTTTGCATCAGTTTGGTTAAACCACTGCGGTGATAATTATCAGGAGCATGACAAGGGTATTTGCTGCCTGGGTGCAAACTTTTATCGGCCACTCCTTAAAAAAATAACTAAAAGAAATTGCATGTAGCATTTACTACAATAAATAAAATATCAATGTTGCCACCCGGGTTGGCGCGGCCCTGATAATTATCCTATCTCTTACCTATTGCTGATTTCTTAAATCTCCAGCATGAGATTGGGCGATGGATTTGGAACAGGTTGTTTGGATGCTGTGGTGTTTCCCCAAAAAATAGGCATGGAACCTGTTTTTGTCAGTATAAATTGAGTATTCCTACTCAATTCTGCTGCCAACCTAGATGGATCCCTTTTTACCAATGAAATACCCAGTGAAATATTGATCATACAACCAGTAGCGATACTAATTCAGAAACATTTCTTAACTCTTCTCTTGTCTTTAACGATAAAGCTATGGTATCGCAGATATACAAATGTAACAGTAATGGACAAATGACAAACCCCTAAATTACCCAGTTTGTCATATTCACATGATTATGTAATTGATGGCAAATAAGTATTTTTTTTTTGTTTTTCTTTTGTCTTTTTTATGTGTGTATGCAACTTAAAATCAATGCGTGATGTGAGCGTATTACTAATGGAGCTGGTTAGAATTATATCAAACCAATTATGACTATGAGGGCAATGTAATAAATCTGCTAATTAAGCATTCTGTTCTAGCTAGGTTACTTGTTTTACGAAATAAAAACTGACTTTTCTGCATGATAAACACTCTCATCAGACCAGATGACCTGGCCATTTTATTGAATGTTAATATTTTCAGGTTATCCTTAACAGTTTTTTAATAACCTAATAATATTTTTTTCCAATTACCTTGATTAGGTTAGTTCTTATGCTTTTGATTCTAGTCAATTCTACCGGTGTAGGAATTTTTTCTAGTTTTTTTTCATCCCATTTCGAGTTACCTCATTTTCAGTGCAGGTAAGCAGATTTTTAACCTTGCAACTCAGAAAAATCAACCTTTAGAATTCACACGATATTCACACAGAAATACTCACATGAATACTGGCAAGGATTTATTGTTCTCATTTGTCTCAATTTTGTCTTCAGACGCTAGGCGGATCAATCGTCTGGCGATGATAGAGGTGGAGTTGGCTGCTAACAGATTTTCGCAAAATTGTAATCAAATAAGGAAACATCAAAGTCATGAGTCAAATACTTACAAATGAACAGCAACACTCCTGCCTATCTCATTCTTTTAGGATGCAATTCATCTGCCAGCATCAGCAATGCCATCCCTAATCCTATCTACCTTGAAACCCTTCATATTTTATCCCTGTAACTACATCATCTGCAGTTAGCTAAGTTTCACTAATACTTATAATTTTTGGCGAGGTTGCAGTTACCAACGCCAAAAGCTCATCCCTCTTGTTCCTGATACTCCTGGCATATATACAGAAACTGCAGCATCCCTTTAGGCCTCCAACTATTTTCACTTGCTACAATGTTATTGCTTGAGAGATTAGATTCTGCATTTGTTGATTATTCTCACACTCATGGCCTCATGAGTGCTTTCACACACATTCACCTGCTTCCACGCTAATTGCTTAAGTTTTCCTGAATTTACACTTCAGCATGCTTGGTGAACTAAGCTCTCTAGACACCTAACAGCAAAGCCATTTAGATACTGTCCATCAGAAAATCCCTTCTGTCAAACTCAGGCCATAGGTCCACAAACTCTATATCAGGAACAACCTGCATATTAGTTCATTTACTCTCAACGAATTCCTCTCAATTTGTCTGTATCATAGCGTGACAGGAGACTTAGAACCTTCTCGTTCTTCATTTCTGCTTCGTTTAACATCTCCTTCACATCCTCCCTCATAGAATGTTCTCACTTCTCAGATCAT
The DNA here is from genome assembly GCF_054136105.1 of Typopeltis vanoorti. Lineage (NCBI taxonomy): Eukaryota > Metazoa > Arthropoda > Arachnida > Uropygi > Thelyphonidae > Typopeltis > Typopeltis vanoorti. The sequence continues at coordinate 96,288,722 of NC_143557.1, read as the reverse complement.
TAGTGCCATCAAGACAATTAGTTCTTTCACCTTACTCCTTTTGCATCTGGATGGTGTGACTAATATGATTAATTTATGGCTGTCAGTAATATCATAATATCAGTAGTCATTCATACTAATTCATATATCAGTAATTTAATATGTATTTTATTACCAGATGCTGACCTGCCTGGGTGGGTGATTAGCATGTCGGCTATCAAACCAAAACGCCACAGGTTTCAGCTGTGGGCATGAACATTTGTGATTGTCCTTTAGGTGGGCGATAAATATCATCACCTAGTACATCACTTAGTATAACACACTGCCAGATGTATTAAAAGCCTGAAGAGACATGATAAAAGTTCCATTTTTGCTGTTCTGCAGGGTTTCCGGACCATATAAAAAAATTAACAACAAGATATATTGCAAAAATACAAAATGCGTGCGCTCAATAACATTTTTAACGTATTTTTATATAAAATTTCCTGTGCATGGAAAATTTTAAGATATATACCAAGTATATATCTTAAAATATATAAAAATATACAAAGATGTAAAGCAATTTTATAAACTTGGTTTAATCCTTTTAATACAAGTAAGCAAACAAACAGGTAAGTCAAGTTTGCGCCTGAAGTATTTTCAGGTCAGAGGCAACTCGTCCGATAATGCAAAACACATCTCCTTTCGGATATATCTGAAAGGAGATGTGCTTTGCATTATCCAAAATCATGACGTCACTCACTACATCACCCATAATAACGTCACTGATCTTATCACCCAATGACATCAAGATTCCTTATCTTACTGGATCTTGATCTTTTCACCAGTGCCTACACTACTACTACTTACTCACCACACATTGATTTTCGGACTGTTACGGACGAACTCCACCACTTTTCTGACTCCCCACACACCCAACAGTTACGGCGATTCACAACTCCATGCACATGAAACGTTGTCTCATCACAAAATAAAATGCTACGGGTTTGTAGCATTTTATTTTGTGATGTAACTTTGTAGTAGGCTTTGTAGCTTATCCGTCGGCTGTTCGTAGTCAACACGCTGCAGTTTATAAGCATGAAATTTCAATCTGTTGCTGGCAACGTCATGCACTGTAGTTTTCCTTTCCTTACTAAGGAAAGAGATCAGAGCTAATTCCACCTTTACCACGAGTTGCCTCAGACATGAAAATACTTCAGGCGCAAACTTGACTTAGCCTTGGGAGTCCTTCTGTAAGTACGGAATTGCCATCACATGGTTTTTCAACAATATGACACTAATCTAAAACGTTTATTGATTTGTGAACATGGGAATTAGTTACTAAAGTAAAATTAAGGGTCATATTTTCTATTTTTTTAAACCAATACATATATTTTTGAGCATCAATATAACCACAAAATCTTTGGTTTTGTGGTTATATCAATGCAACCCAGATCATTTAAATCAACCACAGGTCTTCCTATTAAAACGTTAATGTTTTTGATTTTTCTCTTCCTTTGGTGAGCAATATTTTATAATTGCATGTTGATGCTATTATCCAATCTCTCAGTTTGTCCAGAGATAGTCAAACAGTTCCCAGTTCAGCTGATGATTATATCTTATTAACCAAGAATTCTGTTTTTTTTTATCTCTTTCAGGTACTATAATTCTTTCCAACTAATAGGGATTTTGTCAATGCATATCTTACAATAATTCCATCAGAAATACAACGTTCTTTAGGAAATAAAGTTGAACTCTTATTCAAATGAAATTTAACATCAATAATACCAATGATAACTGAAACATCGTATTTTCCACCCACTGTAGATTTTTCATATTCTTTTTCCATCATTCTTCTTATTACTTCATTTTATTTTCTACACAAAACATTTTAAGAGTTTTAGTAACGTGATGGGTTAAAATATCTATCGTCTGTCTGTAAATTAACCAAATTCTTACAGTTGTACTTTAAATATCACTGTTATGTTCTACTCATACTTAAAGTAACTGTAAGAATTCGGTTAATTAATTTACAGACACGATAGATATTTTAACCCATCACGTTACTAAAACTCTTAAAATGTTTTGTGTAGAAAATAAAAAGGAATTCGTACTGTGCAGATAACAGAAATACAACTGGTGGAGGTATCTACGGATATAGTAACAAAATTGTCACTTTTCTGGTGAAATCTTCTCCACTAAAAATTCTGGCTATTAATTTAACATCCAATTCCTTCCAAGAGTTGACACAGTTTCTTGTAATATTGGACGGCTTGAATGAACAAATAAGACTCGTAATTCACTGAGTGGATTTTCAAAAAACGTCTCGGGTTAGTTTGTGGCAAGAAGTTTCACAAGGTTTGTCTGTAAACTTGCAAAGTTCTTTTGGTTTTTCTATTCTAATCTGTTAGAAACATCTAATATAGTAACAAAATTGTTACTATTTAATTCATTTTATACTTTATCCATTAAAAAACTCACAATTACTTATTTGCTAGATATGTGTTTTGTATGTTTTTGTTCTGTTTGTACAATAGAATAATAGTGTTGTAAAAGTTATGGATTTATATATCAAATTCAAAACAGAAAAACCGAGTAAAAATTTCACTGTGGAAAACACAACAACAACAACAACACACCTTTGTTCATTTAAATTTACAAATGCATATTTTATTTTGCTGAAATACTATTATTTACAGAGAAAACAAAATCGAAACATGTAATTATCTAAAAATATTTCACAATATTTAGTTTACACTCTTAACATTTTCCAAAGAGTTCAATAAAGAAAGTTTGTTACTCATTGTTAATTGGTTATGTTACATCAAAATAGCTGGTCATGCAAAAGAGTCTTAAGATCAATTACCATAGTAAGCACAGCTCCATACATTTGATATTGTGTCAGTCTGGAAATGACACCATGCTTCCCTAAATTTTCCGTGTATTCTTTTGTCACCAAATATACACAAGCAGTTTTCGTAAAATGCTCGTAAATCTCCCAAAATAAAGAATCTTTATGAAATTGAATAAAATCTTGAAAGTATAACTTTACAATTGATGAATTTAGATGATTAGCGATAATTTTCGACTCGATACGAACAGATGGTAATTCAGTTTCCAAAAAAAGTAAATGATTATCAATGTCGTACATTTTTGATGAAAATCTCTCAGCTTCTTCACAACTAATAGAGAAAACTTTACTTCCACCAGCTCCTGTATTATCAAGTATTAGTTCCCCATCTTAGCATTTCAGAATATAACAGTCACCAAGGTCCATTTCATAGTCAACTCTTCTTTGCAATTAGCCGAAGATGTCAGACCACTCTTCCTGCATAACTTTTCCCAAGTGGTCCTGGATAAATACATCATGATGTACATGTCTTCTAAAATAATAATCGGTTTCCATCCTTTTAGAGCTAAGTTAAGAGTTTTGATTCGTACTATTTTCCTGAAGAAAGAAAATTTCAAACACTTTTGTGGTGCACTCATTATTTTACTTTACTGGACACAAATCACCAGAACACAATACGATAACTGCACTGGATGAACGAATTGCAGTAACTGAAATACACTCAATGCGATTGTTTATCCTTATAGTACTGTTTACTCTGACCGTTTCTTCAAAAAATGTAACTTTTACTCAGGTGACTCATGGACATGTTTTCACATGATGTTGGATATGATGTTGTGTGTTTTTATCTTACTTTGTGACATCATGGGGAAAACCTTATCTCTGTGGCTTGAATGGTATTCTATATTATTTATCCTTGTTATGTTAAGCATTTTTATCCTCAAACAGCGTTTTCGATGTAAGAGCATGTGACTAGTTCTGTCACTCATATGTCCAAATTGTTGGGATGGAAAAATAAAATATAGCATTAGGGGGTGATGGTGAAAGGGTATTCGAGAGGGTGACAGTGGTCTTCTCTACAATTCTTTTGCCTCACCCCTCACTAACCCCCTTCTCCTCCAGAAGATGTCCCCTCAGCCAAGGGGAAATGGGCAATCTTCCCGTTCGGGATATCTTTTAGTGATGCCACCTCAAGCTGATAACCAGCGAGATGAGCGACCTCGCCATTTGCGGATATCTATTAGTGATATCCATTTCTTTTCATACAATTGTACATGATAAAAGTTAAAATCAAGTGCCTGTGAGTCAAAACTTATTTTACAACTTTATCACCCATACTATTCTGAATAAAGTACAAATGAAATGAAAAGTAACAATTTTGTTATTATATCTGTAGATACCTCCACCGGACTAGAATATAACATTCGTACCAAATTCTATCAGTAAGACTGTTAGAAATTGGTTATTTTACAGTGAGATAGTAGTTATTTTAACCCATCATGTTACTGAAGCTCTTAAAAAGTTTGGTTAGAAAAACAAAAGGTATTGTACTGTGCAGATAACACAAATACTGATTTCCGGGGAGTGAGAAGACAGGATAAATTAATGTTCATACAATGTTACAAGAAGAAATAGGCAGAAAACCTTTATGCTGCTTACATTTTTTTTTCTTTTAACTCATTTGTACATGATAAACGTTTAAAAACATGTATCTTTACATAATAAGGATAAATAATAAAGAAACCATTTTAGCCAGATAATTTTTGCCCTATGATGTCACAAAGTAAGAAAAAATTGCATGAGCATTATATCCACCAGCATATGTAAAACATCTCCATGGGTCATCTGTACAAATGTTACATTTTTTTGAAGAAACGGTCAGCTTAAACAGTATACTATAAGGAACAACAATCGAGTCGAGTGCCTTTTCACTTAAAGCAATCGTTCGTCCCCTGCAGCTCTCGTATTGTGTTGTGGTGTTTGAGTTCAATAAAGTAAAAATAATGGGTGAGTCCCAAAAGTCTTTGAAATTTCTTTGTGTAAAGTTCTAATTGTTTGGAATTTTGTAACAAAAGTTAACATAAAATATAAGATCAGAGCTAATAATCACTGAAATAATAATAAATAACTATTTATTTATGGTGCCAAATGAAGTAACGTAAGAAGAATGAAGGAAAAAGAATATGAAAAATCTACAGTGGGTGAAAAATATACGATGTTTCAGTTATCATTGGTATTATTGATGATAAATTTCTTTTGAATAAGAGTTCAACTTTATTTCCTAAAGAAATTTGTATTTCTGATGGAATTATTGTAAGATATGCATTCACAAAATCCCTATTAGTTGGAAAGAATTATAGTACCTGAAAGAGATAAAAAAAAACAGAATTCTTGGTTAATAAGATATAATCATCAGCTGAACTGGGAACTGTTTGACTATCTCTGGACAAACTAAGAGATTGGATAATAGAATCAACATGCAATTATAAAATATTCACCAAAGGAAGAGAAAAATCAAAAACATTAACGTTTTAATAGGCAGACCTGTTGTTGATTTAAATGATCTGGGTTGCATTGATATAACCACAAAACCAAAGATTTTGTGGTTATATCGATGCTCAAAAATATATGTATTGGTTTAAAAAAATAGAAAATATGACCCTTAATTTTACTTTAGTAACAAATTCCCACGTTCACAAATCAATAAACGTTTTAGATGAGTGTCATATTGTTGAAAAACCACGTGATGGCAATTCCACAACCATTGAACAACAGTGCAAATTTAACAATAAGAAGATTAAGGAACAAAAAGTAGGGTGTGTTTTAAACTTTATTTATTTTCTGTATGTTAGATTCCATAAATTCAATTTGTAAATAATATGTCACTCAAAGAAAATTTGTAAATTTATGTGAACAACTTGGTGTCGTTGATGTTATGAGAATTTAAGTAAGACCATATATATATATATTTTTTTTTTTTAAGTTACAGTGAATTCACACTCAATTTATTTATATTGCTCAGTTATTCTGATAAGATTATGTAGTTAAACTGAATTTTAAAAGTAAAATAGAGAAAAACAACCAATCAGTTTGGAAAAAATATATATATATATAGATATATAGAACCATATGAAAAGTCAGCATCGAGAGATGCGAATTTTCGGGTTACGGGTGGGGCGGATATTAATCATGAGCAGGCACTTTGAGTTTTACACTCACCGCCGTGGGGAAAAAACATAACCGTGAGGCAGAGTTCGAATGAATGGACAGAATCCTAAAGGAACAAGAGTCAATGAAATTTAAAATTTTTGGACCTTTGTAATGTTTGGAATTTTGTAACAAAGACTTTAACAAAGTATACTACAGAGCTGATATTCATATGAAATAATAAGAAATAACTATTTATTTGTGGAGACAAAAGAATTTTCTAAAAAGCAATCAATGGAGTGTTCCAAATCCAAAAATAGGAAGTCACACTTAGCCACGACAAAATCCGTTTCCAATTCAAATATATGATATCACATTGGACGGAACTGTGGAAAAAAACATAGTCATGAGGCACAGTGCAAAGAAATTAACAAACGAACAGAAACCTAAATGAACAAGAGTCAGTTATATTTTCAGGTTATTCACAGCAATTTCATTCTTTCATATCTTGTGTTTGTGTGTTGTGCTGTGAATATATGGTTAAAAATCATCTATTTGGAATATCTATCGGCATTCAGAAGACTCATTCTGAAGAGGGGTTAAGTTAATCTAAATTATGATTAGAATTTTTCTAGATTACATACAAACGTTCTTGTAATGCATTAATATCTCCGTTTATTTATTTATTTTTTTTCAAAAAATGCCATTTGGTTTTTCATTCAAAAAATAATTCATTTTATCTCTAAAGGCTGACCCTTCTCTTGACTCTAAACTAAAAATTGCAATAGCCAAAAACTTCTGTAATAAAAATAACAATAATTAGAAAGAGTAATGAAGTTTAAGATCTTAAAATTTTAGACAAATCAGAATATTCGGAAGGGTTACGTATATGAGAAAAAAAGTTTGTGTTTGAGGGGACAGCAATGATAGCCTATAATTAATTATTCAGAAAATGTCTAAATGCTGCCGCCATCTCTTGACTCTAAACTAAAAATTCCCATGCTCTTCTATTGACTAGAAAAACGTATGTGTATGTGTATTTGAGGGGGGGACACCAATGATAATTTGTAATTAATTATTCAGAAAAGATCTAGATGCTGCCACTATCTCTTGACGAATCTAAAAATTCCCATACTAAATAACAGGAATGAAATACCAAAAACCTATTTTGGAAAATCCGTACTGCCAACTATAGAAAATTGAAAACACAGCGTCACATCAATGACTGGTGTGTGTCACCCTGGGAAATTCCGAGATTCAATACTTTATCTCGAACCATCAAACACTATCCCATATACAAATAAAAATACACTACGTGATGTCTCTGACACGTATGATCCCCAGAAAAATTCCAAACTCGTAAAGTCAGGATGCTTATCTCTAACCATCACCCACAATTCCATACATGAACCAAAACACACAACAAAATGCCACTGACAGGTGGGGCTCCCAGCGAAATTCCAAACATTCCGTACTCTATCTTATCTCTAACCATCACCCACAATTCCATATGCAAACCATTCACTTATCTACATATCACAACAACACACATCCATGACACGGACGTCGCTTCCCCCAATTACCCTACCCGTATTTGGTTTAAAGTGACCCACCAATCAGGGCACGAATCCTTATCCATTAATTGTTGTCACTTATTTACAATTAACAAATTACGTCACTTATCTACATCTGATAACAACACACATCCATGACACTGACGTCGCTTACCCATTCACCCTACCTCTATTTGGTTTAAAGTGTCCCACCAATCACGACATGATTCCTTATCTCTAATCATCACCCACAATTCCCTAAGCAAACCAAAACACACGACGTGACGTCAATGACACATGTGCTTCCATCCCAGGGAAATTCCAAACATTCCAAACTCATGACGTCACGCACCGCATCACACACAATAATGTCACTGATCTTATCACCCAATGACGTCACGATTCCTTATCTTATCTTGATCTTGATCTTGACACTAGTGCCTACACTACTACTATCGCATTGTTGAGATATTTGTTTTATTCAATGAGGATATTATTACGAGTATGGCATACCTGGATACGTTAGAGAACTTCATTTTCCAACAGGATGGAACTCCCGCCACATGCAGTGTTTGTGTCGACTGCGTTCAACGATTGATTCACAGGAAAATGTATAGGCAGAGAAAGTCCCACCGTACAATCCCGATTTGATTACAGTGGATTTCTTCTTTTGGGGATATGTAAGAGACATTGTGTATCAAGTAAAAATCCAGTCCTTTGTCCACCTTCGCCATATAATAACAGCAACCACAGAAGCAATTCCTATGGATATGCTTACATGAATGTGGTATGAGGTGGAATTACGTTTTGGTGTCTGTAAGGCTGTAAATAGAAAACACATTGAGTTACACTAACAGGTAATCAAACGTTTTTCATTTTACTTGCAGTATTTTCACATACTGGTGTATGTGAAAATACAGGGCTGGTAAGTATGACAAACCTAGGAGATAGCTTGGATCAGTGCCACGACATGTAAAACTGCAAGGGCTGGATATTGATAGTGCAAGGGAAGTGGTAAAGGAGTATTTGAGGGAGATAATTGCAGACTGCATACCTAGAGTCAGGAGAGTAAATCAAGTGAGAGTTAAATTGATGAATATCATCTTCAAGCTGGAGCTGCAAAAAAAAAAAAGAAAAAAAGAAGAAGAAGAAGAAGAAGAAGTTTGCAATGCTTGCTAAAGCGAATCGCAAACAGTTCTTTCGATATGCTGCAAGTAAAAAATAGAATGTATATGGCAGAATGATTTTAGGAATGCCGATGGTAAGGAGGTAACTGAATCAGTCGAAATACTAAGTGAACAGATTACAAGAGGATATCCAGGTGGTGATATTGCAGGAATGAGAGAGCCAAAGGCTTATACGTACGCTGCTGACCATACGTACCATTTTGAACGAGACAGTACCGTTTTTTCATATTTCCCAGCCGCCGTCGTTTTTATAAAATTGTCAATTTTGTCCCGTTTTTTAATAAAAACTATTAATATACTTTAATATTGAAAAAAAATCAGCTAACGCCTTTTTATTCCCATATACGGGAGTAGGCGAGGCCATTTAGCCCTATCTAACTTTTGGAGACTGAGTGGGCAGTTCAATCTCCACTGATACCAATCAGAGATAGATGGCCCAAGGCTATCACTAATTAAACGGTACACAATGAGGAGAGACGGCTCAAATGTGCCGCCATCTCGTGGTCCCTAACGCTAACACAATATATTTAATGTATGAAAACAATGTGGGTTCTACGGTCGATTTTCTTGAGTTTACGGGACAAAAAACCCGAGTTTCCGGGACAAAAAAGTCCGTTTGCCAGAGATCGACTAACTCGGGAACCGGTCGAAAAAAGGCTTAGAAAAATTTCCTCTAGTCTCCGACTAGACTCGAAACCAAGTCTTCCTTCGTGCGGCCATGCGCCGTGGTGTGTAAACGCCACATCCACTGAGCTACACAGGCTCTTATCTTTAATATTGGGGATATGTAAGAGACTTTAATATTGGTCAATCATAAATTATTATTCATAATTTATAATCGTATATCAATATCATGAATACCAGTAATTTGTATCACCATGGAGTCGCATTGTTCGATACTAAATATCAATATCTGCAGTGATTTATTACGAGAAAATAAAAAAATTCATGTTGGCAACACTTACGCGTCTCAGACGGCGAGTGTTGGGCACATCAACTGACAGAATTTTAAGCATGTTTGATAGGCTTCGTTCTTATTTTCTTTCTCAAGAAAAATTCCCTGTTATATTGCGAAAATTGTTTGAAGATCCCTGTTTGAAATTGTGGCTGTAATTTGCAAGAGATCAGGTGTCTATGTTCCAAACATACATTAGCTTAATTGAAAAGAGATAATATTTCAGTTACAGAAGTAGCCATGAATATTGAAATTCTTGTAAACAATTTAGAGTCCAGAAAAAAGTGAAATGTTCGTATCTGGTGACGTCAAAAAAACAACTGAAAATGTTAGTAGATTCAGGAGAAATTAATGAGGCTACGTTTTTTGAGGTAGTTGAGAACTTCTTTGAAGCCATCTTAGAATAAGTGCTTCTTAGCACAATTGGAAGAACGACGGTATGGTCTACTCCTCGGTTGGAAAAGGCCTAAGTTCGATTCTCGTCATGACGGGAGGAACTTTATGTGGGCTTTTTTTCAAATGAAGTTGAGTTAGCCGATCGCATACTCAGGTAGCAGGGTTTTTTCTCCCGGATACTCGGGCTTTTCATCCTGCATACAGACAAATCGGCTTTCAGGACACACGCAATTTACAGACAAAAAGTAGTAGTTGTGGTGGTGAACAGTAGGTGGCGTTGATGTAGATGATAACTGTAGTAGAGGTTTGATGTAGTGGTGGAGATCGAGAGTTGTACAGTAGTTGTTGTCCCAAGATGAGTCTTCGTACTCCTTGAATGTGTCACTAATAATAATAATAATAATTATTATTATTTATTATTATTAAAAATTTTTTTATATTAATATTAAAAAAACAGAAGTGTTTTTCCCAGAAAGGATGACAAATAATGCATTAATGATAAATTATTTGATGGATGTGCAGTTTCTTGTCTGTCATGATTAAAAATAATCACGCTGTCCCTCTCTTCAGTGGTAGGTATCAGCTATTCCAACTCTTACATAGCACAAGGTCACATGGTCATTACTTGTGAGATATTGAGAGACAACTGTACACTATTAAATCTGTGAAGGGCTGTATTTTGCTGTAACTGTTGACTTGTGTGTGTTTTGCATTTGAACTTAAGCACTCAAGGAAAAAATAATCAATTGATGACTGATAATTTTTCCACAAGTTTTCAAGTTCATGCTGATTAAACAGAAAATTATATATTTCATTTGAACTGTTAAAAATTAGTAACAAGAAAGAAGTCAAACAAGTTGCTCCACATGTTTTATGGCAATAAAAATAAGGAAACGAGCCTATTCTTGAGTAATGTATTTTAAAAAAAAAAGGCTGTCATGAACAAAGGCTGTTGATGTTGATTTATTTAACTGGTGCCATTCGACGGTGATTAGAAACATTACAATTAATAATTTATTTTCGAAACATGACTTTTCTATATTTTTACTACCAGATGGCGCTCATGTTTAAGGACGATGGTTGCTATCACAATTTAATTTAGAAACGCTGTGGTCCAATGTGCTGTGTTACAGTCGTTTGTTTTATAGTAGCATTTAAAGTAGTGTAATGTTTAAAGGATTTAAATATTTAGAATATTTAAATTTATTGTTGGTGTAAATAATTCCGTGTTTCTTACGAAATGTATACTCGTCAACACGAATGGAAGTGTTATACATTTAATCTATTGTATAGAACAAGTGATATTTAGAATATATATATATATATATATATATGAAAGCGTATGTATCATATTAAGTGGTTAAAATGGAAGTGGACATAAATTCTCTTCATAGACTTGAAGGATCTAAAGATCAGGTTGGTGGACTTCTCATTAAAAAACCGAAAGCCGTAGTTGAATCCGGCGGAGTTTTTAAACTCCCTGCTATTCCTCCCAAGTACTCACTTCTTGGCTTAGATGTGCTAGCAGCGAAAAAAAGAAAAGAAAAGGAAGAGGAACACGAAGAAAAACGCTCAAAAATAATTTCCTATAAAGAATGTGAAGAGGATATTGAAGTAGAAAGTTGTAACCTAAAGAAGGTTTGCAGTAAAAGGTAGGTAATAGTATATGGTTCACTCTTATGCTATTATGGTAAAAAAAAAAAAAAAAAAATTTTTGAACAAAAATTCGCCGTTTTTTAAGTCATAGAGGCATTATAAAAAGCAGAAATTAATTGGATAAATTCGAAAACTATATAATCATGAATTTTACTGGTTTTGTGTAATGAAGAAAATTTCCTTTGCAGAAATTGTCATTTCAGATATATTATTTACATAACCTTATGGACTTTTAGCATAACATTAGTTTTTAAAATAATATTGCATTTCTAAATAAGATGATTTCATAGTTATTTTTATAGTCTTTTTTTTTTAAATTGTATATTTAAACAAATTCAAAACAAAATATGCAGTGTTAAGTATGCTGTTGCACATACACTTGTATGTATTAGTGAATTATTAGGAATTAAATATTAAATTTAATAACATTATAATTGCCTTCTAGAGTTTAAAAACATTGCAAAAAAAGATCTTATTTTATTTATTTATTATTTTTCTCCAATATTCATATTTTATTTGATTCATACTGACAGGATCAGTGAAAGTGACTTATTCTTTTTTGTTTCACAGTGATGATGTAACAGTAAATTTTGTCTGCTTTGGTAACATCCTTTTGTTGGTCCCTTGAGAGCTTACATTGAACTCATTACAGCACATTCATTTTGAAAGTAAATACAGCACAAACAATTATAGGGATGTTCAGGAAGATACCAATGAGAATAGGAAGGACTAAAAAAAGTTATCTTCTTAATGTCTTGGTTTGATCTCATGTGAGCTGCACATCTCAGATTTGGTCTTCTAGGCTTTGTGAAGATGGAAGTGGTAGAGAGAGAGAGAGATTACAGACAGCAGATAACCAAGATTCTCTAGAATGTCTGCTCTTAGTATTTATGGACTATTCTTGAGCTGGTAAAAGATCAGATATGATCTAAACATAAATCATTAATGATTTTACAGGATATGATAGCAAGGGTTTAAGAACTACATTTTTTGCTGAGTGAAGGAATGGCTTATCTAAGGGAATGATTATTGCAGTATTCAAATTATTCAAATGAGTTTTTGGAAAAGTATGATAGGTGTTGAGTAATGTAGTGCATACTCCCAGGGGAGTCCTAGGATTGCATGGCAATTCAAAATAAAAAAAGTGGAACCAAGTATTGATTCTTTTGGTACACTACTAGCCACTTGTTCCTTCTTCTGGACTCATCTCCTCTATAAAGCACTCTTTGATATCTGTTCAGCAGCCACCTTCTAATCCAAATCACTTGATTCATATCCATCTGCATTTGCTTCAGTTTATACATCTGAGTTTTATGTTAAATCCTGCCAAATGCCTTTGCAAAGTTCAGCAGTATCAGGTGACCACTATAATTTAACCACTATTCTTGAGGTAATGATTGGCCATAATTTAATACTTCTATCTTAGAGCCTCCTTTATGTGGTGGTACTATTTTGTCTTCTTTCCACTCCATTAGTACTTTCCCAGTAGTGAGGTTAAAATTAAACAGCTTAGTCAGAGGAACTGATAACTTGAACATTCTCGTAAGACACAAGTCAATATGTCATCTGATCCCATAGCCATGTTCACATTGTGGTTCTGCAATATCCTAAGTACCTCAAATTCTTCAACCTCTATTCTCCCATAATTCAATTCAATAATGGCAACACAGTTATACTACTGGATTTCACAAAGGCATTTGACCCAATTCTGTGGGAATTCTGTTAGATGAATTGCAGCAAATGAGGATGGATATGAAGCTGGTATAGGTGAATAAGAGAGGTGGCTGATGGGGAGGGAGAGAGATCAGACAGTAATTTATTCAGAAGTAGAGTCCAGGAGAAGTCTATCGGTATGCTCTAGGTCTGTGTGCTTGGGACACTGGTATTTAATTTATGCATTAATGATATAGGAAAATAATTAGAGGGAAATATTCAGTTATTGGCTGATTATTCAAAATTGAGTAGAGAGAAATAGTTAATGAAGATGTAGAGATCCTGCTGGATGATTTCAGGGTATTGGTGGACAGGGAATTGAAGTCTGGAGGGCATATTGCAAAAGCATTTAAAATAGCTCATAGGATTACCTGGTGATTAAAGTACATCCTGATAAGCAGCAATAACAAAGTTATTATAACTTACTGTAGAGCCCCATCTGGACTATTGTATAGATCTTGTTACCTGAGTTTCTTGGGAATGAGGTGGGGAGAGAGAAGAGATAGAGAATTCAGAAGTGAGTGACCAAAAAATAATGGCAAGTCTATGGAATACTCCTTATCAGGATAAGTTGAAGATTTGCGAGGCTCTTGTAGCACAAATAACTTAAAGGCTTTTATAGGATTTTATACACAAGAAGTTTCATAGTACAACTAGTGGTGAGAGGAGAATTAGGTGTCATCCTGGAAATTGGGCAAGAGTGTGGTTAGCAAGAGTATAATAACTAGGTTTTTTTGCTTAGAGAGTAGTAAATGAGTGAATTACCAGAGTCTGTTGTGGGTACCATGCTGATGAATGAGGTAAAAGTATGACAGATTTTGTGTGAATGTTGTTTAGGACCTATCTTGTTGATTTTCCAGACTCCATGGAGACTCCAGTACAATGATAACAATAATAATTATCATAATTAGTTCTCTCCTTATTTGTATGTTGAGTCAAACAATAGATGGAGTGTAGTTTTGGAGACCTTTGCTTTAAATTCAAGAAGCAGCTGAAAAACATAATAGCTGATTTCAAAAGAAATTTAAAGTGATATTCATTGGAAACTAATTTAATTTAATGGTGCAAGTTATTTGGTGAAACAAAATAAATATAGAAAATAGCCTTGCAAATGTTTTTGAAATATTTAGAGAACATATACTAATTTCTTGGAAAACTCAGGTCAGAAATTCGTTATGAATTAACATGGTGACAAATTGCTAATTTTGATCATCCAACAAATGCTATTTACTACAATGAATTCTAAGGTATAAAATAATCATTATGAGCTCTTATGACAAGGTATAATTATTATTATGTGACATCTCCAGGGAGTCCAAAGACTCGTTGAGGGAGAGTGTGCCAACAGCATCAAATGATTGATCCCCTTCCAACTACTAACCGTGCTCAAACTCACTTAACTTTTTTTGTGAGTCATTAGTAGACAGTTTTCTAGAGACATAATATAGACAGTTTCTGTTATATCAGGAAATAGAGGTATTATGTAATGTCCTTTTGCTCAGACTATATTACATAAAAAATAGTGAGTGTAATTAATTTCCATAATAGGCAATAAGAAATCAGATCTCTGCATATTGCCATGAGTGGTTTATAATATATAATTTGTGTGTGTGTGTGTGTGTGTGTGTGTAGTGGTGGTGGTTGGGGATTCACAGTTAGGTTACAAAAGTGATAAAGTTTGGGTGGGATCACTAGATAGCAAATTAAAAAAAATAAATCAGTGTTTGGTGTCTGATGCTTAGCCTACAACTTTTGTGTGGGTGGGATTCATATGACACCCCCCCCCCACACTCATAAATCTAGTCATTAAAATAATATTTCGGAGTAAATTGGTGCTTTGTACATTTCTAGGATATGTCAGTTTGAGTAATAGTTAAGCATGTTGGCTCCATTTCATTTTTTAGTTTAATTTCAGTTATGCATCATGTTTTTATGTGCTTATGTAAATAGCCTAGACACATTTGGTTATATCAGTGGTAGTTTCCATACTTTCAGATAAAACTTGGGGATGAAGATAAACTGTTGAGTACCTGATAAAGTTTGTCACACATGTTGACCAACTGAAGAAATGGTAGAAGAACATTGTAGACATTAAATCTGATAGTTTTTTGCAGAAAGTATTTGTATTATTCTGGTGGCAATGCAATCTATGTGCAAGGAGGTTATGACACTAGGAATAGAAATTAAATTTTTTTTTTAAATACCTAGAATTGCTTAATACAGGTACTTCATATTATTTGGAATTTCAGTATTAGCAATGAAAATGACTTAATAAGCTAAAAGCATGAACCACGACAGTTTACATGATGCAAATTAAATGATTTGATGAGAGATTGATGTCTATCAAAGGATTCTGCATAGATACATTACGAAAAATTATGGAGACAATTACTGTGTTAGAGCAAAACTTTAGTTTAATATAAATTAAATGAACATTCGACGTTTCGACCTTCATAACAAGGTCATCATCTGGAGCATACACATATACAAAGAAATAAGCTGCACTACAATCTACATGGTTTGCTAAAGTTACTGTCCAACCGTTACAACAATTATTGGCCTGTCCTCTGGTGAAAAAAAAAAAAAAAAAAAAACTTTACTACATCAGAGCTAGAGTTTTATTATTATTATCTATTAGGTCACAAAATTAAATCGGGCTATTATACACACACACACACACACACACACACACACAGTGGTGCCTTGGTTAACAATGGCCTCAGATAACGACGTACTTGGTTAACGACAAGTGGCTGTAAGAAAAAAATCTCTTGGTTAACGACACAGACTATGGTTAACGACTCTTGATTATGTGAACCTCTATCCGATATAAAAAACCGGAATTTTCCAATCGCACTCAGCCATGCGCGGGAAGACATTGTCGAATAGAGAACAGCCACGCCGCATAGCTGTGAAGCTCAGATATGTTTGACCCATCATAGCCAGCTGTTTACGTTTTCCGTTTATTGTTTCTTTTCTTGTAGTGTACTGTGCTTTATTTTAAAATTTGTGGTTATAAATGCATTTTAATGAAAATGAGTATTTAAGCATTAACTTTTTATGTGTTGGTTCATATAGACAATAAATCGGCGGATGCGTGTCACTGTTCATTTGCCATCAAAAGGCAAAATCAAATCTCATCTGTATAATAATCATTGTATCTATAAGCTGCTAATCAGTGTATGTTATGGTAAGTACTGTATCTAATATCATCACCTTACAAGCAAAATGCACTAAGTCAAAAAGTGCAGGTTTCGAATTTAACTGTTAACTTTTATTTCAAAAAAAAATTTTTTTTTTGAAATTTTACTATTATTTTCAGGTGACGATATGTTCTTTGTATCTCTTGTCTTAGTGTTGTACAATTTGTGATAATACCGTATTTTGAGTATCTTTTTTTTATAGAGTGAATTTTTTTACCGTGTGACAAAATGGATCCCAAAAAGAAAGCTAGTGAGGGAAAAAAAACAGAAAAATTTTCTCTATTGAACAGAAGAAAGAAATAATAGCAAAACATCATGAAGTTATGCAGCTAGATCGAATATATGAAACCAGTCATTCTACAATATCAACCATTTTGGTTGATATTGTAGAATGACTGGTTGGCTAAGAAAGAAGAACTTATAGTAGCTAAAGTTGCTTCAAGGTCGAATGTCAGAAGGCTTCTTTTTGAGCAAATGGAAAATATATTACTAATTTGGATAAAAGAAAGAGAAATGGCAGGCGATACTATATCTCAAAATGCAATCTGTCAGAAAACTAAACAGATTTATCAAGATTTGAAAAAGAAGACTTCAGGATCAAGTTCTGAGGTAGATGATGATGATTTCAAAAGGTAGCAGAGATTGGTTTGACAATTTTAAAAAAAGAACAGGAATTCATAGTGTGGTCAGACACGGAGAGGCAGCTAGTGCTGACAAAGCAGCAGCAGATAAATTTGTCAATAGCTTTACAAAAATTATAGAAGAAGGAGAATACCTCAACAAGTCTTCAGTTGTGATGGGACTGGATTATTTTGGAAGAAAATGCCCAACAGGACATTTATCACAAAGAAGTAAAAACACTTCCTGGGCATAAACCAATGAATGATAGGTTAGCATTGCTTTTAGTAGCAAATGCAAGTGGAGACTGCAAGGTAAAACCAATGTTAATCTACCACTCAGATAATCCCTGAGCATTCAAAAAGTTCAATGTCTCTAAATCCAATCTCGGTGTTTTGTGGAAGTCTAACAGCAAAGCCTGGGTCACAAGAATAGAATTTAGAGACTGGATTCACGAAGTGTTTGGACCAACTGTCAAAGCCTATCTTGAGCAAAACAATCTGCCTCTAAAAGCCATTTTAACCTTGGATAATGCACCTGGCCATCCAACGGGCATACAAGAAGAGCATACTACCAGAGGAATTAGATTTTAGCAAGGCGATTTTTCTTCCTCCCAAGACTACATCTCTGATTCAACCTATGGATCAGCTGATAATTGCAAATTTTAAAAAACTTTACACAAGGGCACTTTTTACCAGGTGCTTTGAAATGCGTGAGGCTACCAACATAACCCTAAGAAAATTTTGGAAGGAAGAATTCAACATTATCATAGCAATTAGGCTAATTGTAAAGGCTTGGCAAGAAGTAACAATGAAATGTCTCAAAGCAGCATGGAGGAAACTGTGTCCTTCCTTTGTAATGAAGCAACTTCAGATAAAGGACACAAATTGGTCAAATTGTGCCAACTGCTCATGATCTTAACTTGGAAGTAGAGGAAGATGTTGAAGAATTATTGGAGAAGCATGACGGAGAACTGAGTACTGACTAGCTAAAAGAACTTTTCAAGCAGCAATGTGAAGAAAAGGAAATGGAAATTTCATCTGAAGATGAGGATGGAGAGAAAGAGCAAATTACGACTGCTGAAATCAAAAATGTTTTGGCAAAGTGGGAAGAAGTTCAAAATGTTGCTATGAAATGGAATCCAAACAAATCTGAGGTTATCAGAACTGCAGATCTATTTAATGAAAAGTCCATGCAGTTTTTCAGAAACATTTTAAAAAAGAGGCTGAAGCAAACAATCCTAGACATGTTTTTTACAGGTCCATTTGTCAAAAAACTCCAAAGTGAGCCCAATTGTCCTTCTGGTGAAGATTGATAATTAAAAACTGTTTTCATGAACAATTCATTTTATTAATGTTAATTTTTTTGTAGCAAATACATATACTGTATAATAAATAAATAATATTTACCATATTTTTATGACATTTTAAATAAGTTTTATCTCATTTAAATTGTCAAATTATTTTTAATATGTACTATGGTTGTGGGGAGGAGCCAGAACAAATTAATCAATTTTCAATTAAATCTTATGGGAATCGCACCTTGGATAATGACGGTTTTGGTTAACGAAGGTAATCCCGGATCGGATTACCGTTGTTAACCAAGGCACCACTGTGTATATATATATATTAAAAAAAACTATGTTATTATACATATAAATTTCAACCAATTGGTATGGAATAATTTCCAATACAAGATGAAAATTGCTTAAATTCCTAAAGTATGCTGGAAATAAATAGGCTGAATATGTGCCATCCAAATTCTTGGAATTTTTATGCCACCATTAGTGTTTAGATTAGGGTGGTTAATCAAAGTTTCACAGGCTTCTTTAAATTTTCTTTCATACCAGGTTTTTGTATGATGTAAAGAGCAGGTACTTTTCCAATCAATTTGTGTAGGGTGTTGAGAGCGTGATCTGAGAGGCCTGCTTCACCAAAATTGTTATATTTAATGTGTCTTTTGTGTTTTTTTTTTACATATAGGGATTGTATGTCCAGTTTCACCAATATAAGGTAAGTTCCAGGTGCAGTAGATGCAATAAACTCCAGGATGTGCCAATGGGAAAAGAGGAGTTGAATATGTGTTTTAATTTTATAGGTGGTTTAAAAGTGGCATTAAGATTATAGTGGTGTAGGATTCTATTGATTTTTTCCTGATACTTTAATGTATGGGATGGCTATGGTTTTACTGTAATCTATATTCTTTTTTGATGAAGTTTTATGAAGTACTTTATTAATAGTATTTTTGTTATAGTCATTATTTATAAATGTGTTGCTAATAATCTTTAATTCTTGTTTAAGAGCTTGTTGATTAGAACAAATTGATATAGCTCTGTTTTTAAGGGTGTTAATGACTCCAAATTTTTGTGATGGGTGGTGATATGAGTTAGCATGTATATATTGGCCAGTATGTGTCGGTTTGTGGTAAACCGTGAAGGATAGACTGCCTGTAGGAAGACGTGTGGATACATGTCTTCTTCCTACAGGTCTTTCTACAGGTCATCCACACGTCTTCCTACCTGTAGGAAGACGTGTGGATACACTGGTCACCTGTAGGTGACCAGTGTATCCAGGAATGGGAGTGAGTTCTGATTTTCAATTTCAATAGTAAATTGTATGCATTCATGTTGTTTGTTTAGGTGGTTAAGGAATGTGTTTAAAGTTTGTCAACTATGTGGCCAGATAACGAAAACATCATCAATGTATCTAAGCCACACTGTAGGTTTTAGAGTAAAGGAATCAAGAGCATTTTTCTCAAAAACTTCCATATAAAAGTTAGCAATTGGAGGGGGAGAGATAGTGGTGAGCCCATGGCCGTACCTTCTTTTTGTGAGTAAAATTTATTTTGCCACTCAAAGTAACTGGAATGTAGTACGTGGACAAAGAGAGCCATAATGTTGGGTGGAAATTTGTTCTGTAGGAGAAGAATTGTGTCACCGATTGGGACATTTGTGAAAGGGCAGAAACGTCAAAACTGACTAATGAATCATCTTTGCGTAGCGCTATGTTTTTAATTTTGTTAATCAAGTGTTGTGTGTTATTTATAAAAAAAATTTCTGTGACTTCATTTTTCTTCATATAAAAGTATTTTTGCAACTTTTTTTGTAGGAAGGAAGGTTCTTTAGTTTTTGATATTTCTAGACTTGTAACTAGTTTATGTGTGAAAGGATGCAACCAAGCCAATGGAAGTTGTTCACAGACTTTTCTAAAAGAAGGTCAGAAAGTGTTTTGTTGCAAAATGGTATTTTTGTTTCTGCCCAAGTTACTCATTCTCTTCAGTTATGAGGCTTGTGAAAATCTTGCCATATGAAACTTCTTGAGAAAATGAGATTGAAGAGCAAAAAAAAAAGATTACTTTGTGGACATTTGAAAGTTCTCTTATGTGCTTCTGAGATACACAAAAGTGTCATGTTTAAATGGAACAGCACAGTCCTTCATCAGCAGTGGATTAAAAAAAAAAACAATGGCCTGGAAGAGAAATATTCATTTGATCCGGTCTCAAAACATATTCTCTGTAAAAATTTAGAGAAACCAGATAGTGAACGATCAAGGCTACACTAAAAAGCCCTAAAGAAACATGGATTGGTTTCAAATAGTTAATAGCAAAATTTTCTGGATAATAACAGAGATCCAAATTTTTAAACCATATTTAAAAATATTCTAAAAAAGAAATTTGAGAAATTTAGTTTTAATATGAGCTTAAAAGTTAATTTCTAGTACTCTGATTTACCTGAGTATGTTCGTTCAGTGAATTGAAAAGGAAGATGAAAATTTTCATGTGGATGTAAAGAAAGATAAAAAGGAGATACTAGAAATGAGGAAAAAGCATAATAGCAAAATTGAAGTTGGTGTTTAAAAAGGAAACTTTAAAAGTCCATTATAAAAAATTAAAAGAAATGAAAACTGGTAATTTAAACACAAAGAGCATGAAAAAAAAAAAGACAAAATCATTTCTTAACAAATTAAAAGAACAAGATTTTCTTGGTTAGGGTTTAGAATTAAACATTCATTTCTGTCAGTAAGGGTTATTAATAATAGTGTTGATGTGGTATTCCTTCAGAAGAATTTAAATAAGCTGGATAGATGGATAAATGAATGGGTATGTCAGTTTCATGCAACTAGATGTAAGTTGAAATTGGGAATCTATCCAGGGAGATTGCATACTCTATTGGTGGAACTATACTAGAGGAAGTGGAGGAGGAGGAGGCAAAGAATCTCAGGGTGATAGCTGCTAAAAATTTGAAGTTTAGGGGACATATTGCAAAGGTGGTAAAGGTAAATTTTACAAGGAAGCAACGGAAATCAGGTAAGTGACATTGTTTGTAAAAAGAAAGATGTCATTTGGTATGGTTACTCTACACTAAAACATGCTATTGATGAAGGAGTTATAACTTCAAGCATTCCTGGAGTCAAAATTAAGAATATAAAGGAAGCAATTCAAAAACATAAAAGAAAAGTAAACGAGATCATAATTGTAGTAGGTGCTAATGACTTAAATAGCAATAAGTTCAATATGAGAGAGGACATGAAAGGGTTGTTGCAAGAGGCAAGAGTGAAAAGTGAGAAAGTGAAAATTTTCAGTATTTTACCTCAATATGATAAAAATGAATAAAGAAGAAGGATAACGATGGCAAAAGATTCGATGCATAGGCTGTGTAGAACTAATGGATGCGTGTTTTTGGATGTGTGGAGTGAGTTTGAGGAAAGATTAAATTTCTATAATACCAAAATACAAAATGATGGTACAACATGACAAAATTTCATGCCAGCTGCAGCGTCGCTCAGTTAAACAAGGCCCCCCCCCCCATTGTTTTTGCCAGAGAACCAGGGCTAACAGCGAAAAGTCAGCTACTGGAACAAATCTGAAAACACACCCCAACTGAACATCATCAGAGCTAAAGATCAGCACTGTCAACATAAGAAGCCTGAATGGCAAAGAAATGGAGTTAGCTGAGGAATTAGATAAGTACCAGATTGACATAATAGGGGTGACTGAAACAAAAAAGACCAAAACTGGTGAGATCTTTCAGAGCAATCAATACAAAATGTTATATCCAGGCAATGACAATCAAGGAAAAGAAGGAGTAGCCATAGTATTCAACACTAAATACTAAGCTAATCTTCTTGAATGGCAGACAGACTCAAGTAGAGTGATGTGGGCAAATATCAGAATGGGAACTGGACAATGAGACTTATTTGTGCTTTTGGCCCTACAGAAGGTTCTACTTAGGTAGAAGTGGAAGAATTTTTTGAGGCTTTAGAGAAAGCAACTGAAACAGTGAAAAAGGCAAAGTTGGTCCTTGTTGGGGATCTAAATAGCAAGAGTAGGAAATGATTGTCAGACATACAAAAATATTTTGGGAAAATTTGGAGAAAAGAGCAAAGCTAATAATAATGGCAAATACTTGTTGGATTTCTGCTCAGGACATAGACTGGTTATTACTAACACCATGTTCAAACATAAAAATGGGCACAAATTCACATGGAGAGAAGAAATAAGGAATAAGAAAAATCTCATTGACTATGTTATTGTTGATAGTGATGTTTTCTTCCTGGTGCAGGTTAGCAGAGTGTACAGAGGATTTGAAATTGGAAGCGATCACTATTTAGTCTTGAGCAGGATAAAATTGAATTTCATACTGAAAAGAATAACGTGTAAGAAAGTTTTAAAGCGAATAAAAGTAGAGCAGCTCTCAGATGTGAACTGTAGACTAAAATACACAAAGATTATTGAAGAAAAAATGAAAGAGTTTGAGAACAGGAACCAACCTTGGAGATTCAGTGGCAAGCCTTGAAAAAAACCCTGATTGATTCAGCCAGAGAGGCATGTGGTGAGGTTGTCTGCAAGGATAGAAAAATCAGAACTCCATGGTGGACACAGGAAGTTAAAGAGGCAGCGAAGGAAAAGAAGAAAGCATATCAAAAGTTCCTGGCAAGTAAGTCAGCTTGTGCTCTTAGAGAATAGAGAGACAAATGTAAGAAAGCTAAACACTGTGTAACACTGGCTAAACAAAAGTCATGGGATTACTTTGGCAAGAACAGAGAAAATAAATATCAAGAAGGTGGCAAAATATTCTGGAGGTTGTTGAAGAAGCTTAGAAATGGAGGAAAGAGTGTTGTAAAAGGACTTAGAGATGATAAAGGTGACATGAAAATGGGAGAAAAAGATATCCTTGAAATATGGAGTAATTACTTTGAAAAACTGCTAAATGAAACAAGCAGTGATGACAGCACAGTGGTAAAAAACACTCAACAGGAATACATATCCATACTTGAAGTAGAAAAAAGCTTTCAAAGGCTTGAAATTTGGAAAGGCAGCAAGAGTAGATGATATTCGACCAGAAATGCTGAAGTATGGTGGTATAAAAGTCTTACAGTGACTGCACTGCATAATTCAGAAGTCCTGGACAAAGAGACAAATTCCCATTGATTGGAGTAGAGCTCTCATAGTACCCATATATATAAAAAAGGAAATAAAACTGAATGTGAGAATTACAGAGGTATTTCCCTACTGAGTGTTCCTGGTAAGATTTATGCAAGTATACTTGAGAAACAGTTGAGAAGAATTGTGGAAGAAAAGCTTGGTGAAGAACAAGCTGTATTCAGGCCAAATAGAGGCTGTCAGGATCAGATCTTCACTTTACGACAAATAGTTGAAAAATCATGGGAATATAACAAAGATCTGTTTTTATGTTTTGTCGATCTGGAAAAGGTATATGAAAGGTGCCAAGAGTGAAGCTATTCGAAACGCTACAGTTATATGGTGTCAATGCGGCATTATATCAAGCAATACTTAGGCTTTATTTGAGTTGTAAGTCAGCAGTTAGAATTGAAGGAAGTATACGGGAAGATGGTTTAATGTTAAATCTGGTATCAGACAAGGATGTACATTATTCCCTCTGTTATTCATTATCTATATGGATCACATTATGAAGGAAAGTGGTATTAAACCTTATATCAAAATTGGAGATGTCGATGTCAGCTCTTTGCTTTATGCGGTTGATGTTATACTTCTAAATAATCTGCTACAAGTCTGCAAGATTCCCTGACTAAATTGAATAACTCTTCTAATAGATATGGTATGAAGGTCAGCAATAAAAAGACAATGACAATGAAAATAGGCAGAATCGTTGAAATTGTCAACTTCATTGTGAATGGAAAACCTGTAGAACAAGCAAAACATTTCAGCTACTTAGACACGATTTTTAGTGAAGATGGTAAATTAAATATGGAAATAGACAACAGAATCAACAAAGCTGCTATGGTAGGCAGTCAATTGAATAAATTCATATGGAATAAGAGAGAAATTAGTTGGAACCCTAAAATAGTTGTATACAAGACAGTGTTCAAACCAGTTTTAACTTATGGATCTGAGAGCTGGGTCAGAAGTAAAAAACTTGACCAAAGACTAGAGATCGCAGATGTGAGAGTCCTGAGAAAGATTAGAGGCGTGAACAGATGGCATCAATGCCAATATGATATTAAAAACGAGGATATTAGGAAAGAACTTGACATTGTCAGCATCCAGGAATGTGTTAGCAGAGCTAATCTCAGGTGGTATGGTCACTTAAAAAGAATGAGCTAGGAAAGATTAGCAAAACAAGTACTCTCTGCCAGGTTGGCAGGAAATCGACCCAGATTGATATAGTATAAAGTGCCTTAGACAATAGAAATATAAAATCTGATAATGTTGGAGTCTTGACAAGTAACAGACTGATTTGGTGGAGATTTGTAGATAGGAAGTTAGTAATGATGTAAATTTTTCATGTAGTACTATCATATCCTGTACACCCCTTGAGGGTACATGGCAGGAATTTGATGATGATAAATTTCTGTAGGAGGGACGGTTTACACCTGAATCAGGGTCATCCAGAAAAACTAATATCTGGTATGAGACCTAACACAGATAGTCAAGGAAATGAAATTATAAAGGGAAGAATGGTGAGAATGTGCATGTAAGAGCAACAATGTTATATAACTCTGTCAATGGTATGAGTGGGTTTTGTCATGGAAATACTGATGAGGAGAGAACGAGAAAGTGTTAAGGATATGATTTAGTTCAGTGGTTAGGGCTTGGTCATTTGAACAGATTAGTTTAGCCCTGTTGAATAGTGTCTTAACACTATTCCAACACATTCTGACAATCAACACCCTAGAATCGAGTTCACCCTGGAAAAAGAGGAAAACAATAATCCTCCCTTCCTAGACACACTAGTCATCCACCAACCTGATGGTTTTCTCAGTTTTTAGAAAACCCACCCATACAGACAGATACATTCACCAACAATCCCCCCCCCCCCACACACACACAAACACACACAATCATATGGAGTCATTAAGACACTATTCCACAGGGCTAAACTAATCTGTTCAAATAACCCAGCCCTAACCACTGGACTAAATCACATCCTTAACACTTTCTCAAGCAAGCAATTGCTACCCCCCCCCCCCCCCAAAATACCAAAACCAGATATCCACAACCCACTCCCCCCCCTTCACAAAAAATATTACTCTAAATCCATCACCATTCCCTACATCCGAGGCACCTCGGAAAAAATCAACAAAGTCCTAAAAAATCATGACTTGACCACTTGTTACAGACCATATAGAAAATTGGCATCCCTTATCTGCTCCTCTAAAGACCAACCACTTCCCCTAGACCTACCTGGTATATACCAGGTCCCTTGCAGCTGTAAATTGTCCTACTTTGGCCAAACAGGCAGGACACCAAATATGAGAATTTCAGAACATAAGGACTACATCCGATTTCACCAGTACAGTCACTCTTGGCTTGCAGACCATGCTCTGGATACTTGCCACAGAATAAGGTGGAAGAAAGCCATAGTAATATGCTGCAGCAAGTTCAGATATGAAAGACTATTCATTTAATCAGCCTCAGCCCACATGAAATTGACATCTATTTTTCTTAGCACAGTCCTCCAAACTATCCATATCATCTTGCAAAATTTTGACATCCTGTGCACTCACTTTGTTCTGCCCAACTTTGCATCATCAGCAAACAAGTGAATACTTCCTCTCAGATCCTTTCCTATATCGTTAATGAACAAATCGAAAAGTAGTGGTCCAAGAACAGAACCCTGCGGCACACCACTAGTCACGAGAGCCGTCTTTTGAACTCTACTCCTGAATAAACCACTCTCTGATATCTCTCCATCAGCCACCCTCTTATCCATCTCACCAACCCTATATCCATCCCATATGCTGCAGTTTACTGATTAGAGTTCCATGTGGTATCCTGTCAAAGGCCTTAAGCAGGGTCCAGTAGAATCACTGTAAACCCATTACCCTTATCCAGTTCGCTGTGTTATAAAATGTGAGCAAGTTACTGAGACATGATCTACCCTTCACTAAACCATGTTGTTCCCCATACAGTATCCCATTTTTATCTATCCAATATCCTGTATTCTTCTCTTGACTAATTTCTCCAAGACCTTGACAACGATTCCTGATATGCTAATCGGTCAGTAATTTACAACAGCAGTCTTGGAACCTCCTTTATGCAGTGGAACTATTTTCCCCTCTTTCCACCCCCCCCCCCCCTTGGGACTAACCCAGACCCGAGACTCAGATTAAACAAAATGGTCAAGGGTACTGACAATTCTTTAGCCGCTTCACGTACGACAAGGGCTGGTATACCATCCAATCCCACAGATATATTGACATTGAGGCTTTGTAATAGACTACTCACCTTCATTTCATTCACCACAATTCCCGTATAATCTATTGGTTCATTTATTTCTTAAAATGTCACCACCTGGATGATATATTCTTGCAAAGTGCTCGCTCAATAATTCAACTATATCAACTGATTCAGTTACCTGCCTACCATCGGCATTCTTTAAAATCGTTCTGCTATATACATTTTTTCTTTTACTTGCAACATATCGAAAAAACTGCTTGGGATTCTCTTTAGTCTGCATGGCTAATGTTCTTTCATAATCCGGTTTTGCTTTTCTTACCACACTTGTTACCCTTCTGGCCTGCGCTTTATACCGTTCATGTGCCTGCTTGTCACCTTTTTTCCTTAAATTCCCTCCATAGTAGTTTCTTTTTTTGCAGCTCAAGCTTAATGGTGTTATTCATCCATTTAACCCCTACTTGGTTTATTACTCGAACTCTAGGTATACAGTCAGCCATCGCCTCCTGCAAACACCTCCTAACTGTCTCCCATGCACTATTAACATCTAGCCCTTGCAGTTATACATGCCATGGCACTGAACCAATCAAACTCCTAAGCTTGTCATACTTACCAGCCCGATAATTCCATTAAGGAGATTTTTCATATGGTAGAACAAAAGGCCAGTTCTGGAAGTTGCAAAAAGAGATGGTCAGTAGGAAGCTGAGAAGTGGCTTTTTTGTGTGGAGGGTAATTGGACCATGGAATTCATTGCTGGTTAGGATGGTGAATGTGCAAATGGTGACTAGGCTTAAAAAGTGGTATGATAAACCTTGTGTTGTCCAAGCTGAACCGAACCTTCTGTAGTGAGTCATGAGACTGTGGAGATCTGGAATAGTAGTAACAATAACAAGTATTATCAAGTATTTCTGATATGTATCCAAAAGGTGCATAAAAAGTACGAATAATAGTTCTAAATGATTAAGTTTTATATTATTATTAGCTTCTTAACAGCAAATTTCTTTCAAATCGATCTAAATTTTGTCATGACTCTGCATTGTCAAATCTTAAATTTCATTGTAAGGCAATGCTAACTGCATTAATCCAATGAGATCTTATTTTGGGTCTTTTTTCCTGACATCCTGGCACATTAACCTATTTTGCTAACCTTTTCTCTCCCATTCTGTTTAAATGTCACCTTAAATATCAAGTGCTTTCTAATATCCATTTATTTCTGCCATTGTTCACGTCTCCAGTTTTTCTCAGAACTCTCATCTCTGGCCACCATTCTTTGATAAAAGACTAAGTTAATAATTGTGACACTTGTATATCCAGAATTTTTGATTGCTCTGAACATTGCAGTTTCATATTATTTTCACTTGTGCTAGAATTCAGTCAAATCCTACCTTTTGTTATTAATTTTTTTACATTAATGTTATTAGTGTTTACAAATTTTCAGTCATGTACTTGGAACTTATTTTACAGGAACTATCGGTCATCTCAAGTTGAAACACCATCTTATACTGGTGGAGTTAGTGATAAATTTCGAGAAAAAGTGCATGACAGACATGAACGTGAGAAGGAAAAAGGGGTATATGCCTCATCAAAGAAAGCATCTCATAAAGAAAAAGAAAGAGACAGGAGAAAAGGTATGTTGGTTATTAAATTATCCCATATTAAAATCACATGCTGGTCAGTTTTGTTGAAGATGGTATGCTACATGTTTTTGTACACATCTAGAAGATGAGAAATTAGATCATACTTAACTCTTATTTTTGCGTTCCGTCAGGACATGGAGTTATCTTGGCAGAAGGGCTTATACATTGGCTTTTGATAACTCCTTTTTCAGGTAATAACAGTGTTTACTAAATATTAATTATAATAACTTTAATTAATACTTTTTTATATTTTGGTAGTGTTACATTCCCATCATCAGGGATCACAAAAGAATGATATGTGCATGCAGGCATACTGAGTAAATGGGGCTGAAGAAAAGCAACCAAAGTCAGGCCTAAAGTCCTGGATTTTAGGGACAGTTTCAAGCACCCAAATTTGTTGATGTTTGGAAAGTTTCTCAGGGATGAGGATGATTCGAGGAATAGCCTCTCATATTTGTATTTGCTGCAGTGCAATAGAGTGACCTTCCAGTGTATCCTGTGGTTGGTGTCCAAAGCATGATCAACAGGTTCAGAATGGCTGTTATGGTGGAACTGAATGTAGTCCTTGTGTTCAGAAATTCTGATATTGGTTTTCCTGCCTGTTTGGACATAGTAACACAATTTGCAACTACAAGGGACCTGGTAGATTCCTGGTAGGTCTAGGAAATGTGGCTGGTCTTTGATGGAGTGGATAAGGGATGCCAATTTTTTGTGTTTTATGAGTGGTTGTAAGGTTGTATTTCCTTAGGATTTTTGTTAATTTTTTAGATGTACCCCAGTTATATGATGTGGTGATAGATTTTATGTAACCTCTGCTCTGAAAAGGGAAGTTGGATTGCAGCTACCAGATTGTAATATTTTGTGGGGGGGGGGGGGTTGTAGCCATTGGCTAAAAAGGTGTTGAGAATATGGTCAAGTTCAGTAGTTTTCACTGTCATCAAAAATGATCAGTTTGGTCCTGTTATATGGGGTTTTTATAATCCCATATTGTTGGGAGAGGGGTTAGTGCTGGTGAATGTATCTACCCTACCAGTATGTGTGGGTTTTCTGTAAACGGAGAATTTACCAGGAATTCATCAGAATTCCTGGTAAATTCTTGGTGTGTAATCAGAGGTTCTAGGAATTGGAGACTGTTGTTTTCCTTTTCTAAGGTAAACCGTATCCTGTGATGTTGATTGTTTAGATATGTTAAGCAAATATTTAGCTTATCCAGGCCACGTGGCCAAATAATGGTAAATTTTGATGTCTCCTCTCTATTCACTAATGTTCCACTCAAAGACACCTTAGACCTCATCCAAGATATATTTCCTCCTGATATCTGAGCCCTCTTTCATCTACACTACATAGATGATGTGTCCGTCATCTATGTCAGGCGTGACCAACTTCATTCTATACGAGGGCCAATATTTGATGAGTGGTAGCGTCACGGGCCGCACACTTTTAGACAGAACTTAAATAAAAATAAACTCTGCATTTTTTCAAGGCAATAGTTATATGTATTGAATTACTATATTTGTTAAATCATTTTACTTTACTACTGCGAGAACAATATAAAATACTTGATCGATTTAAATATAAGTTGTCAAATTAAATTTAATTACATATTTCTGACAACAAGTTCATCAAAGTCGATTTTCAACAATGATGACGATATTCGTAACAAATCCTATAGGTGGTCATCAGTCATTCGGCTTCTTTGTGACGATTAACCGCTATCATAGTTGAGAAAGTGCATTCGCATATGTATGGGCTTCCAAACATAGATGCAATTCTCAAGTGGAAATCACTCAATGCAGGATATTTTTTCCCTTGGTACCAGTTTCCAAAAGTCAGTGCCCATCTCCACATTAGACTGGAAAAAGGGGTCACTGTGAAGGTCACACAACTCCAATTGAATAGTGTCATGCTGCCCTGAAATGTTGCATTTCATTAGGTTATTAAATAATGTCAGTTGTGGCTGCATGTCACTGAAGTCAGAAAATCGCTTACTGAAGTGCTCTAAAAGTTGGTCTAACATTAGCACAGAAAACTTGAAGTCAATGTCATGGCTCTCCTCCATCAACTTCCTGCAGGAAGGGAAATGTACAAAGTTTCCTCTGACTAGAGTGAATTTGAAAACCTTCAGTCGACTTATGAACCCATCTAGGTGTCCAACTAAATCTGAGATTGTTTGGTTACGTCCTTGTAACTTCATGTTAAGTTCATTCATGTGGTGTGTGTGATGTATGTTAGAAAGGCGAGTAAGCTGTTAAAATAAGAATCACATAGTTTTGTGATTAGTTCTTTTGTTCCTCTAAAAACTGTTTTATTTCCTTTTTCAAAGCAAAAAACCGTTTCAAACAGTTCCCTCTGCTTAACCAACGTACTTCTGTGTACAACACTAAATTGTCATATTCTGCCTCCATTTCTGTTAGAAAAGAAAAAAACTTGCAGTGTGTCAAAGCCCGATTTCCGTCCTTAATTAGAATCGCACACTTCATCACAGTTTTCATAACATCCTCTATCTCCAGAATTTTACCACACAGAGCCTCCTGATGTATAACGCAGTGCAATATAGGGCAATTGATTCTAGCCTTCCTTAAGTAAGTCAACTAAGCCTGTTTGAGTACCATGCATTGATTTGACACCATTTGTTACAATAGCAGTGAGATTTTTGATGCACCAGTACTATTTACAACCTTCATAACTGCATCATAAATGTCCTGACATTTGGTTGTGTTATGCAATGACTCTAATGCTAGTAGCTCTTTATTAATAACAAAGTCTTTGGAAACTGTTCGAATGAAAATTAGAAGTTGAGCTGTATGTCAGTTGATTCATCCAGAGCCAATGAGAAGTAAGCTGAATCTGTAATAACACTTTTTAATTTATTTAATATGTGAGAACCTATTTCCTTGACTCTTTTTGTTAGTTTGTTTTGATAGTGGGAAGCTTTCAAACTCATTGGCAATTTTATCTTCCCCAAATACACGTGCCATTTTCACAGAACAGTGTTTTACAAATTCACCATCAGATAATGATTTTTTTGCTTTTGCTATCTTTGCGCTTACAAGAAACGATGCCAAGAGTGAGCTTTTTTGTATTGATGTTGGTTTAGTCAAAATAGATTTCTGAGCACTAACCTTTCTCTTCAAATTACGTCAAGTACGTACAATTTTAGTACGTACTTGTCCAACGTATTCTTGGTATTTAGCAGCATGGTGCTGTATGTTGTGGCGTTTGAGGTTATATTCCTTGTGCACAGACAATAATTGCAAACACACAAGGCACTGTGGTTTGTTGTTGTTATTGTTTATAAACAGAAATTCATTTTCCCATTTCTCCTGAAATGACCTGTTTTCTTCACAGATCTTATGTTTCTTACTCATAGTACACGCTAAAGTAACTGACCAAGGGACACAAACTGGAACAATAACACTGTTAACTGTGAAACTGAGTCTCTGATCATCATAACCAGAGCAGAGCAAGTAACTTTCAATGATGTGTTACTCTGGAGTGCATAGAAATCTACCGCTCCCCACTACTACCACTCTCACAGAAAAGCTGTAGATTTTATAAATTGAGTAATCTTTTTAAAGCAAGTTTGATTCTGTGTTGAGAATATAAATTGTTTCCGTCATCAGAAATAATGAATATAACTAGTATATCAATCAGAAAATCTGCTGTCGAAACTAATAGCTAAATTGATAATACATATAATTTAATATAGTTTTAATCCTGTCGCAGGCCGCACAAAATCATGTTACTGGTCGCATACGGCCCGTGGACCTACTGTTGGCCACCTATGGTCTATGTAGTGTTGCCAGATAGTGAGTTTATGTGGGGCAGAGTTTGTCTTTTTCTTCAAAGGTCTCCATGAAGAAGTTAGCCAGGGATGCAGAACCCATGGTTATCCCCTCTATCTGTTTGTAGAATTTTTCTTGCCAAATGAAATAGCCAGAGGTTTATGGTGAACTGAAAGAGGGCTGAGATATCAGGAGGAAATATATCTTGGATGAGGTCTAAGGTGTCTTTGAGTGGAATTTTTTAGTGAATAGAGAGGAGATATCAAAATTTACCATTATGTCAGTGTGCTGGAGTCTAAGGTTTTTTATACTGGCTTTAAAGTACACTGAATTTTTTTATGTGGGAAGATGTGTTGCCAGTATACTGTGTGAACACTTGGGCTAAATGTTTAGCTAACTTGTATGTGGGTGAATCAGTGCCATCCACAAACTGCTAACCACAATTTGTAATGACACATTTTATTTATGGATTTTTTGTAGCCCATATATCTGGGGGGGGGGGTCTAGAGTTAAACGATTTTAATTTTGGTGACTTTCACAGGCCAAGAGGTGACCTTTTTAAGTAGCCTCCGAAGTGCTCTGATCTGTATATTGGTGGGATCATAGTCTAAAGGAGGCCAGATAGACCGATATTGAAGTGAAGAGGCAAGCTTCAAGGAATAGCCTCTGATATTTGTATTTGCTGCGGTGCAACAGAGTTGCCTTCTTCCACCATATCCTATGGTGGGTGTCCAAAAGATAGCAACTCTGTTTCACTGCAGCAAATACAAATATGAGAGGCTATTCTTCGAATCATCCTCAGCCCTAAGAAATTTTCCAAATGTGAACAAATTTGGGTGTATGAACTGGCTCCAAATTTGGGAATCACTCATCCTCAGATCTTCAGCCTAATGGCCAAGACCACCTAATTTAGTCCACTAGGGGGGGGGGGGTGCCATTTAGGACTCTAGGCCTAACTTTAGTTGCCTTTCTTCAGCCCCTTTTGTCCAGTGTTAGCCCTGCATGCGCATATGATTGTTTTGTGATCCCTGAAGATGGAAATGCAACTTGGCCAAAATATAGGAAAGTATTAATTAAGGTTATTATTATTAATAACTATACGTTGTTATTTCCTAAAAATTAATAGAAATGGAATTATCTTTGTAATAAATTATACATTTCTTGGAATCAAATTGCACGTTGTTAATATTAGTTTGATTTTATTCTTTTTTTACACTTTTCAATGACATTGTTGAAAACAGAAATTTGAGTAGAATTACAGACAGAGTTAGTGGCTAAAAATTTTAAACTAGACATAAAAATTATAGTTATGTAATTAATAAATAAAAGAGTGGGTTCAACTTGGGAAAGAAAATTATAAAAAAAGGAAAGTATAATAAATATCTCTTATTATTTATACAAAGAAGACAAAAAGTTTTTGAATCTTTAAAAATCATACTGAAGGTTTTCATGAGCTTTCAAACTTTTAAAACATGTTCAAATTCCATAGTATGAAATTATCATGGATATTTGGCCTATTCTTTAATATCTTAACACGGGAACATTTTGCGTGTGTGTGTCAGTAACTGCTCTCTGTCTTTATATATATGTACACGAGGTTTGTCCAGGGAAATTCTTAAACTTTTGAATTTTGACAAGCGCTACTAGCTGTATGCTTTAATCTAACAGCAAAATTAGGAAATAGCCTAGCAAAAACCACAATGTGATATTTTGCTTAGCTATCGTACTACATCTGTTTGTGTCAACACATATTTGGTGCATCTGGTGATTTTTTGTTGTGTTTAAAATGAGGGATTTTCATGATCGATGAATTAGTGCGAAGATTTGCATCAAATTGGGAAAACTTTTCATGGAGACATTTGGGAATGAGGCTTTAGGCTGGACTGAAAAGCATGGGAGGTGGAAGTGTTTCAAAGATGGCTGAACTTCAGTCGATGACGATACGATCTTCATTCAGGATGACTGTCAGCATCAAAAATTGATGAAAATGTTGCATAAAGTTCATGAAGTTAGCCATTCTAACTGTTCGTGAGGTAGCTGAAGAAGCAAACATTTCAAAAACTGTCTGTCATGAGATTCTTACACAAATAGGCATGCATCATACCCAAATGTTTGCCTCGCCTTTTGATTAACTATCAAAAACAAATTCGAGTTGATGTGAGCCAAGAGCTTTTCAGTTGAGCTAATGAGGATGAAAACTTTTTAAAAAACATCATTACCAGAGATGAGATGTAGGTTTATGACTATGATGTCGAAACAAAAGCTCAATTATCAGAGTAGATGTCAAAAGAGGTCACCACCACTACCCAAAATAGCGAAACAAGTGGAGTCAAACATCAAAGTGATGATGACTTTTTTTTGCTACTGAGACATTGTTCAATATGAATTTCTTCCACAAGGCAAAACAGTAAACAAGGAGTATTATTTTGAGGTAATGCAAAGTCATCGTGAAGCTATCAGAAAAAAAAAAAAAGACCTGATGCTTCATCATGATAATGCACCCATACACACATCATTATTAATCCATCAATTTTTGGCAAAACGTGAAACAACGGTGTCGTTCCACAGCCTTCTTACTCACCTGACTTCGCACCAGCAGACTTTTTTTTATTCTCCAAATTGAAATTGATGTTGAAAGGCTACTGATGTGAGAGCAATAGGGTCAATAGTTTGAGGGTAGATACTTGTCTCTCTTTATTTGGAATTAGCTATACAAGGGTGGTCTGAAAAGTTCTCGGCCTCGACCATAGATGGCAACACTATCAGCAAGATTTTCTTTTTTTTTCTCTAAGTTGGTACATCTGTCATAAGCATCCATGTGAAATTACAAGTCATTCTATCAAGTAGTTTGTTTTATACAGCTGTCTGAAGCAAAAGTGTTGTCTGTATCCCTTGAAATGGATAAAATTGAGTATCATGCAGTTATAACATTTTTTGTGAAAGAAGTTTAATGCTAAAAGAAATTCATTCGAAGTTCTTTTAGTACCCATACCATACACTTTTCATAAAAGTGTATGGTATGGGTGCTCTTCTCCTTCGTTTTCCACAGTTAAGAAATAGGCTGCCGAGTTTAAATGTGGCTGTACTAGCCTTGAAGATGATCCATGTGAAGGATGTCCAAAAAGTGTAACAACACCAGAAATCATTGATCAAGTGCATGATGTGGTATTGGATGACTGGCGAGTCAAAGTGCGTGAAATTGCTGAGACCATAGGCATTTCAAAAGAATGTGCAGGATATATTTTGCATGAAGAATTGCAAATGAAAAAGCTTTGTGCAAGATGGGTGCCGTGCTTGCTCACAGCAGATCATAAACACACTTGCATGAAAATCTCTGAACAGTGCTTGGAGTGTTTTAACAAGAATAAAACTGATTTTGTGCATCAATTTATTACTTTGGATGAAACTCATATTCACCATTACAGACCACAATCCAAACAACAGTCAAAAGTGGACAGAAGCCAGTTGTTCGACACCAAAGAAGACAAAGTCTGTTCCATCAGCAGGAAAGGTCATGGCATCGGTGTTTTGGGATGCTAAAGGCATTTTGTTTATTAATTATCTTGAAAAGGGTGAAATAACCGGTGAATATTATTCCGATCTTTTAACCAGACTAGATGAAAAAATTCATGAGAAAAGACCCGGTTTGCAGAAGAAAAAAAAATCATCTTTCATCATGATAATGCACCTGCCCACAAAGGTGTTTTGTCAATGGGAAAATTAAAGGATCTGCACTATGAATTGTTGGAACATCCACCCTATCCCCCAGTGTTGTATCGAATTCTTGTTTTTATTGTACAATGGTTTTATTTTATTTAATCTTTTCTAACCTAAACCTTCTTCTATCTTAAGCTTATTCTACCAATATCCTACTGCCATTTATGTTGTGTCACCTATTTGC
Organism: Typopeltis vanoorti; assembly: GCF_054136105.1. Taxonomy (NCBI): domain Eukaryota; kingdom Metazoa; phylum Arthropoda; class Arachnida; order Uropygi; family Thelyphonidae; genus Typopeltis; species Typopeltis vanoorti. The sequence continues at coordinate 96,252,505 of NC_143557.1, read as the reverse complement.
TTATCACAACTATTTTAACCTTTTATGCTATGTCTCCGTAATACACTCTATCGGGTAGCATGTGATACCGCTGAGGGACAATGGAATTTCCTTGAGAACGAGGCAGTATCAGAGTGTCTGAGATTTACCTCTCGTAAAATGCCAAGAAATTTATTTGTTTTGCTGCACCACTTAGCGCTATTAGATTATTAATATTAACAACCAAGAGGTAATCTCAGGACAGTACTTAATGATACCTATCAACTCTGCAGACGTGACCAAAATTTACTCTTTTCTAATATCCCACATAGGTTCGCATTAATATTTTATAAGCGGTGCATCGGATTCCAGAAATCACAAAAAGTCTTTGTTAGAATCGAAAGCAAGGTTTATTATACTCAAAGGTCGATACATATAATAACACTAAATTAAATCCCATCTTAAGGGAGTTCCAGACAAGGTATATAAAATTCAAACACTACTATTACACTCATAAAATATTATACAGTAGCTTCCTAAAGTATGAATTATATTAACCTTCGCTAATGCATTAGTCATGTGCTATTATCACAATCAATCTAAAACTCCGTAGCTCTGTCAGACTACACAAGATAACATTCATATCTTTCAAAACCTCTTTATATTATGCCAATTCTTTACTCTAACATATCCTTAACTTCATTCAATATAAGAGCGAACTTAAACACAATGACAGATAGTAAGATTAAATTCAATATCCCTCTAAACTGATAGCAATACAATCTTATCCTATATCATTAATGTTCCTTTTCCATAACATATTAACACGGCACATATTCTGTTAAACACAAACAGAGCTTACTTATCTTCCCCTTTCGGTTCTTTAGTGCTTCATAGGTTCACAGGAAACTGGCCTTCTGTGGACAGCCAGACTTGCTTCTTTTCACGGAGAATACGGCCACCAAGACCGTAGCTGCCTATCGGGAGCCGTCCGACATCGAGGGCACTTGCACCCCTCGCCACCACGAGGGACGAACACACAGGAGATCCAGGGACAAAGAGCCTTGTAACAGGGTCACATGACCCTTATATTTCCCTCTATTCTTTTCGGCGATTCTCGCCCCTTTTGGTGTCCGGCCGATTCACACGTGCTACTGTTTAATCCTACTTCTTCTAAATCTTTACTTTGGATCCGACATGTTAATCACTATGATGTTCTTAAACAATTGATAAGTTGTAAGTTGATTTCTAATTCAGATATAAAGAAAATTTATATCTAAAGACTGTGCCACTTTATATCTGAATTAGTTCAAGAATTGAAGAAAAATCAACCTTCAACTATTTCTCCTTAAAATTATATACTGGCCGAGTATGTTTGACTTACTTAATTTACCCGCTTTAGTTCGAATATTTTATGAATGGTGCAGTAAAAGAGATTCAGGCAAAATACAACTTTAGATAAACAAAAACAAACATTTAATTTTAAAATCACAAATTTTACACTTAAATTCATATCAGTAATTAAGATATCACAAACATTTTAACTCCTCAGATAAATTCAATCATTCAACTCATACAATGGTAAATCTGTTATCTCTATAATACAGTCTTCTCACAGTTCCTTAAGTTCCAAATACAACAAAAATTGCAGTAACACCTCTTCACAAACAAACACTTTTAAATTTCCATTTTAGCTAACTTCCTCAATAGTTATTGTTAGTATAAGGAAATTCTAGGATGAAACTCTCACACTTTTCTGCAAAGGAATATTAATGGTTGGAATAATCTTACCGATAATTTTCTTTCTTCATAACTTACACACAAACATTTTTATATAACTGTAAACACTTTGAGCAGTATACGGCACTCATTAAAATAAATCTTCTAAGCAATAACTGAATTAATCATCGGTCACAATACACATAAACAAACGTTCTTGCTTGAAGTACTACTGATCACTCTTGAGTTAACGCAATACACAATAATTCTTTATCTTGAGGTTTAAAATGCACAGTTGTTAATTCCTCCTGCATTCAAATAATTCTTTAGGCACTATAATTCAAAACACAGCTAACATCATCATCATCAAATTCCTGCCATGTAATCTCAAGGGGTGTACAGGATATGACAGTACTACATGAAAAAATTACATCATTACTAACTTCCTATCTACAATTTTCCTCCAAATCAGTCTGTTACTTGTCAAGACTCCAACATTATCAGATCTTATATTTCTGTCGTCTAAGGCACTTTGTACCGTATCAATCCACCTATATCTTGGTCTTCCTCTGGGTCGTTTTCCTGCCAACCTGGCAGAGAACACTTGTTTTGCTAATCTTTCCTCTCCCATTCTATTTAAGTGACCATACCATCTGAGATTAGCTCTGCTAACGCATTCCTGGATGCTGACAATGTCAAGTTCTTTCCTAATATCCTCATTTTTAATATGATATTGCCATTGATGCCATCTGTTCACGCCTCTAATCTTTCTCAGAACTCTCATATCTGCGGTCTCTAGTCTTTGGTCAAGTGTTTTACTTCTGACCCAGCTCTCAGATCCATAAGTTAAAATTGGTTTGAACACAGTCTTATATACAGCTAATTTAGTGTTCCGACTAATTTCTTTCTTATTCCATATGAATTTATTCAATTGACTTCCCACCATACCAGCTTTGCTGATTCTGTTGTCTATTTCTATATTTAGTTTACCGTCTTCAGTAAAAATTGTGCCTAAGTAGCTGAAATGTTTTACTTGTTCCACAGGTTCTCCATTCACAACACAGTTGACATTTTCAATGATTCTGCCTATTTTCATTGTCTTTGTCTTTTTATTGCTGACCTTCATACCATATCTATTACAAGAGCTATTCAATTTAGTCAGAGAATCTTGCAGACTTGTAGCGGATTTATTTAGAAGTATAACATCATCCGCATAAAGCAAAGAGCTGACATTAACATCTCCAATTTTGATATCAGGTTTAATACCACATTCCTTCATAATGTGATCCATATAGATAATGAATAACAGAGGGGATAATGTACATCCTTGTCTCGCACCAGATTTAACATTAAACCATCTTCCTGTACTTCCTTCAATTCTAACTGCTGACTCACAACTCAAATCACAACACAGCTAACAGTAAACTTCAATTTTACAGCTCTGCTATTCTCTAGAAACTTCGTACTTTGCTTCAAGGTTCCGTATGTCCTTGAAAGGTCAGCGCTGAAATTATATCTCAACTCAAGTATTGCTAGTCTATTAGTAGTCACTCAGCTGTCTTCCGTAGCTATAATTGTTATTCTACAACTTATTAGCTAACTGCCTCTTGACTAGTAGACTTTATTTAGCTGCTTGAGTGACTTGCCGACTCGCTATTATCGCACTGTGATTCCCGAATGCTCCGATTCCAACCTAATGCCAATCCTCTCCTTTCTCTCTCTCTCTCTCTCATAATAATCTAATCTCCCCCTTTTCCAGCATTCCTCGCATTTTATATCCGTTCTTCCCACCTAAATGCTCACATGATTTCTTTCTAAAACTCTTTTCAATAAACCTTCTCCTCACGTGGTGTTCCAAAAACGTGCAAGCTATCTAACATATGTTTCCATGACAACAAAACAAAACATAATAAAATTGAGGTATTGCATAACGTTAACTTCTATAAACAGGAATAAATAAAGAATATTTACATTTCAATTAATACGCAGTTAAATTATCAAATGCAAACTTTTATAATATTAACATAGTAATAAATAAAATAGCTTAATAATATTTAATACAGTCTTTTCATTATTAATACATATATCTTTGATTAAATAATTAAATATTAGACAAAATTAAGGTAGTTATATGAATATTAAATTTTAAAATAAGTTATATGCATTAAATAATATTTACAAGTCTAGCCTATGTGATGGAAGATCATGTTGGATTCTGAAACAAATAATAATTACTCCAATTTCTATATAATCAGAATCCAACACTACTACGTCATGGCATCCATTCTCTGCCCTGCTTATCGCACGTACGCTGACGTCACGTTGTTTATTTGGGGCGAGACGCTCCTTCGCGTAACCTTTGGACTTGACTCCCCCCCCCCCCAACTGTTGAATTTGTGCTTACATTTTATAACTCTTTTATACATATTTTATAATGCTCTGCTAATGTTTTACACTTTCAATATTAAATTAACCATATTCGTGAATGGCACAAATTACATACTTATTTAACCTTTTCATAACAGAACACACTTGATTTATATATACATAATACTTATTCTACACTTAGAGGCAATTTATTGTATTTATCTCATTTCTTTTGTTTGGAAAAGCATGTTAGACTGTGATAAGATAGGAATACATGAATTTCCACTCTATCACAATCTAACACCAGATTTGGCTCCCTCTGACTTCTATCTCTTCCCAAAACTAAAACTCTTTCTCGCTGGTCAGTGTTTTTCTTTGAATCAAGAGGTGATTGCAGCTGTAGAGGGGTATTTTGCAGATCTCATTACAGAGATGGGATAATGGCGTTAGAGCATCGCTGGAATAAACATATTAGTCTTAAGGGAAATTATGTTGAAATATAAAAATAATTTTGAAATTATAAATTTGTGTTTTCATTGTTAGGCTGAGAACTTTTTAGACCACTCTTGTGTATGAGTTTGCTTTCATGTTATAGGATGGATGCCTTCCAGCTGATTATAATGTAGTGTAGAGATGATGAAAGACAGTCATTAGTCTTGCCTTGATCATCTGCAGGACTTGTATCATAAAAATTGATGTATGGAGGTTAATTTAATCTTTAAGTGATATTGCAATGTTCCTGGGCATTGCCAGGAACTGAGAAGGCACAGTTGCTATTGTAACAAGATTTCATTATTTAGCCCTTTTAACTGAAGTGAGACTTAGAACTCCTAATTATTGTTTTGCAACTCCACCAGTTGGTGAGAGTGACCACGAGGTGATCACTTGCAGGGTGACCAGTCATTCGAGGTCGTCTGTTAGAAAGGAATATATGTGGAACTGTAAGACTGGTAATTATGAAAAGCTCAGGAAACAGCTTGCAATAATAAATTGGAAAGAGGAATTGGATGGAAAGGATATCAATGCTGCTTGGGCCATACTCTAGAACTATTTGGTGAAGGCAATATCAGAGTGTATTCCAAAGGTTAAGAGGATAAATAGAGTAGGCATAAAATGGATGAATCAAGAGATAAGGTATGCAATCTGGAAGAAGAAGGTATTATGGAAGAAACACAAAATGAGTATTTATAACAACCGGTTGCATGAGAGGTACAAAAAGCAGGTGAGGAAAGTGACTAGCTTGATAAGAGTAGCAAAAATGCAGTATGAGCAGCAGTTAGGCTAAAGCTGCCAAAAAAAATTCTAAGGAGTTTTTTTGATATGTAGTCAGTAGAAGAAAGGATGATTATGGTAGGATGGGATTGATTGCTTAAAATGGAGGAATGATAACTGCTGCGGAAGATATAGTTGAGATATTTAGTGAGCAATTTATAATGGTATTTCATTCTTGTGAATGTGACATCATACAGAACTTGAAAGCAGTGGGAAAGGAGGAGGAGGAACTGTTAGTAAGTGAACATGAGATATATGAGGAATTGAATAGACTTGATGCTATTTCATGTGTTTTGAGGGAATGTGCCACAGAGTTAACAACAGCTTTTGCATATCTTTTCAACATGAGTCTCTCACTGGGTCAAGTTCCAAAAGAGTGGAAAGAGGGTAAAATTGTTCCAATTCATAATGGAGGTGATAAGAGTAAGGCTTTGAATTATAGACCAGTCTGTGTGTCTGGAGTTGTGGTTAAGGTATTAGAGAAGTTAGTTAGGACTAAGATTCAGAATTAGGTTGACAACAGAAGAATACTCTTTGGCGGCCAGCATGGATTCACTAAAATGAAGTTCGTGCTTTAACAATATGCTTACTTTTTATAATAAAGTGACAAATGTGTTGGATAAGGGTGTTGCATATACAGTGGTATATTTAGATTTTGCAAAGGCATTTGATAAATTGCCACATGACAAGCTGGTAATTAAATTGGAATGGATGGGGCAGAACAGTAGATTAGTTCGCTGGATTGGAGATTGGCTGTCTGATAGGTATCAGCGAGTTGTCTATGGAGGAGCGATATCCCAGAAGAGGAAAGTTACTAGTGTTGTACCTCAAGGATCTGTTTTGGGTCTGTTGCTGTTTAATTTGTATGTAAATGATATGTGGAGAGGTCTGAATGGTGATATGCAGTTGTTTGCAGATGATGCAAAGTTGGGGAGAGCTATCAGGAGTAAAGCAGATGCTGTAGCTTTTCAAGAGGACTTGAATACACTGGCTGAATGGGTAGATGTGGGGATGTCAATTCAATGTTTCAAAGTGTAAGGTTTTGAAATTTGGGAAGCAGAGATGGCACGTAAAGTACACAATTGGTGGAATATCTTGGAAGAGGTAGAGGAGATGAGCGATCTGGGAGTAATTATAGACAAGGACCTAAAATTTCGGGGACATGTTAGTAAAATTGTGAAGACAACACAGTGGATAATGGGAGAACACTGACTTGTAGAAGTAAGAATGCTATGGTTCCTTTGTATAAGGCTTTGATCAGGCCACATGGATTACTGTGCACAGATCTGGTCACCTGGTTTTCAAAAAGATGAAGATGCATTGGAAAAAGTTCAGAGGCAATTGACTAAGGTGGTTTCTGGTCTCTGGAATGTAGAGTATGAAGACAGATTGACAAAATGCAATTTGCCGAAATTGGTGGATAGAGGGGGGGGGGGATATGATTGAGACATATAAGCTGTTAAGAGGTTATTACCAGATTAATGTCGGGGAGGTTTTACACAGAATGGGTGAAGATAGCAGGAGAACAAGAGGTCATCCCTGGAAGCTGTATAAGGAGGGTGTGAGCAAGGGAATGAGGAGCAGGTTTTTTGCATGGAGAGTGGTGAGTGATTGGAATACATTGTGCGAGAGTGTGGTGAGCGCAGAGACAGCGAATATATTTAAGGCGCAGTGTGATAAACTGTGTGTATAACAGTGGACCTCCCATAATGAGTCTTTGACTCCATGGAGGTTTTTATAATAATAATAATAATAAATGTTGTGGGTTTCAGTGTTGGCTGTGTGTGAAGTCTTATAATATGTTTTTTTTTTTTTTTAATCACTCTGTCTCACCTTTTGAAAAAATCATGGATTGGATACTGGTTGGAAATTTAACAGAGCAGGGAATGAAGACCCTCCTTCCATGGGTAATTTCTGTCACATGGTAACAACAAGTATCAGGACCTGGAGAATGGAAACAGTGGCCAGATTATGAAAAGGAGTAAAAGTTTTGGAGATCTTCCTACTTGACACAAGCCAAATATATAAAGTTGTGAATTGCTGAAAGGAGGGTGTTCCAGTCGAGATGAAACTTGTATGAGGTTATTATTTGAATCTTAACCAGTTTACCTGGAAGGAAGACTGGTTAAGAAGAGATCCAAAGTGTTGGGTTAGTGGGCAGGATTGTCAAGTATTCTGATTGGTAGACACAATTTGCTTTAAGTCATTGCTAATAGTAAATATCTCTTTCAGCTTGGTCAGTGGAATTGGAAAATGGGAGCCAGTTGAAGTTGTGGATATTAAGCTTCAAGGATAAGAATTCAAAGAAGTCAGAATTATTTTCAGAATTGGGAGCAATAGAAACAGCAGATGAATGATATACATAATGAAGCAAAGAAATCTTAAGCTACAGAAAGCCATAAAGAGGAGATTCAAGATCAGGCATCCTCTGACAAGGAATATGGAATCACGCAAAAGTACATTGGATCTCTACTACCCTTGTGGCATGAGGAATCATACGGAATATAGTTTGGATAGTTGAAGATAGACTGTGGTGTTGTGGCAGTAGTTTGAAATTCAATCCCAAACAGGAGATCAATTTTGGTGCATGTCATTTAATATTTATGCCACATTTAAGTGAAGTGAATGTTGAAAAGAGGTTTTTTAAATTTTTTTTTTTTGGCTTTTTTGTGGGAGGTTTGTTTTTTATTTTAACCTCAGTGGAACGCTTTCAATTTAAATTTATTATCATGAGATGTTTAAGAGGTGAAGAGAAAAGAGCAAGGGAACATGTAGTGGATAGAGATGGATTCTTAGACTTGTTTCCATGTAGACATTATCTTGTCTCTATGCCATAAATATGGCCTTATATGTGCCCCCCCCCCTCTCAGTACCACTCCATGAATGCCAGGTTGAGTTCTATATGCTATTTGGCGACCAGGAATCTATGGAACTGCTTTGCTGCTGTTCTCTTGAAGATGGGGAAGCTTTGGATCTCCACATTGTTTGGCATGCACTTGAAGAGTATCAGTCACACTGTTAGAAGGTGGATCCCCCTTCTCTGGGGATTAAACATAACATTGGCTACTTCATGCCTCCAGTAAACAAGGTGGTGTTTCAATCCCACTGACAAAGGAGGTATCATTTGTCAGTGGGATTGCTCGTTGCCTCAGTTTTCATAAAATTGAGGCAATAAGACAATTCTGGCTTACCTGAAATTCTAGTTATTGGATCTGCTTTAGGAGAACAATGATTGATGACTTATACACACTGCAACTGTAGAATTTATTTTTGTATATATTTTGTATGTGTATCTTTCTGGTATAGTCCATTTCAGTGTTTTCTTATACAAGGGTTGTATTTGAACATTTGATTGGCTCTACTCACAGCTTTCATATGCATGTTATAGTTCACCACAGTTAAAGGCTCTATCCTTTCTATTTTTGGTTCTGTTTAGTCATTATCACAGTTTTCTCATATGAAATAATTGATGAAATAATTTTTACCAGTCATCTTGCCACATTAACAGAAGTGATTGGCCTTTTCTCATGAATTTGGTTCTCCTTTTTTTGCAGCTGACTTCATCGATTGAGGTGTCCCTTTCCCTACACATATGATAAGTTCCACAAATGTAAGTTTTCTCCTTCAGAAAGTTTAAAGGCAACTGTAGTTTAGTAATTGCCCATATAGATGCATCTAAACCTTCTGAAGAAGAAAACATTTGTGGAATTTTTTGCTGTTTCTTTTACAGGCATTTTTTGGCATGCTTCATAACTCCAGACATAATCAAAGCATGATTCTGCAATCATACATGCTTTAATTCCATGTTGTCTAGTTTATCAGGTTAATAAATCATGAGTGTAAACCACCGTTCCACTTCAGTGTATCCTCAAGACTCGAGTGATAGGTGTTCTTCTGGAATGTTTGTTGTTTTGAATTTCTGCACTAAATAATTAATCACAGACCTTATTTTATAGATTATGTTGGTGTTGCCTTCCAGAATGGCTAAATTATCATTGGAAAGCTCTGAAGAAGGACGAAATGATTTAATGACATTGTTTGTTTGAAGATTGGTGACTAAAGCATTGGAACAAAACTCCAATACTTTAGTCGTCCAACTTCTCAAACCTGCCTTTTGGTCACTTCTGGTTAATGTTACCAGTTCAAGAAAACTGGTATATATCTTCACATCACTAGTTTCTAATGGTTAACTCAACAACGTGGACTTATAGGCTGATTTGATTGCAAGAACTGCTCAACATGATGATTTGATTCAGATACCACCATATCCATTAGCTCACTAGTCAAAAATATTTCAAGTCATTCAAACATGTCAGAAGAACGTACTACTTTTAGTCTGGTATCACCATCTAAAGGCATATATGAGGAGCATACCCAAAAATAACCAAAATTATTTTTAAAAAAAAGATTAAAGTTTATAATACTATATTTTAGTCTTCTTTAAAGTACTCTCCATGTGAGTTAATGCACTTTTCCCAACATTTTTTGAGAACTGCTGGAAACATTACTGGAACTGTTCAACTGGAATACTGTTTATGGCCTCCAGCAACTTTTCTTTCACTTTGTCCCCATCAATGAATTGCTGTCCTCTCTTGCTTTTCTTTATCTGTGGGAATAAAAAAAAGTCACATGGAGAGAGAGATCGGGTGAGTAGGGAGGATGGGGAGCATCTGTCATGTTGTTTTTCGTCAAGAACTGTTGGACAGACAAGGCTGCATGGGCTGGGCATTGTCATGGTACAGTAATCTCTGCTACCCCACATTTCTGGCTGTTTTTGTCGTATACCATCACATTCACATGATTTTTTTTTTTTTTTTGATCCTTTGAGCAAACAAATCATAAATTTAGCAGATACATATTTCATTTCCAAATCTTCTGCTAAAATTTGCTAGCACAAATTTCATGACAAATTTGTCTCTTCAGAAACTTGCTCAATGGTCTTTCAATGATCTTCATTAATTGCTTGGCAAACCTTTTCAATGTTTTCATCATTTCTGCTTGTCGAAGGTTGGCCAGATCATGGTTGCTCTTCAACAGACACATCTCCTTTTTTGAAATGGGAAAACTACTTGTAGACCTGTGTTTTACCTAAAGCATCATCTTTAAAGTTCTTGTCAAAGCATAACATTAGTTTCATCTGCAGTTTTACCCAAAAGAAAACAAATTTTATGCACACTCCCTGTTCCTTGTGGTCAGCCATCACAAAATCACCAACCTTGCTTGTTAGCTCTAACAAAAAATGCAGCCAGAACAATGAACCAGTTCACACAGGATGATGCCACTTTCCAGACTGGTGCAGAAAACTGCACACTCACAATGCCTAGCAACATCATCCATAACTAGAAAATGTGTGCACGCCATGTTCAGATTCCAGTTATTTTTGGGTACCCCCCCCTCTCGTAATTTGTCTGAATATGAGTTTCTACCCACCTATATCCAAATAGAAGTAGAGCCTATCTGGAATGTTGCTATCACTTTCAGATGAATCTTCATTACTCAGATCTTCACCAAAAATATCCACTTCACTTGAGTTCTTCACCCTGCTATAAAGAATAATCTAACGATGTCTATATTACAATGAACTGAAGCAAGTCTCTTACTGCCAGAAGAGACTACTGCTATAATGAGGTAGTCAATTCTATCTATAAAGCCTATTTGAACCTAGGTCTTTTCAAGTGAAGGGCACTAATCTCTGTAGCTGTTAATGACAGCTACAGAGATTAGTAAATTTATGGCATTTTTTTTTGACATAAGTGTAAATTTCTGGTAACACTTCTTTTCATGATAAAGTAGGTATACAGTTCTCACTTGATGTTATGTGTTATTTCAACATAATTACATTATTGCTAAATTTGACTATAGACAGAGATAAAGGATCTAAAAAATATAAGGATCATTACAAAGAGAGGGAAGCATCACATCACTCAAGCAGGCATTCAAGCACAAGATCATTTCATTGGAACTGGGATGAATCCCCTCGCCCAAGAGATGAACCTCCTTCTCCTGACATCAGAGTGAAAGGTAAACAGAAGTTTACTTTTTTTTTTTTTTTAATTATTTTGAAATAGATGAAACTAAAAATGATGACTATATAAAAATTTAAACAAATATTTATAGTATTACAATTATAGGTTTAGTAGAAATTTTAGTAATTTTTAAGTATTGCAGTCAAATAGGATAAATAGACCATATTGTTTAATAAAACAAAATGAAATGTGCTTATTGTGAAACTCTTTCTGATGGTATTGGCATACCACAACATTCCTGTTAACTTTTCAGCTGAAACCCTGGTATTGTGATGTATTAAAATTATTTTGATGACACACAAAAATCAGAAAATAGCCATGTTGATGAAATTCTTTTAAAATATTGGCTGGCCAAAAAAGTTCAATTGGTTTTAGGTTAAAATTAAAACATTTGTAAAACAGAACAAAAACATATTATTCAGAAAAATAAGCACCTTCACAGTCAATGGAAGTTTATAAATACCACTCCTTTAAAACTTCTGATTTTAAACTGAAAAAATAATTTTTAGCCTCCTGATTTCAAAACTGTCAGTTGTGCATATAATTGTGTAGCAGTACGAAAAGGTAATAATTGGTGAGTAAGATGTCTAGGGAATATGAGAGTGGGGTAAAAATTTTCCAGCTGAAGTTGCAGAGCTTGTCCTGAGTTACTGGAATTATATGAAGCTTTGTATTGTACTGTTGAAACACAGTACCTTTGCAGTTAACAAGTGCAGACTGATGTTTGAATAATCCACCATGAAGATGCAGTTTTACCAAGTAGACATCCCTATGGTCAGAAATTTAGATAAAAAAAAAATCAAAAATTCTAAAGCAGTATAGGTTTTACTATTTTGATTTAGAATTTACTTATGAATAAATAAATAATCTTTCAAACACCAAATGATCAGTTAGTTACCTACCCAAGCTGCATAACTTTTAATTAAACTTCCAATTAAAGAAATACTATGTTGTGACATATTTTTTTAATTTACTGTTCTAAAAGAACAGTATCAATTTATACCAGCTGTCCATCATTGAGTCTCTGTCAAATTAGAAACTTGTTCACACCAGCTGCACCAAGTACTTTCCCCTTCCCTTAAGCTTGACTAATGCAAACCAATTCATCAATTGTGTTCTCTCCCTCTTTATTACTGGGGTTGACTGGTTGCTGAAAGTTTTTAAGGTTAGTGTTAATGATACAGACATATTTAGTTTATTATTATTATGATGTGATGCTTCCAAGGACACGTTGTGGGAGGTACTCCACTCCATCTACAATACTTAATTCTCCATGTACACAACAGCACTATCCACCATTTCCACACAATATCATGTTCCACCTACCAACAATATATTGGTCTGTAAATTGCATGTGTTCTCTTGGATGATTTGCCTGCATGCAAGATGAAAAACCATAGTTTCAAGAAGGAAAAAAAATCCTGCTACCTCCGAATGAGATCAGCTAACTTACCTACAGTTGAAAAAAACTCACATAAAGATTCCTTTCATCACAACACGATTCAAACTTGGTCTTTTCCTGATTGAAGGGTGCAATGTCCTGTCATTCTTCCCGTCATTCCAATTTTCAAAACTTCCATCAGTGGGGTTTGGATAATATCAACTTCAATGCTAGGAAACACAGCTCTGCATTATTTCTCACAAAAAAGAGAAACCCTGTTCTTTCAATCCTTGACAATACTCCATCTTTAATTGAAATAAGATTCACTTTCTCAGAATAACTGTAACCTTAAATCTCTCTTTGCACAAGCATATTACTGAAATTGCCTCCTCTGCATTCAAAAAATTAGGTATTCTCATTTGCTTGATGTGTTACTTTAACTCCAAACAGCTCCTAACCCTACACAAATCACATATTTGCCTGACCATTCAATACTGCTCTCATTTCTGGAATTGTGAGGTGCCCCTAAGAGTTTCCTGAAAATACTGGATTCTATGCAGAAAAGAACATCTGTGCAAAATAACACCTTTTGCACAGGTGTTCAGTCTCCACAACTTGCATTTTCTATAAATACATCTATGGCTGCTGTTCATCAAAATTGGCATCAGTAATTCCTTTACCCTCTCACAGTTCATCTCCAAACCCACAGAACGAATTTCTTCTCTTCTACCAAGGAATACAAGGGATACAGCTTTCAAGTCAAATGTGAATAAGTTCCTTATTGCCCATCCACAGTACTAGCTTTATTAACCTTTTGTGGATGTGTTCCCATTAAAAAGGAAAAAAAAAAATCTTCCAGTTGTGCTATGGAAGCTCTTACAAACATTTCAGATAAGCATAATTTTTTCAAAATTTAAATGTCAATTCTTGATTTTCATTTTTATAAATTCATACATCTCTGGTCTCTTCCTACTTATACATCTCCCATTATTATTTGCATTTGTGCCATTTTGTGCTCTTTGTTTTGTGTGTGTTTTGATATGGTTCCTTTGTGTTCAGTTGTCAGTATACACTTTCTTGCTATTTTCATTGTTCTCTTTTGTTTGATTTCTTTTATTTATGCATGGTTCCAGCAATTGTTTTGTTGTTAATGTATAATTTACTACAGTTTACGTTGATCCTCACACTCAATTTTTTTGAAGAAAATCTTTTTTCCCTCAATCTATTATAGCAAACCATGTGCTATAACAAACTGTTTATTTGTAGGAGTTCACTATAGTTGGCATCTACTGTATTTCCTTTTTTGTATACAGAATATGATAGCTCATCTCCAGTTATCTGAAATTCTGCTTTCTGAACCTGACTTCTGAATTACAGAGTGTAGCTATTGTCTACAGATCATCTCTTCAAATTAGAATGATGTTACCTGTAACTGGGATACATAGTTGAAATTCAAAGCAGCAGCAAAATAAAACATGATTGAACGGGAAAGGAACATGATTTCCTCAAAAGGTAAAAAGTAAAAGATCCACATAAAAAGAGAAACTGGTTCATAACAAGCCTGTGGAATAGTGTAGAATGTAAAGTGCAAAGAGGAATTTTAAAATAAGAATACAATAGCACTTAGCAGATGCTCCTTTAGCAGCATTCTTCAACAGACAGTTTGCCAAATTTCATGAAGAAAGGACTCACACCCAAATCTGTGTGGATGGTTGAGAGACATGTTAACCACAAAGAGATCCATAACTCCTTTCAGAAAACTATGAATATCTGTTTGAAGAAGTAGTACTACAGAAATTTATGACTCCTTGAACATTACTACCTTTCCTGCTCATATTGACGATGGGCATGATAGATTCAGTATTACTACAGCCTATAAAGAATGCCAAACAAGGAAATCCCTAGTACCATATGTGCTAGGAACAGTACTACAAGGCCTGGGATTTTATTTTTCCCATTCTCTCTCTCTCTCTCTCTCTGGGTCAAATACCAGGCCCATCGTCAATATGAGCAGGAAAGGTAGTAATGTTCAAGGAGTCATAAATTTCTGTAGTACTACTTCTTCAAACAGATATTCATAGTTTTCTGAAAGGAGTTATGGATCTCTTTGTGGTTAACATGTCTCTCAACCATCCACACAGATTTGGGTGTGAGGAAATTCAGTATTAGCCAGCTAAATACTATCCTCATTCCAAAATCTAACAAAGATCATACCTTAATCAACAACTGGAGGCTAATCTAATACCAACTAAAGATCCTTTTTCACATTAACAACAATAACAGGCTCACAATAGGAATGAGGTACAAAAGCGCACAGATATGGAGTTCCTGGCCGCGCAGTAGAGTTTAATCTTTTCCTACTACACGATATATTCTGTCTGATGAATACTCTCAGTGGATATTACTTGAGCATTTGACTATGCCAAGCTCTTTCTGTTCTGCATCCTCCAGCAGATTGAGGCGAGCAAAAGACTATTATCAAAAGAGCCTATACCAATACAATTACGTGCCTCCTAGTCAGAGTTCCTATTACACATGATTAAAATTCAAAAAGGAGTCAAGCAAGGTTGTCCTCTTAGTCTCTTGCTCTTTACATTGGTTCTAGAATCTTTTTTTTTTTTTAACAGGAAGTTGACAGTTTGTATGGTGTGTGAGCAATAATGATTCAGTATACATCTTTTTTGGTATTTTGGAAAAGTTCAGCAGTCAGTGGACTAACTGCCAGCAATGTTGATGAGATGAAATTAAAAATTTTTGGAAGATGGGATCTTGAGACATTCCCTTTGGACTAATCCTCAAGAGAGAACCTCACCATGCTTGAAATTCACTTTTCAATGTCTGATTGTTCAAGAAGTTTTATTATAAAAAAAAAATTCGAAACTTAGAAGACTGGAAAATGTGGCCACTTTCCTTTTCTTCTAAAGCCAGTGAACTTAAAATCATAATCTTCTCTGCTCAGGTGTACATAATTAACATTTGCAAATATCACAGAAACTGAGGAAACAATTATATTGTAGTTTTTTTGGTCCAGCTGATATAAAGAAGTTAAAAAGGAATTTCTTCAACTATGAAAGAAGCATGGATGCTTATCCAGTATAAAAATTGTGATGTTTCAGCAGTATAGAGTCAAAAACCTATAAAATATTACAGACCAATCACACATTGGCAGACTTCTCCAGTACAACCTAGGGTTTCATCTTCTACTGTTTGGAATAAACATTCTATTCTGTTCAATGATACTGGCATTCTATGATGTATAGAATACCGATATCATTCTGGTACCTGTAATGATATTCTATACATAAGTAACAGCAGAATCTGATAAATGGAAATGTTTATTCATGAATTTCCACAACTTGCACTCTGAACTTCTACATCTGGGCACTAACATTGACACTCACTCTATTTATAAGCTTAATGAAGTTCCAGGGATAGCCTTGTAGGAGAGACCCTACTTGAAGAATTGAGCATGGACAGCTTCCAGAAATGCCATCATGTAGAGGTACCTTATCAGTTGTCCAATCTGTGACAACTGCTCTCTTACCCTGCATATTTGGAACAGGCTATGTAATATGTTGGGCACTACCATCCACCAGTTAGCAGTGAATTAAAATGAGTTAAAATATGGAAAGAATTTAATGATTAAAATATCATTTATGGAAGGTTAGAAAAAAAACATGGATTTAAAAACCAGTAATATGATGTACAAATGCTTAACAATATTGTATTATGGAAATTCAGTTGTTCAATCCATTCATTTTTATATTTAAAAGCAGCATTTTAGGAAATAGCAAATTTTGGTGAGGTGATGCAGATCACCAGTGTTATATAGAGATAAAATTCTGTCTATTCTTATTATGAGAGGTTTCTTTCACTTTTCCATCCTTTTAGTTCACTGTGGTCTTATGTTAGCTTCAGACGACTGAGGAGCAATCCCAGGCAGCGAAGGCAAACTCAAAGTAGTTAACTTAGATAAAGCTAACCACTTAGATACTAGTCGTCATTGAATTTTGTTTCCTATTGGTCTTTTGATTGTTTAGTGAAGGCTACATGATGATATAAGGGAGGCAAGGCATTTTTCTTTATCTGTTCTATTATTTTTCTTTCCCCCCCTCCTAACTGTCAGGGTCTTTTGAATCCATATACTATTCATTGTTATGCTGAACAACCTGCTCACTTTTTCACCTTAATAAAAGTTGAAATTGGTCTGGATAGTGACTGTCTCATAACAATATACACATCCTAAAGGAGATGTGCTGTGCATTATGGAATACTAGGACAATTGGATGGGAAGTCATTTATTTCTCTATACAAGTAGTCTGTTGTGAAGTTACTTTATGTGAATTATAAATGTGTTGCAGCTCCATCATCTGATCAGTACATCATTTAGTTCGATGATCAACATTCTTCCATCCTTTCTTGTTGATATTCTGTGATAAGTATTTGTAATTGATTTTCATTCATTTATTGATTATGATTGCACTAATTGGTTTGATTGTATCATGGAGACTGTGGACTCCTAAATTGTTGTCTAAGAAAGTGTTAAGGATGTGGTTTAGTTCAGTGGTTAGGGCATCGTCATCTGAGCAGATTAATTTTGCCCTGTTATATAGTGTTTTAATAATCCCATAATAACCTCAAAAAATGTGACCTAACTTCTTGTTATAGACCAGCCACTTCCCCTAGACCTACCTGGTGTATACCAGATCCTGTGCAGCTGTAAATTGTCCTACTTTGGCCAAACAGGCAGGACAGTGAATATCAGGATTTCAGAACACAAAGACTGCATCTGGTTTCACCAGTACAGCCACTCTGGGCTTGCAGAGCATGCCGTAGATACCCGCCATAGAATTTGTTGGAAGAAAACTAAAATAATACACCACAGCAAGTTCAAGTACGAAAGGTTATTCATGGAATCATCAGTGGCTCTAAAAAACGTTCCAAACCTCAACAAATTTGGGTGCATGAGACTGCCTCAAATTTGTGAGACTTGCATCTTAAGAACTTCAGCAAAGACAGCCCAATTAGCCCACTAGGGGGCACCATTAGGACTTTAGGAACAAGATTAGTTTCTTGCTTTCTTCCTCATTTGCTTTTGTTAGTGCCTGCGTGCACATACCATATTTGTATGTTCCTGAAGCTGGCAACGTGACGTTGCTGAAATATTGAAGGTATTCATTAAAGTTTCCTTTAATTAATATCCGTTTTATGCGTTGTAATTTCCTTAAGTTAATTACCAGTTATGTATGACCAACGTATAAGCCTTGCTACAAGAATCGCCTTTTGAGAAACTAATCAGCTCTGCTGTTTTCAAAATCAGTCTCAGTCAGATAGATATCAAACTCCAAAACATCATTCGTTTTTCCCATTGTGATCAACACTATTGACTATTACTAACCAGCAGCATTCTTAAATAGTTGCATAGAACATGTGATCAAGTATTTTGCATATATACTGTGTAAATGATGTGTACATACATCTGCATAATGGTTTCTAATTCAGTGGCTGGTCTGGTATTGTGTATAATTTAATTTGTCTCTCTCTTCTAATTTTATGTTGGAGTGTTTTTCTGATAATTCCACACATATTATTAAATCTTTCTATTTTTTTGACGAACATCTGCTTTCCTGGAGACTCGCTGGAAAGCTTTGAAGAAAACATTAATCGATTCATGAAGGCATGTAGTAAAGTTGTTTGCAAGGATAGAAAAATCTTTCTTTCTTGCTGGACTCAAGAAGTTAAATAAAAAGTAGTCCTGAAAAAGAGCAAGCAAAGCATATCATATTGAAAGTTCCTAGCAAGTAGATGTCTGAAAGAATAGAGAAAAATTTAGGAAAGCTAAGTTATGTGTGAAAGGAAATTTTTGGTAAAAATTTAGAAAATAAATATTGCAAAGATGAAATAACATTCTGAGAGGCTACTGAAAAAGCTCAAAAATGGAGGAAAGAGTACATAAGGGAAAGAATACATAACATCCAAAAGTTGATCAAGGAAATTGGAGATGATGCCATAAGAAATGAAGATAAATATATTCTGTATGTCTGGAGAAATTATTTTGAATATTTGTTAAATTAGAAAGTACTCAAGAGAAATTGCTTGAGATGGGAAAAACTCAGTTACTCAAAATGTAGAAAAGTAACTATATTATATTTATATATATATTATAATATAATCTTATTATTATTATAAGAGAAATCTCCAGGGAGGCAGGGACTCATGGAGGGAGGCCACGTGCCACACCCACCAGCTATCATACTTGTTCTTGAATTCATTCACACTGCTTGCACACACAACATGCAATGGCAATCCATTCCACTTGCACACCACTCTGTTGTAGAAAAATCTAGATCTCATCCCCTCTTAGCAGTATTCATTCTTAGCTTCCAAGGATGCCCTCTTGTACTTTCTCCACCCTCCAAGAAATGAAAATTCCATCAACTGAAATCCTATATGACCCTTTCAGAAGTTTGTAAGTCTCAATCATATCACCCCTCTTTCACCTGTTTACTAATGTCTGCAGTCTACAAATTCTCAAGGTGTCTTCATAATCAGTATTCCATAATCCTGATATCATTTTTAACACTCTTTTGCACTCTCTCTCCTCAAATGTATCAGAATCACAATGGAAACCAGGAGACCAGACCTGCGCACAGTAGGCCTAGCAAGGTCTTATGAAGGCCTTGTAAATAGGCAAAATAACATCCTTGTATGTCAAAGTTCATTTCAGCATTGCAATTATCTTTTGAGTTGTATTTGCAGTCTTTGCTACATGGCCCCTGGACTTCAACTTCCTGTCTGCTAAAACTTCAAGATCCATAGCCTGATCAGTTTCTTCTAGTATAATCTCATCAATATAATATGACATTGGATATCTAATCATGCCAAAGTGCATGAATTTACATTTACTGACATTGAACTGATCCATTTTCCCCATGCCCATAATTCCAGCTTATTAAAATCATTCTGCAAGTACTGCATATCAGCTCATTCCTGATTATCCTACATCTCTTTACATCATCAGCAAATAGTTGTATGTGGCTTCTCAAATCCTTCCCAATATCATTAATGTACAGATTGAAAAACAGTGGACCAAGGACTGATCCTTGTGGTACACAACTGGTTACTTTAAATTTTGCAGACTCACATCTCCCATATACCACTTTGGGATATTTGTCATTCAGCCATTCTCTTATCCATGCTAATATTTTATAATCCAAATCCATATTCTCCAACATTGATACAACAATCTTCCCTGGTGTATTCTGCCAAAAGACTTAGTGAAATCCATCCCACTTGTCTATCTCAATGGTAACATTATTATAGAATATGAGCAAGTAGCTAAAACATGACCTTTCCTTAATAAACCCATGCTGTTCATTGCAAAGTAGAGATTCTCTGTCAACCCATTCTGAATGCAAGCCCTAACCGACTTTTCCAAAATCTTCACCACCACGCCTGAGATACTGATTGGTTGATAAGTTGGATACATCGGACTTTGCACCACTCTTTCGCAATTGGGATTACCATATATTCTTGCCACTCCTGTGGAATCTTCTCTGTTCTGAGAATCAAATTATATAGCATGGTTAAAGGAATAACCAATTCAGCTGTGAACACTCTTTGAGCACCTCTGCCGATATCCCATCAGCTCCTGTTGCTGAATTCTTATTCAATTTGCAGCAGCTCTAATACCTCCTCCTCTTCTTCAATCAGTGAAGCGATAGCAGTAAACTCAATGTTGCATACACCAGGTTAATAGGTTTTTAGCAAATTGAGCACTCATTAATTGAACAACCTGTTCAGTATCTGTCACCCTCACACCATCAGTATTCAGTAGAGTTATTTTTCCATGTTCATTTTTTCTTTTACTTGCAGCATATCGATAAAATTTTTTGGGGTTATCTTTAGCTTGCAGAGCCAGTTTTTTTCATACTCAGACTTAGCTTTCTGTACAACACTTGTGACTCTTCTGTCCTGCTGATTATAATTTTCATAACAGATATCATCCTTATGCACATGGTATTCCATCCACATAATCCTTTTCTTACAAATCTCTTGCTTGATAAGATTACACATCCATTTGACTCCTATCCTATTTATTCTTCGAACTCTCGAGACACATTCTGATATCACATCATTTAAGTATTCTTTAAATGCTTCCCATGCACTGTCTATATTCTTCCCATCTAGCAACCGATTCCATTCGACTGAACTCGGTATACTCCTCAGTTGATCATAATTTCCTGCTTTGTAGTTCAGCATGTAACCTTTTCTGAATGGAACATTCAAAAACTTAGCTGCTTCCCAAGTGAGTACTGCATGATCACTGTCACCAACCAGAGGCAGAAGATTTATATCTTTAACTGAAACATCCTTTGACACTATAATCAGATCTAACACTCTTTGACCACAAGGTTCTTCTGTCACATTCTGCTTGCGAAAGTTGTCTTGCAACAGCTCGATAAATTCAGTTTTTATTCTTCTCATGAGATTTTACTGCTAAACAATCAGTGCTTGGATGATTAAAGTCCCCCATTATGATTAATCTTTTCATGCTCACTGTCACCAACATCATCTTTATTTGGTAATACATTTTTTCATCACTAGCAATGGATCCACCAGGTCTGTAACAACACCCCACTATATTTGATCTTGTTAGATTCCACCTCATGCCAGGTGGCTTCAAACTCACTGCCATATGAAAAACTGTTAGTGTTGAGATCTACAATCATAGATCTCAACACTAACTGGATTGAAGTCATCTGACATCATTAGCAGCACACTCCCGCCTCTCCTATCCTGTCTATCCTTCCTAAAAATGCTGTAACCTTTACACTCGATACCAGTTAGTATGTCTGATTGTGATAGCCAGGTCTCACTAATACCTACAATCTGATGTCCCAACATATTGACCAAGGCAACATACTCTACCCCTTTGTTTCTGATACTCTTAGCATTCGTGTATAGACCTAATAAGGTATTTGCATGTTCTTTTGTATGCCCTCTAGTCTGTGTGACACATTGGACATGTGCAGATCTCTGTTCTTCTTTAGTTCCTTTTATATGCAGACATCATTGCACGTGTTTGATGGGTTCAAACTGGATGAACACAAAGTTGAAATCATTCTCTCTCCTTGTAATCATTTCCATGATTAGATGATATTTAATCAGAAATCCTCAAATATGTGCATTCTACTGTGGGTGCACAGAAGGCTTAGTCAGAAGGTAAAATTCTGGATGATCGCAGTAGCTGTTATAGTACTCATCTTTAGAAAGGGAAATAAAACAATGTCAGAATTACTGATCAATTTTCTTACTGAGTGCACCATGTAAGATTTATAATTTATAAGTATACTGGAGAAGAGGCTAAGAAAAGTTGTTGAAGAGAAACTTGGGGAAGAATAGAGTGAATTTAGCAAAGTCCACTAAATGGCATTGGCAGGATATATTTTCACTCTAAGACAGATAATTGAGAAATCATGGGAATATAAGATTCTGTAGTTCTGGAAAAGTGATACAACAAAGTGCAAAGAGAAATGCTCTTCAAAATGCTAGTTATGTGGGATAAACATGTAAGCAGACTAGATTTTTGCTTGAAGTCTAGTGAATGACTAATGTGGATTGACAAAGTTAGTTGTAAGTGCCCAGGTAAGTAATTGGGTTTAAGGAGAGGTATGAGAAGTGTTGAGTGAATGATTAGAGATGACATTATATAATATAATAATAATTATATAGAATAATATAATAACCATATAATAATAATAATTATGAAGTCTGCGCGGTTAGCCTAGTGGCTATGCGCTTCGCAACCATATGCTGGGGAAGGAGTGTCCTAGGTTCGATTCCCGTCGGTGACGTGAGGAGCTGAAGGATCCTCCTCAGCCATAGCCAAGTTAGCCAGTCTTGGCGTGGACAGCAGGGTTTTTTCCCCAGTTTATTCTGGGGTTTTTCATCCTGCAAAGCAGGCAAACTGGCCTTGAGAACTCAACACTACAGGCCATAGGATACACTGGGGCATAAGGCTGACCACCTTATCCTGTAAACGGAGTGAGGTCCGATGATCAATGGACCCTTGACACCGCAAGGTAAAAGAGGGTATAAGGAAGATGAGATGATAAGATAATAATAATTATATAGAGCAATATATAGTCTTTATTTAAGTTGTAAATCAGCAATTAGAATTCAGGAAAATATAGAACGATAGTTTAATGTAAAATCAGGTGTAAGACAAGCTATTGTCAGAATCAGATTTTCACTTTATGACAGATAGTTGAGAAATCATGGGATAAATAATGATTTGTATTGTAGTTTCTAGAAAAGCCACACAGCAAAAAGAAAAACTTCAAAATGCTAGTTATTGGGGATGGGACATTATATAGAGCAATATGTAGTCTTTATTTTAGTTATAAGTCAGCAGTTACATTCAGTCAGGATCATATACAGACAGCAGGATTACACTATGAAAGAAAGTGGCATTAGGCCCGATATCAGCATTTGAGATGTCAAACTTAGCTCTTTGCTTTATGTAGATGATGTTGTACTCCTAAACACAACTAGTTCAAGTCTCCAGAATTCTTTAACTAAATTGTATAACAGCTGTAACAAAACTAGGGTGAAAATCAGTAATAAAAAGACCAAAACTATGAAAATAGACAGAAACATTAAACTCACTAACTCATTCTGAATGGAGAGCCTATAGAACAAGTAAAATATTTCAGTTATTTAGACACAGTTTTTAATTAAAATGGTAAGTTGAATCTAGAAATGGACAACATAATAAGCACAGCTGCTATGGTGTGTAGCCCACTGAATAAATTTATGGTATAAGAGAGAAATTACACCAAACTAGTAGTATACTGTGTTCAAACCAGTTTTAAGATATGAATCTGAGAATTGGGTTAGAAATAAAGATCAAAAATCACAGATATGAGGGTTCTGGGAAAAATTAGGGAAGTGAACAGATGGTATCCATGGCAGAATCATATTAAAAATGAAGATATTAGAAAGGAACTTGAGATTTTTAGCATTCAAGAATATGTAAGCAGAACTAATCTAAGTGGTATGGCCACTTAAATAGAATGGGTGAGGAAAGTTAGCAAAACAAGTATTTGATGCCAAGATGGCAGGAAAGAGACCCGGAGGAAGACCAAGGTCTAGGTGGATTGATTCAATCAAAGTGCCTTAGGAGCAAAAAATGTTAGATATGATAATATTGGAGTGCTGACAAGTAATAGACTAATTTGGAGGATAATTGTGGATAGGAGATTAATAATAATGTAAACTTAATCACATAGGGCTGCCATAGTAGCCAGAGCACCCCTTGAGGGTGCATATTGAGAATATGTACCCTCAAGGATATGTACGCTCTCCAGCCAAAGGTTGCGGGCTCGAATCCTGCCATGGGCATGGATGTTTGCGATTGTCCTTGGAAATACTAGTGGCGGTAGATGGCAATGGGTCAGTTAGTGGATTGAGTGGCAGAGACAGAGTTGTAGAGCAGGTGCCCTCCCTTGATGAGTTTTTGGACTCCCTGGAGGTGTCTCATAATAATATCAAAAAATTGATGATGTCAGCAGTTACAATTAGAGGTGGAGGGAGGTAGTTTGATGTGTGACATGGTGAAGGAAAGTGGCATTAAATTGCTTTTTATCAAAAACAGGAGATGTTCAGCTTATTCTTTCTTTTATGCAGATGATATTATACACCTGAATAAATCCAATACAAGATTATCAGTTCAATAACTGTAAAGAGTTTGGCCTGAAAATCAATAATAAAAAGACAAAAACTATGGAAATAGGCAGCAAAACATCAATTGTTGTCAATGGAGAATCTTTAGAACAAACAAAATATTTCTGTTGTTTATATATTTTATAGAATTTTTAATAAAGAAATTTTATAAAGAAGGAACTTGACATTCTTATCATTCAAGAATATGTGAACCGAGCTGGTCTAAGATGGTATGGTTACTTAAAGAGAATGTGAAAGGAAAGGTTACTAGACAGGTGCTATTTCCAGGAAAAAGAAATTAAACAAAAACTAACTGAATTGACGAAGTTTATATAATATTTTTAAGATCTGATAATGTTGGAATCTTGACAGGTAACAGACTGATTTGGAAGAAAATTGTAGATAGGAAGTTAGTAATGGTGTAATTTTTCATGTAGTACTATCATATCCTGTACATCCCTTGAGGGTATATATCAGGAATTTGATGATGATGATATAATATTTGTAGTAAAGATGGAAATTAACAATAGAATAAGTAAAGCTAGTAAGCAAGGGGCTAGTTGAATAAATTTGTATAGAAAAAAGAGAGATGTTAGTCAAAACACTCAATTAGCAAGCAGTATGTGAGACAATATTCAAATCAATTTGAACTTATGAGTTTGAGGTGGAAATTATTAGAAATTTTCCTGATTAGAAATAAAGCATTTAATCACATACTAGAGACCATAGATATGATAAAAATTAGAGGAGTGAAAACATGGTAGCCATGGTAAGAACTTGACATTGATTAGAAGGAACTTGATATTCTTATCATTCAAGAATGTGTGAGCAGAGCTAGTCTAAGATGGTACGGTTACTTAAAGAGAATGAGAAAGGAAAGGTTACCAGTCAGGTGCTATTTTCAGGAAAAAGAAATTAAACAAAAACTAACTGATTGATGAAGTTACAAGACTGAAATGTAAGCTCTGAAAATATGAGTTCTGACAAATAACAGACTAATTTGAAATTGTGAATAATGTAAACTTAATCAGGTAATAGTGCTACTATTATCCTATACATCATCTTGAAGGATACATATCAGCATTTGATGGTGAAATATCTATTTCATAATTACTATTATTATGGGCAATTCCAGAGAGTCCTTAAACTCATCGAGGTAGGCCCTAAACATCATGTCCACACAACTATTTGACATTCTCATAGTATCTATCATACCTTGCCTTGAACTCACTCACTGTCATAGCACCCACAACCGACTCTGCCAGCTTATTCCACTCGTTTATCATTCTTTAAGTAAAGAACCCAGCTCTAACACCCTTGCTAACCACACTCTTGCCCAGCTTCCATAGATGTCCCCTAGTTCTCCCATCACCAGTCCTAATCTCAAAAATATCCTCTGAATTAATCCTATAGAAACCCTTTAGCAATTTGAATGTCTCAATCATATCTCCCCTTTTCCGCCTATCAACCAATTTCTGCAACCCAGAAGTCTTCAACCTGTTCTCATAAGGTTCATTCCATAGACCTGCTATCATCTTGGTCACTCACCTCTGGATCCTCTCCACCGCCTCCCCATCAAGAAGAAACCTAGGTGACCAAATCTAGGCACAGTAGTCGAGATGAGGTCTTATCAAGTCTCGGTACAGATGAACAATTACTTGCTTGTCTCTGCTCGTCAAAGTATTTTTCAACAACCAAGTGAGTTGATGACCTGATTTAGCCACTTTTGCAATGTGCCCCTAAACTTCATCTCCTTATCCATCAACACTCCCAACTCCCTGGCCTCATCAATCTCCTGGAGTACAGTTCCACTAATGTGGTATACTGTTGCTTATCTTTTCACCCCAAAATGCATAACCTTACATTTGTCACATTAAATTGACATCCATTCTCCTTAGCCCAGAACTCCAATCTATCCAAATCATCCTGCAAGGTTTTGACATCTGCATTCACTATTGCCCTACCCAACTTTGCATCATCAGCGAACAAATGAACTGTCCTCTTAGATCCTTCCCTATATCGTTAATGACCAAATTAAACAGCAGTGGTTCAAGAACAGAGCCCTGGGGCACACCACTTGTCACAAGCCATCTTTTGGACTCTACTCCTGAATAAACTACTCTCTGATATCTCTCCATCAACCACCACCTATCCATCTTATCCAGTTCAGCCGTCACTGTGTTATAAAACTTGAGCAAGTTACTGTGGCATGATCTACCCTTCACAAAGCCATGCTGTCCCCCCCATACAGTATCTCATTTTCATCAATCCATTCCTGTATTTTTCCCTTGACTACTTTCTCCAAGACCTTGAGAAATGCTGATATGCTGATCGGTCGGTAATTTGCAACAATAGTCTTGGATCCTCCTTTATGCAGTGGAATTATTTCCCCCTCTTTCCACACCTTCGGGACTAAACCAGACCTGAGACTCGGATTAGACAACATGGTCAAGGGCACTGATAATTCTTTAGCCACTTCACGTAAGACCCGTGCCGGTATACTGTCCAATCCCACAGATGTATTCACATTAAGGTTCTGTAATAGACTATTCACCTCCACTTCATTCATTACAATTCCCGTATAAACTATTGGTTCATTTATTTCTACAATATCACCACCAGGATGATATACGCTTGCAAAATGCTCGCTCAATAATTTCACTATATCGACTGATTCAGTGACCTCCTTACCATCGGCATTCCTTAAAATCATTCTGCCGTGTACAGTTTTTTTGTTTTTTTTTTGCTTGCAGCATATTGAAAGAACTGTTTGGGATTCTCTTTAGCTTGCATAGCTAGTTTCCTTTCATAATCCGCATTTGCTTTTTTTTACCACACTCGTTACCCTTCTGGCCTGCGCTTTTACCCTTCATGTGCCTGCAGGTCACCTTTCTCTTTAAATTCCCTCCACAGTTGTTTCTTTTTTTGTAGCTCAAGCTTAATGGTGTTATTCATCCATTTAACCCCTGCTTGTTTTACTATGATGGTAGGATAAATCATGATCATCAAATTCCTGATATATATATCAGGAAAAAGTTACATCATCATTACTGAATTCTAATTGACAGTTTTCCTCCAAATTAATCAGTTATCTGTCAAAGTTCCATTATTATTAGATCTTATATTTCTATATTCTAATGCACTTTTTACTGTATCGATCCACCTACATCTTGGTCTTCCTCTGCATCTTTTCCCTACCACCTTGTAAAGAATGTTTGTTTTGCTAATCTTTCATCTCCTATTCTGCTTAGGTGATTGCAGTGGAGTTAAGATTAGCTCTGGTAACACATTCCTGAATGCTAACAATGTCAAGTTCTTTCTTAATATCCTCATTTTTAATATGATACTGCCATTGATGACATCTGTTCACTCCCCCTAATCTTTCTCAGAACTCTCATATCTGTAGTCTCTTGTCTTTGATCAAATGTTTTATTTTTAACATAGCTCTCCTCTCAGAGCCATAAGTTAAAATTGGTTTGAAAACTGTCTTATATACAGTTAATTTAGTGGTTCCACTGATTTTTCTCTTCAGATGACTTCCTATCATATCAGATTTGCTAATTCTGTTGTCTGTTTCCATATTTAATTTTCCATCTTCACTGAAAATTGTGGCTAAACAGCTGAAATGTTTTTCTTGTTCAATAGGATCTAAATTCAGGATGTAGTTGAAGTTTTCAGTGTTTCTGCCTATTTCCATTGCCTTTGTCTTTTTATTGCTGATTTTCATACCAAACATGTTACAACAGATAATCTGGTACAAGTCTGCAAGATTTATTTAGAAGTATAACTTCATCTGCATAAAGTAAACAGTTAAGATCCCCATAACCAATTTTGATATCAGGTTTAATACCACTTTCCTTCATAATGTGATTCATATATAAATAATGAATAACAGTAGAAATAATGTGCATCCTTGTCTCATACCTGATTTAACATTACACCATCTTCCTGTACCTCTTCCAATTCTAACATTGACTTACAGTTGAAATAGAGACTCAGTATTGCTTGATATAATGTCCCATTTACACCATATAACTATAACATTTTGAAGAGCTTTTCTCTTGGCACCTTGTAATATAACTTTTCCAGATCTACAAAATTTAAATACAAATCATTGTTATATTCCCAAGATTTTTCAACTATTTCTCTTAAACTGAAAATTTGATCCTTGAATTCAGCTTGTTCTTCATCAAGCTTCATTTCCAGAATCCTTCTTAGCTGTTTCTCAAGTATATGTGCATAAAATCTTACCAGGAACAATCAGGTGAAATACATCTGTAATTTTCACATTCAGTTTTATTTCCCCTTTTTATAGATGACTACTATGAGGGCTCTACTTTAATCTTCTGGAATTCTACTTTCTGACCAGTCCTTCTGAATTATGCAGTGCAGTAATAAAACTGTAATAAAATAAATAAAACTGTAAAACTTATACTTCCATTTCTTTTAAGATTACACAGTGATCAGCATTCATATTTATGAATTTAGGGACACAAAACACACGTGTTGAAAAGATTATTTTACTGATTAATAATAAAATAATAACTTGACGTTTAGACCCCTGTATTCAGGTCATCATCAGAAGGATACATGTGTATAAGAACCAAGCTACATGCTGTTGCACTCTATACAGGTAAATTACATCTACGTTGTTAACTAATCTTTTTTCTTTGCCTGCCCTCTAGTGATAAAATAAAAAAAAAAAGAAACACTTCACCAAGTCTTCTTGTATTGAGATTTTTTTTCTTGGTTGCTATGAAGGTTGCAGATAGGTCCTCTGCATTCTTGGAATGGTTAGACCATCATTTTTATTCAGATTTGGATCATGTTTGAGCATTTCACATGCTTTCTTGAATTTCTGCTCGAACCAGGTTTTGGTGTGGTGTAGGGACTTGGTACCTTTCCAATCAATTCTTTGGTATGTTTGGAGTGCGTGGTCAGAAAGGCCGGTTTTCCAAAATGGAGGTATTTTATGTGTCATTTGTGTTCATCCTTTCTTATTGGGATGGTTCACCCTGTTTCCCCTATGTATGGTATGTTACATGTGCAGTCTATTTTGTAAACCCCTGGGTGGGCTAGGTGTCTCCTTGGAAGGGGATCCTTGGAAGAACTGAGTAGGTGTCTTAATTTTGTCAGGGGTTTAAAAGTGGTTTTCATGTTGTATTTGTGTAGTGTTCTGTCTATTTTTCTGAAATGCCTCTAACATATGGTATAGCAATAGCATTCTTGGAATCTTTTTTGTTATTAGTGGTATCTCTGTGGAGGATCTTGTGAATGGTTTTTATACTGTATCCATTTTTTATAAAGGTATATTTGATGGTCTCATATTTATGGTTAAGAGCTTGTTCATTCGAACAAATGATTTGAGCTCTGTGTTTAAGGGTGCTTATGACCCCTAGTTTTTGTGTTGGGTGGTGATAAGAAGTTTTGTGTATGTACTGGCCTGTGTGTGTAGGTTTCAGTAAACTGAGAAGGAGAGACATCCTGAAGGAAGACGTGTGACAAGTGTATCTAAGAACAGAAGAGAGTTGTTTTTTTCTATTTCAACGGTAAATTGGATGTGTTTGTATTGTTTGTTCTGGTGGCTAAGGAATGTATCTAGTGCTTTGCGGCCATGGGACCAAATGGCAAAAATATCATCGACGTATCTGAGCCATATTTTGGGCTTTAGGCATGCCGATTCTAGAACTCGTTGCTCAAAGTCTTCCATATAAAAGTTTGCTATTGGGGGGGGGGGGGTGAGCTTATGGCTGTACCCTCTTTTTGAAGGTAAAAATTGTTTTGCCACACGAAATATCCGGAGCGGAGTACGTGTGATGTCATGTAGAAATATCTTCTGTAAGAGTAAGATAGTATCATTGATTGGGACATTGGTGAAAAGGGAAGTTATGTCAAAGCTGACTAATAGATCTTGGTCATTGAGTGTAATGTTTTTTTAATTTTGTTTATGAATTGTGTATTTTTTATGTAGGAAGGGGAATGACCAACCAATTCCTTGAGTGTGGCCGCTAATTTTTTGGCTAAGTAGTAATTCGGAATGTCGATTCCTTCTACAATTGGACGTAAAGGCGTGTCTGTTTTGTGTACTTTTGGCAGGCCATAAATTCTGGGTGCGCGGGCATACTGCGGTATGAATTTTTTAATTGTTTCTTCTGGCCATGTGTTAACTGATTTAAGTAGTTCAGTAGTTTTCTTTTTGTTGTGTTGCGTGGAGTTGTAATTTACCATTTGGTAGGTGTTGTGGTCCGATACCAAATGGTTCATTTTTTTCAATGTAGGTTGTCTGATTTAAAACAACAGTGGCATTCCCTTTATCTGCTTTTGTGATAATAATGTCACAGTTATTTTTTAGGGATTTGAGGGCCAGTTTTTCCGCTTTGTTTAGGTTGCTGCTTAATTTTTTGGTTGAATTTAGTAAACAGGCAGTTTCCATCCATATTTTGTCAGCTAAATTGGTGGGGAGGGATCTTAAAACTCTCTCGATATGTATCATATTGAGAGAAATTTAATTGAGATAGGATATTATACTTCCATGTTTGAGCATTTCTGGTCAAATATCATCTACTCATGATGCCTTTTCACGTTTCAAGTTTTTTTTTGATGACTTTTTCTACCCCAAGTATGGATATGTATTCCTGATTTCATTCTTGTTGAGTGTATTTCTTTCACTTCGTTGGCATTGCTTGTTTCATTCAGCAATCTTTCCAAGTAATTACTCCAGACATCTAGAATATCTTTATCTTCAGTTTTCATGTCGCCTTTATGATCTTTGATTCCTTTTATAGTATTCATTTCTTAGCTTTTTTCTATACCCTTCAGAATATTTTGTCACCTTCCTGATATTTATTTCCTGTGTTCTTACCAAAATCTTCCCATGACTTTTGTTTAGCTGGTTTTCCACAGTACTTAGCTTTCTTAAATTTTCTCTGTATTCTCTAAGAGCACGAGCTGACTAACTTCTCAGGACCTTTCGATATGCTCTCTTCTTTTTCTTGACTGCCTCTGTAACTTCCTGAGTCTACCACAGAGTTCTGATTTTTCTTATCCTTGCAGACAACCTTGCCTCTGGCTGAATCAGTCAATGTTTTCTTCAAGGTTGGGTTCCTATTTTCAAACTCTTTCATTTTTTTCTTGAGTAATGTTTGTGTAATTTAGTTTATAGTTCATCTCTGAAATGTAGGATAAACGGCATTTCATAAAATTAAATTTGTTTACCTGCTCAAGAATTTAATTTTCCAGCATAATTTTAGATCTTGTAGCCCATTTAACTTTGACATTGATTTTGTTTTCCATATACTTCTTTGTAATTGCATTTCATCACTGGATATTGGATATTACTTATTATCTAAATATGATATGAGCTATTTGCTGCATATATATATATATATTTCTATATTCATAAGTTTATTACAGACAACTTTGAACTTTTTTTAAATTTTTTTGTTTACATACTTAGTATTATTTTATTCTGTTTTTAACATTGGCATCTATTAATTAGAAATATTTCTTATAGATACTCCTTCAAAATCTGGTTGGGATGATGATGATATCACTCCATCACGTCATTGTTCTTGGGATATGCCAACTCCTCATTCAAGAACTAGGTCAGAGAGAGAATGGGAGAGAAGTGCAAGAAGTGAAAGAAGTATTTCTTCAGAAAGAAAGTAATTTCTATTTCAGATATATCCTTTATTCTTGTAATGTATTAAGTGTTCATTCTAAAATCAGTTTTAAGATTTTGATTTTAAGAATTTTTAATTCTTCAAAATCTAGTTATCGTGTTCTGATAACTAGATTTAAAATTTTTTCCACACAGTATAGATAATGTCAATTATGCTGTACAAAGAAATATTTTTGTTAACAAAATTTTTCATAAATTTGATTATAACAAATTTATGTATGTTTATTATTTTATAACTTGTGATGAAGTTAGCTTATGCAAATCATCTCCATCGCATGGGTAAGGATTAGATTTTAACATGTTGATTTAATCAGACAGAAAGTTGAAAGTATTTTTCATTTAATTTTTTAATCACACTTTTTTCTTTTTTTATCTATATTTGTGAAGTATATGTTATTATAATATTATAGGACTTTGGCAAGAATATAGAAAATAAATATCAAGAAGGTGGCAAAATATTCTGGAGGTTGTTGAAGCTTATGAATGGAGGAAAGAGTGCTGTAAAAGGAGTTAGAGATGATAAAGGTGACATGAAAACGGGAGAAAAAGATATCCTTGAAATATGGAGTAATTTTTTGAAGTAATTACTCCATACTCCAAGGATATCTTTCTTTTTCTCCTGTTTTCATGTCACTTTTATCATCTCTGACTCTTTTTACAGCACTCTTTCCTCCATTTCTAAGCTTCTTCAACAACCTCCAGAATATCTTACCACCTTCTTGATATTTATTTTCTATGTTCTTGCCAAAGTCCTCCCATGACTTTTGTTTAGATAGTTTTACACAGTGTTTAGCTTTCTTACATTTGTCTCTGTCTTCTCTAAGAGCACCAGCTCACTTATTTGTCAGGAACTTTTGATATGCTTTCTTCTTTTCCTTCACTGCCTCTTTAACTTCCTGTGTCCACCATGCAGTTCTGATTTTTCTATCCTTGCACACAACCTCACCACATGCCTCTGGTTGAATCAATCAGGGTTTTCTTCAAGGCTTGCCACTGAATCCCCAAGGTTTGGTTCCTGTTCTCAAACCCTTTCATTTTTTCTTCAATAATCTTTGTGTATTTTAGTCTACAGTTCACATCTGAGAGCTGCTCAGTTTTTATTTGCTTTAAAACTTTCTTACATGTTATTCTTTTCAATATGAAATTCAATTTTATCCTTCTCAAGACTAAATAGTGATCACTTCCAATTTCAAATCCTCTGTACACTCTGGTGTCCTGCACCAGGGAGAAAACATTACTATCAACAATAACATAGTCAATGAGACTTTTCTTATTCCTTGCCTCTTCTCTCCATGTGAATTTGTGCACATTTCTATCTTGGAACATGATGTTAGTAATAACTAGTCCATGGCCAATCAGAAATCCAATAGATATTTGCCATTATTATTAGCTTTGCTCTTTTCTCCAAATTTTCCTAAAATATTTTTGTATGTCTGACAATCATTTCCTACTCTGCTATTTAGATCCCTAACAAGGACCAACTATTCCTTTTTCATTGTGTCAGTTGCTTTCTCTAAAGCATCAAAAAATTCCTCCACTTCTACCTTAGTAGAACCTTTTGTGAGACCATAAGCACAAATAAGTCTCATTGTCCAGTTCCCCATTCTCATATTTTCCCGCATTACTCTACTTGAGACTGACTGCCATTCAAGAAGATTAGCCTCATATTTTGGTTTGAATACTATGGCTACTCCTTCTTTTCATTGATTGTCATTGCCTGAATACAACATTTTGTATTTATAGCTCAGAAAGATCTCACCAGTTTTTGTCTTTTTTGTTTCAGTTACCCCTATTATGTCGATCTGGTACTTATCTAATTCCTCAGGTAGCTCCATTTCTTTGCCATTCAAGCTTCTTATGTTGATAGTACCGATCTTTAACTCTGGTGATGTTGAGTTGGGGTGTGTTTTCAGATTTGTTCCAGTAGCTGACTTTTCACTCTTCACTTTCACTTTTCACCCTGGTTCCCTTGCGAAAACATCAGGGGCCTTGTTTAACCGGGCGACGTCCCAGCTAACATGAAATTTTGTCATGTTGTACCATCATTTTGTATATTGGTTTAATCCAGTAAGAATACAATTTGGTTGGCTAAATCCCAAATTGCCAGCCCATCCTCGTTTGTTCAGTATCCAGGTAGATACCCAACATGGTGCGCCATGAGAAGGTGAGGATTTTAGGTCAGAAGCCCTGGTCGGTTCTCTGCATTCCTTTAAAGGCTATGTGGAGGTCTCCTTTCAGTTATACAGCTTTGACCCTTAAGCACCCCTAATTCAATTCAAAACATAATCCATAAAAAAAAATACTGAAAAATGATCAAACAAGGGCTATAATCAAAGGAATAAATGGATTCTAAAATTGAAGAAAAAGCAAGAAAAGCAAGGAGCAGTATAATACAATGGAGAAGAAAATAATGGAAATATGCAGTGATTTTTATATGGTCCTATATGAAGGTAGAAAAACATCCTTTGTTTAGATGAGGTATTTGCTGAATCACCAACCATAAAAGAAAATTTTGGAAAGTTCTCAAATCAGCAAAAAAATAATGAAAGTCCTGTAGAAGATGGCATATTAGCAGGCCACATAAAATCAGGAAGTTCTGGTTTCTTAACCCTTTGACATAAATTATTTATAAACTCTAAATTAGTTTGAAATTGACGTGAACTTCGTAGCATCTGCGATATGTCAAAATCAATTTTGGTGCAATAAACAAAAAGACGTGTCGCAGACGTCTTTGTATGAAATTCGTTTGAAATTGACGTGAACTTCGTAGCATCTGTGATACATCAAAATCAATTTTGGTGCAATAAACAAAAGATGTGTCATAGATGTCTTTGTATGTTAACGGGTTAAAATCATACTGGTTATGTTCAGTGATATTTTAACTACAGAAAAAATTTCATTGAATATCTTATTCTGTATTTTTGAGCAGCAGAGATGATATCAGTAACTATAAACCAATCTGCTTATTATTGCAGTTGTACAAAATTTTTATGTCCATTATTTTAGACAGAATCACAAGATTTTTAGTAGGTACATCCATAGAAAAGTAGGCTTTAGAGTAAGATTATCCACAATAAACCATATTCACACTATTACTGAGGTAATAGTGTGAAAAGTAAATAAATATTATATTTATCTTCCTGCATATTTAGCATTTATAGTTTTTAAGAGCTCTGTAGTTCAGTCGATGTGGCATTTGCATACCACGGTGCTTGGCCGCACGAAGGAAGACTTGGTTTCGAGTCTAGTCAGCGACTAGAGGAAATTTTTCTAAGCCTTTTTTCGACCGGTTCCCAAGTTAGTCAATCTCTGGCACGGGTAAGCAGGTTTTTTTCTCCCGGAAAAAATTGAGTTTTTCATCTAGTTATCTCAAGAAAATCGACTGTAGAACCCACATTATTTCAGACATTAAATACAAGTGTTTGGGACCACGAGATGGCGGCACCTGTAGAGCCATCTCTCTTCCCACAGTGAAGAGAGATGGTAAGAAGATATCACCACCTTCATTGTTATCTGCTGCATTAAGAATGTATCATGGAAAAATTATGGAATTAACATCGATGTAGGAAATCTGAATCATTTATATTTTGCAAATAACATTGTTCTGTTAGCAGAAAATAAAGAATAAAATGCTAAATGACTTTGACAGAGAGAGCAGGAAGATGGTTTAAATATCAACATAACTAATACAATATATTATGACAAATTCAGATCAAATTGAACTATCATTAGCAGATAATCTTATTGAAATTACAGATAATTATATTTTCTGTGGACAATTAGCTTTAAGGAGATAAAGAAATAAATATATGAATCACACCAGGAAATAAAGCATTTTGGCTACATAAAGATTTTCTGTTAGGAGATTTATCTTTATGTTAAAAAAAAAAGCTATTTGACATGCATTATTCTAGTGCATTATTCATTCATGAAAATGAGACATGGGCAGTGACTAAAACAGGAAGATAGGCTGTTTTATAAAGTCCAAAAAGCATTTAACGTAACAAAAATGAATTGAATTAGAGAGATAAGTAGATGATATTGTGAAATGTTGTAAAGCACGTAAATGACATGGTCTAGCCATATTAACAGTTTAACAGATGAAAGGTGATCAAAAATAAACACAGATTGGATAACAAGAGAAGGAAAGAGATGGAAATGTTGCAAAGAACAAGATAAAGGGATGATTTACAGAAGTTCAACATAGGATGTTGGACATTAGTTAAGGTCAGTAACAATTGGAAATTTATGGGGGGGGGGTGGCTATATTAGGCAATAGATGGAAAGAGGCCGAAGAAGAAGAAGATCACAATCGTTTCAAGTTTCAAAATCTGTGAGTAGTGGCTAAAACACTGACATCCTTGCTATTTTCCAGTGTAACAAGGATAACAACTCTGAATATCCATGTTACCAGAATTCAGTCTTTTTATCTCAAGAAAATTCTTACCTGACTTCCTCTTACCTTCCAGACAAGATCATGTTTCTGTTCTTAGGTTGATATACATTTGTAGCTTTTCCTGACACAAACACATCATATATCCATAAGCTCTTCATCTTCCAAAAATTTTAGTGTCTCTTTTTTTCTGCTCAAGATACTACCTCTCACCTCTACAACTACAAGCACTATATAAATCCCAAAATATGTCCATCTTTGGAATACAGTTCCTACATTTTGGGTCGCCAAAATTTTTGTAAAAATTGATGCTACCTAGAAGAAGAAGATATCCTGGTCACTTGATGACCTTTCTTTCATTCATGGTTTCACTACTGTCATTTTCTCATTTGGCATTCTGTTTCTGTCCTGTGTCTTGTCTCTTCTGTAGATATATTTTTATAGGCATTGCTCTGTTAAATATGCCTTCACAATTCTTCTCCTTTCCTTTTAGCTAGCCTTTAAGAACATGAAAAGCTGTGGTTAATATTTATTTACTGTCCAGTTTCAAACCTGTTGAACCAATTACTCTTCTGACCCCACCCCTTTTTTTTTCTACCTCTGTTCTTTCCTCGTACTCATTTCTCCAAAGATTACAACCTCCATTGATTCAAGAAACACATACCATACTGATGTGCTATAGATTTTACAGCTTCTCGTGTATGAGATTAATGTATTAAAAAAAAGTCAAAAATTGTTTTTTTATTTCAAAAAAATACTCTTTTCCACTGACAAGAACTAGTACTGTGTTTTATAGTTCTCAATAATTGCTTTTCTAGGTCAAAAAGGTCTAATGATGACACACCTCTTCCTACTCCTACCTATAAGTATAATACCTGGGCTGTCAATCGTAAGAAAACAGGAGCAACTCCAAAAGAAAATGAAGAAAAAGGTACTATCTATCTCTCTCTCTTTTACTGAAATATTTTCTTTTGATACTATTTCTCCTATAAGAGTAGAGTAACCTCCTTGGCAACTAAAGTAACTCATATTACTGTTGACATCAACATGGTTAACTGAGTGAAAGCATCCTCTCTCTTTCCATCCAATAGGTTGTGGGTTTGAATCCCACTGTGGCATGAATATTTGTAAATATTCACGTTAAAATATCAGTAAATTGACTGATCTGGTTATATGAAGTTTTAGTTGTTCTTATTGTTTTTTTTTTTTTTTTTTTTTTTTTTTTGAAATCATTATTTCTTGATATGCCATCAAGGGTATATATTGATACCATGATATATCAACACAATTAAGTTTACATTATTACCAGCTTCCTACCCAACACTTTTCTTACAAATTAATCAGCTATTTGTTAGGTCAGTGTTTCCCAGCCTTTTTGATGTCACGGATCCCCCTGTAGCGAATGTTAATTCACTGTGGCCCCCATAAAATCAAAAACGGAAATTTTTTATATTTTACATATAAAGATGAAGTAATAAATTACAATTTTACAACACTGAATGTGTCATTTATGACAATGCAATACTGTTATAAGTGGAGATATTCGGAAGAATATGAATATATCAATTAGGCCAGGTGTGAGCAACATGATAAGATAAAGTTTAATGAAAATAAACTATCCTGTGGACCCCCTCTCCCCTTTGAATTACTCGGGGACCATAGGTTGGGAAACACTGTGTTAGGTCTCTACTTGTTTGTAGATCTTGCAATTTTTGTCTTTACCAATAACATTATTTTTAAGATCTTGGTCTTCTTCTGGATCTTTTTTCCTATAACCTTGCATCACACACGGTTTTACTAATCTTTCCTCTTTTGTTCTATTTAATTGCTTTAAGTGGAAGATGAATTTCTTTGTCTGGTATATTCTGGTTATAGATGGATGATTTGTATCAAGCAATTCATCATCATCATCATCAGTCTTGGGACTAGTAGCCCAGCAGGATTTCCACCATTCCATTCTGTCATTGACTTTCTTCTTAATCTCCTGGTAATTCCTCAGACCCATGCTTTCTTTGACTTGGTCAACAAAGCTTTTCCTTGGTCTGCTTCTTCTTTTCCCCTCTATTTTGCCTTCAGTTATTCTTTTCACAAGTCCATCATGCTGAAGTATATGTCCATACCACCTATCCATTCTAATTTTGATTGATCTAATTAGACTTCTTGTTTCACTTATCTCTCTCAGGACTTGTTCGTTTGATTTTTTTCTGTCCATTTTATTTTGTTCATGCTTTGCCAGCACCACATTTCAAAAGACTCCAATCTTCTTATGTCTTCTCTGCCTTGAATCCATGTTTCACATCCATACAGTGCGATGCTCCATATCAATGTCTTTATTATTATTATTTTTTTCAATTGTAGGTTGAGGTTTCCTGTTAAAATGCTTTTCATCTTAGAGAATTGGGCTTTAACATTGTTTATTCTTGATTTTATGTTTTCTCTTGTTCTGCCATCTTTTGTTATTAGGCTTCCTAAGTATTTAAAGCTTTTTACTTGTTTTATTTGTTTCCTGCCAATGTTTATATGCTCTATATTGATAGGGGTTTTGCTTGTAACAAGAATTTTAGTCTTATTTGTGTTTATTTTCATTTTATATTTTTTGAGGTTGTTATTTAGTAATTTTGGTATTGTTTTTAATGTTTTTCTATTTTCTGCTACAAGGGCTATGCTATCAGCAAATCTCATACACATGACTTACTCACCATTTATTTCATATCAGGTGATTGCTTACATTAAATACTGCATTATCTCTTTCTGCTTAGTAAGTGAAATTAGAAAATCCATCTCGAGTTGTAGACATTAAAGTGACCAAGGAAGATGACTTCACTCTTGTGCAGTTTGCGGAAATAATCTTCAGAATAGGACATTAAAAAAAAAAAAAAAAGTCAGGGTGACTTGCAGAGTTTGCGCAGTGTAGAGACAGCAGATCATTGTTGTAGAATGGGCCAGGAAACCTTAATCCAGCTTTGTATTGATTTTATTTTTTGTGAGTTTTTTCATTAATTTGTTTTTCTTTTCATTTGTGTTGGAGAAGTAAAATAAAGGATAGGGAAATACAGTGAGAGGAGATAGATTCTTAGACATGTTGCCCATATCGAGAGCATCCAGCCTTCTTGCCACAATGGCCTTAACAGTGTTCCCTTCTTCCCTGACTACTACTACTCTCTTTCTTCCTCTGGTGCAGTAAGTGGCAGATTATGTGCCAACTGATTAGAAAACCTCCTGATGTTTTACCATCAAATTCGGTCCCATACACTTTCTATCAGATCACCTGTAAAACCACTTTATTGCTGTGCTATCATATGATGGAAGTTCAGAATTTCTATAGTATGTTTGGCATACTCTTGAAGGGTACCATTTGCATGGAATGTAGTAGAGACGGGAGAAATAGAAGTGGGAATTCCTACTCTAAGGCCAAACATTGTCATTAGCCACTTTATACCTACAGTAAGCAAGATAGTGTTTCCCTGGCAATAGCATCTGCTATCTAGTAGGCCTAGTTGGCATTTCTTCTAGCTAAGAAGGTGTCCCTTTTGCACTGGGAATACTCAGTGATTTTGCTTGTGGCCTGTTTTTCACCCAAGGGACTCAGGAAAAATTGTTAATCCCATCTATGAGAAGATGGGATTGATTGATAGTTGATTTACAGAGGTTGTATATTGTGCTTCACCCATCTATTGGTGGCTCGTGTGTGTGTGTGTGTGTGTAAAAGTAGTTACCAGCAAACAAACTTTACTGAGCAGTTCTGATATAGAATTAAAATGTTCAATTTAAAAGATTATGTGAAAGTAGTTCAGGTAAAATTATTTTATCTATTCTTTTTTCTTTGATATAATGTATCATAATTGTTAAGTAAATAAATATATACATATATAACATTTTGAATATAGAGAGTTACCTGACATTTGATCCCCTTGTCCAAGGGTTGGGGTTCATATGTTTGAAATAATAATCAAGTGTTCCAGTGGGAGGGGATAATGAACATCAGAACAGTTAATTTTCAGGCTTTTTCATTGTTAGGTAGGAATTCATCATTTAGATAGTTAAAAAATAAATAACATGCAAATAACAGACATTAGAACAATTGATTTTTAAACTTGTTAGGTAGGGGGTTTGATGTTTTAATAATAGGTAAAAAAGGCAAATTGTAGAAATCAGGCTGATTGACTTCTGTTCTTTTTTTTTTTTTTTTTGAAAAGGTTGGACATTTGTAATTGTAGATATTAAGAGTCATATATCATGTAACTCACTGTATATACTAGTTTTGATTAGTAGTGATCTTCATGTGATAATCTATAGCATTTCAGATATTGTTTCTTTAAGAAAATAAATTACCATGGTCACCTGAGGAATGGGATGAGGAACAGAAACGTGTGGATAGGGAATGGTATTCTCTTGATGAGGGTTATGATGAAGCCAATAACCCATTTTCAAATATGTCTTCTGAATATACACAGAAAAAGGAAGAAGCTTTAGAACAAAAAAAAAAGAAAAGAATGTCAGCACAGCAGAGACAGATAAACAAGGTACTAATGCATGTTTCTACTTTATTACAGAAAATTTTACTATAAACATCTTAACATTGCTTTCTGACGAACTGTTAAACATATTTGTTGCCTGGTTGTGTGTTGTGCCAATCAGCTGACTTTGTTAAACTAAAGAAAATTTTGACTATCACCAAAGTGATATCAGTAAAAGTTTTCAGAAACAAGATTAATTTGGCTAATGAACTTATTTATATTGGACAGGCTGCAATTTGGAGTATCACAAATCAAGAGCAGAAAATATCTGTTTTCTGCTTTTGAGATATGATACTCAGATTTCCTGAAAGTATGTGTGTGGCATTACTTTTTGGAGTGGCCTTGAAATATTTTTAGTTCAAGATGCACTTCAAGACCCTCTGCCACAACTAAGTATACAATAATGTACAATCAAAGTTGCATTTCTTGTTTTCACATGTGCATAGTAAACAAATCTTTTACAAGTTTGTGATAGCATGTAATACAGTGCATAGTAATCACATTTTTAACACACAAAAATGTGATTACTGTTGAAATTCACTACCACCTACAAGGTTTACATGACAAAACATGATTGTTTATTGTTGGACACAAAGAACAAAAAACAAAGAACACAAAGAACACATTAATAATTGACGTTAATGATTGATCATGAAATAATCCTCCACAAATTGCAACTGATCATTTCCATAAGTAGAGAGCTAAGCAGTTAATTAGAGAAAATCACTGAATAAGTCAGAAATCACTAGTTTGAAATTGAATATTGGCTTAGCACAAGTCAAACAGTCATTACAGTATTGGAGACCATAATAAAGTATGCATGTGTTGGTTTCTGTGTCAGTTTAAAAAAATAAAATAGATGAGACTAGAAGTTTGTTATTGAAGTCTGCATGTATATGCAAGTTTGCTGTATGTATGTATATGGTAACACTGAAGATGCATCTTCAGTGTTACAGACAGGAAAGCACTATGTTTTTCTTTATAAAATTATGACTAGGGACTAAAAAGTTTGGTCCATTATTATGAGCCTAAAAATATTCAGCCTAAAAATTAAATTCAGCCTTCCGTTGCAAAGATACTATATGATAAAAGGGATGACATAAATTTGAAAGCTGTGTGAGAATTTCAAACAATGAATTAACCATTCTTGTGCTGAGGAACAACAATTGCTTTTGCAAATGGCAACAGAAGATTGCACACATGCATTCACTGCAGTGGCTATCAAAGAGGTCAGATTTGATGTGGAACATCCTCCATATGATCTGGACTTGGATACATTGGACTTCTGGTTACTTCCTAAATTGACAACGCATCTGAAGAGTATCCATTTTGAAAATGAAGAAGAGGTAAGAAAATGATTATGCATATTATCTTAAGAGTTTTATTATGATGGCTTTGAAAAACTAATTACTTGGTGAAGAAAATGTATTAAAAGGGAGGGAGATTACATTGAGAGATAGTATATGAAAAATAAAGCAGACTACAAACTGTAAGGGTGGTTGTAGGTGGCCTGAAATGTAAGGTGGGATCTCTGATGATGTGTTTTCCAAATCTTAGGAAGCTTGATGCAACTGTATTAAGATTTGGTCGATTTATGAGAGCTGCTGCTGATTCTAAAAATAGCCTCTCTTTTTTGAATTTGCTGTGGTGGAACATGGTGGTTTTTTTTCCATGAGATCCTGTGGGTTGTATCCAAGACATGATCAGCCAGGCCTGACTGACCATAGTCGTGATTGCAGATGTATGACTTGTGTTCCTCCAGGCAGATGGTTGCTGATCTGCCTGTCCATCCAAAGTATGCCAGCTTGCAGGAACAGAGTACTTTCTGAACTCCAGGCACTGAGAGAGGAGGGAGCTGATCTTTTGTAGAACGGATAAGGGAAGCAAGTTAACGGTGGGCTTAAATGCTGTGTGTAGGTTGTACGTTTTTAAACTCTTGGCTATTTTTTCCAATGTGTCATGGATGTAGGGTATGGTGATGGCATTTCTAAACTCTTTCTGAAGAGAAGACTGGGGAATGTGGGGGGGGGAGTGATTATTTTTTTAATACTGTGATTGCCGTAGCCATTGGAGAGGAAAGTGTTGTGTATGTTGTCAAGCTCAGTCATAAGAGTTGTTCCACTGGAACAAAGATTGTGGAGAGAGCCCACAATAAAGATTGTGGGCTCTCTCCACAATTTGGAGTGTGGAGAATACAATTTGGTCAGCTAAATCCCAAATTGTTAGCTCATCTTTGTTTGTTCAGTATCCATGCTTAACAGGGTGCAGCATGAGAAGGTGAGGATTGGACATTAGGTCAGAAGCCCCAGTCAGTTTGCTGCATTCCTTAAAAGGCTATGCGGAGGTCTCATCCCAGTTATACAGCTTTGATCCTTAAGCATTTCATCCCATTATAAACAATGCATGCAATTTAGAAGGTTTTTGTTTTAATTGTCTATCCCATTATAAACAATTAAAAAAATAACTTGTGCATTGCATTTAAAACGATATATCATTTTGTTGCAAGAACCACTCCATACAAAATCTGCCAATGATGAGGCTTCTGTTGAAGTAATCCAATTTATCAAGTATATCAACGGCAACAAGGGGGAAAAAAAAGGTTTGCTGATTGTTAAATAAATGTTGCTTTAACAACAGGTATACAATTATAGAAATTTAGAAATGGTCCGCATATGCTGGTCGAGTGGTTACCATATCCGCTCTCCAGTCAAAACGCTGCAGGTTCGAATCCCGCTGTGGTTATGGATGTTTGTGATTGTCTGTCAAAATACTAGTGGTGGTCGGTGGTTGTTGGTGTAAGTGATGAAAGTAGTTGTAGTTGGTGGATTGAGTGGTGGAGACAGAGGTGTCATGTAATAATAATAATAAGAAGAAGAAGAATATTTATCATGGCACAATAAAATATGAAAATACAATAC
This sequence comes from Typopeltis vanoorti, assembly GCF_054136105.1. Classification (NCBI taxonomy): domain Eukaryota; kingdom Metazoa; phylum Arthropoda; class Arachnida; order Uropygi; family Thelyphonidae; genus Typopeltis; species Typopeltis vanoorti. The sequence goes on along the minus strand of NC_143557.1, from coordinate 96,208,546 downwards.
GAAGGTGTATTTTGAAAACTTTTGCGTTGTTACTGTAGTAAACAACAAAGGCTTATTATTAAGAACTCACTAAAGAAAGGATATTTTTATTACAATGCTGTGCTTTCTGAATTGTATTATGGAGAAAGCATTACTGTGATAAAATCCTCAAATTAATTTATGAAGGTTTAATAGTGTAAAATATATTATGCCTACTCATTAATAATTCCTTAATAGTAATAAACCAATTTTTATTTTGGTTTAAGAAAATAAGATTACAATTTGGTCGGCTAAATCCCAAATTGTCAGCCCATCCTCGTTCGTTCAGTATCCAAGTAGATACCTAAGGGTGCACCACGAGAAGGTGAGGATTGGACATTAGGTAAGAAGCTCTGATCGTTTCTCCACATTCCTTTAAAGGCTGTGTGGAGGTCTCCTCTCAGTTATATAGCTTTGACCATTATAAGAAAGTTAAACACTGTGTAAAACTAGCTAAACAAAAGTCATGGGAGGACTTTGGTAAGAACCTAGTAAATAAATATCAAGAAGGTGGCAAGATATTTTGGAGGTTGTTGAAGAAGCTCAGAAATAGAGGAAAGAGTGCTGTAAAAGGAATTAGAGATGATAAAGGTGACATGAAAAACGAGAGAAAAAGATATCCTTGAAGTATGGAGTAATTACTATGAAAAATTGCTAAATGAAACAAGCAGTGATGACAGCACAATGGTAAAAAACACTGACCAGGCATGCCATTTTGCAGTCAGGAATACATATCCATACTTGAAGTAGAAAAAGCCATCAAAGGCTTGAAATGTGGAAAGGCAGCAGGAGTAGATGATATTTGACCAGAAATGCACAAGTATGGAGGTATAAAAGTCTTACAGTGGCTCCACTGCATAGTTCAGAAAGCCTGGACAGAGGAACGAATTCCAGATGATTGGAGTAGAGCTCTCATAGTGCTTATATATAAAAAGGAAAATAAAACTGAAGAATTACAGAGTTATTTCTTTAATGAGTGTTCCTGGTAAGATATATGAAAAGATACTTGAGAAACAGCTGAGAAGAATTGTGGAAGAGAAGCTTGGTGAAGAACAAGCTGGATTCAGGCCAAATAGAGGCTGTCAGGATCAGATTTTCACTTTACGACAAATAGTTGACAAATCATGGGAATATAACAAAGATCTGTGTTTAAGTTTTGTAGATCTGGATAAAAGGCATATGAAAGGTGCCAAGAGTGAAGCTATTCGAAATGCTACAGTTATATGGTGTCATTGGGGCATTATATCAAGCAATACTTAGGCTTTATTTGAGTTGTAAGTCAGCAGTTAGAATTGAAAGAAATACAGGAAGGTAGTTTAATGTTAAATCTGGTGTCAGACAAGGATGTACATTATCCTCTCTCTTATTCATTATCTATATGGATCACATTATGAAGGAAAGTGGTATTAAACCTGATATCAAAATTGGAGGTGTTAATCTCAGCTCTTTGCTTTATGTGGATGATGTTATACTTCTAAATAAATCTGCTACAAGTCTTCAAGATTCCCTGACTGAAGTGAATAACTGTTGTAATAGATATGGTATGAAGGTCAGTTAAAAAGACAAGAACAATGAAAATAGACAGGAATATTGAAAATATCAACTGCATTGTGAATGGAGAACCTATAGAACAAGTAAAACATTTCAGCTACTTAGGCACGATTTTTAGTGAAGATGGTAAATTAAATATGGAAATTGACAACAGAATCAACAAAGCTGGTATGGTAGGAAGTCAACTGAATAAATTTATATGGAATAAGAGAGAAATTAGTCAAATGAGAGTCCTGAGAAAGATTAGGGCATGAACAGATGGCATTAGTGGAAATATCATATTAAAAACGAGGGTATTAGAAAAGAACTTGACATTGTGAGCATCCAGGAATGCGTTAACTGAGCTAATCTCAGGTGGTATGGTCACTTAAACAGAATGGGAAAGGAAAGATTAGCAAAATAAGTGTTCTCTGCCAGGTTGTCAGGAAAAAGACTCAGAGGAAGACCAAGATATAACTGGATTGATACCGTAAAAAAGTGCGTTAGAAGATAGAAATATAAGTTTGATAATGTTGGAGTCTTGACAGGTAACAGACTGATTTGGAGAAAAATTGTAGATAGGAAGTTAGTAATGATGAAATTTTTCATGTAGTGTTATCATATCCTGTACATCCATTGAGGATATATATCAGGAATTTCATGATAATGATAGTAATTGATTTCAGAAATTACATGCCATTTTAAATTCAGCTGTCATGTGTTTAGTGATACTGTGAAATGTATTATATATAATTTTACTTTTGATTTTACTTTTACAGCCATGAAAACCTGTTTTGGTTTTCATGGCTGGTATGAAATATATAGTATAAATCATCATCACTTTTGTTTTTTGCTGTGAATAACTCTTTGGTTACTCTTGCAGGATAATGAAAAATGGGAAACTAATCGAATGCTGACTAGTGGTGTTGTACAGAGAACTGAGATGGATGAAGATTTTGAGGAGGGCAATGAAGCAAGAGTTCATCTGTTAGTTCACAATATTGTTCCTCCATTTCTTGATGGTAGAATTGTGTTTACCAAACAACCAGAACCTGTTGTGCCAGTCAAGGTAAAATGTTAATTAATTCATAATGAAATAAATGCATTCTTTCATAGGATTCTACAGTTAAAAGCTATATAATATAACCTTTATATTTGGGTTAGATAAAAATAAAAATAAAAAAATTGCATGAACTGAGGTTTTTAACTGAATTACAAAACTATCATCTCTCTTTTTTTATCTTTCAGAATAATCATGCTACTAACTTAAAATTTTCCACAAGGAATACTCATTAACATGCATTATAAGTTCATTATTATAAAAAATTAATTTTCTTATAGCAGAATTTTCAGTACAATAATATTTTGTTGCAGAAAGTATTCTCTCCTTTTTTGAAATTCATTTATTCTTGTTTTCTGAAATTAATTTAATACATACCAGAAGTTATCACCATTCGTTGACATAACTTTTCAGTCTTCATTCTTCTCTCTCTCTTTCTTTGCAACATTTCAGTAGATCCTCTTGAGAGCAGCATTGGATAGGATCTTCCTTGCATTGTAGAATTTTAGTCCAGCATTGAACTTTGGTGTACATAGTATTTTAAGCTTTGCATGTACAGTAACCCTTCTACCTTACAATGCCTCACTTTACAACAATTTACTCATGATACATTTTCAGTTATCACCAATGCCTCTTTATATGATGCACAGTATTTGTGAACTCATGTTATTTTCAGTGGCATTGCTTGCTGCATCTCACTGTGTTCTGGTGTGAATTCTAAGCTATTTATAATATTATATTATTATAGTTAATAGTGGCAGATAAAATTCAAAGTAAGGGTGCTGTTGCCTCAGTGAAAATAAGATGCATAAACCTATTACATTACATGCTAAGATTAAAATTATTAAATTTAGTGACGATGGTGTATTGAACACTGAGAGGCTGCAATCTGAACTTACCTTGCACTACTGTTATTTGCAGTTGTTAAAAATAAAGTTCTATACTAGTTAATACTGCAGTTATCTGTAAACATGACAGTCTTATTATTGAAATAGAAAAGTTTTAATGGTGTAGATTGAGGACTGAACTGGTTGGCATATTTCCTTTTCATTTGTAAAAATTATTCTGAAATTTCCATTTGTGTATATGACATAAATGTTTTATTTGTCATTTATGTGCTCATATATGACTATTTAAAATGTTATTAAACTATTTCATGCTTATACAACTGTGAGTGTGGGGAAATCATACATCATAAATCTTATAGTCCAGCTACCAGCTCACTGAACCAACTTCTCTTCCTCTCCTCTCTTTTTCAGAAAAGGTTTATTTAAGTCAGACAGGCTTCTGATTGTAATGCTGACACACACACAGTAATCTACCAATTATCAGCACTTGCCATTCATCAGAATGGCAAATGCTGATAATTGAAGTACAATTACGTATGCTCTACCCAAAGTCAGTTGACATGCAAGGGTCAATTAATTGAAAGGTTGTTTTGAAGGTTGGATAAATGGTAGATTAGTGTGTGTGTGTATGCACAGTGTTGCTGAATATATATATATATCAGCATTAATGTTTTCAGAATCTATGATGATGAACATTTCTAATTTAAATTGCAGTAATTTCTTTATGCATTAATAGAATCTAGTCAACTCTCTGCAAAGTTGGGAGTCGATTGCTCAACATTAAATACTTATTGTTGAGCAATCAACTATATTGCTAGGCCATATATATATATACATACATACTTACCTTGAATGTATGTTAAGTGCTGATGTATTATCATTTTGCTTGTGTGTCGATGAGATATTGACAAAAACTGGTCAGTTTTATTAAACTTCTTCAGATTGTTTTTCATGATCTATTCATGATTATATAGCTTTAAGGGGTATACAGGGGATTATTTTTCTAGTATAAAAAAAAAAAGAGTAATATCTATCATTCACCATGCAAACACTCAACTGCATTATGTATTTTAATTAATATTTCATATTGATTTTCTTCTTGTATTTAGGATTTAATTATTTTACATGTGGAGAAATCATTTTTCACTAATAATATGTGCATGTTGTAGGATCCAAGTTCAGATATGGCTATAATAGCTCGTAAGGGAAGTGCAGTTGTAAAATATTATAGAGAACAGAAAGAACGTCGAAAAGCCCAAAAGAAAGAGTGGGAACTAGCTGGAACAAAACTTGGTGATCTAATGGGTATCAAAAAGGAAGATGACAAGGTAATTTTAATAATTTCCGTTTGTTTCAATATATAATACATATATAAAGTACAATGTGTAGATAGTTACCAATTAATAACCACATCCAGCTCTTCATCAAGTTAAGATCTTAATAGAAATGAATAACTCATCATGTGCGTGTGATATTTGCTCATATATAAACATGAATTCTATTCTTAGATTATACAGTTTTGAATCAGGTGTGAGCTGTAGAGATTCTTGCACAGAAGATAAGAAGTCTCCACCAAATCTGATTCCGTAAGCAATCATTCCTTGATCATATGAATATCTTTTAAATGAGAAAGTCAGTAAGAAGACTGACTATATATGGAGTAGCCAGTTTATTTAGGTACACTTACCTCATGGCAGGTGTTATCCCTTTTTAGCATTCAGAATAGTTTTGGACTTTACCAGATGCTGGCTCATATAGATCAAATTGTTCATATGCAGATATCTGTTATGAACATCTCATTACACCTCACATGCACAACTGGTTTGAGATTTAGTGACTTAAAAGGCCAGTGAAATATGGTAGAGTTTCTCTCTTTCTCTCAAGAAACCACTCCTAAATGATTTGTGCCCTGTTACATGATGCATTATCCTACTGTACACAACTATATCAAATAGACAAACTAAGCATGAAGAGACATATCTAATTAGCAACAGTATTCATTTTAGATGCAGCATTTATATATTGCCCCACTGATATCACAGGACCTAATATGTGCGAAGAAAGCATTCTGCATATCATCACTGGCATTTGTTTTTTTACTTGCTTGATTATCTATTGGTTCATTACAAAAGTTGTCAATTTTGTAATGAACCAATAATGAACCAATTGGTTCATTACAAAAGCTGTCACTACAAAAGGTCACCTACTCCGATAAAATCCCAGTTGCTCTAAGTCCCAGTCTCAAACCCAGGGGTCTCAAACTCAAACGCAGCAAAGGGGCCAGTCAATTAGACGTATATCAGATGTGGGCCATATTCAGTATTATTCTGTGAACCAAAACATAAACTAAAAAATGAAAGGCTCTAACAAAAGCCCTTTTGTTGCTGGGCCTTTACGACTTACGTAAATAGTTCCACCACCTTTTAAATTTATAACCATTTTTATTTAAAAATTTTAAAACATTTTAAACAAGTTTAGAAAATATAAATTCAATTACATTTTATTCATACTTCAAGAAAATTATTTAAATACATAATTTTGACTTACAAAAATAAAGATTTTTATCTACAAGTCCTTTTTTTTAATTTGATTTTGATTCTGAAACCTGACATCTTTTCCTCTGTATTAACATGTCAATATCTGCTTTTTTATTTTGTGTTGCAATATGAAGTATTGCATTTAATCTAGAATCTTTTATCTGTGAGCGGAACTTTGACTTAAGTTTCATAATTGAAAATAATTGCTCACATACATAGGTGATTCCAAAGATTGACAACATATTTGCACAATAAATTTTATATTTGGGATATTTACTGCCAAGATATTTATAAAAATTTGGTATGCCAACTTTGTATCACATGGCTTAAAATGACTGTGTGTAAGTTACTTCCATTCAGTGTTGCCAACATTTGATGATAGAAACGTGGTACAAAGAATTGTAGTAATAAGTTTTACTTTTGTTTAAAGCTGTCATAAAACATTTAGAAGTTTGAATTTTTTTTGTTTTAATCCCAGCAGGATGTTAGAATCATTAAGGTCACTGGCAGGATACAAAGCCTTTGCAGGCCATTCCGGCTTGCAGGCTGCTGTTTTGTGACCCCCTGCTCTTAGGGAACAACTGGAAGTGGGATTTTTGAGCAGAGTGACCTTTTCCATTTCTGTTATCCAATATATCAATATTTATGTTTGCTTTTAACTGAGTGATTAAGGTTGTCTGTTCTGTACCACATCTGTGACAGGATTTGATATATTGTGTATTCAGATGTAGTAGTACATCTGAACACACAATATATCAAATCCTGTCCCAGATGTGAAGCAGACCACTGTTGTACTGTCTTGCCAAATATAAGCCCTGTCTACTAGATTGCACGATTCTTTTAACTTTCTTTTGGTCTCTCACATCAGCAAGTTGTCACCTAGCAGTCTGCCATTAGCTAAATATTTTCTTGTTATTGTTTGTACTATTGTTGGTACAATTAAGCTGTGTGTGTGTGTGTGTGTGTGTGTGTGTGAATACTAGTAGGATGGGATTCCATGAAGCTCATACTGGTATGCTTAGTGCTGAAACTGTTGAACTAGTTAATGATTCCTCGCTTTTCTCAAAGACTAAAAGAAGCATCTGTTGATCAACATTCCTTATGAGCATCTCTCACACAGTTTTTACCAATATGTATGCATGATAAAGATGCCAGAACATCTTTTCCTTCTGTTGATCCATTATCTCCCTCTCTCTCACACAGTTCATTTGTATATGCCTATTTGCTTTTTATAACCTAAAGAAACATGATAGGACTCTGATGAATAGCATGTTTTGTAGTTAATCCAAATATATCTAACAAACTGACTACTTGCTGCTCAGCACATATAAATTTGCCTGTATTTCTGAAAAAGTTCTATTCATATTATAGTATACCCATAGATAAATGACTCATATTGCTGCAATAAGTCAGTTTGTTTATTATCGATGTGTTTATTAACAAGTCTAACTCTGTTAGACAGTAGCTTTATTAATAGATCTGAATGAGAAACATAGCTTGTGGACATTGCACGTATTATGGCCTTCAAAATGCTACCAGCTTATTTATAATGCCAATGATATCATGATGCTCCTAAAATTTGATATTAAACTGAAAATGTAAAGCTATTTTGGGAAAGTCCCTTTTATCCAACTAGATTTAAGATATAAGAATTAAATGGGATTTTTATTAAAGAAGGATTATTAATTTGATAAACATGTGTGCATTTCTTGAGGGTAAGGATGACATAGTATTTGGAACAACACTTGATCATAGCAGAGATGCTATGTAATTAGGAGGTTGAAGATGAAGAACCAATAATTGAGTGTAGAAATACTTAACAGATAAACAAAAAAAACATTAATAAAACCACTAACAAAAAATTGAATTAAACAACGAATTTAAAAGAGCTAAAAATAAAGAATAAAAGGAACATAAAACCTGTTATATTGTCATGTTGCTGGTTTGCCATGTGTATAACAGGTTTTATGTTCCTTTTCTTTATTTTCATCACCTTTTTTAAATTTATTGTTTGTTTAATTCATTTTTTTCATTATTGGTTTCATTAATGTTTTTTGATAAGTATTTCTACACTTACTTATCAGTTCTTCATCTCCAGTATCTCCTAATTACATACCATCTCAGCTCTGATAAAGTCCTGTTCCAAGTACTAAGTCATCCTTATCTTCAAGAAATGTACGCGCTTCTTTAATAAAAATTGTATTTAATTAGTATATCTTTAACCTAGTTGGATAAAAGGTGTTGCTCTATTACCAGAATAGTTTTTTGCTTTTTTTCAGTTTAATATAATGCCATGATTTTTACTAGGTAGTGCTGCATTATTTTGAATTGAACCAATCAGTTTAGTCAACGTTCACCAGTATTGTAATATTCATACATATAGCGGCATAATTTATTATCATCATCAACATCATCAAATTCCTGCCATGTACCCTCAACGGGTGTACAGGATATGATAGTAGTACTACATGAAAAATTTACATCATTACTAACTTCCTATCTACAATTTTCCTCCAAATCAGTCTGTTACTTGTCAAGACTCCAACATTATCAGATCTTATATTTCTATCATCTAAGGCACTTTGTACCATATCAATCCACCTATATCTTGGTCTTCCTCTGGGTTGTTTTCCTGCCAACCTGCCAGAGAACACTTGTTTTGCTAATCTTTCCTCGCTCATTCTGTTTAAGTGACCATACCACCTGAGATTAGCTGTACTAACGCATTCCTGGATGCTGACAATATCAAGTTCTTTATTAATATGATATTGCCATTGATGCCATCTGTTCACGCCTCTAATCTTTCTCAGGACTCTCATATCTGCGGTCTCTAGTCTTTGATCAACTGTTTTACTTCTGACCCAGCTCTCAGCTCCATAAGTTAAAACTGGTTTGAACAGCGTCTTGTATACAGCTAATTTAGTGTTCTGACTAATTTCTCTCTTATTCCATATGAATTTATTCAATTACTTCCTACCATACCAGCTTTGTTGATTCTGTTGTCTATTTCTATATTTAATTTATCATCTTCACTAAAAAGCTCTTGAGAAACAAATGTATCTTAATTGAGAAAGAATTGAGGAAGTCAGCAAGTTTGAGTACCTGGGATTAATTATTAATGTGAAGAATTGCTGTTCAGAAGATGTCAGAAAAAGGTTAGGAATGGCTAAAACAACAGTCAGAGACCTGTCTAAAATCTGGAAGGATGGATCTATCTCCATGGGAACAAAGTTGAGGCTTTTGGATGCAGTTGTTTTTCCAACAGCAACTTATGGATGCGAGACTTGGAACCTAAAGAAGTCAGATAAGAAATGGATATCTGCTTTTGAGATGTGGTGTTACAGAAGGCTGTTGAGAATATCATACACTGAAAGGGGTACAAATGAATGGGTGTTAGAAAAGATTAGTAGAACTTTAAGGCTCCTTAAGGATATTGACAGAAGAAAATTAAAATATTTTGGACACAGAAAGGATGGAAGGAGGACTTCTCAAACCAGTAATAGAAGGTAAAGTTCCTGGAAAAAGAGGCAGGGGGTAGACCATCAATGAGATGGATGGATGGATGGCATGTGTGGAGTGACTGATCTTCAGAGAGTTGAGGCTGCCAGAAGGGCAAACAACAGAACTACATGGCGAGACCTAGTGTGGAACATCATCGAGCATCGGAGTGACCATACGGCATCTATAGATGCCTCGTGAACACAGAGAGAGAGACTAAAATCGTGCCAAAGTAGCTGAAATGTTTTACTTGTTCCACAGGTTCTCCATTCACAACACAGTTGACATTTCCAATGATTCTGCCTATTTTCATTGTCTTTGTCTTTTTATTCCTGACCTTCATACCATATCTATTACAACAATTATTCAATTTAGTCAGTGAATCTTGCAGACTAGTAGCGGATTTATTTAGAAGTATAACATCGTCCACATAAAGCAAAGAGCTGACATTAACATCTCCAATTTTTAATATCAGGTTTAATACCACTTTCCTTCATAATGTGATCCATATAGATTATAAATAACAGAGCAGATAATCTACATCCATGTCTGACACCAGATTTAGCATCAAACCATCTTCCTGTACTTGCTTCAATTCCAACTGCTGACTCAACACTCAAATAAAGACTTAAGTATTGCTTGATATAATGCCCCACTGTCACCATATAACTGTAGCGTATTGAATAGCTTCTCTCTTGGCACCTTGTCATATGCCTTTTCCAAATCTACAAAACTTAAATATCAAATCTTATTATATTCCCATGATTTCTCCACTATTTGTCGTAAAGTGAAGATCTGATCCTGACAGCCTCTATTTGACCTGAATCCAGCTTGTTCTTCACAAAGCTTTTCTTCCACAATTCTTCTCAGCCATTTCTCAAGTATACTTGCATATATCTTACTAGGAACACTCAATAGGGGAAATACCTCTGGAAAGGGAAATAAATAATTCAGATTTATTTCCCTTTTTATATATGGGTACTATGAGAGCTCTACTCCAATCATCGGGAATTCTTCCCTCTCTCCAGGCATTCTGAACTATGCAGTGCAGCCATTGTAAGACTTTTAACCACTAATTCAGCATTTCTGGTTGAATATCATCTACTCCTGCTGCCTTTCCACATTTCAAGCCTTTAATGGCTTTTTCTACTTCAAGTATGGATATGTATTCCTGACTGACCTTCCTGCCTCTCTAGCTGAATCACTCAGGGTTTTCTTCAAGGCTTGCCATTGAATCTCCAAGGTTTGGTTTCTGTTCTCAAACTCTTTCATTTTGTTTTCAATAATCTTTGTGTATTTTAGTCTACAGTTCACATCTGAGAGCTGCTCAATTTTTATTCACTTTAAAACTTTCTTGCATATTATTCTTTTCAATATGAAATTCAATTTTATCCTACTCAAGACTAAATAGTGATCACTTCCAATTTCAAATCCTCTGTACACTCTGGTGTCCTGCACCAGGGAGGAAACATCACTATCAACAATAACATAGTCAATGAGACTTTACTTATTCCTTGCCTCTTCTCTCCATGTGAATTTATGCACATTTTTATGTTGGAACATGGTGTTAGTAATAACCAGTCCATGTCCTGAGCAGAAATCCAACAAATATTTGCCATTATTACTAGCTTTGCTCTTTTCTCCAAATTTTCCCAAAATATTTTTGTATGTCTCACAATCATTTCCTACTCTGCTATTTAGATCCCCAGCAAGGACCAACTTTTCCTTTTTCATTGTGTCTGTTGTTTTTTCTAAAGCATCAAAAAATTCCTCCACTTCTACCTTAGTAGAACCTTCTGTGGGACCATAAGCACAAATAAGTCTCATTGTCCAGTTCCCCTTTCTGATATTTGTCCACATCACTCTACTTGAGACTGCCTGCCATTCAAGAAGATTAGCCTCGTATTTTGTGTTGAATACTATGGCTACTCCTTCTTTTCCTTGATTGTCATTGCCTGAATATAATATTTTGTATTTATTTATCGCTGATAATTTATCATCACCACAGTTAAATCCAAGCCATTTTTGGAATGTTTATTATAATTTATTTTAATTGATTTGTTACAGCTGAAGTAATATGCTGCATTCTTTTGAATTTTTTGTAATTTGGGAATTATTATATCTGATCCAAACAGAAATTGATATGATATGACAATAATGAAATACCTCAGTAAGTTTATTAAAATCTCCATCCAGGGTAGAGTTGGTATGCATATCATTTTGTTCAAGTGAGTTTTTGTCCTCCTCTATTTTGGAACGTAGTAATTCCATCTTTATTAACTGTTCTTAGTCCACTTATCTGTCTTCTGCTATTGTCATTTAAGTAGTGCCCAGAGCCATTGCCTCTGGGCACTACTTAAAGGCAATGCCTCTGTTTGTCATCCCAAAGCAAAAATTCGTAAACATGAAATGCATTTTTAAACATGACCTTAAAATACGTTAAATGGCTTTGCTAAATTAGAATTTCCAGAAAATGTTATTTCCTGAAATGTAGTGACTTTTTTTTTTTTTGCAAAACAGTATAATTTCAGGAGGAGAGGAAACCTACTAAATTCATTGCATTTTTTTGACTTTTCATATAAGTAGCTAATTGCATTCCAGATTTAATTCTGTTTCAACAGTCCTGAAAGAAAAGACACAGCCACATTTTGAAATTTAAAATATTAACAGAATGGATATATATACTTGTTTTTCTTATTGACCTGTGAAAAACAAGAAATTAGATATGGTTACTCTGTCACAATGAAGATCTGTTTTTTATAAACCTGAACAATCACTGGAACTAGAATATTTTTGGACTGGATTTTAGCTAACACACTTAGACCATAAAATTTTTCCTTTATCCTTTTAACAGTGATGTTTTCATCTATCCTGTTCTCCTTCCTGATGAGAGTCTGTACTAAAATATTAACAGAATGCATATTTGGGATACTTACGAGTTCTTAAGGGTCAAAGCTGTATAACTGAGAGGTGACCTCCACATAGCCTTTAAAGGAATGTGGAGAACCTACCAGGACTTCTGACCTAATGTCAAATCCTTACCTTCTTGTGGTGCACCCTGTTATATATTTACATGTGTTAAATTCTGAATGAAAGAGAAATTATTCCATAATTATTTCATTCAGATTTAACAAGTAACAACATTCCCGGAGCTAATAATTGTGCATCAGAGAACAGAAAACTAATAGTAAATTACCGACAATGTTTATAACTTAAGTATTTTTCTTTATCCTTTATACTGTTGTTAGTTGTTAAATTTACCAGAAGTTAAAAATATGTGAACCTTGTGTTAATGTGTAAGTATCTGAGTCATATTGCAAGCAAGATAATCAGATTAAGCATTGAACACCTGAAGCAAACACATGCACCAAAGTCGATTTGCGCGCAGAAGTGGCGAAGCACAATAGGAGAAGTGGCAGCACTGGGTGCTGGAGGAGTTAGGTGCCGAGCGCAAAAAGTGGGGAGATTGTGACGTAGGAAGATGAACAGCATGCCTCTGATATATAGAACTTGGCGGTGCCAGCTCAGGACCTTTTTCTTCATTCTATGGATTGGAGTTCCAGAATTCCCGAGGAAGGTTGGGAGCACGCGGACATGTTGTTAGGCAGCCCACTGGTCAAGCAGTAGTTCCGTGAGTACAGACCTCGGCCATGCAGAAGATACAACGCAGACCGACAAGTTATGCTGAACCACTTGATCTGATAGCAGCAAGCTAGAATAGCTTACTTTGAAGGAGGCGAGTAAGCTATTCGTGTCCAAGCCCACCAGTTGATTCCTTCAGATGAAATCAAGCAGATGCATGGTCAACGAGACGAAAGCACTCCAGAGACAAATGAGGAGAAGGCAAAGTGTTTCTACGGTCCCTGGTAATGTTAAATTTTGTTCTATTATGCTTTTGTACTAAGAGGGATAATTCGGGTTCGTGCAAGGAACTTTCTAGTTATTCAAGTTTCATTAATTGAAAGGATTCTAGAGCTTGAATAAGGAGAAAAAAGGAGGGGGACCGTATGTTCTAGAAAAGAAAGTTGTATGGGAATATGTTAATGCTCTATGGTGTACTTAGTCTGTTAATTCATTAGCCTCTAGAAATGGAAATTGCTGATTGGAATGTTAGCTACTAGTCGAAGCTGTAATCTAGTTTCAATTGAGATTTTGAAGCATGTTATGAAATGTGAAGGGTGAACTTGTATCACTTAATTAATTGAACTCAATTTGAAGGATAATTGTTATTCTAAGCTAGTAATTGTTATCTGTAATATGCCTAATTTGATGAATTCTTTTTATTAATCTAATAACTTGCCTGATTTTGATCTTTTTGCACCACTCATAAAAGTCGGAACCAATTTGGAAGTTAAGACATAAGAGTAGCTATGACTGCAATGAAATAGAGATTTCATAAAATTTAAGTACTTAACAAACTTATCAATGTATTGGTTAATAGTGCACAATTCTGAGTTAATTCTCTGATATTGAGTTATTTTCTTGTCTAGAATTTAGGATGGTGCAGCATCATAATATAAATTTTTCCTAAATCCGAAAAGGGATTAGAACCAGAAATGAAGCAAAGGAATTGGTGCTACCCAAAGGCAATCCCTTTGTCTTCCAAACTTTGCACACTCTTCATTAGATTAATTGGGACTAGAATTGAATACGATATACGATACTGCATACGATAACTAATGATAAAATAAACAAGCAGAAAATTATAACAAACAAGAGTAGGTCTGTACTAAAATATTAACAGAATGCATATTTGGGATACTTACAGGTGCTTAAAAGTCAAAGCTGTATAACTGAGAGGAGACCTCCACATAGCCTTTAAAGGAATGTGGAGAACCTACCAGGACTTCTGACCTAATGTCAAATCCTCACCTTCTTGTGGTGCACCCTGTTAGATATTTACCTGGATACTGAATGAATGAGGGTGGGCTGGCAATTTGAGATTTAGCCAACCAAATTATATTCTTATTGGCTTAAACCAAAATATAAAATGATGGTACAACATGACAGAATTTCATGCTGGCTGAGCCATTCGCCGATTAACACAAAGCCCTTGTTTTTTTGCCAGGGCAAACAGCAAAAAGTTAGCTACTGGAACAAATCCTGAAACACACACACACACACACACACACACACCCCAACTCAACATCACCTGAGTTCAAGATTGGTACTATCAACATAAAAAGCCCAAATGGGAAGGAAATGGAGCTAGCTGAGGAATTAGATAAGTACCAGATCAACATGATAGTGTGATGGAAACAAAAAAAGACAAAAACTAGTGAGATCTTTCAGAGCAATAAATACAAAATGTTATATCCAGGCAATGACAATTAAGGAAAAGAAGGAGTAGCCATAGTATTCAACACTAAATACGAGGCCGATCTTCTTGAATGGCAGGCAATTTCAAGTAGAGTGATGTGGGCAAATATCAGAATGGGAAACTGGACAATGAGACTTATTTGTGCTTATGGTCCCACAGAAGATTCTACTAAGGTAGAAGTGGAGGAATTTTTTGAGCCTTTTGAGAAAGCAACTGAAACAATGAAAAAGGCAAAGTTGGTCCTTGTTGGGGATCTAAATAGCAGAGTAGGAAATGATTGTCAGACATACAAAAATATTTTGGGAAAATTTGGAGAAAAGAGCAAAGCTAATAATAATGGCAAATGGCTTGTTGGATTTCTGCTCAGGACATAGACTGGTTATTACTAACAATAATATATATATAATAATAATAATAATTGGTGATGTTTATATTAGCTCTTTATTTTATGCAGATGATATTATACTTCAGAATAAATCCAGTATGTCTGCAAGATTCCCTGACTAAATTGAAGAACTGTTGTAATAAATTTGGTATGAAAATCAGTAATAAAAAGAGAAAAACAATGAAAATAGGCAGAAACCATTATGAACTTTATCCTGAATGCTGAACCTATAGAACAAGTAAAACATTTCAGATATTTAGGCACAATTTTTAGTGAGCATGATAAATTAAATATGGAATAAGAAAGAAATTAGTCAAACACTAAATTAGCTATATACAAGAGAGTGTTCAAACCAATTTTAATTTATGGATCTGAGAACTGATTTAGAAATAAAACATTTGATCAAAGACTGGAGACCTCTTATTTGAGAGTTCAGAGAAAGATTAGTGGAGTGAACAGATGGCATCAATGGCAGTATCACATTAAAAATGGTATATTAGGAAAGAACTTGCCATTGTTAGCATTCAGGAATTTGTTGGTAGAGCTAATCTCAGGTGGTATGGTCACTTATTTTGGGAGAGGAAATATTAGCAAAACAAGTGTTCTTTGCCAGGTTGGCAAGGAAAAGACTCAGAGGAGGACCCATGTAGATGGATTGATACTGTAAAAAGCACCTTAAAAGATAGAAGTATAAGATCTGATAATATTGGGATCTTGATAGATAACAGATTAATTTGGAGAAAAATTGTTGATCTGGAGTAAGTCATCTTCAAAATATGAAGATGAAAGTTACAGTATGATAGGATAATCTTATATGGCTGTTTGTAGAACTATTTTAAACAATAATACAATGCTACAACTAATAAACATAATCTTTTGGGATGTGTCTTCTTCTGAGATGTTATGGGTTACATTGGCATTGAAAGATTTTATTACTTATTTTCTTTAAATTGGCCTTTGATTTATTTGGATTCTGATTTGATTAGTGGTTATGTATTTTTCTGTCCAGGTTCTAAGGTTGTTATAACTGTATCTGTCGAATCATGTTTTTGCCATGTGGTTTGTTTTCTTCCATTATTTGCACTGCATATCCGTTTTCTATTTCATTCCCATTTCTGTTTAAATGGCCTTCTATATTAGATAAGCTTTACTTTCATATTCTTGAATTATTGGGTTTCTTTCTGATATCCTAAAATATTGTGTTACACGACATTCTTCTTTTCTTTTTTCATTGCCTTGTCTATTGAACATACAGCACATCATATGTTCAATAGACAAAGTAATAAACAATGAAATGGCTGTTGTATCATATGTCTGAACATATATTATTAATTATTGCCTTATCATTCTCTCTCTCTCTCTCTCTCTTAATTCAGTACTCTGTCATTTTTTTCTTCCTCCTCCTCCTTCCTTCCTTTTTTTCCATTTCAGGGATATAGAAAAGATAAAATAAAACTAGGAATGGTAAGCAAGCCATTTAGTGAATACTGCTGTTAAGAGGCGTCATGGAAAATGATGATCAATGAACTGTTTCCAAACAAAATGGATGGCAGTGGATAGAGGTGAATGACAACAGAAGCATTCTTTTCTCTGACTTTGAAGACAAGGAAAAGTCTTTTAATCATACACGCATACTTGTAGAAGACATCAGGGTTTATATCCATCCATGATGAATAGATTTCCTAACTCTGTTTCAGATTAAGTTATCTAGCTATTCTTTCTAGGTGATAGAACTTTGGTTCCTGGCAATAGTTGTTTTTCCTCTTATGCAAAACATATTTGCCTGAGATGTACACACTATTTACAGAATTAATTCACTGATAACTCATATACCTGCAATACCTCATACCCTTATTGCATTGATGATAATTTCAAACTAAGCCTAATAAATAGTGAATTATATCAGGTATACTCTACAATAATGCTTTTGCATTGTTGTCAGTGAATTGATGCCTAATGAATTATTTCTTAATAACAGTTCAGTAGATTATAAATAGTTCGCTGTTGATATCTAAATTAGGAGGGCATGAGCACTTGCACGTGTTTGTCAACCATTTGTGTTTTAAGGATACACTATCATTGGACTGGGTGAAAGTGTGTGGAGTGACGTGTAATTTTAGATGTGGTTAACTTGTATCCAGTGTGTCTGGATCATGGAGCCAAATAGTAAATACATTATCATCACAACAAACTAAAGGGCTGAAGATGGTTATGTTGAGGGCTTTGATCTCTAAGTGTAGCTAATTTCTCTGTATAGAAATTGGCTAAAGAAGGAAGGAAGGTGTCATTGCAGTCATTGCAATCCCTGGTGGCTTGTATATTTTATCTTTCCATATAAAATAAAGAGCATGAAAAATTTGAATAATTCCAAAAGGACAAGGAAAAATGACTTGCAGGAACTATGTATGGAATAAAATAACTCTCAAAGATTTGGCAGGACAAACCTACATAAGCAGCTTCTGCTTTGCAGATGTTGTGCGGATTGAATCTAACATTCAGACTGCACAAAAACATCCAGATAATTATGTAAAAATGCAGCACTGATTGATCTGGCAGTCAACAGCAGTAAAACTAAAGTCCTGCAGAACAGAATGGAAGGAAATATTAGGCTAAGTGACCACAATCTTGAAGGAAATTATTTTCAGTACTTTGGTTCCTACATCAGTTTTATGAGTGACAGTGAAAAGAACGCATAAAGGCCAACTAATATCTGGAAATCCAATCCCATTACCATAAATACCAAAATTAGTATGGAAGGCAGGGTTTTCCCTCCCAGAAATTCAGGTTTTTCATCCTGCAAAAGCAGGCAGACCAGCCATTAGAACATAACAATTAACACACATAATACACTGGCTTCATAGCCTAAGTTGCTTCAGTCATAAATCTAAATAAACCAAACCAAAATTCTCTTCTGTACACAACCACTAGTCAAGTCATATTTATATATGGTGCCCAGATGTGGAGCATCACTACTTAGTGAGCAGTGATCAATAGCTTTAGGACAGCATGCCTTCGAACAATACTTGGATATTCTATTTGAACAATATTAGGATAGGATTTCAAGATCATATTCCTAATAATACCATTCTTGAAGAAGCCAGCAAAGACCCCAATAGAAAAACAATTCAAAAAACGTTAGCTGAGGGGGGGGGACCAACTTAGACATCTGCCTTCATCTATGTTCAGTGATCTTGCTCTCTACAGGCCAAGTAATTGACACAGAGGAAGACCAAGAAAACAGTTTTGGCAATATATATGCAAACTTTCTTTTAGAGTTACACGGTGATCAGCATTCATTTTAAAAATTTATGGAATTTACAACCGTGTTAAAAAAACTTTTTTATTATCCCGACGTTTCGATCTTCATATCAAGATCATCATCTGGAGCATACGTCAATATACAAGACAAGCTGAGTTACATTATTAACTGTAAGCTAAAGAAACAATGATTTGATCACATGTTATTTTACTGGCATCACCTCTAGTAAAAAAAAAAAAAAAATTACATCAAGCTAAATTCTATTTACGATGATAGGAATAAACATTCTTTCAGAAACAATGATGTCCTATTTTACAATTCTTATTTTTGCTTTTAAGATACTGGATTTTCTACAGTCCTGTTTATAGTTGTTCTTAGTGAGGAACGTTCCATGGGTCGAATATGTACCTTCCATATGTGTTTGAGATTTTTAGACCATCATTATTGTTCAGATTGGGATGGTTGGTAATAATCTCACATACTTCCTTGAATTTTTGTTCATACCATTTTTTAGTGCGATGTAAACAGCTAATGCTTTTCCAGTCAATTCTGTATATATTGATGTATGCTCCAGATGATAATCTTGATGTGAAGATCTAAACGTCGGGATTATAAAAAAAAAGTTTTTTTTAACACGGTTGTAAATTCCATAAAAATTTTTAAAATTAATATATGCAAACTTCTTTTTGATGATAGAATTCACAACAATCTGACATTCACCATTTGGCACAAACAGAGCAACTTGGCTCACTTTTATTTACCATATTTACTCGAACATAACAACTCACCCTCAAGTATATTCGCATCCCTGATTTTACTTTACAAAAAAAAAAAAAAAGATCAAATAGTTTCACATATAGTTCACACACACAAAAAAAGTGTAAAACTTTAAGAAATAAACAGTGAATGTTGTTATGACAGTTTCAGATATATTGGAATTCTGTTGAAGAGAATCAGCATTTCAACTCAACGATCGTCAGCTTGCCTTTGTCGTTCAGTCGCACGATCTTTTGTTAATATTACATCCATTATATGCATAGAGATGGAAGCAAATGTAGTACTTTTCTTGGATTGTGCAGGGGTGGATTAAGAGACCATCATTAGAACTGTTGTGCAACTGGATTTTGAGAACTTGGAACATGATTTTGCCAGAAATAATTTATTTAATTACAGAAGCATTGTCGCTAAAAGATTCAAATATATCGTGTAATGAAGGTAAGCAGCTGATTGAGTAAATAACATTGATAATTAAAATTTAAATGCATTCATTTTATAAATAATTTGAGCAATTATAAATTATTATAAATACTGAGGATTTAATTATAAATGTCAGTCCAGTGTTATTGTTTTTTTCCTCCCTGAAAAAGTTTAGTTTCTGAAAATCCCCGCATATATCTCGCACCACGATTTTTTAACTTTGATTTTGGGAGAAAAATTGAGATTTATATTTGAGTAAATATCATAATAGACTTTATCTCCATGTTTTTTATTTATTATTTTTTTTAATTTGAATATCATCATCAAATTCCTGCCATGTACCATCAAGGGGTGTACAGGATATGATAGTACTACATGAAAAAAATTACATCGTTACTTCATATCTACAGTTTTCCTCCAAATCAGTCTGTTACTTGTCGAGACTCCAACATTATCAGATCTTATATTTCTATCGTCTAAGGCACTTTGTACCGTATCAATCCACCTATATCTTGGTCTTCCTCTGGGTCGTTTTGCTCCCAACCTAGCAGAGAACACTTGTTTTGCTAATCTTTCTTTGCCCATTCTGTTTAAGTGACCATACTACCTCAGATTAGCTCTGTTAATGCATTCCTGAATGCTGACAATGTCAAGTTTTTTCCTAATATCCTCATTTTTAATATGATATTGCCATTGATGCCATCTCTTCACACCTATAATCTTTCTCAGGACTCTCATATCTGCAGTCTCTAGTCGTTGGTCAAGTGTTTTACTTCTGACCCAGCTCTCAGATCCATAAGTTAAAATTGGTTTGAACACTGATTTCTATACAGCTAATTTAGTGTTCTGACTAATTTCTCTCTTATTCCATATGAATTTATTCAGTTGACTTCCTACCATGCCAGCTTTGTTGATTCTGTTGTCTATTTCCATATTTAATTTACCATCTTCACTAAAAATCGTGCCTAAGTAGCTGAAATGTTTTAAAATGTTTTACTTGTTCCACATGTTCTCCATTCACAACACAGTTGACATTTTCAATGCTTCTGCCTATTTTCATTGTCCTTGTCTTGTTATTGCTGATCTTCATACCATATCTATTACAACAGTTATTCAATTTAGTCAGGGAATCTTGCAGACTTGTAACGGATATAAAATCATCCACATAAAGCAAAGAGCTGACATTAACATCTCCAATTTTTAATATCAGGTTTAATACCACTTTCCTTCATAATGTGATCCATGTAGATTATAAATAACAGAGCAGATAATCTACATCCTTGTCTGACACCAGATTTAGCATCAAACCATCTTCCTGTACCTGCTTCAATTCTAACTACTGACTCAACACTCAAATAAAGACTAAGTATTGCTTGATATAATGCCCCATTGACACCATATAACTGTAGCATTTGGAATAGCTTCTCTCTCTCTTGGCACCTTCTCATATGCCTTTTCCAGATCTACAAAACTAAAATACAGATCTTTGTTATATTCCCATGCCTTCTCAACTATTTGTCATAAAGTGAAGATCTGATCCTGACAGCCTCTATTTGACCTGAATCCAGCTTGTTTTTCACCAAGCTTTTCTTCCACAATTCTTCTCAACCGTTTCTCAAGTATACTTGCATAGCTCTTGCCAGGAACACTCAGTAGGGAAATACCTCTGAAATTCTCACATTCAGTTTTATTTCCCTTTTTATATATGGGTACTATGAGAGCTCTACTCCAATCATTGGGAATTCGTCCCTCTGTCCAGGCTTTCTGAACTATGCAGTGCAGCCACTGTAAGACTCTTATACCACCATACTTGTGCATTTCTGGTAGAATATCATCTACTCCTGCTGTCTTTCTACATTTCAAGCCTTTGATGGCTTTTTTTTACTTCAAGTATGGATATGTATTCCTGACTGCATACCTGGTCAGTGTTTTTTATCACTGTGCTGTCATTACTGCTTGTTTCATTTAGCAGTTTTTCAAAGTAATTACTCCATACATCAAGGATATCCTTTTCTCCTGTTTTCATGTCACTTTTATCATCTTTAACTCCTTGTACAGCACTTTTTCCTCCATTCCTAAGCTTCTTCAACAAACTCCAGAATATTTTGCCACCTTCTTGATATTTATTTTCTATATTCTTGCCAAAGTCCTCCCATGACTTTTGTTTAGCCAGTTTTACACAGTGTTTAGCTTTCTTACATTTGTCTCTGTATTCTCTAAGAGCACAAGCTGACTTATTTGCCAGGAACTTTTGATATGCTTTCTTCTTTTCCTTCACTGCCTGTTTAACTTTCTGTGTCCACCATGGAGTTCTAATTTTTCTATCCTTGCAGACAACTTCGCCACATGCCTCTCTAGCTGAATCAATCAGGGCTTTCTTCAAGGCTTGCCACTGAATCTCCAAGGTTTGATTCCTGTTCTCAAACTCTTTCATTTTTTCTTCAATAATCTTTGTGTATTTTAGTCTACTGTTCACATCTGAGAGCTGCTCAACTTTTATTCGCTTTAAAACTTTCTTACATGTTATTATTTTCAGTATGAAATTCAATTTTATCATGCTCAAGACTAAATAGTGATCTCTTCCAATTTCAAATCCTCTGTAAACTCTGGTGTCCCGCACCAAGGAGAAAACATCACTATCAACAATAACATAATTAATGAGACTTTTCTTATTCCATGCCTCTTCTCTCCATGTGAATTTATGCACATTTTTATGTTGGAACAGGTGTTAGTAATAACCAGTCCATGTCCTGAGCAGAAATCCAACCGATATTTGCCATTATCATTAGCTTTGCTCTTTTCTCCAAATTTTCCCAAAATATTTCTGTATGTTTCGTAATCATTTCCTATTCTGCTATTTAGATCCTTAATAAAGACCAACTTTTCCTTTTTCATTGTGTCAGTTGCTTTTTCTAAAGCCTCAAAAAATTCCTCCACTTCTACCTTAGTAGAACCTTCTGTGGGACCATAAGCACAAATAAGTCTCATTGTCCAGTTCCCCATTCTCATATTTTCCCGCATTACTCTACTTGAGACTGACTGCCATTCAAGAAGATTAGCCTCATATTTTGGTTTGAATATTATGGCTACTCCTTCTTTTCATTGATTGTCATTGCCTGAATACAACATTTTGTATTTATAGCTCAGAAAGATCTCACCAGTTTTTGTCTTTTTTGTTTCAGTTACCCCTATTATGTCGATCTGGTACTTATCTAATTCCTCAGGTAGCTCCATTTCTTTGCCATTCAAGCTTCTTATGTTGATAGTACCGATCTTTAACTCTGGTGATGTTGAGTTGGGGTGTGTTTTCAGATTTGTTCCAGTAGCTGACTTTTCACTGTTCGCCCTGGTTCCCTGGTGAAAACAACGGGGCCATTGTTTAACCGGGCGATGCCCCAACCAGCATGGATTTTTGTCATGTTGTGCCATCATTTTTTTATTTAGGTTTAACCAATAAGAATACAATTTGGTCGACTAAATCCCAAATTGCCAGCGCATCCTCGTTCGTTCAGTATCCAAATAATTTGAATATTTCTATGTATATTTCCTATGCATACATGAATTAATGATGATGATCTCTTTTAGTAAACTAGAAAATAGAAATATAATATTAAATCTGATCACAGTGTGTGAATTTTTTGAGATTATTGGTCTTAAAAACAGTTTTGAAAGTAATAGAATTTTTTTATAAGGGTGGGGGAAAGGTTGGAAGTAGTACTGGCCATACCATCAACTATGACAATAAAGAAGGGTATTGAATTTGTGAATTTTTGGCGGCTAGTCATAAATTCACCTTCACCTGTAGACTCTTTTGTATCCAGTACTAAAGAGCACCATGATAGGGTGTTAGTTATATACAAAGTGTCTCAAAAAAATTTATACACACTTTGAATGATCATAATGTTGGTATTTATTATAATACAGTTAACTTTCACATTGTAAAGTATACTACATAAATGTACTTTTCATCCCTCAATGTCTGTATTCAAACTGATGACGTCCTGGTCCAGGCACTGCTGATAACATGCAGCAA
The DNA here is from genome assembly GCF_054136105.1 of Typopeltis vanoorti. Lineage (NCBI taxonomy): Eukaryota > Metazoa > Arthropoda > Arachnida > Uropygi > Thelyphonidae > Typopeltis > Typopeltis vanoorti. Next base: position 96,184,861 of record NC_143557.1, on the reverse strand, counting down.
TGGAATTGCAAACACTGATTATCATTTCGTCTTGTAACTTCTTCTCTTTCGATTGCTGCTTTCATGTCGATGACTGTTGCCAGTTTTGAAGTGTAAACTTTATCCTTGATAAATCCCCATAAGAAGAAGTCCATTGGCCTGAGGTGTGGTGAATGCTGGGGGGTATTCTACAGAACCTCTTAATCCATCTGTTGGGTAGAGTCTCATCAAGATAGGCCCTCACATCTGGATGGTTTCCAGATATCACTCACAAAACTGCATTCTCCTATCCAGATCATCTTCATCGAGAGCGTGTATTCTTCTTGGAATGTAACTTTTCCAATGACTGCATTTCAACATGCGATGGACACTTGATTTTGATATGCCTATCTCATGAGATGCTTGTCGCACAGATTTTCTTAAACTTTGACGATATGTTTCAATCAACCTTTCTTCTGTTGCGGGCCTCGTAGCTGTTTGTAGTCTTCCTGAACGTTGCTTATGGGCATTTTGAACAGTTCTATCTTCTTCAAATTTATCTCTAATTTGAGTGATAGTAAGTCTCGTAGGTGGATCTCATTGAAATTCTCTTCTAAGCTGTCTTTGCACTTCCACTACGTTTTCATACTTCCAGTAGCATTTTAGGATAAATTTTCTTTCCTCAAAGCTTAGTCTGGTTTCAGCTATTATTTCAAATCCGTTAAACCTGCAAAATAACAAAAATTAAGTGAGTTATCAGCTGTTGAAGTGTGTATACATTTTTTTGAGACACCCTGTATATATGTGTGTGTGTGTAATGTAAAAATTTAGATAATTTCCATGATAACATGATGTGGAAAAATGATTCAAATAGTGTCTTGTTTCTTAAGTGTTTTTTGTGCTCTTAAGCTTGAAATCTAGGCAATATCAGCATCCTAATTAATTATCATCTGTTTTGTTCTTGTAAGTCAATATTGTAAAATGTTAACTTGGATAATAGTCTTTCCACATGACCAGTAGTGTTTATCTAATCACATGGTATGTTGATTTGCATTATTTGTTGTTAGCTTAGCTGCCTGCATTCACTTATGCATTGTTGAAATCTTATAATGGAATTTTGGATCATTAGAGACAACAATAATCTCTTGTGTCATTTAGAATAATTAGCATATACATGTATAGAAATTTGATATAAAATTTGAATATATTAAATTTAATTATCTAGGAAAGCAAAGATGCATCAAAAGGTGATGATGATGATGATACCAACTATAAAGAGGACCATAAATTTAAGGATCACATGAAGAATGCAGGGGAAGGAAGTAGTGATTTTTCAATTAAGAAGACAATAAAACAGCAGCGCCAATTTCTTCCTGTATTTGCTGTTCGAGAAGAATTATTAAATGTAATCCACGATAATAGCGTAGTAATTATTGTTGGTGAAACTGGATCAGGAAAAACCACACAGCTGACACAAGTAAGCAGCTAAAAATGCACTTTTATTTTAAATTTAGAGAATTGCATTTATTAATTTATTAGTGTAATTAGTAAATCTGTATTCTTGTTTTGCCTTTATTCACATGTCAGTATTTATTTTGATGTGAGGAAACAGCTTTGCACTTTCAGAAGGGGAAAAAAAAAAAAAAAAAAAACTAGTACTAACTTCAGAGAATACCATACTACATTGTCTTTAACATACTATTGTCTAGTGTCTCCTTGAATCTGTTTAACGCATCTAACCCTGCAGTACTTTCCAGAAGTTTATATGATTAATTAGTTATCCTTTCACTCATTAAGTCTAACCTACAGTGCCATTATATAAATTTTAAAGTGGGTCATGTTTTAGGCATTGTATTCTTGAATGTGTTTGAAATTTAATAATTAACTTTTAATATTTTTGAAATTAGTGCATGTTTAACTTATTCTGTACTTCTTAATTTAGCTATACTTGTTTTTTTTTTTTTTTTTCATGTGACTCTTACCTACCTTTGGTTGTAAAGCTATAGTTCATTAGTATGAGTGGGCTACGAAACCCTGTTCTAGAGACCAAGCATGAAAACTTTCATTTCACTTTAGGCACTCTAATAAGTGCGGCAGTGGTCTCCTACTTAATGACAATCATGAACAACCACCCATGATGGGATTCGAACCTGCAGAATGCTGGTGGGTGGATGTTCTAACCACTTGGACAACCAGGCTGGCAGTGATGTTATTGTCAGCTTAGTTTTTTTATATTTTATTTATATGAATAGACTGCCAAAAATTAGAAGTTCAGTTAACATGTTTATTAATAAACAGAAATTTGATGATTTCTATAAATAGAAATGCAATATTTAGATGGTTTTTTCCATTCTTGAACTAACTTTTAAGTAAAAAAAAAAAAAATTCTGAGTACTCTGGTAAACATGTTTTTTGCCCAATAGCTGAAGAACAATGATGTACCGAGAACATAAATGGAAAAGCTTACTAAAAAAAAAAAAAAAGTTAAGTGTAAGGCATAGAGCTGCAACTTTAGAAGTGGCTTCAGCATATTAGACCATTACAGATTATTGAACAATGCAATGAATGCCATCTTCCATTATGTCTTGGTTTTATAGATTATGAGAAAGCCTTTGATTTGGTAAAAATTTTTGCTGTACTCAGTGCATTAGGAAATTAACATTGAAGGAGCCATAGTTAAGGACAAATCAGCATACACTAAAGCAACAGTAACAATTCATTTTAATGAAAACATCTCCTGTGAAAATACCGAGAAGTATAAAACAAGGTGATAATACTTCCAAAATTATTTGCAGCATGTTTAGAAGAAATATTCACAATTCTTGATTGGGAAGAAAAGGTTTGAAGATAATAAGAGATATTTAAGCCATTTACACCAGATTATGTAGTTATCTTTACTTCAAGTCTATGTGAACTACAGACTTGTATCTATGAATTCCAAATTGCAAGCAAGACAGCTGGCTTAAAGACGAACCTAAAGAAGATCCAAGTTTTGTTCAATAGCTATGTTTAACCAGAAATAATTAAAAATCAGTAATGATGAAATTGAACAAGTAATCATTACATAATAAAGGTGACATGAAAACTGAAGTTAAAGATAACCTAGATAAGCATCTATCAGTTTTGTTTTGTTCATTAGTTTGTATGTGTGTAAGAGATTCATGAAATTTAGTATATTGAATCTGTACTAAAATTTATCAAATAATTTTAGTTTTGGATTAAATCAGGCGTTTTTACTCACTGGGTGAGGCTACAGTTCAGAATGATTTGTTATGAACAAACAATAAATAAACAGTCTGTATTACATAGACAAAAAAGGTTCAGAGCTAATATGAAAATTACATCACTCTACAAGAATGCTATTGCCTTTGTTGAACTGATCAGCTATTTGATCAGTTTAGTTAATTAACAGTACAGTAAGTAACATTTTGCATTAATTATAGTTTTGCGGCATTAGAAGAAGCTAATGATCCACTACAAAATACACTTTTTTTTAAAATTCTCACAGATCATTTCCATGTCTGATATCTAAAAGTCTGTATTTAATAGTGTTGAGCAACACTTTTATTTTCTGAATAGAAGTTCATCAATAGACATTCTTACCTTGCATCAGTCTGCTTTATCAGTCATATTGCTGTGGTGTTTTCAAAAAGTTATTTACTATTAAATATATTTGGCTAATAGCCATATTCCTTCATTACATTTTTCAAGGTTTGCACATACATACATACACAGCTGATTGAAAAGATCACCATTTGGCTTACTTTAGATGAGTGAACCAGTATTGGAAATAAAAGATATTTCAGTATTTTCCTGAGTGAATTGACTAGTTGGCTGAGTGGTTAGTATCCTCACTCTCTAACCAACAAGTTGCAGGTTCAAATCTCACTGTGGGTATTAATGTTTGTGAAAGCCTGCTCTGAACAAGCTTGTATAGCTTCTAGTCTTGGGAATTCCTAGGACTTGGAAAAAAATGTCTTGAGTCCCAGAAACAGAAAAATGACTCAAGAACCTTATTTGGGAGTAATGTTTGGCTTGTACATCCTTCCATGAAAATTGAGGACATGGAGTTGAGTGCACCAAGCTCTACACAAACCTCTGTAGTCATAGATGCCCTGAATTTCTGATTGAGAAATCTCATGATGCATGACTAGAAGGTATTCACAATCCTTTTCAGCACTCTCTGCTTTTTTTTTTTTATTAGTTTATGTGGCCTTGGGTTTATTTTTTACCATCATGTTTCATCTTTTAATAGCATCATCAAGCCTCTATGTGTGAACATTCATTCTCAACAACCACCACATTCATCATTATTTGTTCTTCCATCCTTGATGGATTATAGTAGCTATTGGACTGAAAGCTATGAACAATAGCTTTTGAAGTCCAATTTAAATATTATTTAAATTTCTGTAAGAGTTCAGACCACTTCTACTCTTTATTCTGTGTTTAATAACTTCTTCATAATTTAGTCTATCTGTAATCATTGTACCTAAGTAATTACATTTTTTAACCGGTTCCAGTTTATTTCCTTCCACTTCTAAGTTAAGTTCTTCATTTCTGCTTATTGCCATCGTTTACTAAAATTCATCCGCAGTACATAGGCTTTACTATTTTTATGTAGGTTTTCAATCATATACTTTCAGTTTTCCTTATTAAATAATACTATGCTGGTGTCCAAAACCTAAGGATGAACACTATTTCTGAAGATTACAACCACAAATTCAGATGAATCAGCTTGTTGCATTTTGTATAACTGAGATTTTGAGTAGAAAGTGGGTGCACATTCAAAATTTTGAATTGCATACAAAGGGGTCACATGGTAGCACTCAACAGGATAAAAGGCAAAAGGCTGTGCTAAGCAAATTGTGTTTGAAGGAAGCTCTTTCCATGAAGGAATAAAGTTGCAAACTTGTATGTCTTGTAATGTGTCAAAGACATCATCTAGATGATTTCATGTGAGGAAGAATTATTGGAAAGCTTGAGGAAGGCTGCAGAATTAATTGCTGATATTATCAGAGAGTTTGGAATTTTACATAGCATTGTGCCCAGGCTCTAAGTAGTATTTCAAATCAGATGTTTACCAAGATGTCATCCTCTCTCTACCATGGAGCATGAAGACAGATTTTTGGTTATAACAGCAAAACATAATGGACGCTCCACAAACAGGTCAGCTTGCAAGTTGGCTCCATTCAAGCACAGGTATGTGGTTATTTCGACAAACAAGTAGGCCTATATGCCTGAAGGCCTGTGGTCTATTCCCTTTATCCACAGCTCATTGTAGAGCACGTTTTCATTTTATGGCGATTTATCCATAAAACTTAGACAAGACATCAATGGACTAATGTACTCTTTACAGATGAGAGTTGTTTTAGTATTTCCTCTGATTCTAGGATGACACTTGATCTGTTGTGAAAATGGTACTTCTTACCATCACGAGAATGTTCTTGAAAGGGATAGATACAGTGGGTCACAGTGTGGGGAGGCATTAGGCTTAATGGACATGCCAAGGTACAAGTGCTGGAAAAAGGGGACTATGACTGGTGAACGATATTGCAACAAAATTTTTCAGCGTCATGTTTTATTGTTCTCTGGTACTGTGGATGAAAAATTCATTTTTATGGGTGACAATGCCACACCACATCATACACCAGCCATGGAGATACGTCTGGAAACCAAGGATATTAATCAAATTGAGTGGCCAGCATGATCCTCAGATTTCAACCCCATTTGGGACCCAATAAGGAGATGCATTGCAGCTCGAAATTCTCCTCCAGAAAACAAACAAAGGCCTTATCCTTGCACTGAAGGAGTGGGCCGGTTTACCTCAAGAACTCCTGAATCACTTGGTGCTAAGCATAGTATGTTTCCATGAGCCCTGCATTGCAGTTCAGAGTGGACATATTCCATACTGAAATGTCTCTCTGCATAGTTTTCTGTAAGCACTGTACATTAATTCCTTAACTACATCTTTAGGAAATTTGTAACTTTTGCCAAAAATGTATTGCAATTTAATTTGTATGAAATTTACTAGACATACATACTAGACTTATGAATTGGCTCTTAGAAAATAACAAGATCAACTTCTACCAAACTGCATACAGGTCTCAATACAGTGCAGAATATCAGTTATTTTATCTTTGCCAATCAATAATAGATGGCTTTCAAGAAAAACCATCAAAGAAGACAACGGCAATCTTCTTGGATCTTACCAGCTGTCTTCGATCATGTTTGGACACAAAAGTTAATAAAAATTGCATGTGATACTGGAATAAGGGGTAATGCATTCATTTGGATTTCAGATTTCATGAAAGGGAAAAAAAATGAAAGTAAAAGTTAATGGAATTTATTCCAACATGCATTGAACTTGGGCTGGAGTCCCACAAGGTTCTATTTTAAGCCCACTCCTATTTCTTATCTATCACAAAAATAGCATGCTATGTGGATATTATAGCAATATGGCACTCAACAATCTGAAAAAAAGTGCAAAGGAACTTTACAGATAAACCTGGAAAAAACAAAACTGAGTATCTTCTCCACTGATAGAAAAAAAAAACAAAAAAAAAACACAATTACAGCCCCCAAATCAAAATATATAATATGAAAATAGAAAAGCAGTCTCCAAAATACTTAGTCCTAATCCTACATACTGAACTGAGATTTACAACTCATATTACAAATATATCTAGTAAAGTTCTTAGAAAGCTTAATATCATCAAAAGGCTTTGTGGAACAAAGTGGGGTGCAAAACCGAAGACACTCAAAACTACATATACAGCACTCATATGACCCACTATGGAATATGCCTCATCAATCTGGGCTCCAGCTTCTACTAGCTCAAAAGAAAAACTTGACAGAGTATAATCAAGAGTAGAAAAAATTATTATAGGTGCAGTCTCATCCACAAATAATTTAAAAGCTCAACTAGAGTGTGGGCTTCACATACTAGAACATGGAAGAAAACTCTCCACAGTTAAATTCACTAACAGAATCAGGTGCCAACAGCAGGATCACATCTCATCAGGACTTTTGATGCCTGGACAGGAAAATCTAGACTAAAGAGATCATCTACTTTACAATAAGATCATGAAATTAGAAAACAGATCGATTTAGAGCACCTGTCCATTGAAATAAGCAAAGAGCCATTCTTTTCTACTATACTACCAAAAAACATTAATGATTAACTTAAATCTCCTAGAACCTTGTTCAAAAAAGGATTCACAGCATGAAACTAAAATAAATGGACTTGATACTATACATCACTTAAATAATCTAAACCATGTCATTGCCTATACTGATGGATCATCTGATGAAGCACTCAACCAAGGAGGATCAGGGGTTTTTCTAACTCTATCTGGAGGCGAGGAAATGCAAATCAAAACCACAGCTGGCAAAATAGCTTCAAATTTCACTTATGAATTAACAGCCATACAAGCAGCTTTCTCTAATCCAGTAATAAATATTACAGAAGGAATAACCATCTACAGTGACTCAAATCTGCATTTGAGGCATTAAAAAATAGAAAAATAAAACTCACACAGGAAATTCATGTTTCAACTTTAAACTTGAAAACAACTTTAAATTTTAAAAATAAGAACTGTACACTGCAATGGATACCAGCCCATGTAAATATTAAAGGCAATGAGAGAGTAGACAGACTAGCCAAAGAAGCAAGATACTTACCTCAAAAATTATACCCATTATCACTAACTGATGCCAACTCTGTCGCAAAAATAAGATTGGTAAAACAACCTATTAAGAAGAAGAAGAATGAAATTAGCTAAATTAATGAAAATAGAGAAATAACCACTATCATTACCCAGACTAAGGACGGAACATTTTAAACGCATGAAAATTCATCTGGACGGTACTAGAAGATATGAAATATACAAGAACTGTCCAGGAGTCGAACTAACACTTGCCCATATCTATTCTTGTCCAGCAATTGCTGCTACTGCTCTACAGAAGATTGACAATAACCCTATAGAAAAGCTCTACTCCATCAAAGTTCAACAGATTGCCAAAGCAGTTCTACAGGCCCACGATCATAACTAGAAGCTCATCAATAACCATACTGGAAATAAATTTATGTCCACATTTGGCTGTAGTCATGAAAATTTTTTCATATACAGGTAAAAATATAGTTCGTTCTTAGCTTTTGGACACCAGTGTATATTATCTACATATTTTATATGATATAAATCTTTTGCAGTTATAGTCCATTCCCATGTTTTCTGGAGTAGACTTTTACTAGTTCTTCCAAGCATAGGTTAAACAAATATGGTGAAAGTGGACATCCCTTCATGATACCTCTGTTAACTGGTATTCCAGAACTTTCAACTGCTTCAAATTTTATTGTTGTCATAATATTTTTATAGTATTAAGGATGATATTGAGTATTTTTACCTCCTTTATTTTTTGTTCTAAAATTTAAACAGTATTTCTGCTCATTGAGTCAAATGCTTGTCTAAAGTCTATAAAGCAGCAATTTTTTTTTTTCACATTAATTTAACTGATTGTAAAAGAGTATAGATTGCATTAGTTGCAGATTTTTCTTTCCTAAATACCATTTGGTATTCTTCTAAATGTTGCTCAATAAGTTGCATTAATTCTGATAAATAATTTATGTGTGAGTTATAAATTATTCTGATAAATAATTTATAACTTGATAAAGTTATTTGTCTATAATTTACACATACAGTCTTTTTTATATATGGGAACTATTCTTTCCCATTTCCAGTCATTAGGAATTTCTCCAGAATTTAATTTAAGACTTGGTTGAATAACTGCACTAAACAATGCTTTACTCTTTCTTCTCCATGTTCCCAGAACTTTATCAGTATTTCATCTTTACCTGGAGCTTTATCTGTTTTAATTTCTGATCACAGCATGTATTTCCATCTTTAATATTTTTCAGGTTTCCTCAGTTTTACCAAACTTGTTTTTTCATTATTTTCAGTGTTAACTTTTGCAGAAATTTGTTTAAAAACAGCCCACCCAAATTTCAATTTTTTTTTTCTTTCATGCATACTTTCCAAAAAGCACATGAACTTTGTACTCACTGGAGGTAAACTGCTATTTCTGGTTATGTACAACCACAGTCATTTAAGATACATTCCTTTGTCTCTGTATCTTACTGTGCTAGATGGTTTGTCATGGGTACACAATATTTAAAAAAAAAAAAAAAAGAGGTGGCCATGGAGACCTCTCTACACGATAAGTAAACACTACATAACATAGCATCTTCATCTGTTAATTGCATGTGTTCTCTGGCCAGTTTGGGTTGTGGGAGAAAAATTCTGCCTCTTTGTTAACTTGTCTTTTGTTGAAAAGCTTATACAACAAATTCCTTTCCTTATGATGAACCTCAAACCAAGATCTTTCTAGTCAAATGGCTCATGTCCTATTGTTCTTCCAAACTAGCTGTATATCCAGAAGTACAGTACATTTATGAAGTTATGAAGGGCCAGACTACAATTTATTATTATTATTTATATTGCATTATTTCATTGTTTTCATGTTATTTATTTTTTCCTATTTTAGTATCTTCATGAGGAGGGCTACAGTAAATATGGTATGATAGGGTGCACACAACCACGTAGGGTAGCAGCAATGTCTGTAGCTAAGCGAGTGTCTGATGAGATGAATGTTGTACTTGGTGAAGAAGTAGGCTATGCCATCAGATTTGAAGACTGCACTGGTGAGGTAAGCATGGATATTATCTTGAAGGTTCTTTGATAAACTTCCTTGAATATTCATTTCACAAATTTTTGTTGTTGCATTTTATTTGCTATTGCAGTATACTGCAATATGCAGCATGCTGTGCATTATTTTTGAAAAAGAATCTTAAAAATGTTATGATTAAGTGCTCCCATGTTTAAATGTACTTCGGTAGCATTTGGAAGAATTATTGTGTTCTTCAGTTTGAAAAACTTGGGAGTTCGAATCCCATATTATTTTTTTTTATATTCATCTATTTTATTTAATCTTATTGGTATGGGCAAGAAACAAAAGGGAAAAAATTGAGGTAGACATTTCTAAAGAATTCCAATTCGGGCATGAAGAACTGACTGATAATTATCACAAAGGATTATTATCATCATCATTATCAATTTCCTGATATGTATTCTCAACAGGATACTATAACAGTACTATGTGATTAAGTCTCCATTACTGCTAATGTTCAACAATTTTCCTCCAAGTTTGTCAGCATTCCAATTTATCACCTGTCAACATTCCAATTTTGTCAGATCTTATATTCATATCTTCTAAGGTACTTCTGACTGCATCAATCCACCTAAATGGTTTTTCTCTGGGGTCTTTTTCCTCATTTTTAATATTCTGACATTGATGTCTATTCACTCTCCTAAAATTGGTTTGAACAGTCTTATATACTGCTAGTTTAGTATTTTGGCTAATTTTTCTCTTATTCCATATAAATTTATTTGCTCCCCACATACCAGTTTTGTTTATTCTGTTGTCTAATTCCATATTTAATTTGCTATCTTCACTAAAAATTATACCTAAATAGCTGAAATAATTTACTTGTTCTAAGGAGAGAATGAAGATTTTTATGAATGAGTTTTCCCATGAATGAATGAAGTAACTGAGAATGAAGTTTTTTAATTTCCTGCCTGTTTTCTTTCTTTTGGTCTTTTTATTTCTGATTTTCATTCCAAATTTGTTATAGTTGTTATTCAATAGGTAAAGAATCCTGGCAATTTGCACTGATTTGTTTAGGAGTACATCATCTGCATAATTACTGGCCGAGTGGTTAGCGTATCTGCTCTCCAACCAAAAGGCTGCGGGTTTAAATCCCGCCGTGGGTATGGATGTTTGTGATTGTCTGTGGAAAAACTAGTGGTGGTGGTTGGCGGTAGATGGCATCGGTGGATTGAGTGGTGGAGACAGAGCTGTTGAGCAGGTGCCTCCCTTGATGAGGCTTTGGACTCCCTGGAGGTGTCTAATAATAATAATAATAATAATAAGAGCAAAGTTTAATATCTCCAGTTATAATATTCGGTTTAATGCCACTTTCATAATGTGATCCATATAAATGATGAATAAGAGTGGAGATAGTATACTTGCCTTCCAGCTGAATTTACATCAAATCACCTTTCTGTACTTCCTTCAGTTCTAACTACTGACTTGTAAACTTAAATATAGGCTATATACTGTTCTGTATAATGTTCCATTTATCCTGTATACTTGTAGAGTTTTGAATAGCTTTTCTCTTGGCACCTTGTCATATGCTTTTTCCAGATCTACAAAACTTAAGTACAGATCCTTGTTATATTTCCATGAGTGCTCAACTAACCTGACACTTTCTATTTAGACTGAACCATGCTTGTTCTTCTCAAAGTTTCTCTTCCATAATTTTTCGTAGCCCCCTTCTGAAGTGTGCTTGCATAAAATCTTACCAGAATATTAAATAGCAAAATCTCTCTGTAGTTTTCACATTCAGTGTTATTTCCTTTCTTACAGGTGGAAACTCTGAGAGCTCTACTGTACTCCAGTCATCTGGAATTCAACCTTCTGACTGTACCTTCTGAATTGTCCAGTATAACTTTGTAAAACTTTTGTACCTCTAGAATTGAGCATTTCTGGTTGAATATCATCTACTGCAGCTGCCTTTCCACATTTCAGGATTATGGCAGATTGCATTAATCTGAAAATTTTTGAATTGAAGAAAATTACAGGGATGCTGTCAAAACTTTCAACTATTGGCTAAAGTGGAGTTATTTTTGTGTCTTAGAAAGAATGTAAATTCTTGGGCATGAGTGTAGTGTAGTAATAGGCTTTCAATGTGTCTGATATCATCATCAAATTCCTACCATGTACCCTCAAGAGATGTACAGGATATGATAGTACTACATGAAAAATTTACATCATTACTAATTTCCTATCAATAATTTTCCTCCAAATCAGTCTGTTACTTGTCAAGTAACAGACTGATTTGGTACTCCAATATTATCAGATCTTGTATTTCTATCTTCTAAGGCACATTTTACTGTATCAATCTACCTATATCTTAGTCTTTCTGTGGATCATTTTCTAGCCAACCTGGCAGAGAACACTCGTTTTGCTAATCTTTCCTCACCCATTCTGTTTAAGTGACCATACTACCTGAGATGCACCCTTCTAATGCATTCCTGGATGCTGACAAGGTCAAGTTCTTTCCTAATATCTTCGTTTTTAATATGATATTGCCATTGATGCCATCTGTTTGTGCCCCTAATATTTCTCAGGACCTTTTTTTTTCTGACCCAGCTCTCAGATCCATAAGTTAAAACTGGTTTGAACACTGATTTCTATACAGCTAATTTAGTGTTCTGACTAATTTCTCTCTTATTCCATATGAATTTATTCATTTGACTTCCTACCATGCTACCTTTGTTGATTCTGTTGTCTATTTTCATATTTAATTTACCATCTTCACTAAAAATTGTGCTTAAGTAGCTGAAATGTTTTACTTATTTCACAGGTTCTCCATTCAAAATGCACTTGACATTTTCAATGCTTCTGCCTATTTTCATTGTCTTTGTCTTGTTATTGCTGATCTTCATACCATATCTATTACAACAGTTATTCGATTTAGTCAGGGAATCTTGCAGACTTGTAACGGATTTATTTTGAAGTATAACATCGTCCACATAAAGCAAAGAGCTGACATTAACATCTCCAATTTTTAATATCAGGTTTAATACCACTTTCCTTCATAATGTGATCCATATAGATTATAAATAACAGAGCAGATAATTTACATCCTTGTCTGACACCAGATTTAGCATCAAACCATCTTCCTGTACTTGCTTCAATTCTAACTGCTGACTCAACACTCAAATAAAGACTAAGTATTGCTTGATATAATGCCCCATTGACACCATATAACTGTAGCATTTCGAATAGCTTTACTCTTGGCACCTTGTCATATGCCTTTTTTCCAGATCTACAAAACTTAAATACAGATCTTTGTTATATTCCTATGACTTCTCAACTATTTGTTGTAAAGTGAAGATCTGATCCTGGCAGTCTCTATTTGGACTGAATCCAACTTGTTCTTCCCCAAGCTTTTCTTCCACAATTCTTCTCAGCCATTTCTCAGGTATACATGCATAAATCTTAACCAGGAATACTCAGTAGCGAAATACCTCCTGTAATTTTCATATTCAGTTTTATTTCCCTTTTTATATATAGGTACTATGAGAGCTCTACTAAAATCATTGGGAATTTGTCCCTCTGTCCTGGCCTTTTGAACTATGCAGTGCAGCCACTGTAAGACTTTTATACCTCCATACTTCAGCATTTCTGGTCGAATCCATCAAAGCCATCAAAGAAAAAGCCATCAAGCCTTTGATGGCTTTTTCTACTTCTAGTATGAATATGTATTCCTGACTGTATGCCTGTTGAGTGTTTTTTATCACTGTGCTATCACTGCTTATTTCATTTAGCAATTTTTCGAAATAATTACTCCATACACAAGGATACCTTTTTCTCCAGTTTTCATGTCACATTTATCATCTCTAAGTCCTCCAGAATATCTTGCCACATTCTTGATATTTATTTTCTATGTTCTTACCAAATTCTTCCCATGACTTTTGTTTAGCTAGTTTTACACAGTGCTTAGCTTTCTTACATTTGTCTCTGTCTTCTCTAAGAGCACAAGCTCACTTATTTGTCAGGAACTTTTGATATGATTTCTTCTTTAACTTCCTGTGTCCACCATGGAGTTCTGATTTTTCTATCCTTGCAGACAACCTCACCACATGCCTCTCTGGATGAATCAATCAGGGTTTTCTTTAGGGATTGCCACTGAATCTCCAAGGTTTGGTTCCTGTTCTCAAACTCTTTTAATTTTTTTTTCAATAATCTGAGAGCTGCTCAACTTTTATTTGCTTTACAACTTTCTTACATGTGCTTTTCTTTACAAAATGAAATTCAATTTTATCCTGCTCAAGACTAAATGGTGATCCCTTCCAATTTCAAATCCTCTGTACACTCTGGTGTCCTGCACCAGTGGGAAAACATCAACTATCAACAATAACATAGTCAGTGAGACTTTTCTTATTCCTTGCATCCTCTCTCCATGTGCATTTGTGCACATTTTTATGTTGGAACATTGTATTAGTAATAACCAGCCCTTGTCCTGAGCAGAAATCCAACAGGTATTTGCCAATTTTATTAGGTTTGCTCTTTTCTCCAAATTTTCCAAATATTTATGTCTGACAATCATTTCCTACTCTACTATTTACATCTCCAACAAGGACCAACTTTTCCTTTTTCATTGTGTCAGTTCCTTTCTCCAAAGTCTCAAAAAATTCCTCCGCTTCTACCTCAGTAGAACCTTCTGTGGGACCATAGGCACAAATAAGTCTCATTATCGAGTTCCCCATTCTCATAATTGCCCACATCACTCTACATGAGACTGCCTGCCAGTCAAGAAGATTAGATTCGTATTTAGTGTTGAATACTATTGCTACTTCTTCCTTTCCTTGATTGTCATTGTCTGAGTATAACATTTTGTATTTATTGCTTAGAAAGATATTTCCAGTTTTTTGTCTTTTTTGTTTCAGTCACCCCTATTATTTCAATCTGGTACTTATCTAATTCCTCAGCTAGCTCCAGTTCTTTGCCATTCAGGCTTCTTATGTTGATAGTACTGATCTTTAAGTCTGGTGATGTTGATTTCGGGTGTGTTTTCAGATTTGTTCCAGTAGCTGACTTTTCACTGTTTGAAACTGTTTGTTTGCCATGGTTCCCTGGTGAAAACAATGGGGGCCTTGTTTAACCTGGCTATTCCCCAGCCAGCATGAAATTCTGTCATGTTATACCATCATTTTGTATTTTAGTTTTAAGCTAATAAGAATTTGGTTGGCTAAATCCCAAATTGCCAGCCCATCCTTATTCAGTATCCAGGTAGATACCTAACAGAGTGCACTACGAGGTGAGAATTGAACATTAGGTCAGAAGCCCTAGTCTGTTTTCTGCTTTCCTTTAAAGGCTATGTGGAGGTTTCCTCTCAGTTATACAGCTTTTGCCCTTAAGCACCCCCTGTGTCTGATATCCATGAAGTAATTGATTTTGTAATTCTGTGGTTTTCTTTTTAATCCTGTTAGTTTGATTATATTTAACAAGTTGGTAGGTGTTAGAGAATCGATTCATTTTTTGTAGGTTAGTTGTTCAGTTTAAAATAACAGTAGCATTACTTTATTTGGGTTTTGTAATCATAATATCCTGATTAGCTTTTAATCATTTAACATCTGACAGTTCTGGTTTGATAAAGTCGCAGGTTACTGTTTAATAGTATCTAAAATGTTAAAGATTCCAATATTTTATCATCTATATTACTTGGGAGAAATTCTGTATATGTTAATCATTTGACTTCAACTTAGTGGTTGGTTGCTTCTGTTTTATACTAGTTTGCAGTTGGCTATTTGTAGAATCGTTCACTGGTGATGTTCAAATTCAAATCGATATATTCATATATTGAATGAATTGATATTCAAATCAATTATGTTTGCACATTAGCTGGTTTAAATCTTGCTACTATTTCAATTTGGGAAATTTGGCTATAAGATTTACTTTATTTTCAGCATATGTTTAGCTGAATTGTTCGTGATCATCCCAAATATCAGTAATCTAGCTTGTCTGGTTGACCAAGTGGTCAGTGTATCCACTTTCCAATCAGTAGGCTGTGGGTTCAAATCCACAATGGACATGGATGTGTAGGGATTAGATTTAGGTGGGAGACGAATTTCATCACTCAGTGTGAGACCACCACCTCACTTATTAGAGGCCTGAAGTTGCTTGAACATTTTCCATGTTTAACTTCTGGAGCAGCATTTCTGGATTATGTAAAAACATAAATGAAAATCCAAAAATATTAAAAATTAATTTTAGAAAACAGAAAAGAAATTCCTAGCCTACCTAATGTACTATAGGTTTACAACCTTTTGTGGGCAGGAATAGAACTGCTTTAGCCAAAATGAATTTCTTTTTTAGCTTGATACAGTTAGGAATCAGATTGGATCAGTTATTTTTTTAAAATGATTGATTGGGAAAGGACACATCTTTTGCTTAAAGCAATTGCAAGCCTTGTGGGTTAAATCTCCATGGACATTATGAGAATTTTTACTGTTATATATGTGATCAGCATTTATTATGGTAAAATTTGGAGATTACTATCATATTAGGAGTAATAACATTAATTTCCACACTTTTTGACCTTCATATTGTTGGAACGTCCTTCTTGGCTCTATGGTTCGCCATCTTGTTGTAATGTTGTTCTTAATAAAATCAATTAATTGCTGGTTGATTACTAATCAAAATATAGTTGATTACTAATCAAAATTACTAATCAAATTTATATTTATACTGCGCCTCTCCCTATTGATTAGCCTATGTAAAATAGTAGAATCAATCTTCAATTAACTTAGCAGTCTCCTTATTCATACAGGCCGAATTTAACATTTTTCACTTAGGGCTCCCACAAGGTTTATACTTTTTATGAACGGTGCAATGAAAAAGAATCAGGCACACACAATATTGAAATCAATAAAACAAAACATTTAATAGAAGGTTAATGTGACAAGTACATAAATTTAACTCCGAAAATAAGATAATACAATTAACTTAGTTCTTCAGGTCAAAGCATTCATATTAAATTAGACTTCAAATCTTCAGATACAAAATTCACAGTTCTCTCAATAACAAAGATTTTTCACACTGATCAATACTACAGAATTTCTTGCTAAATAAATTTGCTGGTATCACTCAGTTACACTCTATATTTAACAGTTAGCAAGCGCTTATAACATTATTAATCACAGCAGTTATTGCTTCCAGGGGAATTACTTTCAAATTTCTAACTTTGGCTAAATTCAGTGAAACACTACAGTAAATGTTAGGATATTCGAGACGGAGCTATCACTTAAGCTTTCACACTGAAATAAAATAAAATAGGACTGTTCTTACCGGGATTAATCCTTAGCGCATCAGATTCATTGTGAGCACATTTCAAACTATATTCACTTATTACTCCGATAGAACACTATTCAAAAGAATTCTTCAAGGAGATAACTGAATTATTATTTATCACGCTACACAATTCTTGACGGGCTTACTATAAGGCAGAATAATTATTCCATGTTTACTACTGTATAACAAGTTGAGCTTTGTACATTCCTTCTTTAAAGTGATATAGGAATACGTAGTAATTCTAAAACTTAGTGGATTTATTCTGAATCTTCTATTAATCTTCTGGTCTTTTAGTTATCCTATTACGGCACTAAATTCCTATTACTGCCACCACTGACTTTACTCTCAGCTGTCTATAAGTTTTCTCCTCGCCTCCGTACACTTCTGAATGCTACTCCCTTGAATTTCCTGCCCTTCAGTGTCCTTGTTTACTTTTACCTGTCGCTTCTATGCCTTCCTTCTTCCCGCCTAAACTTGTTCACTCCATCCAACTTCTTCATTCCTTTTCTCCCAATTATCGAAGCTCACACCCTACGCTCACACGTTCTATTTTATTTCTATCTCCACGGCAACGATCAAAACAGAACGCAAACATAAGCATTAGCATTACATAAGGTTATACACTTACACTGAGTAATGAAAAATAATAATAAAAATATTATAGTTACTTAATTTCTCTTTCATTTACAAATATTAATAATAAAACATATGTTACAGCTTATATAAGGCACATAAAAGTTACACACATAGAATTCCTCATAATATTATTGAAGGAATAAAGTAATAAGATAAATGTTATTTACTACAGAGTCCTTTCAATAGTATAATATACATTAAAATTATATAATTAAATAATAACTGATAAAATTCAAGAATAATACATGAATAATAAATCTTAAGCAAGGGACTAACAAATAATATTTAAACAAGTCAACGCTTCAGTCCTGTTTTACAGTCAGCGATCATTCATGTTATCCTTTAATATACAGCATTAGTGATAGTCTGATCATTATTTGAAATAAGAGTTGAATTTTGTTGTCATCATCTAAGGTATATATACACACACATACAGAGAAACAAGTTATAATTACAGTTCATACAGTATGCTAGAGTACTCATTTGGTCTACTGTTATCCTACTAGCTTGACTTCTGGCAAAAAAAAAAACACTAAATCAACGCTTCAGTCCTGTTTTACAGTCAGCGATCATTCATGTTATCCTTTAATATACAGCATTAGTGATAGTCTGATCATTATTTGAAATAAGAGTTGAATTTTGTTATTAATAATTAATTAGTAATTAATAACTATAGTCCTAATTATTATGACATAAAATGAAAGTTATGTGGATTGAATGTGTGATCCATATTCTTGAGATTTTTAGGCCATCATTATTATTGAGATTAGGGTGATTGATTAGATTTCTACAGGCCTCTTTAAATTTATGCTCATACCATGTTTTGGTATGATATAAGGAACAGATGCCTTGAGCATCATGCTCTGGCTTCCTCTACTTTAAAATCGCAAAGTTTGGTTCTGGTATGTTGATTACATATTTATCATTTGGCCACAGCCACCAAACTTTAGATACTTTCCTCGGCCAATAAAAAACACAAACATATACAATTCATCACTGAAGTTAAAAACCAGAACACTTCCATTTCTGGATACACTTGTTATGCATCTTCCCTTTAGGTAGCCAGTTCAATTTCTAGTGTAAGGCTACACACTCTGGCCAATACACACACACACACACACACACACACACATTAAATAATGTCATTAACACCCTTAAAATAGAGTTGTAAATATTTCATTACAAATTCATGCTTAAGAGCTTAAATTTGTAATTATTCATGCTCTTAAGCATGAATTATAAATTATCCGCCATACCTTTATAAACAATTGCTAAAGTAGAAATAATGCCAACAAAATTCTTCACAAGACTACCTAAAAATAAAAAAAAAAATTTTTGTATATTTATGTGCAAGTTTATGCAGTTAGCCGAGTGGCTATGCGCTTTGCAACCATATGCCCGGGAAAAGAATGTCCTGGGTTCGATTCCCATCACTGACGTGAGGAGCATAGGATCTTTTTCAGACATAGCCAAGTTAGCTAGTCTTAGACGTGAGCTGCAGGATTTTTCTACCCAGTTTATCTGGGGTTTTTCATCCTGCAAACAGGCAAACTGGCCTTGAGAACTCGAGGCCTCTACAGATATAGGATACACTGAGAGGCATAGAGCTAACCACTTTATCCTCGTATAATGGTTGCAGTTAAATGAATAGAAAACCCTCAATACTTCAGACTCCATAGAGATACTGTAAAATAATAATAATAATAATAATAATAATAAAAAAAGGAGATTTAATTGAAGTTCATAAGTTTCTGCAGCGGTAAAAAAAATACATATAACACTGACCCACTCACAAAATACACGTATTTTATATCATTCCCATATGAGAGCTTGCAAAACTATAACATAACAATGAACAAGTGGAAGGAATGTTAAAATGTTTCTTGAACAGCTGGAAACTGTAGTATTAAAAACAAAAATAGTGAGAGAAAGGTTGTTCCAAAGAACAGATAATGGGGATGGCAGGAGGAGAATGGGAGTAGGATGAGAAGTAGGTTAGTAAGCATGGACTGTGGAGTCCAAGGAAAATGGACTCCACACTGGAGAAATGCATGTAAAAATACCTGTAAAAAGGCAGAAATTAGAATGCCCATGAGCAATTGATCAGAGCAAATGTGTGTGGTGTGTGCATGAGAGGGTCTTCTGTTAGGAAGATTGTTCTTTTTTTTTTTTTTTTTGATAGCATCAAGCATTTTAGGAAGGATTTTAGCTGTGCCATCCAAATGCCAGAATCAGCTTTGGCAGATTTATATAGTGATAGAATTTGTACAGGTGAGAAATTGGAGTGTTCAATGGAAAAGGATATTTAATTTTTTGGAAGAGACTATGTGCTTATGCAAGGAAATGCTGGAAGTATAATTCAGCCCAAGAATTTCTAAAGCAAAGTAAAGATGGCTGTGTTTTGGTAGCATTGAGTTCACTAGGTCAGAGTTTCTTAAACTGTGTCCTACAGAACCCTAGGGTTCTTTGAAAACTTGTAATGGTTTCCTGGAGCATACAGACATTTATAATTTGTATTCTATGTAGTTTTGAAAAAATAAGTCTTCAATGAATGGGAAAAATACTAATTTTTCTTAAACTAATGCATTTCTAGAATAGTTATATTGCTTTATTATTTGTAATTTTATGTTTCATATGTTTCTTGATTAAAATATTTCACCTGTAAGGGTTGTAATGGTTCATTGACTTAATTCCTTTCTGGTAATTTTTTATGAAAATTTTCAAGTTCTGCAAAAAAGTAAATATTTTTATGTAAGGCTGCACACTTTCAGAAAGTTTAAGTAATACTACACTAGGTTGTCCTCACCCCACTGGAATATACGAGAAATTAGTGTGTAAGGCATTGTTTATAGGGGACCTTGTAACTTGGGCTTTTGAGCACACCAAGGTTTCTCAAATGAAGAAGAATGCACTGTCATCATCAAAACTATAGATGGGTCTGAGATCAGTGGGAGCAAGTCATTAATGTATAGAAAGAAGAGTGTGGCTATTTTGGCATTGTAGAAATCTGAAACTATCCACCATGACACATAAATGACTGATGGGGAAAGTGATCCAGTTGCAAAGGACCGAAGGCAGGCAGAAGCCTCTCTATTACTTTGCAAACATATCATCATTTCTTCCATCTTGAACCCACTGAAGTGAGTTTTTCATCCTGCAAACAGGCAAATACCTAGAACACGTGCAATTAATTGACACAATGCACTACTCTTGTATTCTAATTTGCTTTAGCCGTAATTCCAAAAAACATAGTAACATTTTTCATCTTGATCAGCAGAATTAGGGAAGAAAGCCAATTTGGTTTGCAAATATTGAATTCCCAAGGATGTTGCTCCCACTGTTTGTGTGTAATGCTGCAGAAAATCAAGCTTCAAAAAAAGAGACAGAACAGTTATCAGAATTTAGAGAATGAATAACAGCAAATGAATGCTATGAAATATGGCTGGAGACAGAGTAGATCATAAAAAGTTGATTCTAGGTTTGGCATTCTCTGGCATGGAATGTCAGATCTTCAAATGTACAAATACTGCTCCCAAGTTACTGAGGCAAGTTACCAAGTTAGTACCATTTCAGATTCTTTTAGAAGTAAACTGTCGTTCATTTACTTCATCATTTATATTTGTGTTAAGGTTATGGATGTTTGTGAATTGTATGTGTAAGTTTTTTTTTTCCCAGTTTTGGTGTTTATTTTTTGTTGTCTTGGTGCATGTGTGTGTGTGTGTGTGTGTGTATGTATACACACACACACGCGCACAGCAAAGACAACAAAAAAGATAGAACAAATATAAAACATCTATTTCTTATTGTTAAGTTGAAAATATTTGTAATAGCCTTCATTCAGTAGACTGTAGAAGCAGTGAATTTATCCAATTTAAAGAAGCATTACATAGTTTTCATTGCTAGAGGAAAAATTTAAAAGTCTGTGCTTTAGTTAGCTAAATTAGCAAGGATGCTGTTGAGCATATAGTACTTATCTACCATTCATTGTGATTATCATGACACCACATCCAAAAATGAACATGTAGTACTACTATTATGTAAATATTTGTATATGTAAAATTAAATAATAAAAAAAAAAACTGAAAGAAAAGGCATTGAAACTAGAACCTTTACAGAATGCAGAGAACCAATAAAATGAAAACCATTGCTAAGTATACACTTTATTGCCAAATGAATGAAGTCAGACTGCCATTTCTGGACCTTAACCAACCAATTTTATTCTATCTTGGCTGAAACTATATACTCATTATGATTGCACAACAGTCAGATATTCGTCTGTTTATATAAGACCTCTAAAGGTTTCGTCAGAGAACCAAGTGAACAACACCAGTGAAAAAGAAGTGAAGTTAGCAGAAGAATTACACAATATGTTGAAATAATTAGTGTTAATTAATGAGACTAAAACAGGTAAGATTCTTTTAAATAATAAGGATAAGTTTTATTTAGGCATGGGGGGAATCAGGAAAAGAGATTAGTAGTTTTAGTCTTTAATGCAGTAAACATTAAATGTTTAATTGGTCAGTGATTCTTTGCTATGGGGACCATGAAAAGCTTTAGTAGGAAAATAGTAGAGAAAATTTTTAAGTCATTAAAAGCTAATATCATAAAGGAGGATTCATTTCCAAGTAGGTAATGAATCATGAACATGACAGATGTTTTGGGAATATATGGAGCAAAGGGTAATAATAATGGCTACCTTTTAGATTTACATTCAGGCTATGACTGAATCATTACCAGCACAATGTTCCAACATAAAAGTGTGCATAAAGTCTCATGGAAGATAATATCCACAGAAACAAAAGTCTTACCATTTGTGTTATTGGTGATACATGATGTCATACCTAGTTTGACATTCCCCAAATAGTTGGTTGCCAGGACTAGACTTTTATTATGATAATAGTAAAAAAATCATGGGAATATAATAAAGGTCTCTATTTAAGCTTTGTTGATTGATCTTGAAAAGCATATGATAAGGTGGTACTAAAGGGAAATCTGTTCAGAGCACTAACTCCGCATGCTGGAATGGAACTTTATATAGAGCAACATACATATAGTCTATACTTAAGTTGCAGATCAGCAGTTTTGGTTGAAAGGTGCACATTAAGATGGTTTTATGATAAATCAGGTGTAAGGTCATTGCACCATCTCTGTTATTTGTAATCTCTATGGACTACATTATTCAAAAAAGTGATGTCATATCTGATGTTCAAACTGGATATGCTCAGCTTAGTTCTTCACAAGTTAAAACAAATAATTGTACAATAAATTTAGTATGGAAATCAGCAATAAAATAACTAAAACTCTGAAAATAGGGCAGGTTACACCTTTTATCAATTTAGGTATAATTTTTAATGAAGGGAAATTTAGTGAAAATCAGACAGATATGAAATAGATAATAGAATGAGTATGGTTAAGCTGTGAAGCAAGCTCAGTAAATTTATATGCTGTAAAAGAAATCAGAAGGCAGAAGTCAAAATAGTTTGAACTGATTGAGCTCAGATAAGTCAGAAGACTGATTGGTCAGAAATAAGCCATATAAAGACCATACATAACTTTGAAAAAATTGTTAAATGAAACAATCAGTGACAGCACAGTGGTAAAAAAGTATTGACCAGGCATGTAGTCAGGAATACATATCTATACTTGAAGTAGAAAAAGCCTGAAATATGGAAAGGCAGCTGCAGTTGATGATAATTGACCAGAAATGCTCAAGTATGGAGGTATAAAAGTCTTACAGTGGCTGCACTGCATAGTTCAGAAGGCCTGGACAGAGGGACAAATTCCAGATAATTGAGTAGAGCTCTCATAGTACCCATATATAAAAAAGGAAATAAAACAGTGTGAGAATTACAGAGGTATTTCCCTACTGAATGCTGTGAATATAGCATTCCGTAGGGAATATGAATATGGGTATACTTGCATAGCAAGATTTATGCAAGTATACTTGAGAAACAGTTGAGGATTGTGGAAGGGAAGCTTGGTGAAGAACCATCTGGATTCAGACCAAATAGAGGCTGTCAGGATCAGATCTTCACTTTACGACAAATAGTTGAGAAGTCATGGGAATATAACAGTGATCTGTATTTAAGTTTTGTAGATCTGGAAAAGGCATATGACAAGGTGCCAAGAGAGAAGCTATTCAAAACACTACAGTTGTATGGTGTCAATGGGGCATTATATCAAGCAGTACTTAGTCTTTATTTGAGTTGTAAGTCAGCAGTTAGAATTGAAGGAAGTACAGAAAGATAGTTTAATGTTAAATCTGGTGAAAGACAAGGATGTACATTATCCCCTTTGTTATTCATTATCTATATGGATCACATTATGAAGGAAAGTGGTATTAAACATGATATCAAAATTGGAAATGTTAATGTCAGCTCTTTGCTTTATGTGGACGATGTTATACTTCTAAATAAATCTGCTACAAGTCTGCAAGATTCTCTGACTAAATTGAATAACTGTTGTAATAGATTTTGTGTGAAGATCAGCAATAACCTGATAAGATAAAGACAGTGAAAATAGTGAAAACATTGTGAAACTGCATTCACAATGCAGTTAAAAATATCAACTGCATTGTGAATTGAGAACCTATAAAACAAGTAAAACATTTCAGCTACTTAGACATGATTTTTAGTTAAGATGATAAATTAAATATGGAAATAGACAAAAGAAGTGAAGTTAGCAGAAGAATTACACAATATGTTGAAATACTTAGTGTTAATTAATGAGACTAAAACAGGTAAGTTTTAGTCTCATTATTATCTTTTAAATAATAAGGATAAGGTTTATTTAGGCATGGGGGATCAGGAAAAGAGATAAGTAGTTTTAGTCGTTAATGCAGTAAACATTAAATGGGAAATTGGTCAGTGCAAAACAGGTCAGTGCTTTCTACCATACAAAGCTGGTATGGTAGGAAGTCAACTGAATAAATGTATATGGAATAAGAGAGAAATTAGTTAAAACACAAATTAGCTGTACACAGGACAGTTAATTATAAAATTTGTGTATAATTGTGTATAAAATTGATTCAAACTAATTTTAACTTATGGATGGATATGAATGTTGGATTAGAAATAAAACACTTGACCAAAGACTAGAGACCACAGATATGAGAGTCCTGAGAAAGATTAGGGTTGTTAACAGATGGCATCAACAGCAATATGATATTAAAATTGTCATTATTAGCATTAGGAATGTGTTAGCAGAGCTAATCTCAGGTGGTATGGTCACTTAAACAGAATGGGATTGTTGAAAGGAAATAAGGTCACTTATTTTGTGAGAGGAAATATTAGCAGAACAAGTGTTCTCTGCCAGGTTGGCAGGAAAAAGATCCAGAGGAAGACCAAGATATAGGTGGATTGATATAGTATAAAGTGCATGATAATTTGGAGTGTTTACAGGTAACAGCTTGATTTGGAGAAAAATTGTAGATAGAAAGTTAGTAATGATGTAAGTTTTTCATGTGGTACTATCATATCCTGTGCAAATCCCCCCACCCCCTTGAGGATATGTCAGAAACAAAAGAATTGTGATATTTGTAGTATCTGCAGGGGAAGGGGGGTGTATTATTTATCTTATTATTATTATTTTGTTAATCTAAAAATGTTGACATGAATGGCTTTCTCATAAATGCTTAATTTTTTTTTCTTTATCATATTATATTTCTGAAATGTGTCTTTTATATGCACCAAAAATAAAATAATAGTTGCCTGAATGATCTGAGATTAAAAGTCGTATATGAGGTGGTATCAAAAGGTTTCGAGACTAGGTTTGTAACATGCCAGCAGATAGCAGCACAAGGTTGCAAGCACAGTCACAGGGAGCACCTACCTTCATAAGTCAGTGTGCCAAAAGACATCGTCCTGTGTACATCAGGAGCTGTGTAACTAATGCTATTCTGACCACCCGCATTACCACATCTGCGATTTCATCATGGATATCAAGTTAGAACAAAGAGCAAAAGTGAAATTGTGCATGAAACTGGGCAAATCTGCCACAGAGACGTTTGACATGATTCGGCAAGTTTACAGCGATGCTGCAATGATTTGTTCGAGATAGTCTGAGTGGCACGTGTGCTTCAAGAGTGGAAGAACATCACTGGAAGACAATGAGAGATCAGGAAGACCTTCAATGAGCTCAATCCCCAAAAATGTCAAAACCATTCGGCAACTTGTGCATGAGGATTGTTGGAGAACACTCTGCAACATTGCTGCTGTTGTCGGTGTGTCATACGGAACAGTCCAGGCAATCCTCGTGTGTGATTTGAAAATGTGCTGTGTTGCTGCCAAGTTCATCCCCAGGTTGCTGACCCAGGAGCAGAAGGAGCACTGCGTTGAAGTCTGCCAAGAACTCTGTCAGCGTGCTGTGGATGACCCATCCTTCGTGTTGAGGATCATTACCGGTGACGAAACTTGGGTGTACGGGGTACAACTCTGAGATGAAGCAACAGTCTTCACAGTGGAAGAGCCCATCATCTCCACGACTGAAAAAGGCAAGGCAGTTCCGCAGCTCGACCAAGTGCATGCTCATCGTCTTTTTTGACATTCGCGACATTGTGCATCGAGAATTCGTTCTCAGGGGCCATACCGTCAATAGCGAGTTCTACTGCCAAGTTTTAAGGCATCTGAGGGAGGACATTTGGCAAAAGCGACCAGATCTGTGGGCATGAAAAACTGGATGCTCCACAACGACAATGAATGTCACCGAGCTCTCCTCACACGTGAGTTTCTTGCCAGAAACAACATGATCTCACTTCCGCACCCACCCTACACACCAGATTTGGCTCCTGCAGCTGCAGACTTCGCCCTCTTCCCGAAGATGAAGATCCAGCTCAAAGGTCACCGTTTTGACTCCAGTGCGAATCGCAGAAGGTGCTTGACATGCTTCGAAAAGAAGACTTCCAGGACACATTCCAAAAGTGGCAAGAATGCTGGGAGCACTGTATTGCTATGCAAGGGGACTATTTTGAAGGTGATAGTGTGTAAACATACTTGATACCATCTCGTATATAATTTATAATATAATTCATTGAGAATTTTTATTGATTATTTTTATAAATTCTTCTGTTGATTATTGTGTTTTATCTCTTTTGACAGAAAACTATAATTAAATACATGACTGATGGCATTTTGCTGAGAGAATCCCTAAGAGAATCTGATTTAGATAATTACAGTGCTATCATTATGGATGAAGCTCATGAACGTTCACTTAGTACTGATGTATTGTTTGGTCTTTTACGAGAGGTAAGACATCTGAGATTTCTGCTAATCATAGGCACACAGTGTACAGGATTTGCACTTAACCAACCATCCTATAAATAGGATTGAATGGTTGGTTGTCTTGACACTCCCTGTTATCAATGGTTCCTTATATTATTTGAAGATTTTGTTAGGTAACAGATGTAATTTGCATTATCCTCTCTGTAAATGCGATTCCAAGTTAATTGTATTTTATTGTCTTAATGTGGGTTATCTGGTAGTATTTCGGGTGCTTTAAGTTGGATGCTCTGCATTTATCCTGCCAAATTATGAAACCAAGTAGCATTTATCAGCATGACAGAGTATTTTGTTATGCTAATAAACATGTAAATCATCACCTCAGCATTGTTTAAAATACAAATGCTGTAGCATTTGTATTCATGTAGTGAACTCTGTTTGTTTAAATGCTAGGAGAATCTTAATGTTTCAATTTCATTACACACAATTTCAGACACACCATTCTTGAATTTCTTGAAGAATCTTGGAGTTGTATTCATTTGGGAAAAGAGTTGATTTGATGTGTTTACAGCTGAATTGTGTGAGGATGGTGACCTATGGCTGCTTGTTTCCTTACATGATTACAAGAAAATGAAGGAGGCCAGTTTGGTGGAGAAGTGCCCATGAAAATATCTATTAAAAAAAAAAAAATGCAGAAACAGACCATCTTGTGAGAAAGTGATTGGATGGAGTCTGTGATGAAGGAGTCATCTATTAAGCAGATTTGTCTTTTTTTTTTTTATAGATGCAATTGAGATTTCTTAGGGAGTTTGGGTGCACCACCCAAAATGTGAGAACAACATTTTAAAGGCATTACTTTGGGATTTATAGTGTTAGGATTTGCAGGAGATAAGTAGTGTTTTGAATGAAAAAGGGATATACACACACAAGCATCAAGTTTTTTTGTAGGCCAAGATAACTATGCATGTGCTTTGTTTATACTAAAATCTGCTATTTGTAAAAGTCAACCCAAATAAGGAAAAAAATTGATCTTGAGTGGAGGAAGCTCAGTGTTTAATACATTGGTTATGGAAAATCTTGAAGTTTGAATCATTTGAGTTTCTGAATAGTGAAATAGTGAGGTTAGTGAAAGAATATTGTAGATGAAAGCACAGCACCTGGGATATCCCAGCATTTATAGAGAAATCTGATGAGAGGAAAGCATCCACCATGCAGTGAATGATCAGAGAAGAAACTTGCAGTCTAGTCATAAAGGGCAGAAAGGAGCCCATAAGATTGCAACTTGGTAAAGACCTTGATCAGATGCATTGGAAATATCAAGAAACTTTTCCATGGCTTTGTTCAAGGGTGGATAACGTTGACTAAAAGGTCACTGTGGAATGATAGCAATTGAATCTATATTGATGATCGCTAATTAATTGGTAGGTCACAGGTAATGAAGAATTTGGCCATTAATGGCTATTACTTTTGAGAATATTAAAGTGATGGCTATGAGATACTTGTTTCATGGCTGACTTTTGGATAAAGGCTCATTTCCATACTGTTGGATAAATGTTAGATGAATATGACAGCTTATATAAACAATACAGGATGGATTTCTGAAGCACAAATTTTTTGCACAATTGGAGTGATACCATTTGGACCAGGGACTTATTTGTATAAAGACTATTGATATTTTTTCTTTTCTATGTCTATCCTTCTAATGAAAGATCAGAGGAAGAAAGATCTAATGAAAGAGCCATTCGTGGATAAAGTCAGAGGAGATTTGCCTTGGTTGTCATTACATGAGGTTGCAAAGAAGTACTGCTTAGAGGTCTATAGATGATGTTACTGTGCACTATCAGAGTTACTACATGAAAGAGGTGGAAACAAGGAAGAGCAGAAGTTTTGCCCAGAAGACACAACCCCTAGCAGAGTAAGCAACAGTAGGATTATTTGCCAACTAGTCAGGAAGTTTCTTGATGCATTACCATCAGTTTATGTCCATGTTATCTAGCAGTTGGCCTGCAGAACCACTTTACTGCTGTACCTTCAAAGGGAGGAGGTGCTGGTTGGGAAGAAAGAGGTGGAAGGAGGATATAGAAACCAGAGACCCTTCTCTGGAGATGAAACATGCCAATAACCACTGCACACCTGTTCCAATGAGCAGGACCTTGGTGTTTCACCAGGTGATGAAAGTCATCTACAACCTCGAGGTCTATTTGATATTTCCTTCAGCTGGGGAAGATATGCTCATAAGGTAGCAATATTCACCTTGCCAGTATTGCTGCCATGTAAGCAAGCCATGTTTGTGGAAATAGGCCATACCATGGGAAGATTTGATTTGGCAGAGGCTATATATTGCACATTACCAGCCCAATAATGGACTAAAGTATTTGGGGGAGGGAGTCAAAAAATGAATCTTTGTTGATAAATGCTTCAAAGTTTGATGAGCAATGGAGAACTGTTTTTCTTTCCCCTCCCCCCAAATAAAATTATCTAAATGTTGTTTTATATACTTAAATATAAAGAGCCAATAGGCTTCATTTCGGTGCTATAAACATTTAAATTAAGGGGATATTAAATCCCACAATGTTTTAAAACCGAATAAGAAACTCAAAGATTGGAATCAGAGAGTTTCATGCCGAATATAGTAAACTATAAAAGTATCGGCGATCACTAGCATGAGTTAATGCAAGTGACCCTAGTACGTAGTACAATACTGGACAACTCGCAGCAAAGGCAGTAAAGTTCTGATCGCTATTCTTAGGTATTTTCCATAATGTAAAAACACATTTCCTAGGAAATGTATGCTGTTATTACATTATGGTGGGAGGTCACTACCCAGACCGGTTTCAGCCTTTTTTGATATTGCACATTACCAGCCCAATAATGGACTAAAGTATTTGGGAGAGGGAGTCAAAAAATGAATCTTTGTTGATAAATGCTTCAAAGTTTGATGAGCAATGGAGAACTGTTTTTCTTTCCCCTCCCCCCAAATAAAATTATCTAAATGTTGTTTTATATACACTTAGGTACAGTACTTTTATAGTTTACTATATTCGACATGAAACTCTCTGATTCCAATCTTTGAGTTTCTTATTTGGTTTTAAAACATTGTGGGATTTAATATCCCCTTAATTTAAATAATGTTGTTTTATATTCCTATTATAATAATATAACATATAGAGATTATGTTGTAATAAAGAATATGTAAAAATGCCTTTATTTCATCTTTTCAAGAAAACATATGTTAAACTGTAAATTACACTTTTATTTAAAAAAAAACAACAACAACAGAAATTTAAAAATGTAAAATTTCTTTTTGAAATGAAACCTGCTTAAAGAATGAAATACAGTATAATTAACACATAAATACAACTTTCCATTACATTTTAATAATAATAATAAAAACTTTGCAAATTTTTTTATTCAGATCCATGAAATTTTTAGATCTGCTAGTTTTGTTTTTAGTTGAAGTAGCATCACTTTATCTCATTGCAACTAAGTTAATAGATCACTGATTCAAAATATTATATGGAATCACTAAAGCTTGCTTTTAAGAATAAATATTATGCAAATGTTTCAATGTTTCAAACCACATCTGTTTTTACTCTGGGTACAACCTCTTGAGTGTTGTGCATGACATGACCATAGAACATTTTATTCTCATATAAGAAATTGTTGCAGCCAACACATCTGTATCTTTATTACATCTATCTGCAAACTACTTGAGCAGTTTCTTTTCAAGAAGTACTAAACTTTCCTCCCTTAACTGCTTCAATGGGGGCTTTCTGAATGCTTTGCAAAGCTTTACTAATGGTAATGTTGTTCAGTTAACACACATCTATTTGTACTCTGAGTCCAACCTCTTGACCGAGAGTAATGTGTCATGTGTTACACATCTTTTTCATTTTGGTGTTATATACATAATATGACCTGTTATATTGCATGAGACCCAGATAAAAACAAGTTTGCTCATCGTCTCCGTCAAATTGGAAACAAATTGACATGGGCCTATCATCTGATTTGCAATTGTATGCTGATGATGCAAAGATAGGCAGGGCAATCAGGGATTCTACTGATATTCAGCAATTACAAAATGATTTGAATGGACTGGAAATGTAGGCAAACGAAAATGGCTGTCAGTTTAATGTTAGTAAATGTAAAGTTATGCACTTTGGCATGATTAGAGTACCAACAGCATATTATATTAGTGGAGTTATGCTACAAGAAACTGAAGAGGCAAGGGACCTTGGTGTATTGATGGATAAGAATTTAAAGTTCAAAGGTCATATAGCAAAAGTTGCAAGTACAACTCAGAGGATAGTTGCTATGTTGAAGCGAACCTTGACATGTAAGGATAAGGAAGTAATTTTGCCTCTTTATAAGACTTTGATAAGATCACACCTGGATTATCGTACACAGATTTGATCTTCTGGGTTCCAAGGGGATAAAGAAGCTGTGGAAAGGGCAAAAAGAAGAGTTACAAAGAGTTATATCCGGATTATGGGATTTAGATTATGAGGACAGATTGCGAGTATGTGGATTGCAGTCTCTGGTTAACAGGAGAAAGAGGGGTGATATGATAGAGGTCTATAAACTTTTGAATGGGTGTTATAGCATTTCAAATGATGAAATTTTTCATTATGTGAAAGGCAGGGAGAGAACACGGGGGCATCCATGGAAGTTAAGGTTGTTCTCAGTCAAGAAAGGGATAAGAGCTATGTTTTTCTCCCAGAGAGCATTGAGTGAGTGAGTGGAATAATTTGCCCTTAGGAGTAGGAAGTGCATCTAGTGTAAATGAATTTAAGGGAAAGTATTATAGCTGGGTTTGGCAATTTACTGCCTCCCCCGATGAGTCCTTGACTCCCTGGAGGTCTCAGATAATAATAATAAATAAAGAAAAGGTGACTCAAAATTTGGTGGGCATGAAAAAATACATTGAATGTGCTTTTCTGTTTAATATATTAGTTATGGCACAATATCTAGTGGGTTCAGTGATTTGCTCTACTCCAAAGTATATACTTGTTACTAATAGGCATTATCAAATTTCACTCATTTGAATTGGGGGGGGGGGGTAATTGCACGCCTCAAAATATCACAGTCAAGCATAATTGACTGCTTTCCTTTTAATAACTGTAAGGAATGTGAAGAACAGACCTGGGGTTCTTACATAATGTCTAATCCTCACCTCATAATATGCTGTGTTATTAGGTATCCACTTAGCTGAACAAATGAGGATATCCCAGCAATTTTGAACTAAGCCAACTAAATTCTCTTCTGTATTGGCTTAAAAACTGCAAACAAAAAAAAAGATGGTATTTCAACATGATGAGCCAGCTGGGGCATCACCCAGTTAAACAACTCCCACTATTTTTGTCAGAAAACCAAGGTGAATGGTGAAAAGTTGGCTATTCAGACAAATTCACCCTCACCAGAATCAAAGATAGGCACTATCATTGTGACAAGTATTACTGGAAAAGAAGTGTAACTTGCAGAAGAATTAGAGAAGAAACATTGATATTGATGTTACTGAAATGAAGAATAAAACAGATGAAGTACTGCTAAATAATAACTACTAAAATATTATATTTAGACAGTAGTAATCAGGGAAATGTAGGAATAGTATAGTATTCGTGTTGGACATGAAGGTAAACTTTTGGAATAGCAGACGGTCTCGAGTAATATAGAACTATGGCATAAGTTTCTCTTAAAGTGTTTTGATGAGATGCTAAATATTAAGAAAACAATTGAAAATAAAGAAAAACTGGTAAAAATATTTTTTATACAGAATGGCGATATAACACTATCAACAAGATTTTTTTTTTTCCTAAGTTGGTACATCTGTCATAAGCATTCATGTGAAATTGCAAGTCATTCTATCAAGTAGTTTGTTTCATACAGCTGTCTGAAGCAGTGTTGTCTGTATTCCTTGAAATGGATAAAATTGAGTATCCTGCGGTTATAAAATCATTTATAAAAGAAGGTTTAATGCCAAAAGAGCAAAGCTAATAATAATAATAATAATAATGGCAAATACCTGTTGGATTTCTGCTCAGGACATGGACTGGTTATTACTAACACCATGTTACAACAAAAAATATGCTCAAATTCACATGGAGAGAAGAAGCAAGGAATAAGAAAAGTCTCATTGACTATGTTATTGTTGATAGTGGTGTTGCAGGACACCAGAGTGTACAGAGGATTTGAAATTGGAAGTGATCACTATTTAGTCTTGAGCAGGATAAAATTGAATTTCATATTGAAAAGAATAACATGTAAGAAAGTTTTCAAGCGAATAAAAGTTGAGCAGCTCTCAGATGTGAACTGTAGACTAAAATACACAAAGATTATTGAAGAAAAAATGAAAGGGTTTGAGAACAGTAACCAAACCTTGGAGATTCAGTGGCAAGCCTTGAAGAAAACCCTGATTGATTCAGCTAGAGAGGCATGTGGTGAGGCTGTGTGCAAGGATAGAAAAATCAGAACTCCATGGTGGACACAGGAAGTTAAAGAGGCAGTGAAGGAAAAGAAGAAAGCATATCAAAAGTTCCTGGCAAATAAGTCAGCTTGTGCTCTTAGAGAAGACAGAGACAAATGTAAGAAAGCTAAACACTGTGTAAAACTAGCTAAACAAAAGTCATGGGAGGACTTTGGCAAGAACATAGAAAATAAATATCAAGAAGGTGGTAAGATATTCTGGAGGTTGTTGATGAAGCTTAGAAATGGAGGAAAGAGTGCTGTACAAGGAGTTAGAGATGATAAAGGCGACATGAAAACGGGAGAAAAAGATATCCTTGAAGCATGGAGTAATTACTTCAAAAATTGCTAAATGAAACAAGCACTGATAGCACAGTGGTAAAAAACACTCAACAGGCATACAGTCAGGAATACATATTCATACTAGAAGTAGAAAAAGCCATCAAAGGCTTGAAATGTGGAAAGACAGCAGGAGTAGATGATATTCGACCAGAAATACTGAAGTATGGTGGTATAAAAGTTTTACAGTGGCTGCACTGCATAGTTCAGAAAGCCTGGACAGAGGGATGAATTCCCGATGATTGGAGTAGAGCTCTCATAGTACCCATATATAAAAAGGGAAATAAAACCAAATGTGAGAATTACAGAGGTATTTCCTTACTGAGTGTTCCTGGCAAGATTTATGCCAGTATACTTGAGAAACGGTTGAGAAGAATTGTGGAAGAAAAGCTTGGTAAAGAACAAGCTGGATTCAGGTCAAATAGAGGCTGTCAGGATCAGATCTCCACTTTATGACAAATAGTTGAGAAAGCATGGAAATATAACAAAGATCTGTATTTTAGTTTTGTTGATCTGGAAAAGGCATATGACAAGTTGTCAAGAGAGAAGCTATTCAATACGCTACAGTTATATAGTGTCAATGGGGCATTATATCAAGCAATACTTAGTCTTTATTTGAGTTGTAAGTCAGCAGTTAGATTTGAAGGAAGTACAGGAAGATGGTTTGATGTTAAATCTGGTATGAGACAAGGAGGATGGACATTATCCCCTCTGTTATTCATTATTTATATGCATCACATTATGAAGGAAAGTGGTATTAAACATGATAAAATTGGCGTTGTTAATGTCAGCTCTTTGCTTTATGCAGATGATGTTATACTTCTAAATAAATCTGCTACAAGTCTGCAAGATTCTCTTACTAAATTGAATAGCTGTTGTAATAGATATGGTATGAAGGTCAGCAATACAAAGACAATGAAAATATGCAGAATCGTTGAAAATGTCAACTGCTTTGTGAATGGAGAACATGTGGAACAAGTAAAACATTTCAGCTACGTAGGTAAGATTTTTAGTGAAAATGGTAAATTAAATATTGAAATAGACAACAAAATCAATAAAGCTGTATACATTATTGGCAAGATTTTTTTTCTAAGTTGGTACATCTGTCATAAGCATCCATGTGAAATAGAAAGTCATTCTATCGTTTGTTTCATACAGATGTCTGAAGCAAAAGTGTTGTTTGTATTCCTTGAAATGGATAAAATTGAGTATCCTGTGGTTATAAAATTATTTATAAAAGAAGGTTTAATGCCAAAAGAAATTCATTCAAAGTTCATAAAAGTTTATGGGCACTCTTCTTCTTCATTTTTGACAATTAAGAAATGGGCTGCCAAGTTTAAACGTGGCTGTACCAGCCTTGAAGATGATCTATGTATAGGACGTCCAAAAAGTGTAACAACACCAGAAATCATTGATCAAGTGCACGATATGGTATTGGATGACCGTCGATTCAAAGTGCGTGAAATTGCTGAGGCTATAGGCATTTCAAAAGAACATGTAGGATACATTTTGCATGAAGAATTGCAAATGAAAAAGCTTTGCACAAGATGGGTGCCACGCTTGCTCAAAGCAGATCAAAAATGTACTCGCATGAAAATCTCTGAACAGTGCTTGGAGCGTTTTAACAAGAATAAAACTGATTTTGCACATTGATTTATTACTATGGATGAGACTTGGATTCACTATTACACAGAGAATCCAAAATCCAAATAAATGTGGATTCTACTTACATCCACATGATAAAAGAAAATAACAAAAATCAAAAATATAGACATAAAGAGAGGGGTCTACCAAGGTGATGTGATCTCTCCAAATTTCTACGGCAGCAGTAAGGAACTAAGTAGGGCCAGGAGTGCTAGGAATCTTGCAGATGAAGGCAAGCCATCTAATAGATGGCTTGCCTTCATCTGCAAGATTCCTAGCACTCCTGGCCCTACTTAGTTCCTTACTGCTGCCGTAGAAAGGTGAGTGTGGATTTTTCAGGACTCAGAGTCATTTCTTTTGTTGCGGTGGTGGCATCTGTACTGTAGTTGGATATACACTTCTCCTGACTAGGGTTCTGAAGTGTTCACCAAAGCTCTGTTAGCATTATTGGGTCCAGGTCTGATAATGGCTAGTATTCCCAGCACCCCTGGGTGAGCCACAGGGAGGTAGAGTTGGAATATGGAAGTGAAACATGGAGACCATAAAAAAATAAAGACAAAAAATGAATTCAGACAGGAGAAATAAAATTTCTAATAAGTAAATATTAAAAAAACTAGAACATCTAAATTGAATGAACAATAGCAGGATGCCAAAAATACTATATAGATATATATAATAAATGGAAAAAGAATAATTGGATCACTAAGAAAGCAATGGCATGAGACTGAGACAGGCTACTTCATCTAAAATCCATAATAGGAAGAAGTTTTTTCATATTTAAAACATTTGAAAAGGGGAGTTTGCAACAATAGTCAGAAGCTATTCAGTTTATAAAATACACAGTGAAATATAGTTTTGATTATCCATGTTCCCCCCCCCCCCTCCATAATCCTTGATAACTGAGAATACACTGTATGTATATATCTAATTGCCAAACCATCTCAGTAATCAAAAGCCGGCATAAAGTTTACTGAAGAACTAGGGTCAAATGTTTCATTTCCTTTCTTGGATGTAGGAAAGGAAGTGAACTGGATCATTTGAAAGGCTGAATATCTTTATCTACAGTAAACTGATGCACACAAGTAGATGATGTGAAGCAGCTTTATGCTGTTTCACTCTACTATAGACATCAAAAATTAGGCATAATTTCAGCTTTTGGAGTTTGTTCACCATCTTATTAATAATGAACATGAGTTGGATAGAGAACTATAGTCCCTTACTAAGATCTTCCTAAAAATGGTTATGACAAAATGCACTGTCTCAAGACCTCTTTCCAACAAACAAAATCAACACACATACCTAACGATGAAGAAATCAAAATTTATACTTGTCTTCTCTTTATTAGTTTCATTAGTATCAAGCTAACCAGAATTTTGAATATAAAATTAAAATATCACTTACTCTCTTCATAAAAATATGATCTCACTCTGGTATGTTAAGCCTCAACAGTTTTCTAAACTATCCTGGATAAAAGATGTTATCTGTTATGTGACTCATACTTCACACTACAAGTAGATTGAAATATCTGTTGAACAATGCATTGATGAATACCTGAGACATTCCATGTCTCTTGTGAAAGTGGTGAATTATCTTTCAAAAACTGATCATCTTCAACAGCCCAGGTATGCATCTGGGCATAACAATAGGTACTTATACACTTTATTTTAAACGATTAGAATCCTGCTTGATACCATCTGGACTACTGTGCCCAGTTATGGGAACCAGGGTTTCTTCGTGATGGGGCGGAAGAAGTGGAGAGGATCCAGAGACGAGTGACCAAGATGATAGCAGGTCTGTGGAATGAACCTTATGAGAATAGGTTGAAGATTTGTGGGTTGCAGAAATTGGTCGATAGGCGAAGGAGGGGTGATATGATTGAGACATTCAAATTACTGAAGGGTTTCTATAAGATTGATCCAGAAGATATTTTTGAAAATATGACTGGTGGTGGGAGGACTAGGGGCCACGAATGGAAGCTGGGCAAGAGCGTGGTTGACAAGGGTGTTAGCACTAGGTTTTTTACTTGGAGAGTAGTGAATGAGTGGAATAAGCTTCCAGAGTCTGTTGTGGGTGCTACGACCGTGAATGAGTTCAAGGCAAGATATGAAAGATACTGTGTGAATGTCGAATAGTTCTTGACATGATGTTAGGGCCTCCCTCGATGAGTCTGTCGACTCCTTGGAGTTGCCCGGAACAACAATAATAATAATAATGTATTTGTTGCCATTGTGTGATGCATGCACTGTTTCTAGAACGGATTCTTTTATTACATTCTTATTTTCTTATATGCCAGAAGAAGTCTGTTAATAAGTATGAAAGTAGTTGTGTTGTTCTTTTTTCCTTCCAGTATTAGTCACATAAACTTTGTTTATGTTTGTACACTGGCAGACTTTGAATTCTGCCTTATATGCATATGCGCGTGCATGCGCGCACACACACACACACACACCTTGTTTTCTATGTTTTTAGTTTGGGATGTTGCAAAGATTTGATGGATTACTTTAGGGTGTCTTCATTGAAATCAGTTTGGGATCACTGCATTAGTCATTTGCTTTATTAATAATAAGTAATAAGTATAATTTAAATTCAAACATTTCAATTTCAAAGGTTGTTGCAAGAAGACAAGA
Organism: Typopeltis vanoorti; assembly: GCF_054136105.1. Classification (NCBI taxonomy): domain Eukaryota; kingdom Metazoa; phylum Arthropoda; class Arachnida; order Uropygi; family Thelyphonidae; genus Typopeltis; species Typopeltis vanoorti. The sequence goes on along the minus strand of NC_143557.1, from coordinate 96,147,006 downwards.
CTTAAAACTTATAGTTACATCAGCTACTATGGATGCCACCAAGTTTTCATCATTTTTTGGAAATGTTCCTGTATTTGGAATACCTGGCCGTACATTTCCTGTAGAGATATATTTCAGTAAAAATCCAGTTGAAGATTATGTTGATGCAGCAGTCAAACAGGCTTTACAAATTCATCTTCAGCCTAATACAGGTAATATATTTAGTTATTTTGCATTAATATTTTAACAACTACTGTTACAAAAAATTCTAAATGCAGTATTATTAAGCTAAAATATTTTTACTCAGATGTAAGAAAATAAATTATGAGTGCAGCTTTATCTTTTCATACATCATCGTTAAATCAGCACAAGGTTTCTTTGATCATTATCTGAGTAATTTGTCTTTATGATAGTGTAAAGAATCATAATAATATCTTCAGGAAGTTTGAAATTTTGATGTCATTATCAGCTTCCAGCTTCTTTTGTAGCATATCCGAGGTATTTGAAGCAATTAATTTATTCTAGAATTTTGTTTTGGAATCACGATTTTACTTCTTTGGAATCATATATACTTTGGAGATAGTATATATGTAATCTCTAGGTTACTAAATTTTAATACCTTCCTAGTAATTACATGACCTACTATATTTTTTGCTGTGTCTAAAAATATCTTCACACACACACACACACACACACACACACACACACACACACACACACACACACATATATATATATATATATATGAAGCCATTAGGCCTAAATATATATATATGAAGCCATTACAAGCCATTAGGCCTAAATCACTGAAATGATGACGATATATCATCAATATATATATATATATATATATCGATGATATATCGTCATCATTTCAGTGATTTAGGCCTAATGGCTTGTTCCAATCTCATTTCATCTTTTCCTTGGTCATCTCTAATTTCTGTATTCTCCAAATGGATGGTATCAAAGTATCTGTTTAGGTAGTCTTAAAGTGTTCATTTTTTCAATATGTTTGGTCTGCTTTTTTTTACATATTTTTGTGCTGCTTTTTTTTTCATCCCAGAGAGTATAGCCTGCTGTCCTTCATAGGAAATTAATTTCTCCACTTTCTATTCTTTTTTCTTCTGCAGCTTTTATGGTCCATAAAATGTCTTGCTAAAAACTTTATAAACTTTTATTCTTGAATGCTTTTGAATTTGGTTAGGTTTGAAAATATTAGTGATCATCCTTACACTAGTGGCCAAAATTGTGGAAAGATAATTTAATCGAGAATGTAATGCAATAACTTTTATGAAGGATTTTTTATTAGAACAGCAGTTATAAAGAAGAAAAGTGAAACACATAGAAAAAATGAGATATACAAAAATTCTCACAATGTGAGTTAATACTTAGTTGGGTAACCTTTAGCCTTATGATGCCTTCCCATGGTGTGAACCAAGTTTTTTAGTTCTTCAGCTGTTATAATGTGGAGCCAAGATTGAATTATTGCTTCTATTAATTGGGTTTTATTGGTGGGTTGCTTCTGACTAATGTTTCTTTAGTTGACTCCATAGATTTTCGATTTGGTTAAGGAATATGATTATCTTGAAACCACTTTTTGCACACAGCAGCAACATGACATGGAGCTGAATCCTGTTGAAATATAAATGCTTCATTATCTTGGAAAAGATCACTTGCAGAAGGCTTTAGTTTGGGCTCAAGTATTTCATTTATGTATTTTGGGGCATTTATATTCCCGTTAATCACGCAAATTCTGCCCACACCTTTTGATGTCATACAACCCCAGATCATAACACTAGGTGGGTGTTTCACGGTAGGTGTAATGCAATCAGGATGCAAATCTTCTCCTTACGTATTTTATGCCATCACTACCAAACGGAGAGATTTTGGTCTTATCATTCCAAATAACACTGTCCCATTGTTCCGCTGTCCAGTTAGCATGGGTTTTACCCAGTTTAATCTTTTCAACCTTTGTTTGAGAGATAAAAATGGCTTTTTCCGTGGAATTCTAGCATTTAGACCAAATTCCTGCAGTCTGTGCCAAACAGTCCTTGTACCTCAACTTCACATTGTATTGTGCCATTTCATCTTGTATACACCCAGATGATTTTCTTCTGTCACGCAGGCACAGTGTCTCAATTCTTCTATCATCACTTGTTGTTGTGCACCTTTTTCTGCCTTTACTAGTCTGATTTTGTAGTGACTGAGTCTCCTTATACTTCTTCAAAAATTTAGAAATGCCACATGTTAAGTTTCACCCAATTTTTCTTCTAATTTCTTCATAACTGTAACCGTGTTCACTTAATAGTGCTATTTTACATTGCTTTCTGGGTGACCAGTCAACTCTTTGCGCCATTTCTTTAATTTTATTACATTTTGCCAGCTCACTAAATGAAAGAACAAAAAAAAACCCCGACCAACTTGATAGCAATCACATAACACAATGACAAATGTCCTCCTCTCATCTCTAATACATGACATCAATAACTGAATCCTACTGCGACCTTATTGGCTCATTGCCAAAACAAGATGACGCCTGATTGACTCTCTAAACACTCATGCTTATTGGCTACATTTAAATGAAGGAAAGCTACTTCATATCAGCCTAAGCAAGTTGTGCTTCTTTTTTCTGGTTATTTGGCTATAACTTTTCTAGAATACAGATAATTGAACAAACTTTGTTGCATTTCATTCTTGATTAAATTATCTTTCCATTGATATATAATTTTATGGTATTACACCAAAAAAAGTGGTGTTATGAGCCATCAAACATCAAAAATACACTTTTTCCAAAAGGGTTTCCACAATTCACTAGCGTATCTTCAGGAAGTTTGAAATTCTGATATCAATTCCAGTTTCTGTAGAATATCCGAGGTATTTGAACCAATTAATTTATTCCAAAATTTTGTTTTGGAATCATTTTACTTCTGGAGATAGTATATATATATAATAATGATAAGAGTTTATGGAAATACAATTTGAACTCTGTAATATGAAATGCTTTTATTGATAGTGCTTACTTTAGAATAGTGTAACTGAAACTTAGAGCTAAGTCCATCAATTTTTATTCTGGATATAACTATAAAAATTTCATGTTTCTCTTTTAGCGTTAATGTTTTCTGCTACTATAAAGATTTGTAATCTGAAATTAATTTTTACTCTTTCCGGATATGTTTGAGAGCATAAATATGTACTGCACTGTAAATAATTTTAAATTAAAAATGAAGAGTGGGATCACTTAAAGAGTCAAAGCCAGATAACTGGAAGGAGACGTCCACATCACCTATAAGGAATCTGGAGAACCGACTAAGGTTTCCACTGGGTACGAATGAATAAAGATGAGCTGGCAATTTGGGACTTAGTTGACCAAATGATACTCTCTATTGGCTTAAACCAGAAATACATAAGATAGTACATCATCATGAAATTTCATGCCAGCTGGGAGACATTGTTCAGTTAAACAAGGCCTCTGCTATTTTCATCAGGGAACCAGGGTGATCAGTGAAAAGTCAGCTACTGGAACAAACCCCGAACTCAATATCTAGAAGAAGAAGAACAAACCTAACATCAGAAGAATTAAAAATAGGAAAAATCAACATAAGGAGTATTAAAGAAAAGAAAATCGAACTTGCAGCAAAACTTGAAAAGTACTATGTGGACATATTGGTATTACTGAGACAAAGAAGACAAAACCAGGTGAGATCTTATAAATAATAAGTATAGAATGTTATATTCAGGCATAAAAATCAGATAAAGGAAGGAGTGGCAATAGCATTTAACACCAAGCATGAAGATAAACTTCTTGATTGGAAGCAATTTCAAGGAGTTATGTGGGCAAACTTCAAAATGGGGAAATAGACATTGAAGCTTATTTCATTATGAATTATATAGACCCACACTACCATGTTTAAGAACGTTAATTAAATTTAAATTTGACATTTTGACCTTTATATCAAGGACATCTTCATGAATATTTATATACAACAGACCACATGTTACATTGATAAACACTACAGTGGGCTGAGAATAACTGCTTGGTCAATCATTGACCATAGCCTGAAAAAAATAAAGAAAGAAATAATAATAATATAGAACATAGAAACAATCACAAATAGCGATATTCCAAGTAGCAACCAACCATGAGGAAGCAACATGAGTAGTAGCTAAGCTGCCAACAAACAATGTGTTGTCAATCTGTCCAATCATTCACCCAACAATGGCAAAGTGCAATTACACTGCAAAGTCAGTTGATAAATTAGAATTTATTTATCACATAGAAAGAGGCCTAAAATTCCCCCCTCCCCCTTCGCTAATATAGCAGAGAAAATATGGTTAGAAACTTCCAGCATCCTTTTAAACAATAACAGTAAACCTTTAAAGAACAATCTTACTAAAGAAGAAATAGCAGCTATAAAATCATTTAAAACAAATATATAATAATTACTAATGCTAACAAAGGTAATGCTACCATCATTCTTAACTGAACACCTTATCTAGATAAAATGAGTTAACTGTTATTCAACACTAACATATACTACCAATCAGTTAACTACCCAATAGAATGCATTAAAAAGAAGGCAACCGAATTGCATAAGTCAGTAATCATGTGGCAGACAGAAAATTAAAAAGTTGATACTGCACCATGCACAATCCCCCAGAATTTACAGCTTTTCAAAAATACGTAAAAATAATGTACCACTTTAGCTGACAGTTGAAGGAATCGACATCTCTAATTAAGTGCTGCTGCTAAGAACTAGCAGCAGCCCTTAAGGAGTTGGTAGGTCATTTCCGCCCCCCCCACACACACACGCGCACACAAAAAAATACACAAAATGCTTTTAAACTAAATTAAAATTGTTAGAGTCAGTATCGAAGATTTATTAGTCAGTTTTGATGTCATTGCCCTTTGCAAGAATGTCCCAATCTCTGACACAGTTCTCTTGCAAGACAAGTTTCCCCTTGACCCGACAACCCTCTTTGCCCACATCCTTCAGTCATTTATTCTGTGTGGCAAAACTGTTTCTACCTACAAAAAAAAAAAAAAGTTACATCCATGGGCTCTCTCTGCTTTACCCTCCCATAGCAATTTTATATATGGAACATTTGAACAAAGAGCTCTAGATTCAGCGATTTTGAAACCCAAGATGTGTTGGTTAAGATATGTTGATGACATATTCGCCATTTGACCCCACAGCCACCAAACTTTAAACAATTTCATCATCCATCTGAACAAGTAACACAGATAAATTCAATTCACCATTGAAATTAAAAACAATAACACACTTCCTTTTCTGGATACACTTGTTACACGTTTTCCCTCCGGCTGTCTATCCTTCACTATAAACCAAAACACACAGGCCAATACATACACAGAGATTCATACCACCATCCTGTGCAGAAATTAGGTGTTATTAGCACCCTAAAAACAGAGCCTTAACAATTTGCTGTGATGACCAGTCTCTGAAAAATGAATTTGAAGTAATAAGAAAAATGTTTATAAAAATGGTTATAACAAGAAAACAATCTATAGAATCTTTTGCTAAAATACAATCAAAAATAAAAAAGATTATAGTAAGGCTATAGCCTTCCCCCTATATGAGGATTATCCAAAAGAATAAACAATACACTACAAAAATACAACATTAAGGCCACATTTAAACCACTAATAAAAATAAAAAGTATATATACTAAGCTCTTCTAAAGATCCCCTCCCTTCCCTTGCCCATCCAGGTTGCACCTGTAACCTACCCTACATGGTGAAACAAGCTATGCTATCCCAAAACAAAAAGATCATAAATGACACATCAAGTGCCTTTGTCACAGAAAGGTCTTTCCATTCATGCACTTGAAACATGCCACCGGGTTGACGGGAAAGGCATAGTCCTCACATCGGACTGATACTTGGCACAAACATAAGTTCAAGGAAGCCTGTGAAATGCTGACCAACCAGCCAAATGATGGCCTGAAACTCCCAGGGATCTGAATGGCTCACATACAACCCATATAACATCTAGACGAAAAATAATTACTTACCAATAGAAGACAAATAGAAAAGAAATTTAATTGGATAACAGCATAGCAACTCTCAAGCAACTAATAGAAATTAAAAGTAACAGGACTTTAAGACGCTGATGTAGTTTTTACTATGATAATTATATTTTATTTTATTATTATATTTAATTTTTTTTTCCACGAGAAAGTAGGCTGTGGTCAATGGTTGACAAAGCAGTTATTCTCAGCCCACTGTAGTATGTGATCTATTGTGTGTGTGTGTGTGTGTGTATATATATATATATATATATATGTGTGTGTGTGTGTGTGTGTGTGTGTGTGTGTGTTCCTGAATCTGACCTTGATATAAAGGTTAAAACATCAAATTTTATTTTAATTTTATTTAAAGTAAGTTCTTAAACACAATAGTGTGTCTCAATAATTATTCATAACAATTGCTGATTGCTGTGTAACCCTGAAAGAAAGAATGAAGCTTATTTGTACTTAAGGTCTCACAGAAGACTATCCTATGGAAGAAATGGAGGAATTTTTTTGAGTCATTAGAGCATAGCTGACATAAAGAAAATGGAAAAAATGGTTCTTGTTGGAGATCTAAACAGCAGAGTAGGAAACAAACTCCACCAGCAATATAGAAAAGTTTTAGGAAAATTTGAAGAAAAGGATAAGGCTGATAATAACAATAATTACAGTATTTCTAGTCAGAATATACTAGTCATTACTAACACTATGTTCCAACAGGTGCACAAGTTATTATGGGGAGAAAAGACAGAAAAAATAAGAAAAGCTTCATTGACTCTGTCATTGTTGATGTCCTGCAGATGAATGAATCGCAGCCAAAAAGAGCAGAAGTCAGTTGGGCAAATGGCGCTTCTTTTGAGGCAATCTGATGTGAGATTCAGGATACAAAAGTATACAGAGGATTTGATATCAAAAATGACTCACTAGTTTTAAGTAGGATAAAAATGAATGTCACATTGAAACAAACAGTATGTAAGAAAGTTTAAAAAGAATTACACCTTTAAATTACTTTAAAAAGAAGTTCAGCAGCTTTTAAATGTTAACCCTAGACTCAGCTATGAAACAGTTAAAAAAAAAAAAAAAAAACTAATAAACCTGATAGGCTCTGAAGAAGGCATTGATTGATTCAGCGAGAGAGGCATGTGGTGAAGTTGTCTGCAAGGATAGAAAATCAAGAATACAATGGTGGACACAAGAAGTTATAGGCAATCCTGGAAAGGAGGAAATCATGCCAAAAGTTCCTAGTAAATAAGTCATCAAATATCTGAAAGAATGCCTAGAAAAATGTAAGAGAGCTATGATGTGTGTAAAAGTAGCTAAACAAAAGTCATGGGAAGACTGGTAAGAATATAGAGATAATTTCAGAAGTGGCAAAGTGGTCTAGAGGGTGTTGAAAAAACTTGGAAATGGAGGGGACATGAAAGCCAAAGATAAGGATATCCTAGATGTCTGGTGTAATTACTTTGAAAGACTGTTAAATGAAACAATCAGTGACAGAACAGTAGTAGAAAATTTTCAAAAGGAATGCAAACAGGAGTACATACCAATGCTTTTGGTAGCAAAAGCCATCAAAAACTTGAAATGCGGAAAGATAGCTGGAGTAGATGATATTTAACCAGAAATACTGAAATATGGAGGTATAAAAGTTTTGCAGTGGATACTCTTCATAATTGAGGGTTTGCGCAGAAGTTTGAATTCCAGATGATTGGAGTAGAGCTCTCATAGTTCTCATTTATATATTTAAAAAAAGAGAGAGAGAGTGAGAGACAGACAGAGAATAAAGCTGAATGTGAGAAGTACAGAGGAATTTGTCTACTAAGTTCCAAGTGAGATTTATACAAGCATACTTGAGAAGAGGCTGATAAAAATTTTGGAAGAAAACTTGGAAAAGACCAAGTTGGGTTTAGGCCTGGTAGAGATTGTCAAGATCGGATTTTCACTTTATGACAAATAGTTGAGAAATCAAGAGAATATAACAAGTATCTGCACATAAGTTTTAACTGACATAAGTTTTTAAGAATATAACAAGTATCTACACATAGATCTTGAAAAGGCATATGACAAGGTGAAAAACTGGAGAAAAACTTTTCAAAACAGTATGGAGTATAGGGAACATTATACAGAACAATACATAGTCTTTGTGTAAGTTGTAAGTCAGCAGTTAGAATTGAAGAAAATGCACGAAGATGGTTTGATATGAAATCAAGCGTAAGACAAGTGTGCATATTATCTCTACTCTTATTCATCATCTATATGGAACACATTATGAAAGAAAGTAGCATTAAACCTGATATTAGAATCAGAGATATCAAACTTAGCCCTCTACTTGATGCAGATAATGTTGTATTCCTAAACACATCCGGTCCAAGTCTCTAAGATTTGACTAACTAAATTGAATGACAGTTGTAACAAATTTTGCATGAAAATCAGCAATAAAAAGACCAAAACTATGAAAAAATTTTGCATGAAAATCAGCAATAAAAAGACCAAAACTATGAAAATAGCCATGTACATAGAGAACTTTAGCCATTCAATTTATCTTTCTATGGAGAACTTATAGAACAAGTAAAATATTCAGGCTGTTTAGGCATAGTTTTTAACAAAGATGGTAAATTAAATTTGGAAGTAGACAGCGTAATAGGCAAAGCTGGTGTGGTGGGGAGCCAGTTGAATAAATCATTATTTAATAAGAGAGAAATTAGAACACTAAACTAGCAGTACACAAGATAGTGTTCAAACCAGTTTTAAGTTATAGATCTGAGAATTGGGTTAGAAATAAAGCACTCTATCAAAGATTAGAGACCATAGATATGAGAAAGATTAGGGGAGTGAACAGATGGCATCAATGCAGAATCATATTAAAAATGAAGATACTAGGAAACAACTTAACATTACCAGCATTCAAGAATGTGTGAGCCAGACTAATCTAAGGTCACTTACACATAATGGGAGAGGAAAGATTAGCATATGACCAAAATGGCAGGAAAAAGACCTAGAGGAAGACCAATTTGGAAGAATATTACTGTAGCAGATTAATTTTGTCATATTAGCTTGGACAAAATCCTTGAGAGTGTATATCAGGAAATTTATGTGATGAGAAGTAAGACAAATTGAATAGTTTGCATTAATCTTGGCACTTATGAAGTAATCTGGCACAGCAACTCACAGTGACAGTTTTTACGGGGAAAAAAAAAAGAAAAAAGTAGTGGGTATATTGGTCTCTACTGACCACTACTGTCTTCCTTTCTAGTATTGTGATAGTGGTCAGTTGTGGCATGTATAATTAGTAATTCAAACCAATTTTGATGGTAGGTTGTAGTCCTTTGTAAATTCTGTCATTTTAGTTGTACGCCCTCTGTCCAAAAAGAAACCGAACTTTTCAAAAATAGAAGAAACTAGTGGCACGACCTGTTGTATCTGTTTGTTGTCAAAAGCGGCAATCTTCCTTAGTGTTGTGTCAATTGTTTATGACATTTGTTTCATTAAAAGCCGAGTTGTAGTGCCAAGAGTGACAATGTGTTTTGACGAATGGTCAGAAAATGAGTTTCAAAAAGAGAGCTGCGATTGACTTTTGTGTTAAACTTGGTAAAAGTTTTACCGAAACGTATCGAATGCTTCAAAAAGCATACGGTGATGAATGCTTATCCTGTACTCAAATTTACGAGTGGTTTATGTGATTTCAAAGTGGTTGTGAGACGCTTGAGGACAATGGAAAGCTGGGCTGTCCAAAAACTGTACTGAGCAAAGTTAACATCCAAAAAGTGCGTGATTTCATCAAAGAAAACCCGAAATTGGCTGTGAGATTGATTAAAGATGAATTGGGGATTCCAAAATCAACTGTGCACAACATTTTGACTGAGAGTTTGGGCCTTCGTAAATTGAATTTGCGATTTGTTCCCCACAAATTGACCGAAGACCAAAAAATGTATCGAATTGAACACTGCATTAAAACTGCTTGTAAGGACTCAAACTTCCTTGAAATGATCGTTACTGGTGATGAAATGTGGTGTATGAATCCAAAACAAAGTGCCAGAGTGCTGAGTGGAAACCACCAGAAGAGGGGCATCTGAAAAAAAGTCGCTTGGAGAAGTCAAAAGTAAAAACAATGCTGATTTGTTTCTATGATTCCAAGGACATCATCCACAAAGAATTTGTTCCGCCTGGTCAAACGGTCAATGGTGAGTTTTATCTGGAAGTTTTGAAGCGATTGATAGTGAGAATTCGTTGCATACGGCATGAATATCGTGACGACTGACTGTTCGTCAAAACACACTGTCACTCTTGGCACTATAACTCGGCTTCTAATGAAACAAATATCATAAACAGTTGACACAACACTAATGAAGGTTGTCATTTTTGACAACAAAAAGATACAACAGGTGGCGCCACTAGTTTCTTCTGTTTTCAAAAAGTTCGGTTTCTTTTTGGACAGAGGATGTACATATAAAAAAAAAAAAAAAATTAAGACCCCAAAAATTTCACTCTGGTATGAAATTTCATACCATTAAAAAAAATTTCACTCTAGTATGACCACCATTAAAAGAAAGGATAATACATATCTTATTATTCTATACCCAGTAGCAAAACAGTATTTGTATTTAAACCTTTGCTGTAGCATCTCATGAAAATTAGTCTCTTTCAAGACTAACAAGTTTTAAGGTTTTAAAGGAGGTTATGAGAATGCGACACTCTCAACATGAAAGTTGCCTAATTATTTGCACCATGTAAAAAACAATGAATTCTGTCTGGATTCCCACATGAAGACGAAACCTCAACTTTCAAACATGAGATTCCTTGGTATTCAGATGATTTTGGTCCTCATTATGTTTCTTCCTAATCTCTAGTCAGAACCGGCATTCAGATCAACTCCAGTGAATCCCTTAATTGAAAGCACTAATAAAAGAACACACACTTGGACAAAGTTTGTTTTCTTTAAGTAGTGCATGTGAATGCAACTGTCATTTCATAGGTTGTTTTTCAGAGGCAAACATTATTTTTGAAACTTTTTTTTCAGAGACAAATATTATTTTTCCATTTGCTATAAAACTGCAATAGACATTATTTCATTTTAATCTTCTTCTTCTGCAGCTTCTCCCACTTAAATGAGGTCACTGTTGATGATGAGTCTCCTCCACATCCTCCTGTCTTAGGCTGTCACCACATCCAAGTTCTTCATCCTCAAGTCCTCTTCTACCAGCTCCCTCCATCTCTTCTTTGGCCGCCCACACTTCCTCCTTCCTTGCACATCCATCTGCATGATCCTTCTTCCCACATATTCGTCCTCCCGTCTCATCACAAGACCAAACCATCTCAACCTTGCCTCCTGTATCTTCGCTCCTAAGTTCGTAACTTTCACTGTTCCTCTCACATAGTCATTTCTCAGACGATCCTTTCTGGTCACACCGCACATCCATCTAAGCATTCTGCTACTTTCATCCTGCTGATGTTATTTTTCCTCAGGGCCACAGTTTCTATAGCATACGTCATAGCTGGCCTCACTACTGTCCTATAGATTTTGCCTTTCAGATTGATCGGCACCCTCTTATCGCATAACACTCCAGCCATCTCCCTCCAGTTCCTCCAACCCACTTGTATCCTGCATCCCACTTCCTTCTCAGCTCCTCCATTTTCTTCCACTGTTGAACCTAAGTATCTAAAGTCCCTCACCTTCCTAATGACATTTCCTTCCAGCTCCAGATCTGTCTCCTGGCCGCTGCCCACTGTGCAACACATGTACTATGTCTTACTTCTGCTCAGTCTCATACCTCTCTCTTCCATTACTTTTCTCCATCTTTCCAGTTTAGTTCCCACTGCTTCTCTTGAATCTGCACACAGCAAGATGTCATCTGCATACAATATTGTCCAAGGCGCATCTTCTCTCACCTCCACCGTTACCACCTCCATCACAATGTTAAACAGAAATGGACTTAGTGCTGACCCTTGATGCAAGCCAACTGTTACTTGAAAACTTTCTGTCTGTCCCAGACAGGTCCGAACACTTGTCTTCACATTTCTGTACATCTCCTGTGCCAACCTGACATATTTCTCCGGAACCTTCTTCTCCCTCAGACACCTCCAGACTTCTTGCCTTGGCACTCTATCGTATGCTTTCTCCAGATCAATAAATGTCAGATGTAGCTCCTGTTGTTTCTCTCGAAACTTTTCCATCATCTGCTGTAACCCAAAGATAGCATCTGTTGTTGATCTACCAGGCATGAAGCCAAATTGTTCCTTTGCAATCTCCACCTCCTTCCTCAATCTTCCATCAAGAACCCTTTCTAGGATTTTCATTGTGTGGGAAATCAACTTTATTCCTCTGTAATTTTTACAGTCTTGTGCATCCCCTTTACCCTTGTAGATGGGGATTATCCCCATCTACAAGAGAGTACTCTCCCTCCATTCCTCGGGTATATTTTCCTGTTGGCAAACTTTCACGAACAGGTCCCACAGCAGGTCAATTCCCTCTCTTCCCCCCCCCCCCCCCAGGTGCCTTCCATGCCTCCTCTGGAATCCTGTCCGGGTCCACTGATTTTCCATTCCTCATTCTCTTCATGGCCTCCATCACCTCCACTCTACTGATGTTCTGCACCATCCCCTCAGAAGGCTGCCCATCTTCTCTGTGAGTCCTTGCATTTTCCTCATTCAAAAGTCCCCCAAAGTATATTCTCCATCTGTTTCTTATGTCCACATCCCTCCATAATACTCTTCCTTCAGCATCTTTGATCTGCTTCACATGTAAGATGTCCTTTGCTGCTTTATTTCTACATTTCGCTAGTTGGTAAATTTTTCTCTGTCCTTCCTTTGTTTCTAATTGATCATACAGATCTTGATATGCCATGGCCTTCGCCTGTGCCACAACTCTCTTGGCTTCTTGCTTTCTTTCTCTGTCCTCTTCCACTCTTGACTCATCCCACTTCTGCTTTGCCTTCCTCTTAGCTGTCACTGCCACTTGTACATTATTATTCCACCACAAACCCTTCTTCTGCTCTCTAATCTTTCCAGATGTCTCACCAAGCACCTCAATTGCACAGCTCAGGATTACTTTTGAATTATGTTTCCACCAATCTTACACTTTCCAGTCCATCCGAAATCCTCTCTAACACCTTCTCCCTAAAATGATTCCTCACACTCTCTTCTTTTAAGCGAAACCACTTAATTGTCTTCATCCCATGGCTTCCAGAGGTTCTTATCTTCGATATTATTTTAATGTCTGCGCACAGCTGTCGGTGTTGCCATGCCACTTGATCTGTTGGAATTACTTTACAATTTGTCACAACCTTAAGATATTTTCTTCTAGTCAAAATGTAGTCAATTTGTGAAGTGTTGTTACCACTCCTAAATGTTATCAAATGTTCTTCCCTCTTGTAGAAAAACGAGTTCACAATTGCCTGATCAAACGCTACTGCAAAGTCCACAACCCCCTCTCCTTCCTGGTTCATCATTCCCACTCCGTGGCCACCATGCACCCTTTCACAGTCTCTATTCTGTCTCCCTATGTGTCCGTTCAAGTCTCCTCAATCACCATCTCGTTTTCTTCCAGTTCCCTCATTTCTTCATCTAACACGTTCCAGAACTCATCTTTCTGCTCTGCTGTACAGCCAACTTGCGGGGCATATACACATAATACGACCACCCACACTTCTCCAAGCCCAATTTCATTCGTATGATCCTGTTGTTCCTTCTACCCACTTCCAGTACTTCGCCCTTCATTCTGCCACGCACCACAATTCCTACTCCATTTCTTCCCTCGTTATTCGCTCCAGAGTAGAACAATTTATATCCATCTCCCAGTTCCTTTGCCTTTCCCCCCCTTCCACCTGCACACACAAAATGTCCAACTTCCTCATCATGTCTGCCACCTCTCTTCCCCTTCCAGTCATGCTTCCAACATTCAGTGTTCCCACTTGCAACATCCTCTCCACCTGCTGGGCTTGCTTCTTTAACCGCACATGCCGTTGATGCGGTAGCCCTCGTCCACTTCTCGCAGCTGTAGGGCGATGTGGCCGTGCGTCGCTTAAGGGGTACGCCCTAGCCCTTATATCGTTTTCTCTTTGACTCATATCATAGCTAGAGCTGGCAGTGAAGTTTTACGACCGGATACCCTTCCTGACATCAACCCTTGCCATTTATCTGGGCTTGGGACCAGCACCTATTGAGGCTAGCTTGCCTCCTTTGGTGGCTGCATAAGATGAAATGACTTAGCAAGATATAAAGATTCACCCCTAGCCCTCGAATACTCTAATAGCATCAGGGGGAAGGAGCAAGGAGAGGAGAAAGAAGGGGAGGGACCAGTCTACAGAATAATATAACAGATGTATATTACATGAAGTAAGACATGTTCCAGCATCTGGTACCTCAGGTTTGCCATGCCCGTACTCACTAAAGTGAGCCCTTGAGGTACATTATTTCATTTTAATAAGTAATTAAAAAATGAAAAATTGATTTTATTAACCACACACACACAGAGAGAGAGAGAGAAAGTTTATAAATAAATAAGAGATTCTGTTTTTTTGTAGGAGATATACTCATTTTTATGCCTGGTCAAGAAGATATTGAAGTTACCTGTGATCTCATTTCTGGTAAGATTATATAACAGAATTGCTTATTGAGTTTTCTTTCGTAATCATGATAAACTTTTGCTGAGGAGAACTTTATAATGATTATGAGAATAATTGTTACTATATGTAATTTATGTACTTGGATATGTCTTTGGCTGAAATGGTTTTGCTGCACGTCATTCATTTGCCAGGCAAAAATAAGTGATTTCAATCCAGCATGTGTTAGCTAGAACATTGATATGGTCTTTTACATTCAGGATTAAAGTTAGCAAGTCTCAGAGAGAGGCCAGTTATTTCTTCTGGTCACTCAGGTTTTTCTTTCCCCAAATTATTAGATACTTTATATGGAAATTATGATAGATATGGAAAAAGGCATAAGATATTTATGCAAAGATGAAACAAACAAGATACAGTTTGAAATTACCTTGACCTTAGCTCAGAAATGCAAGCTCCTTGCTTTTTATGCCACAACACTAACATTATTATCACAAGAGCTGATAAAGGTAATGTCACTGTTCTAATGGATGCTACAGAGAATAATCATAAATGTAATATTTTACTTATAGATAGATCAACCTACAATATCATTGGCAGAGACCCAGCCCATAGCTAAATAAACAAATTAAATAAATTATTAGACTGTGTAATTCATGTGATGCTGCTACCACTGTTGCAAAACAGCAGATTCATTATTCTCATCCTTCATGTATCTGTGGTCTTCCCAAGGTTCAAAAGCATAGTTATTTATTACAAGAGATAGGTATTATCAAAACCCTTATGCACAGAGCTCACAAAATACAGACCATTATATCTATGCTGAATCTCATCACCATCTCAGTCAAAAGGCTGAAACTATTAAAACATTGGTTCATTGGGCCCACTCCTTTTGTTCTTGAGAAGAACTGTTACAGAAAAAATAACTCGCATTCCTATTCCTTATGTGCAAGGCATTAGTGAACACATAGCAAAAGTTTTAAAACCACTGAATATTTTTGTTGCCTTTTGCCACATCAGAAAAATCTCCACCTTTCTCATTTCTCCTAATGACACGCTTCCACCACTCAGTCATCCACACATCTACCAGAGTCCTTGCTCTTGTGTATTATCTTATTTCGGACAAACAGGAAGATCTGTTTTTATTCAGCTAGAAGAACACAAGTCTTATATTAAATACCTCGAGCCTGAACAGTCTGGACTTGCAGAGCATTCTATCAACACCAGACATAGTTCATTGAAACAAGACAAGAGTTCTTCATAAAATTCAGTTCCTCGTGGAATGACTTTATAAAGAAACACATGAAGTTTTACTTCACTCTCCTAACTTAAACAGATTTGATGGTCTATGCCTGTCCCATTTGTGAGAGATAGCACTTTTTTAAATCAGCTAATCTTTCCTAACTTTATTTTGTCTAAATATATGTAATTTTTTTTTATAATAAGTTAAGAAATTTACCGAACCTTTTTAGTTATCTTACATTAGCTACTTAGGTGGTGCTTTTTTAGAATTGTATGTTAATGTTCAATTGCTATTTTTTGTTCTTGTATCGATGATGCCCATGATACTTAGGCAAAAATTCTGTGCAAATAAAATATTTCATGTGAGATTTCCTCAGGTGTTATAATTATTTTAAACATGATATTAAAGCATGCATTGCTAAAGCAACTATCCCTTCTGAGATTACTGCCACTTTGGAAGGACAACAAAATACACTAGCTACAAGACTATCTCATCGATGTTCTTGTTAACTCTGTTTTACTATGTGGATGCAAGAGTTGGATATTGCTAAAGAAAGATGAGAAAAGACTATTGGCTTTTAAGCTGAAGTGGTACAGAAAACTTTTGAAGATACTATACATTGCACATGTGTAACAAATGATAAGATTAGAAAGAAAATTTGCTCCATTGCCAGATCACAAGAAAATGTTATCACTAAAATACATCAGAAACAGCTCTTATGGCTAGATCAAATAGTTTACCAAAAATGACACTATAGAGGGCTTGACTTCTGGTTAAAAAAAAAAAAAAAATTGGGGAAACCTAGAATTAACTGGATAGATAATATTAGAAAATGGACTAATTCTTTGTTCTCCACCTTGTTAAGGAAATCCTAAGATGGAAACACCTGGAGAGAGAGTGCATATGGTGAAGAAGAAATACTCATTTAGCCAGTTTTAAACAGAAATGACAAATTTTTTAATGTAATAATAGTAGTTTCCTTGTCTTGCAAAATGAGTTCTTTTTATAAGGAAAGACTTTATGAACATTATCCCCATCCTTATTCATCATCTATATGGATCACGTTATGAAAGAAAATAGTATTAGACCTGATATTAAAATCGGAGATATCAAACTTAGCTCTTTGTTTATGTAATGTTGTACTCCTAAACACATCCAGTGCAAGTTTCCAAGCTACTACTAACTAAATTAAATAATAGCTGTAACAAATTTGGCATGAAAATAGGCAGGAACATAGGGAACCTTAGCTGTATTCTCAATGGAGAACCTATAGAACAGGTAAAATATTTCAGCTATTTAGGCACAGTTTTTAGTGACGATGGCAAATTAGATTTGGAAATAGACAACATAATAGTAAAATTGGTATGGTGGGAAGCTAATTGAATAAATTTATATTGAATATAAAATGCTGATGATACCATTTTAATAGCAGAAAACAGAAAGAAATTAATAAAATTACTGCAGCTACTAATTGAAGAAGGTAAAGAGTTTGGATTAGATATAAATGCAAAAAAGACCAAATTTATGAAAATCTCAAAAGAAAACAGATCCGAGCCAGAAATATTCATAAACAAAATGAAAATTGAACATACAACAGAATACAAATATTTAAGCAGCTACTTTACTGCAGATGGAAAGCAAGATAAAGAAATAAAAATAAGAACAGCCATAGTTAACGATGCCTTCTGGAAAAATAAAGGTCTGCTCAGAAGTTCTGTGGGTATCGAGACAAAGAAAAGAAATGATAAGAACATTGGTGTGGCCACTTTTTACATATAGAAGTGAGACCTGGATATTCAAGAAGAGAGTAAGACAACAGATAATGTGGCCTTTGAAATGTGATGCTATAAGAGAGCTCTGAAAATCTCATGGACAAAACATGTGACAAATATCTACAGAGAATGAGAACACAGAGATCTTTGCTACAGGAAATGATCCAGAGAAAGATAAAGATTGGCAGAACATGTACTGAGTGGTTCAGCAGGACAGAGGATACTAAGTTTTAGAAGGAAAAATTTTGGGAAAAGGATCAAGAGGCAAAAAAGGAAGGACATGGCTTGAAGATATAAGATCATGGACAGGATCACATGTCTATTCAGAAACAAAAAGGAAAGCCACCAACAGAGAGAATTGGAAGGACATGGTGCTGCACCCTCTCACTGAGGAAGCTACATGAAGAAGAAGAATAGATGTAAGATGATATGGTCACATACCACTTTACATCTATTGGCAATTTCAGATTGCCAGTAGAATAGAATGGGAGAGGAAAGATTATCAAAAACAGTTGTTTGATGCCAAGGTGACAGGAAAGAGACCCAGAAGCAGGCCAAGATCAAGGAGAATTGATTTAGTCAGAAGTACCTTAAAAGATCAAAATGCTAGATATGACAATATTGGAATGCTGACAAGTAATAGACTTACTTGGAGTGAAATTATTGACAAGAGAATAATAATGTAGTGTTGTCCTAGTAGCCTGTACACCTCTTGAGGTACATATCAAGAAATGATGTGATGGTTTCATGAACACATTGATGATGTATTACAAAGATGATGCTAATAAAATAAACAAAAATAAAAAATTAAAAAAAATAGAGCCTGTAATTGTTCTTAATTTAGTTAAAAAAATCAAGTGATGCAGCATCATTTTCATTTATTTTGTTGTGGAATTTTCTTGTTTTAACCCTTAACCCAAACATAAGACCTCAGTTGGTTGAAATTGATCTGGATAGTGACTTCTCATAATGCATGGCAATATATGCATTCAAAAGGAAATGTTCTGTGCACTACTGGATATCAGAATAATTTGACATGAAGTCATCTGCTGTGATGTAACTTAGTTGTGAAGATATTTTACAAGCAATTTTTTTTTTTTTTTTTTTTTTGCTTATGTTTGGGTAGAGGATTAAAACAAGAATATAATTTCTTGTCTATTATAATTTATTTTGTCAGCACTGAGGTTTTGTTACTAGTTGCTAACATATTGGTGAATAGTAATATACAATTAATTAAAAAAAATAAAACAAAACTGATTACTACTTAAAGATTATGAAGTCATTTGTTAACATCAGTGAAAATGAGAAGCGACGTGTGTCAGATGTCATGTGAACCAGTGTAACATGAATTCATTGATACAGCTCACATTGCCAATAGAGAGTTTGAAGTAGTATTTCATTATTTAAAGGTTTAAAATTCGATGTGTATTATCTCATTTCATCTTCCTTTTAATGTTAGGCTCAGTGGCCTGTCATGGTCAAGCAACTTGGTTCCTTAGAAACCTGATACTGCTTTTAATAAGATGGTTAATCCTATCTTCATTGTAATTCTATGGCTGGAAATTGTGTATATTTTCTTCTGGTCAGTTTGCCTATTTTGCAGGAGGAAAAACCTTTATGATGGTAGTGCTAGCCATTTTGTTAGAATTGTGATCGGATGATAAACAGTGCAAAACTGACTATCAGCTGCCATGTAGTTTAAAATTATGCATTAAGAGGAGCTGGTTTGAGATTACTCTACTACATTGGATTGACTATTCATGAAGTCTTGCTTATTGGAAAATTATCAAAATTTCAATATTCCCATACCAGAACATTTGCATATCACTACTAAAAATAAAAAAATTAAAAAAAAAACCGCCAATAATGTCAACAGAAATAATGCCACTGAAATATCATTGCATACATCTAAATGCTTTCCTGAAGTAGATAAAGTTACCATCATTTATTTCCAAGATAATGAAACTTAATATATTACACCAGTTTTGCTCCTTTTTTTAGTCTTTAAATTTTTAACTTTTAAAATTTTATTTTTCAAAATCTGTATTCCATTTGATTCATCATTATCTACACCGTTTTCTTAATGCATGTTCTCAGCTTAATGAAGTTTGTATTACTCTTCAGTATTAAAATTTTATATGATCTTTTAACTTCTGATTGGAGCTACAGGTGTAGCTCCACTATGTACTAAGTTTTGCTATTTTTTTTCTGTTATCTGATGTCAGGAGCATCATTAAACCTTAGTTTCAGAAATTCCATGTATTAAAAATTATTAACTTAATAATCCATCTGATATTTATATTATTCAAAGATGTTTAAAAGAGCTGAAAGAGACCAATAAAATAATCAGATAACAAAAACAGGGGAAGGGGTTCAAAAGGAGATGTAGATGACATGCATCGGTAATAGTTTAATGAGCATAGGGCAAATAATATTTATGAATGACTTCAGCAGTGGAAACATAGATTGGAAGGAGGATTTATGCAGCTGTCAAGAGTTGCCCAATACAGCATATGATGAAGGGGATTTTCAGAACACTGGATTTTGTGATATCATCAGAAAATTTGTCCATCAATAAGGAAACCACTTTGTCTCTGATTGGCAAGAGTGATCATACAGTTTTGAGCTGGGAGATTGCTATTGCATGTGGAATTTTCAATTAAGGAGGGGTGTATTTGGAATTACAAAGCTGGTGATTATGACAAACTCAGGAAGTATCTTGGAGTAATGTTATGGCATAAGAAACCATGATGGAAGGATGTTAGTAGTACATGCAGAGTGGTTATGAGGTATTTCAAGAATGTGGTATTAGATTGCATGCCCAGAGTCAGAAGGATAAATCAGGTTGTGGTAGTTAAATGGATGAGTAAAATCATTAAGCAAGAACTGGAAAAAAAAATGTAATGGGTATATAAGACAAAAAAGCAAGAGGAAATTAGCCTAGAAGGCTAAAGGAAATCTCTGATGAGCCTTTTACTACGTAGCTGGTAAAAGAATGAGTATGGAAGAATAATGAACACTGATGACAGGAGTAGAAGAATAGTTTAATTACTGAGTGATTACTTTGCAGGGGTATGTGTCTTCCATGAGGAGATAATGCAGTGACTGATATGTCAGGAATAGAGGTAGATGAACTGGTAGATGGAGGTATTGGACATGAAGAAATCTCAGTGTGAATACAGCCATGGGATTTGAAGAAATATCATCATGTGTGTTACAGAAAAATGCAAGAGAAAAATAACAGTGTCCCTGACCAGGTTAAATTTAAGTCTCAGCATTGGTTGAATTTTGATAGAATTGAGAACAAGTATACAGGGCATCATTAGTTATATTATGCATTCAAAATGGAGATGGGGTAGACACAATGCAAGATATCACAACACAAGGTGGCATAAATTATTAACAGAATGGAGATCTATGGATGAAAGTTGGCAAAGAAGAAGACTGAGAAAGAGATGGCAGGATGAAATCATTAGGATTGCTGGAATATAAAAGATGAGAAAGGCTGAAAGCAGAATGGAATGGAGAAAATTTGAGAAGACCATAATCCAGCAACTGACCGATTCAGGTTGAAAAAAGAAGACCCAAGAGAGGAGAAAAAGGGCATGATAGTTCCGGTTAAAGAAGGCTCCAAGTTATAAAGCTGAGATACTAGTTAAATCAAACTAGTATCTCAGCAGTGGTTGGTAAGGTGTTGGAAAAGTGCTGTTTAAGGACAAAATTCAAGAATGGATGTATCAAATTAATCAACTTTTTTATGAGGTGCATTGTAAAGATGACATCTTGTGTCAGTAATTACTTACCTTCTTCAGCTGGCTGTGGCAGTTGAGTTGGATAAGAGAAATAGCTACACTGTGATATTGTTAGATTTTGCAAACGCAATTGCCAGGATTCTGCATAGACCCCTCATATATATATATACAGGGTGTTCGGGATAAATTTGACATATTTATAATTAATTATATTTTTCCGTAAGTTACATGTATTAACACACACTTCTCTTCATTTAAAAGTTTGGACCCTTCTTCATTCATATACAAGATGTCAGAAAGGATGGATAGCTGGAACCCACCTGAATCATGGAAGAGAATAACTTGTATCATGATGATTCGTGCCCGCCATCAAAATAAGGATATTACGACTGCTGCCCAATGCTCCCTGAATACAGTAAAAACAATCAGGCATGAACTAGAGACTTGCAATGGTGACTACGAGGATGTAGCAAGAAGAAAGATCCCTAGCAGACGATCTGATTGCGTTCGTACAGCAGAATTCCTCGCAAATCTGCAGGAACAGGTGTTGAAGAACCCTGGCATTGGAATTCGGGCTTTGTTCGTGGAGTTGCTAACTGTAGTCAAGCCCTGGATAACAAGGGTAGCCAATGGTAGGCCGTATGTATGGCAGCAGGATTCCACCCCTTGCCACACCTCTGGGAAAAGTCAAAAATGGTTGTCTGAAAATTTCTACGACTTCACCAGTCCAAATGTTTGGCCTCCAAACTCCCCAGACCTTAACCCCATGGATTATTTTGTATGGGGCGCAGTTGAAAAAGACACCAATCGCACTTCCAGTAATACAAAAGCCCAGTTAATGGATAAAATTAAAACAGTTTTTGCGGCCCTTCCCAGGGAGACTGTAGCATCAGCTTGTTCGAGGTTCCGAAGCAGAATTGAAGCTGTGATCGATGCTAATGGTGGTTATTTTGAGTAAATCTTGTTGATAGTATTGTAATTAACTCTGCCTGTAATGTTTTTTTGTCAATTCATTAAATTTAATAGATACAAAGAAGATTTTCTTTTTCCTTACGAAACTGTCAAATTTATCCCGAACACCCTGTATATACACACACACACAGTGGCGGCTCGTGGTGGTGCTGCAACTTTCGAAATATACATACACACTGTAAGTACAGTGTATACGTGTTTGGATAAAATATCAAAATTATGGTGAAAATTTAAAAAAAAATTAAATATGAAAAATTATTGTTTATTATTGATAAAATTATACAGTTTGGTATAATTCAAAATTACTTAAAAATAAAATCCATTCCTTTAATTGTAATTAAAGGAATGGATTTACAATTTTTGGACATTACAATTAAATCCTTTAATTGTAATAACATGTGGAACTGTGCGACAGTGCCGCATTACGCTAATAGCTCGCACCTCACTATGATGTGCATATGCTTGCGTGCATAGCAATATGACACTGTGATAAACACAGTGCTGCTAGCGTCCTTTGCCCTCCTGAGTGCTACAAGATGGATTTTTATTATTTTTTATACAAAATAAGAGAATTGTATAGGATTGTTGATGACAAAATTAAATATTACAAGCAAATATAAATAAATTAATAAATATATTTATATATCGAGAAAAATTGGGGGTGCTGCAGTTCCGCAGTGCCTATGCATGAGCCGCCCCTGCCTACATGTAAATCAAAAAAGGACCAAGTTTATGAGAGTCTCAAAAGAAAATAGATTTGAGCCAGAAATATTCCTAAACAATATAAATGTGCTATTTAAGATCTGTATTAAAATTTATCATGTCATTTCAATTTTGGTTTCAGTTGGGCTTTTGCGAGAACAAAATTATGTCTACACTACAGTTGTGGTAGTTGCTGTGAAAGAATGTGAACAAAAGATGCCATTTAAAATTGTGATAATTTCTTTACTTTTAACTGTTCTCCAGTCCTAATTACTCTTATGTAATTAGACTACATAATGTCTCTAAGTTGATAGTGTAATCATATAATGAATAATTGTTTAACAAAAACCATTTAAGTTAACATTTTGTTAACAAGTTTGTAAGAATATTAAATCAACAATTAACCAGAATTAATTTAGGTAATTGTTACTTGGTGTGTTTGTGTGTGTATGTATACATATATATATATATGTATGTCTTATTTATTTTTTAGAACGTCTTGGAGAAATTGATAATGCTCCACAGTTAGCAATCTTGCCAATATATTCACAGCTTCCTAGTGATTTACAAGCAAAGATATTTCAAAAGGCACCAGATGGGGTTAGAAAATGTGTAGTTGCAACAAATATAGCTGAAACTTCATTGACAGGTAATCATTTTATAACTTTATTAATTGTAAAAATAATTGAAAAGTCGTGCATTTGTTGTCTATGAGTTGTAAAATTATCTTATTTTCACTTATAGTGGCTATGTATGAAGTATCCTTGCCACCACACATACAGTCCATTCCTTTAGAGAAATTATAGTTTCTTTATATGCAATCATATCCATTTCATGTTTATATGGTTCACTTGATCATCATTTTTTCCTGCTTATTATTTTTCTTCGGTGCATTTAGTGCACTTAGATATTAGTTAAGTTATGCAAGATCATATAATCTATCTCTTTTACATCTGATACCAATCAGGGTATCCATCATTACTAAGCAATACTATAAATTCAGTTCTCAGTCAAGTCATAATAATTATTACTGGAGAAGAATGTGAATGCAGCGCTGCAAGTGAATAAAACATAAGGAATAAAAGAATATATGTAATTCTAAGGATCAGTTAGTTATTAAATCAACAATTAACCAGAATTAATTTAGGTAATTGTTACTTGGTGTGTTTGTGTGTGTATGTATACATATATATATATGTCTTATTTATTTTTTAGAACGTCTTGGAGAAATTGATAATGCTCCACAGTTAGCAATCTTGCCAATATATTCACAGCTTCCTAGTGATTTACAAGCAAAGATATTTCAAAAGGCACCAGCCTTTTGAAATATCTTTGAATATTGAATGAAATAAATGAAATTTTGAATGAAACTTTGAATGAAATAAATATTCAAAAGCATGGTAATTGAGTCTGACAAGGATAGTGACTTAAGATGAGGGTAATAGTGGTAGTGCATTATAGCTCTCATTATAACAACATAAGAACTAAAGGAATAGTTAGTTACTGTGGAAGATTTAGTATAGTGACTATTCCTTTGGAATAACATTAATACTGTGGACTTTGGTTGGATCTTATTCGACACAGATTTATACAGGTAGTATAAATCTGTTCTCACTTTACGAACTTTTATCTTTACGAATTTTATGGATTGGAATTTTTATTTTAAATTGCATGCAAAAGGATGTAATGAACATAACAATCAGTTAGAATGAGCCTCAGTCACTCACGAGCCTTGGAGATGCAAGTGTATTATTCATAGCTTTCTTCATTTACACCTTATTTTTTATTTTGTTTTCTTTTTAACTATAATCCTTTCACTGTGATTATGACGTTTAAAGCACATTATCTCAAAGAGACTTTTGAAATGTTAATAGAAGCAACTGATAAAGATGAAAACTTTTCTTTCAAAGAGTTTTGAAAGAACTTCAACATTTTAGACACAATTCGGGTAATGCAGAGCACCTGGCATAAAGTTTCCAAAAAAAACTATGAAGGGAGTGGCATAAACTTTGTCCTCAGTTTAATGATAATTTCGAAGGCTTTGAAGACCCAACAAAGATTGTGAATTCTGAAACTCAAGCAATCTTGGTATGGCTAACCAATTGTAAATGGAAGTTTCGGAAGGTAATGCTGTCACACTATGGAATTCTCACCCAATGGTTTCCTTGAATTAGAGGAACAAGACAGAAACCAAGAAGAAAAAAAGACAAAGAAGATAACGATTATGCTTTCGAAATGAACTTTCAGTTAGATAGAGATTCTGTCGTAATTAATCCGAGAGAGATTATTTATGTGCTAAAATGCCTAAATGTCCAATTGAGCTGTAATTAAGAATGTATTATATGTTGAGTTATTGAATTTGCTAACATTTTGAGGTCAATGCATAATGGTTTTTTTAAGAGTGAGAGAGTGAAAGAATGGTGGAAGCTTAAATTAGATTTGATAACTACTTTAACTTGTATGGCATTATACAATGAGTTTAATAAATATTTCGATTCCTTACTTACATGTGTTTCTGATCATGATGACTGACCCTGACCTTTCATAAAACATCGAACCTGTGATCGTGTGTGCGTGTGCGAGGATACCCCAATTGAAAATAGTAGGGCACGACTGCAAATAAAATAAGCCAGAGAACCCAAGGCTTCTAAGAATTCAATTAACATTATTAGTGGTACCTGATATTCTATGATTACCCTAAAGGCTGAGTTTATCTCTAACCTTAAGGCCCAGGCTGGTGCAGATAAAAAATAAATTTTGCCTGAGTGACCAGGATAACTCATGGAATTCAGGGAACAGGTAATTTCTGTGGCCCTTAAAAGGTTAAATTACGTAAGAAAAGATATAAGAGAAGCGAGACTTAACGTTAAGATTAATATTAATGAAGATCACATAACAATGGCGCAACCGACTTAACAAAGAGGTACATGCGATAGAATTTGATATATGGCTCAAGTAGGAAAGGATAAAGTTAAATATATTGCCTCGATATATCAATATCAGAGATATACTGCACAACAGCAGTAAAGTCTTTTCTTATAATTTAATATTCATTTTATATATTCGTTCCTATGAACGTAACTCTTGCTTATTGCATTATTTCTAAGACAAACTCCCGTATGAATTACTGATTTACGAATGGCTGCGAGGAACCAATTAATTCCTAAAGGCAGGAACTATATGTAATCTAGTAAGCTCACTTGCATGTAGCAAGTGAGCTTACTACACTATAATGGTGTTTGCTATAATGAGAGTTGACTATAGCAGATTTAAGATTGTGAAGTAGAAAGGAGTGCAAAGGAGGATAAATATGAAATGTAGACAAATTAGATTAATAAGTACATGACGAAGAATAATTATGGGAGATTTTAACTACAGAACATGGAGTGTAAGGAGGAAATATCAGATGGAGAAAAAGGAAGGGAATTTATACATTTTGGAAAATTATGGAGACAACTACCATGTTTGAGTAAAACTTTAGTTCAATATAAACCAAAATCAACACTCGACGTTTCGACCTTCATATCAAGGTCCTCTTCTGGAGCATATACAACTATATACAGAGAAACAAGCTGCACTACAAGCTACATGGTTTGCTAAAGTTACTGACCAACCGTTACAACAATTATTGGCCTGACCTCTGGTGGGAAAAAAAAAAAACATCACTACATTAACGCTAGAGTCCTATTATTATCTATTGGTTATAAATTACATTGGGCTGGAGAGCAACATGTTTATATATATATTAAAAACATGATTATACATATCGATTTCAACCAATTGGTATGGATTAGTTTCCAATTCTAGCTGAAGATTGTTTGCTTAAAGTCCTAAAGTATGCTAGATATTAAGTATTATGTAGGCTGAATATGTGCCATCCAGATTCTTTGAATTTTCATGCCACCATTATTGTTGATATTAGGGTGGTTAATCAGAATTTCACAGGCTTCTTTAAATTTTCTTTCATACCAGGTTTTTGTATGGTGTAAAGAGCAGATACTTTTCCAATCAATTTGGCGTAGGGTGTGGTCTGAGAGGCCTGCTTCCCCAAAATTGTTATATTTAATGTGTCTTATGTGTTCTTTTTTATATATAACGATACGTCCAGCTTCACCGATATAAGGTAAGTTACAAGTGCAGTGAATGCGATAACTCCAGGATGTGCCGAAGGGAGGAGAGGATCTTTAGAGGAGTTGAATATGTTTTTTAATTTTATAGGTGGTTTAAAGGTGGCATTGAGATTATAATGGTGTAGGATTCTTTTGATTTTTTCTGATAACCCTTTAATGTATGGGATGGCTATAATTTTGCTGTAATCTAAATTCTTTTTTGATGAAGTTTTATGAAGAACTTTATTATTAGTATTTTTGTTATAGCCATTATTTATAAATGTGTTGCTAATAATTTTTAATTCTTGTTTAAGAGCTTGCTGATTAGAGCAAATTGTTATAGCTCTGTTTTTAAGGGTGTTAACGACTCCATATTTTTGTGATGGGTGGTGGTATGATTTAGCATGTATGTATTGGCCAGAATGTGTCGGTTTGCGGTAGACTGTGAAGGATAGACTGCCTGGGGAAGACGTGTGACCAGTGTATCCAGGAACGGGAGCGAGTTCTGATTTTCAGTTTCGATAGTAAATTGTATCCGTTCAGGTGGCTAAGGAATGTGTTTAATGTTTGTCGTCCATGTGGCCAGATAACGAAAATGTCGTCAACGTATCAAGCCACACTGTAGGTTTTAGAGTGAAGGAATCAAGAGCACTTTGCTCAAAAACTTCCTTATAAAAGTTAGCAACTGGAGGGGGGGGGAGGTGGTGGTGAGCCTATGGCTGTACCTTCTTTTTGTGGGTAAAATTTATTTTGCCACACGAAGTAACCGAAACATAGTACGTGGACAAAGAGTGCCGTAATGTCAGGCGGAAATTTTTTCCGTAGGAAAAGAATTGTGTCATCGATTGAGACATTTGTGAAAAGGGCAGAAAAATTGAAACCGACTAATAAATCATCTTTGCT
This sequence comes from Typopeltis vanoorti, assembly GCF_054136105.1. Classification (NCBI taxonomy): domain Eukaryota; kingdom Metazoa; phylum Arthropoda; class Arachnida; order Uropygi; family Thelyphonidae; genus Typopeltis; species Typopeltis vanoorti. The sequence goes on along the minus strand of NC_143557.1, from coordinate 96,118,992 downwards.
GAGTGTTATGTTTTTTATTTTGTTTATAAAGTGTTGTGTGTTCTTTATCTTTTGTTTTGTGTGTTTAGGAACTCCATATATTCTGGGAGAACGAGTGTAACGGGGCAAGTTTTTTAACCGTGTCCGACGGCCAAGAAGTGATGGACTGAAGTAATTTCTCAGTTTTTTTTTTCTTTATTCTGTTAGTTGGGTTATAGTTTACACGCTGGTAGGAGACTAGTTGATTCATCTCATGGATGGATGGATATTGACCTGTCAAGGATGACAGTGGCATTACCTTTGTCTGATTTTGTTATAATTATATCTTGATTAGCTTTCAATGACTTGATTGCTGTTAGTTCTGTTTTTGTAAGATTGCTATGCAAGGTTTTCTTATTATTCAGAACATTGCTGGTTTCTAATCGGATTTTATCGGCTATATTAATGGGAAGAGACCTAATGCTGCTTTCTATGTGGTATATAAAATCCAATTGATTAACAGTTTTAGGTGCTATTGCAAAGTTAAGGCCTTTATCAAGTAATGCAAGCAGACCTTTATTTAAGGTGTGGTTTGATCATATGACTCTTGCTTGCAGGTGGTTGGTTGCTCCTTGTCTCACTTGTTTGTTGTTCACTTTTGGAGCTGTTTACTGGAGAGGAGATATCCTGATTGGTTGGATTCATATGATTGGCAGTCACATTTCACCGTTGTTTCAAAATGTAAAATTTAGTCTTAAGTTTTTCTTTATTATTTTCTAGGGTATATTTAGCCGAATTGTCAGTGATTCTTTCAAGCACATGTAGAATATCACATGTCTTCCTTCAGGCAGTCTATCCTTCACTGTCTACCACAAACCGACACATTCTGGCCAATACATACATGCTAAATCATACCACCACCCATCACAAAAGTATGGAGTCGTTAACACCCTTAAAAACAGAGCTATAACAATTTGCTCTAATCAGCAAGCTCTTAAACAAGAATTAAAAATTATTAGCAACCATTTATAAATAATAGCTATAACAAAAATACTATTAATAAAGTTCTTCATAAAACTTCATCAAAAACGAATTTAGATTACAGTAAAATTATAGCCATCCCATACATTAAAGGGTTATCAGAACACCATTATAATCTCAAATGCCACCTTTAAACCACCTATAAAATTAAAAATCATATTCAACTCCTCTAAGGATCCTCTCCTCCCTTTGGCACATCCTGGAGTTTATCATCCACTGCACTTGTAACTTACCTTATATCGGTGAAGCTGGACGTACAATCCCTATACATAAAAAAGAACATATAAGAAGCATTAATATAACAATTTTGAGGAAGCAGGCCTCTCAGACCACACCCTACACCAAATTGATTGGAAAAGTATCTGCTCTTTACACCATACAAAACTTGGTATGAAAGAAAATTTAAAGAAGCCTCTGAAATTCTGATTAACCACCCTAATATCAACAATAAAGGTGGCATGAAAATTCAAAGAATCTGGATGGCACATATTCAGCCTACATAATACTTAATATCTAGCATACTTTAGGACTTTAAGCAAATAATCTTCAGCTAGAATTGGAAACTAATCCATACCAATTGGTTGAAATCGATATGTATAATCATGTTTTTAATATATATATAAACATGTTGCTCTCCAGCCCAATGTAATTTATAACCAATAGATAATAATAGGACTCTAGCGTTAATGTAGTGATGTTTTGTTTTTTTTTCCCACCAGAGGTCAGGCCAATAATTGTTGTAACGGTTGGTCAGTAACTTTAGCAAACCATGTAGCTTGTAGTGCAGCTTGTTTCTCTGTATATAGTTGTATATGCTCCAGAAGAGGACCTTGATATGAAGGTCGAAACGTCGAGTGTTGATTTTGGTTTATATTGAACTAAAGTTTTACTGAAACACAGTAGTCGTCCCCATAATTTTCCAAAATGTATTCTGATCACCGTGTAAGCCTGAAAGGAAAGGAATTTATAGAATTTATAAGAGATAATTACCTTTGATAGTAGGTGTGGAAGAGAGTCATGGAATCTGGTAACAGCTTGAAAAGGCATAAATCACTTTACCTCCAGTTGGAGAGTAGCATGATCCTAAGTTAGAAGGTGGCTATGCATGTAGATATTTTGATTTTCAAAGATTATATGTGGAACTGCAGAAGATGAAATTGCTTCCAGACAGGCAAAATTAGATTATGAAAGGAAACTAGCTGTCCAGGCCATCCTACAAAACGCTTTCATTGTGTGGTAAATCAGAGTAATTAAAAATGTTCTTTGCATTAATCAAAGTCATGAATGCAAATTGTACACTAGGCACATGCAGATATTAGCAAAACTTTTTTTTTTATCTGCAGAATTAATATGTTATAATGTCTTGAGCCATAATAACTGCTTGGTTGTATTGTGGAGAATGTTATATTAAATTCTGCTAAAAAAAATTGGCGGTGTTCTGCTCCTTTGTAAATTCCACAAATGAAAAATACCAAATTTTGCCTTTTCTTGATTTTGTTTCAGAAAATATTCCTGTGCTATTTTCTTCATATCATCTGCAGTCATTCCTTTGTGAGATGGAGCATTGTTGGAAGGTGTAAGGGCTATCATTCTTCAGGTCTTTGTAATACCCCATTTGGAGAAGAGAAACACACATTAGAAATCAGCATGGCTTCTTCTCTGCAAGATGACAAATTTTATGTGCCTTGGTCCATTCTGTTTGATAATATATATTCAGTTATAGTTAACAAAAGCTTTTAGATGAACTCTTCTTTGAAAATTCATTGCATAACATAGTCTAGAAATGTTTTTCTGGATTGCTGGAAATGTATAGAGGATTGTGTAAATCTCAAAATGCAGCTTCTCTAGGGTTATGTAAGAGGTTAGATGAAGTGATCATTCTTCTCAAAGAGCATCAGCTCCTTTAAGTAAGTATTTGAGTCTAACCTGATTGTGTCGTGTACTCATTGTCACCTATGTATTTTCATTTCTTCAGCACTTTGCCCTGTGGACTTCAAGATATTTAATTGTTGTGTGGTACCATGCATAAGTATTTTTTCCCAAATGATGCCCAACTCTATTTCTCCTCTGAAACACACTGTTCACTCTTTTTGTGTACTTGTTCATTTGGCAAACAGGATGAAAATTGCTTTTGAGATCACTGATCTTCTTTATAAGAAAAATATAGCTACTACCATAAGGAATGTGGATAACGAACTGACCAATCTGACCTAGTGTGCAGTTCTGTTCCCATTACTGAGGGAAGCATTTATTTGAATACTGAATGAACAAAGATTTGCTAGCAGTTTGACAATTAGCCAACTAAATTGTATTCTATTAGCTTAAATATCATGGTACAACATAATTAAATGCTCATTGTCACTTAGGTATTTTCTCTTTTCTGGTTCTCTGATGAAAACAGGGTGATTGAAAAGTCAGTTACTAGAACAATCAGCCATCGACATAAGGAGCATTAATTAAAAAAAAGATAGAGCTAGCAGAAGACAGGAATGTAGGTTATTACAGAGCATAAAAGGCCACAAGCAGGTGAGATATTTTTAAACACGTATAAAGTGATATATTCAGCAGCAACGATCAGAAAAAGAAAGAATTAACTATACTATTCAATACTAACATGAAGATAAACTTGAATGTTGGATAATTTCAAGTAGATGATGTGGGCAAAGTGTGAAATGAAGTACTAATAAGTCTGATTTGGATAACAAGACTTATATGCCATTGGTCCCACTTCTAGTAAAAAAAGAGGCAGTGGAATTTTTCTAGTCATTAGAGCTGACATAAAGAAAAAAGCTAGTTCTTGTTGGAGACTAAACAGTAGACCAAGAAATATTTTGAGAAAATTTGAAGAGAAGAGCAAAGCTAATAATAATTATAAGTACCTTGCTAAATTTCTCTTCAGAACTTAGTCATTACTAATATCATGTCACTCTGACATAAATATATGCATAAATTTATTGGAGAGAGAATTCACAGGAAAAGAAAAGAAAAAGAAATTTATTGATTGCTCATGTTAATAATGTCAGACTGGTTTAGGATACAAGAGAATACAGAGAATATAATATAAGGAGTGATCACCTATATAGGACGTATTAAAGTTTTAAAAATAAACACACTAAGTATTTTTCACAGGTGAACTGTAGAACGAAATATACAAATGTTATTGGAAAAAGATTGTTTTTTTTTAAAAAAAATCAAACTTTATAGACTTACAAAATCTGAAGAAAACATTGATTTAGCCAGGGAAGCATACGGTGAAGTTGTCTGCAAAGATAGGAAAATTGGACTCCATGGAGAACACTAGTTGCAGACTTGCCATAGCTAGTGTGTAGAATTATTAGTATCAGTTTTAATCGTTTTGCCATACAAATGGGCTAATTGAAATGACACCAGTAAAGGTATCTGTTCAAGTGAGATAGCTCTTGCTACAGAACTCATTTATCTGTGCCACACTTTTTATTTTTTAACCAATGGATGCAGCCCCTATAAAATATATAAAATACTACATGCTCCTATCCTTCTCCTTCCCAGATGCACAAGACGAAAGTAAAACTATTTCCATTCTCTATATATAACTGGGATACATCTGTAAAGGTAATTAGGGTGCTAAATAAATATAATATACACTTGACTTTTAAACCACATATCACCTTCATCTATTTGCCTAAGGATAAGCTCTATCTAACACATTCCAAAGTGTATAACATGCCCAATGTCTGCAATTTGGCCTAATATGGACATACTGGAGAGTCTGTTAATATCTGCCTTAAAGAACATAAAAAAAATACAATCACTTTCATCATTAAGGCAAGTCAGAAGTGATAGATCTTGGTTTGGATATGCTATTGCACACAATTAAATGAAAGAAAATTACAGTATTGTATAATAAGTAGTTAAAAGGATGAGCGATTTTTTTGGCATGTGCAACTGCAGCATTTTAATATACTATAAACTTTGCGCATGAAAACGTATATTTAACCAACATTAGAGGATGCGAAGATAGGACATTAGTTCATTTGTCCATTCTTCATCATTTATGAATATGGAAATATATACCGAAATATTCGTGTAATGAAAACTCATGGAGATAAAGTCCATTAGTTGAAAGTGAGCCCAGTTGCTCTGTTTTGTACCGAATGGTAAATGTCAAATGCTTCATGAGCATCATTCATCTTCAAAAAGAAGTTTATGTATTGCCAAAACTTTTCTTGGTCTTCCTCTGTGTCCATTAATTGACATGTAGAGATTTGCCCATTACAATTTTGAATTGTTTATACAACTACGTTTGTGCTCATAATGACAAGTATTTTGTGCTGTGAAGATGCTGGTTGGAAATCCAGTAGAATATTAGCTGTTTAATAAATAATCTTATTTTGTTCTTATAGTGTTGTATGTATACCATTAAGTATTAACATGAGTAATTGTCAACACCTAAGCCTTTCTACATATATAACTTTTACAGTAGAAATAACTATTTTGAATTGGTGTGTGTGTGTGTGTGTTGAGGGGGGGAGACTCATGTTTCTTTTTAATGGCAACACTGAAATTGAATTATTTGCTAGAGCATAACTTGAGTAAATAATGTGGGAATTATTATATCATTAAGTCATAGTAATAAAAGTGTTTTGCTATTGTTTGTGTGTGTGTATTTATATATATTATAGACCATAAGCAAGCAATATATAGCAATGAAATTTAACTGAAATTTATTTTATTTTATTTTATTTTTTTTTGTTTTTGATAGTTGACGGCATTATGTTTGTTGTAGACAGTGGTTACTGTAAACTTAAAGTATACAATCCTAGAATTGGAATGGATGCTTTGCAGATATATCCAATTAGCCAGGTATAGTTTATTTTTTTTATAATAGAAGATGAATTAATAGATTATATAATAGAAGATGGATTTGCCTTTACATATAAAATCCCCACACATTAGAGATCACAAAACCTATAAAACAGCAGCAGCAGTGTCATCTGTGGGAAGTGTAGTGGTTGAGGAGAAATAAAGAACCTATTAAGAAGTTTCTTGAAAAGTTAGGAGTTGTATTCATTGGGAAAAAACAATATGGTGAAGAAACAGTGTGGAAAAGAATTCTGTAGTAAGGTAGCAATGCTAATTTACTAGAGAATTATTATAGACCAAGGTGGTTTCAAATTATAGAATAGTGAAGAAACAGTATAGAGAACAATTCCCTAGTAAGGTAGTTGATTGCTACTTTATTATGGAAATATTATAGAGCAAGATGACTTCATTCCATCTGGGTAGGTGGAATGAAGAAAGATGATGATGAGAAACCAATTTGATATGTTGGGAGTTGAACTGTGTTCAGATGTTGACCAAAGGCTTCTTGTTTACTTCCATAAGTATATCCATAAAAAATAGACATGCCTATTTTTTATGGATATACATGGATTTTATGGATATGGATATGTACCTATGAAAAAAGTGACTTGGGGGAATTGGTGAGAGTTTTTTTTTTTTTTTTTTTTTTTTTTTGTAGTGCAGACATCAAAGGTCATACTGCACCAGGACACAGATCACAGCAGTACATATGGTAATTGGTTCGAACCCACAGCCTCTTGGTAGTGGATATGCTAACCACTCAGCCAACCAGGCTGGCTAGAGAGAGAGAGAGATGGGGGGTCATCTATTAGGCAGACTTCCCTCTTATGTATTACACTCTTGAATTCTTAGGGAGCTTTTGAGTGCATCACTTCACATGGGAGAACAATATTCTATGGATGCTAGATTTGGGATTTATGAAGTGTTGGAGTTGAGCTGGAAGAAAGTAATATTTTGAACAAAAACGAATACCACATTTTCTAGAGGCTTTGGATGTTATATGTTTTTGTCAAGATAAGCTAGATTTAAAAGCCAGCCCAAGAAGAGAAACTGATCATAAATGGAAATCTGAATATTTTCAAAAGTAAGAGTGAGTTAAGATTTAGGTTATCTTTACCTCACCTGAGAATGATGAGGTGAACAGTATTTAAGACATTGGTTGTGGAATGTCTTCAAGCTTAAATCATTTGGGTACTACAAGTTTTCTTGATTGAAGAAGAGGAATGGACTACACCACCAAATTATGGATTGGATTTGAGAATAAGAGAGAGAGTCATTGGTATAACGGGGAAGAGTGTGGCAAAAAGACAGAACCCTGGAATACTTTGACATTGATAATAAATCTGATGAGAGGTAACAATTCACCATTGCATGCAATCAGGAAACTGGTAATCCAGTCAGAAAACAGGAGGGAGATCATAAGATGGTAGCTTAGTGCTGTAATAATGTGTGTCTTGAAAATATAAAGAGTAACCACATGAGTTTCTCCAAACCTTTCCATGGCCTGTGTCCAAAGACAGATAAGCTTAGCAAGGAAAATCTAATGGGTCTCCAGGTAGTAAAGAAACTGGTTGATGATAACCTTCATAATTTTTTTAAAAGTATTGAGGACAAGGAGTGATAGTTTGGCTGACATTTCATCTCCCTTTTAGGGACAGTCTAGAATATAAGTAATATATGTACAAGGGGGGGGGGGGGGAGTTTTGATAAACACCTAGAACAAATATGAATTAATTTTATATATCCTCTTAATTAATTAAATTTATATGTCTTATATATCCTAAAAGAAAAAGAACAAATTATTGCAATTTGATGAAACATGGGGGTTAAAGGTTTTTAGATATGTTCTTTCTTGTGGCTATATCAGTTGCTTTAATGTCTCCCCCCCCCCCCCCCTCACGCGCATGTGTGTAACCTATTATAGGTAATACGGGGTGGATGTTAATTCTGGAACACAAGTTTTTAGCACAACTGCATGGTTACCATCTGAGCAGGAGACTTATTAGTACAAGGCAAGATTTCTGAATTATCCAACCCTTGTCCCACTCATGGTACCCTATTTATTATATGTTACTAACCTTTTATTGAGTAGAATGACATAAAAAGTGTTTTTTCCTGGTGATTTAATATTTGGCCACTGAAGGAAAAACAGGTTTCATCAGGTCTGTTATCTTGCAGATTTCTGTGACAGTATCTGTAATTGTCAATTTCCACTGCATACAGTTATGAATTATATACAGTATAATTCATTAATTTCTTTAAATGACATTATAATACCAATCCACTCAATATCCAACTCATACTACAAATATAGCGCCTCCAAATCTCAGTTGGTTTGGTTGGAAAGACCTGGCTTCAATCCTGTCTAGGATGCAAAAATCTTTTATCAGGACTTTTCAGTCAAAGGTGAGTTAGCCATCTCATATGTAGGTGGAGGGTTTTTCTCCAAGAAACTCAGATTTTTTTCCCCCTCAAAACACAGACAAATACTGTTGGACAAGGACGACAATTGGAAACCACCTTGTTCTATAATAATTTCCTAGTAAAGTAGCATTGCTACCATCCTAACAGTAGGTTGAGGAGACATACTAGAATTGTGGCTATCAAAGTTAAATATTGTGGCCATTGAAATAGTTATTTTTTATTATCTTTTATTTTTACCTATTTGTTCATATCAGAATATAGTTCTTTTATAATTCAATGCTGCTTTCTTTCACTGACTTACTGTACATGTCACCAATATTATCACAAAACATTGTCCTTACCAGTATATACAGAAGAAGAAGAATGAAGTGCAAAAAACCAAACCCAATGTTCTCATCAACTCATCATCAAGTTAACAGTGTTCTGGCTAATCGATACTTAGTGGAATAGAAAATTTGCAAAAATGCTTCTTTCCCTTCCAGGATTCAACTAAACATTGCCAGCAAAGTGAATGCCTCTGCTTTGCACCCTATAGCCTAAATGTGTATTCAAAGCTCACTAAGGCATGGATGTTTGTGAAAGTCTTTGGGTAATAGATAATTTGCACTGTCTAGTGTGAGATCAACACACTTGTTGCTTATTGAAGCCTGAAGTGATTTGAAAAAGTACCACATTTAGTCCCTAGAGTATTATCTCTGGGATTAGATTTTCTACCACTTTTCCCGCCGATGCTACTAATGTGCTGCAGGTTTCCTGAAGAAATCCATAGGTAGGAGAAAGACGATTAACTTTAGAACTAGCATAAACAATAAATAAATTTTTTCCTTCCTTCTCTCTCTCTCACTCATTCCTTCACTCCATTTGTTATTAATTATCAGAAATACCACTTGAATCATTTTGTCTATGTTTACTATATTTATTATAAAAATGATGCCACTCTTTCAAAGCAATATTATTCCTTCATTTAGTATGATGCATAGTATCTGTTAAATTAAGGTATTTTCCATCCAGATCTGCACTTTGTGCTGTCTTTGTAGAGTTTTGAGCTTATGCCATGAGGCAGTCATGTGTTCAGAAAACAAAGTCCAAGTATTATTATTCATTTCCAATTCTCTGAGATATTAATAAAGAGAGCATTAATAATTTTTAAATATGGAAAGTAATTATTAGAGTACAGGTAACCCCTGTTTTATGTTAGGGACATTCCAAGAAATCTGTGTTAAGTACATTTTCCACATTAATTGGGGGGGATACCGTTTTGTTTTGTTTTTCTTTGCAATTTTTGACTCTTTTTAATGATTGATTTTTTTTCTTGTATTAATGCAGTGTACAAAATATATTGAAACAAAAAAACACCAAAAACAAAGTACAATGAAATAATTGTATTTTGAATAAATATTGTAATTGCTAGGTAATGTGCTGCACATGTGCATAAAAGTGAATCCGCATAAATTGAGGGTTACCCATATAGGCATTTAGGGAAGTTGTAATTGTGTGCAGTATTTTTGGTATAAGGGAGTATTAGTTCATTTTAAATATCAAATTAAAAGAAATGGAGATTACGTACGTATTATTTTTTATATTTGATATAATATTAATATATTTTTATAAATACTTTTTTTTTATGTCTCCCACCCACAAAAAGTGTAAGCCTATAGTACTTCGGTAGCATAGGCAGGCTAGGATTTTTTATTATTTTGTTTGTGCTGGAGACAAAATTTTCTATATATAGTCCCAACAAAGTTGGATTTGATGCTTTTATTGCAACTGTTGTGAGTTACAGTGTAAGCTAAATAGTCATGATTTAAAGAACTATCACCTCTCATTTAAAAAGTATACATCTCAGAATCAGTTTCACCCTTGAAATAGAATATAACAGAATTCTTGAATTCCTTGATGTACTAATCTCACTGCTTCACTATTAACATTATACAAAAAATATGTTGTTGTTGTTTGGCATTATAGCTGAATCATCTGAGGCAAATGTATTATGTCTGTTAATTGCATGTGTTCTTCTGGCCAGGTTTGCCTGTTTTGTAGGATGGAAAAAAACAGCTTTTCAAGAGGGGAAAAATCCTTCCACCTCCATATTAACCAGCTAGCTCACCTTCAGTTGAAAACCCTTATAAAGGTTCTTAATATCCTAGATGAGATTTGAACCCAGTTTTTTTCCAACCAAAGGGCATGTAGAAAGCTCTCTCGTGCACACACACACACAGGGTAATTCTACACAAAACTAATGAATAGGTCCCAAATACAAACCTTGTATTTCCAAGATCGCTTTGTAGTGCAGCAGAAACTTCGACAAACAGAAGGCAAAATGTCAAGAAATAAGTATAAATCCCTTGCTAACTGGCAAAAGAAAAAACACTAGGGTGATTATACCTCACAGCAGCTGTTCAAAATGACTTCTGATGCTAACCATGCAGTCATTACAATGTCTCACCATTGATATCCCCATGTCCTGAAATTTCCCAGCCTGATGTTTGATAATAGTGCATGCATGGTCAACATGTTTTTATAATTCATCAGTGCAACTAGAGTTAACTACACCAATGATTTTCAAATGGTCCACGAATAAAAAAAATCCTGATGAATTATTATGATTGCAAGGGAGGTCATGTAATTGGCCCATTTCAAACTCTATTTTTTGCAAATGTTTGATCAAGATGCCCTCAGGTCTCATAACTGAAAGTCTGTTTGGCAAACCATATGGCTTTCTTAATCTGTTTCCAAAAATGCCTGCATATTGCTGCTGATGTCATAACTGCATAACATGCAAATTTTGATTGTTATGATAATTGAAAATATTGTCTCAAGTTACATCACTTTATCTGCGGACGCACACAAGGGAAAGATCATTGTTCCCATTTTCTGTTGTTGAAGCCACTAACAAGATACTAATTAATGATGATGATTATCTGGTAAAAGCACTTGAATCCGATTTTGAATTCCATCCACAAACCTATAGTACATTAATGATGGTGCTACGACTGACTGAGAGTTAGGTAATCCAAAAACTCTGCTGTAAGGACCAAACATGGAACTTTTTCAAGCCCCTTTAAGCCTGTAATAAGAAGACCTAAAATGTTCTTCTGAAACTCACCATATAATAATGGGTGCAGTTTTTGATGCTTAGTGATCCTTCTCTTTACAGAATTAATAATTTTGTCCAAAATGAAAGATAATAGTTACACAGAATCTGAAACTCCAGGGAAAGGCTGGTGAGAGCATTCTAATGATGGACAGAGAACTATAAAGATTAAGTGTAATCCTTGTTACCTGCTCAAAATTAGTCTTCTGTCTTTGTTAATATCTTGAGGAGTTGGTCTATAAGAATCACTTATTCATTGAATGCTATATCTATTTATTTGCATCAGGGATTTGTTAACTACATTGGTGTTCCAACCTGTTATTATTACTATTACATGACACATTCAAGGAGTCTAAGGACTCATCATGGGAAGACACTCTACTCCATTATATTTAATTTACTATCTTCCCTATTTAATCTTCCAACTACTACATCACTGCTACATTCAACACAAAACACCATCTACCATCTACTACATCAAGACTGCCTTATCAAAATCCCCTTTGGTGAGGTAGTTTTAATTGAATGCTGCATGATATGTTGAGAAGAATAAGTAAAAATTTGTTAAAGCACATATTGTAGTTCATTTGTTATTGATCACACCTCAGTATCAATGTTGCAATGGTAATAGTCAGGTTAAGATAGAAATATTGAAATTTGCTTATTATTTTCTGAATTTTCTAATTATTTCCTTTTGAGAACAACAACTTTATTTATTTTTGAGTGATTTCAAATTATTTTTGTTGTAGGCTAATGCTAATCAGAGATCGGGTCGAGCAGGGAGAACTGGTCCAGGGTAAGTCACATGCTTTTATCTATAATATAAAAGAGTTTATATTTTATATGGAATATGATATGATATAATGCTTCCCTGGTGACAAAAGGCTCTGTTTATGTCGTAAAGTGGCATTATTAGTAGGTGAGGTGTTCTAGTACAATAATAAGATGCACACTATTACTTTCAGAAGTTCTGTATTTGAGTACAGTTTGCTCTCCAAATAATTTGTGGTGGAAGAGAAGAAATAAGTAATATTTTAACCTTTTTGTGTGTGTGTCCACCATAACAAGGTAGTATTCCATAGGAGAGACTTATTTGTAAATTAGTGAGTGCTCTCTCTAATTTGTAAATTAGAGCTAGCACTTGATAGAAGAGGCTTATTAGTATTTGTAAATTATAAAAGTACCTATACATTAACAACAACAACTCTAGAATCAACTTCTTGCAATACCATGCTATTCCATATGTCCATTTGAAATTACATATACAGTAGACAATTACCATAGTGAACCCATAGGGAATAGACATTCTTTGTTATATTCAGAGTTCAGTTCACTAGTAAATTTAGGGTAAAAATACTAATCCCCACACTTTATTCCCATGAAACAAAAAGAAACCATGTGAAATAACAAAAGAAATCACAAAAAACATAAAAGGAAATCACAGAAAGCAGATCAATGGAAATTGCCAGAGATAGAACAAAGAAAAGCTGCAAGAAATTTAAAAAGAAACTAAATAAAAATAAAACAAAATTCAAGAACAGAACATAAGAGATGACAAAACACAAAGGATCGGCAGGAACTAACACACAAAATAACAATATGGAAAAAAAAAAAAAAAATACAAATTCAGACAATAATTAGAGACAAAGAAAACTAAAAGAGTATGAAATATTAAAAATGAAAATCCAGAATTTAAGGTTAAAATTTCGAAATGTTACATTAGCTTAAATTAATGTCGCTTACCTGAAATGTTCATAATAAACTAAATATATGCAGTATGCACCATTAAAAATCAAAATACAGTAAAACCCTGAAGTTATATGGTAGGTGGGACCAACAAAAGGCATATAAGTCGAATTCGCGTAACTCAGGGTATAATTTTGCATGTAATTTATATATACAGACATACAATTGGGACCAAAGGTTTACAAAAGCACCTATATTTTTTAAGAAATATAATCATAATTGTAGTTTTTCGTACATAAAAAAAAAGAAAGTTATTTCGATGTCGATGGTTTCATAAAATCTAATAGATTCATCTGACGGCATAATGTCTTTTTCTTGTCTTGCAAAATTTCTTCATAGCAAGCTAATGATTTTTTTATTCCTTGCCGTGTGGCTAAAATTCGTTCCTCGTTAGAATCTATGTCCTCCAAAATCTGTAAACCTTTCTTTAATGATCGTTCTTACTGTGGATTCCTGTAGATCGAACTTCTTTGCTGGCTCACAAATTTTCATTCCGCCTTCAAAATCCTTAATAATGTTGAATTTTGTTTCCAAAGTCAATGTTTTTCTTTTCTTGCTAACTGTAGAAGAATCGGACTTGCTTCTTTTGGATGACATTATTATTTTTTATGTGATAAACTTTTTATCAAGTACATAACATTAAACAATCGCAAGGTTTGTAGACTATAAAAATCATGTATGAATGGAGACCGTGCGAAACACATCAGTGCTTGTTCACAACATGTGCGACACTGGCGAATGCAGCCGGCGCCTGAAAGATATGACTAGTGGTGAAGCGGGACGGGAATATGTACATATAAGAAACTGCGTAACTCTGGATTCGCATAAGTCGGGGTATGACTGTAATAAGAAAACTTCAGTCATTGGTCAACTCAGTCACCTCCATTTACGAAGAGGAAGGGAATAGTCATCTTGCAGTAATCAGCCTGATGGGAGAAGAAAAGTGATAGATTGCTGCTGTGAATGTCAGCTTCCTGATTGGACAGATCCTGTGATGTACAGATGGCATAAATTGATATTATTCTCTTAGTACTGTAAATTAAGGAAATGTTGCACAATATACTTTCTTACTTTAATTCAAGTTATGAAATTTGTTCAGGTTGCAGCTCATTTTGTGTTTGAAACACTAAAGTAAAAAAATTCTTAATTTCTGATTTAGTAAAAACCTAAATTTTTACAAGGATAGTTTTGTAAAATTATCAGCAACATCCTTTTACATCTAAATTTCTGTTTTCAAGAAAGCAAAGCAGAAAAACATCAAATTCTGTTCATTTCAAACAGCTTGGATGATTATAACAGGCCATTCAATTAAAATAGAACTGAAAGGTGCTTTGATGTTTACCAACTACTGTAGGACCTGATGATATCCGTTATTAGAGAAATATCATCTGACACAAGATGATATCCACCTGATATTACTATCAGGTGGATATCATCTTGTGTCAGATGGATCCACTGCTCTAAAGAATTTTCTGTAAGAACGAATTTCCAGAATCCTGGCAAAAAGCAAAGATTATTATTGTATTTCAAAAACCAGGTAAGGACAAATAAATGCGAACAAATTATCATCGAATTGCTCTGACCAGTTGCTTCTACAAGATCATGGAAAAAATAATAAATTTAATTTAATCCTTTATCCAAGTGTGAGCAAACAAAGTTTGTGCCTGAAAATATCTTCAGGACTGGGGGTAAGGTAGTACAACACCGGGCAACTTGTAACAAAGGTGGAGCAAGCTAACATCACTCCTATCTCAGTATCTCCCATAATGCAAAACACATCTCCTTGCAGATATGTATAATGTTATGCATTAAGGGAAGGGCCACTACCCAGACTAGTTTTGACCTTTATTGAGGTCTCTTCAGCAGGAGCCAGGCCCAGAGGTGGAGATACTAGGCAGAAGCAATGGCAGGTCATCTTTACCTATAGGAGTTGCCAAACGGTGTACCACCTTTTTTATTAAATTACTCTAGATTTAGAGAAAGATGTTGAAAGGTTATTTTTCACTTGGTTAGACTATAATAAATTTAGTTTAATTCTTTATCCAAGTGTGAGCAAACAAAGTTTGCACCTGAAAATATCTTCAGGACTGGGGTAAGGTAGTATAACACTGGGCAACTCGCAGCAAAGGTGGAGCAAGCTAACATCACTCCTATCTGAGTATCTCCCATAATCCAGATTTAGATTTAGTTCCTCTAAATCCAGAGTAATTTCATGGAAAAGGCATAACACAGCTTAGAAGTTTGGCATATTGGAAAGAAAAACCTGCACAAATTTGGCCTTAGAGGTGGGGGGGGGACTCCAACTCACTCTCTTTATTAAAAACTTTCTCTCTAACCAAGTCCCAGTAGGATTAACTCTGTCTTTGCCCTTTCTCCTAAAAAGAAGGTATCCCACAAGGTGTGGTATTAAGTGTCATGCTATTTGCTGTTAAAGTTAGCTTGATGACTGGACAACTTCCTCCAACTGTAAATACAGTCCTCTGTGTGTGTTGGCTTTATCATCTTTTGTCATTCTTGCAATATGAGAGTTCATAGAAAGATAGTTGCAACAAGCCATTAACCATTCAAACTGGGTGCTTTCAAATAGATTCAGTTTTTGCCATAATAAAATGTCTACATGTGGTCTTCAAAATGAAGACCACATGCAGACAAAACTATGACTAGGACAAACATTAATCCCAGTTGCAACAGAAGCAAGTTTTTAGGATTCGTGTTTATGCTTAAGTGCTGGGTAGAACTCATGTTAAAGATGTAATGGATTGAAAACAGCACGGGGAAATAATTAAACTCATGTTTAATGCTTCCAATATTTTTTGTCTTAGTCTAAAGAGACATTGTCAGGAGTACAAACTAAATTGTAACACACACACACACACACACAAGCAACATAAAAGAAAGTGAAAGTTAGGACTCACTTTCCTTTCCTAGTTAGGACTCTGTTTAAAGTCCTAACTAGGAAGGGTACACTTGTGAGCACCAGTTGGAAGCACAGGTTTTGACCCCTAAGACTTAAGGTTTCCATATTTTCAGAAGCTTAGCACATCCATATTTATTTCAGTTGCTTTTAAGGACAACTGTAGATTCTAAAAAAAAAAGTTTTGTTTTCTGTACTTGCTATAATGGATCATTGTACTTATCTTGTGTGATGTCTCCAAGGAAGGTCTGCTAGACTAACATGCTGTAATCATGATTACAAGTGTATTTTTTTATGTTCTTCCAAGCAGATAGCAGCTGACTTTCCAGTGTGTCCATATTAGGCCAGCTTGCATGAACAAGGAACTCTATTCTAGGAACTCAGTTCCAGGTGTGTACCTGGAACTGAGAGAGGAAGAAATTGTTCCTTACGGAAATGGATAGGAACTGCCAGTTTAAAATTGGGTTTGAAGGCAGTGCATAGATTATCATGAGATTGCTGATATATACCCTCAGGGGATATACAGGATAATTATGATATTACTACGTGAAACGTTACACCATTACTAACTTCCGATCACCAATTTTCCTCCAAATTAATCTGTTATCTGTCAAGATTCCAATGTTATTAGATCTTATATTTCTGTCTTTTAAGGCACTTTTTACTGTATTAATCCATCTACATCTTGGTCTTCCTCTAGATCTTTTTCCTGCCAACCTGGCAAAGAACACTTGTTTAGCTAATCTTTCCTCTCCTATTCTATTTAAGTGACCATACCACCTGAGATTAGCTCTACTAATACATTCCTGAATGCTAACAATTGCAAGTTCTAATACCTCATTTTTAATGTGATATTGCCATTGATGCCATCTGTTCACTCCACTAATCTTGCTGAGAACTCGCATATCAGATGTCTCCAGTCTTTGATCAAGTATTTTATTTCTAATCCAGTTCTCAGATCCATAATTTACAATTAGTTTGAACACTGTCATGTATACAACTAATTTAGTGTTTTGACTAATTTCTTTCTTATTCCATATAAATTTATTCAGCTGACTTCCTTCCATACCAGCTTTACTAATTCTGTCATCTATTTTGAAGATGGTATATTTAATTTATCATCTTCACAAAAAATTTGCATTCAGATTTTCAGTGTTTCTGCCTATTTTCATTGTCTTTGTCTTTTTATTGTTAATTTTCATACCAAATTTATCACAACAGTTAATTTAGGGAATCTTGCAGACTTGTACTGGATTTATTCATAAGTATAACATCATCTGCGTAATGTAAAGAGCTGAGATTAACATCACTAATTTTGATATAAGATTTAATTCCACTTTCCTTCATAATGCGATCCACATGGATATTGAATGACAATGGAGATAAAGTACATTGTTTGATATAATGTCCCTGTTACACCACATAAACTTTAGCACTTTGAAGAGCTTTCCTCTTGGCACCTTGTGATATGCCTTTTCCAGATCAACAGAACTTAACCATGTTATATTCCCAAGATTTCTCAACTATTTGTTTTAAAGTGAAAATCTGATCCTGATAACCTCTGTTTGTCCTGAAACCAACTTGTTCTTCACCAAGCTTTCCTTTCACAATTTTTCTTAGCCGTTTCTCAAGTATACTTGCATAAATCTTATCAGGAACACTCAGTAGGGAAATATATCTGGAATTTGATACTCTGACCTCTGAATTATACAATGCAGCCACTGTAAACTATTATACCTCCATATTTGAGCATTGCATCAAATTTCATTACGTTGAATTTCATCTACTTCAGCTGCCTTTCCACATTTAGATTTTTGATGACTTTTTCTTCTTCAGTTATGGATGTGTATTTCTCACTGCATTCCTGTTGGGTTTTTTTATCATCATGCTGACACTGCTTGTTTCATTTAATAGTCTTTCAAAGTAATTTCTCCAGACATCTAGAATATCTTTATCTTCAGTCACCTTTATCATCTCCAATTCCTTTTACAGTAATTTTACCTCCATTTCTAAGTTTTTCAATAGCCTCCAGAATATTTTGTCACCTTCCTGATATTTATTTTCTATGTTCTTATCAAAGTCTTCCCATGAATTTTGTTTAGCTAGTTTTACACAGTGCTTTGCTTTCTTACATTCTCTTTTCTTTTATTATCTTTCTTTCTTATATTCTCTAAGAGCAAAACTGACTTATCTGCCATGAACTTTTCATGTGTTTTCTTCTTTTTCTTCACTTCCTTGTCCACCATGGAGTTCTGATTTTTCTGTCCTTACAGATAACCTCACCATATGCATCTCTGGCTGAATCAATCAATGTTTTCTTCAGAATTTGCCATTGAATCTCCAAGGTTTGGCTCTTGTTTTCAAACTCATTGATGTTTGAGCATTTCAGTGTACAGTTCATCAGTGCCAGCTCGTAAGAATTTGTAGTGGTGTGACTACAATGCTACCTGCCCAAACTGCATGTAAATCCCATGTTACCCACCACTTGGTTATGGTTTAGTGTGGTCTGCATTGTATGCAGCTCCAGCATTGAGTATACTAGCCCTAGCCCACACTGCACATTGACTATTGCAAAATGCAACTATTGCTACAAAATGAATTATATAAAATACTATTGAGCGATATTGTTTACAAAGAAGAAGAAAATGGTTTTGAGATCCGTTTTAACGACAACAATGTTAATTTGTTGGGCTGGTAGCATTGGTCCAAACTGCACATAAATCACGCATTATCCACAGTAGGTAGTGGTTTTGTGCAGTCTGCATTGAACACAGCTCCAGTGTTGAGTATACTTGCCAGTACTGATACTAGTCTTAGCCCACACAGCACATTGACTATTGCAAAATACAACTATTGCTACAAAATGAGTTATATAAAATACTATCAAGCGATATTGTATTACAAACAATATATTTATCTAAAAATAATGGTTTTTAGATAAATATATAAAAATTTAAGAACGGCGATCATAAAACAGGAACTTTCATTTTATACTGGAGGGGCTACAGCCCTTATGGATGAGCCACTACTGTAGTTCACTTCTGACAGCTGTTCAACCTTGATTCATTTTAAAACTTTTTTACACACACTCTTCTTTTCAGTATGAAGTTCACTTTTATCCTGCTCAACACTAAATAGTGATCACTTCCTATTTCAAATCCTCTGTATACTCTTGTGTCCTGAACCAGTGGAAACATCGCTATTGACTATAACATAGTCAATTAGACTTTTCTTATTTCTTGCATCTTCTCTTCATGTGAATTTATAGACATTTTTATGTCGGAGCATAGTGTTAGTAATAATTAATTCATGTCCTGAACAGAAATCTAACAGGCATTTGCCATTATTATTAGCTTTGTGCTTTTCTCCAAATTTTCCCCAAATATTTCTATATGTCTAGTAATCATTTCTCACTCTGCTGTTTAGATCTCCAATAAGGAGGGCCAACTTTTTCTTTTTCATTGAGCCAGCTACCTTCTCTTAATGCCTCAAAAAATTCCCCAATTTCTTCCTTGGTAGAATCTTCTGTGGGACCATAATCACAAACAAATCTCATTGTCCATTTCTCCCATCCTGATATTTGTCCACATCACTCTACTTGATATTGCCTGCCATTCAAGAAGATTATCCTCATATTTAGTGTTGAATACTATAGCTACTTCCTTTCTTCCCTGAATATTATTGTCTGAATATAACATTTTGTGTTTGTCGAATTTGAACAAAATTTTGTGTTTGCTTAAGAATTAAGTATTTTGTTGATTCTGTAGGAATTATAGCAATTAGACAGGAAGGTGTGACATATATAGTTCTGCTAGTTAGAGTTTAATAATACCATACTGATGGGAAAATCTTTCTTTGTGAGTAGGTTTTCCATATATACAAGGTGTTCGGGATAAATTTGACAGTTTCGTAAGGAAAAAGAAAATCTTCTTTGTATCTATTAAATTTAATGAATTGACAAAAAAACATTACAGGCAGAGTTAATTACAATACTATCAACAAGATTTACTCAAAATAACCACCATTAGCATCGATCACAGCTTCAATTCTGCTTCGGAACCTCGAACAAGCTGATGCTACAGTCTCCCTGGGAAGGGCCGCAAAAACTGTTTTAATTTTATCCATTAACTGGGCTTTTGTATTACTGGAAGTGCGATTGGTGTCTTTTTCAACTGCGCCTCATACAAAATAATCCATGGGGTTAAGGTCTGGGGAGTTTGGAGGCCAAACATTTGGACTGGTGAAGTCGTAGAAATTTTCAGACAACCATTTTTGACTTTTCCCAGAGGTGTGGCAAGGGGCCGAATCCTGCTGCCATACATACGGCCTACCATTGGCTACCCTTGTTATCCAGGGCTTGACTACAGTTAGCAACTCCACGAACAAAGCCCGAATTCCAATGCCAGGGTTCTTCAACACCTGTTCCTGCAGATTTGCGAGGAATTCTGCTGTACGAACGCAATCAGATCGTCTGCTAGGGATCTTTCTTCTTGCCTGATTGTTTTTACTATATTCAGGGAGCATTGGGCAGCAGTCGTAATATCCTTATTTTGATGGCGGGCACGAATCATCATGATACAAGTTATTCTCTTCCATGATTCAGGTGGGTTCCAGCTATCCATCCTTTCTGACATCTTGTATATGAATGAAGAAGGGTCCAAACTTTTAAATGAAGAGAAGTGTGTGTTAATACATGTAACTTATGGAAAAATATAATTAATTATAAATATGTCAAATTTATCCCGAACACCCTGTATGTATATATATATATATATATATATATATATAGTATGGAAATTAAGTTATTATCTAATGGTGATCTTACTTTCTCACTATACAGAAAATGTAATTAGTAATCTTTGTAAATCATCATCATTTTCTGCAAGTGAGATTATGTCATCAGCATTTATTGATAAGTATTTTGATTTTTTTCAACCAAAAATAAATGTAACAAAAATAACTAACACTGGGTTTATAAATTGTGATAGATATTTAATTAAACCTACTAGCTTTTTCCACATATGCTAGTGGCTTTGTCTAGGTTAGGAAGAACAAACAAATATACAATAAGTGGTTTTCAGTTGTGTAAAGATTCATATTTGCTGCTTATTGTATATTTGTTTGTTCTTCCTAACCCAGATGAAGCCACTAGCATATGTGGCGATACTAGTAGGTTTGATTAAATAACTATTACAACCTATAAACCCAGTGTTAGTTATTTTTTTTATATCCGGTTATTCTTATTTTTGATTTGTATTCTACACTTTTCCATTTTGTGTACTTCTTTTATTATTTCTTCCATCACTAGGTTAAGTAAGCTGGTACTGAATATAACTCACGTTTGGTTACAGGAATCTCCCATTTCAATTGATTTTTACCACAATTTATTTAATTACAGGCTAAAAATTTGCTTAACACATTCCGTCCATGCTAGTCCAGTTGAAACTTCTTGATCTGTCCTTGATCTTAAATAGTGCTGAGACCTTTACAGTCTCTGTACTAAATTTAGTGACAATCAGCATAATTAGTGACAACTAGTATGAAAACTATCTTGTGGATGAAAAAAAATCTCCCTTCCCATGGGAAGGGAGATTTTTTTTCATCCACATTTTTTTCATCCAACCAAACACAGTATCTAATTAATTTGTCCTAACCTTTATCACATATTTGCGGAAAATATGTGGTAAAGTGTATAATGTGTATAATTTAGTCGATGAATGCAGAAATCTAAAGATTTATGTAAAGCAAACAAAGATATAACTTGAAATAAAATGAGATTTTTCCATATCATTAAGACAGTTCACAAATAATAATTTTGCAAATGAAATTTAACCAAAAGCATTCATACTAGCATGCTGTATGTTGGAAATGTTAAAATGTGCCTACCTGATATGGAAGGGACATAATACACCATCAAGCAAATTCCCTCTTGAAGCAAAATACATGTGGAGGAACTGCTCCATCCTGAACCAATTCATGGTATTTTTTGCTGACAGTTGATTTATATTTTCAGATGATACAACTTCATAACAGAGTATGAATGTACATGCTGTATATATGTACTGAGTGTAGTAAGCATTGTGGTTCAAGCCACCATTAAATAAGTGTGTTGATTAATTATTTACTGTCTTAATGTGAACTTTTTTATATTAAAAAAATTATACCTTACAGATAGTGGAATAGTACCAGTAATAAAAAGAATCAAGAAAAAAGTTATCACTTTAGAAGGAAGCAAAAATTGCAGATTATTTTTACCGAATTAGACCACAGTGCAAACTCTGGGCTCGTTTAGTAAACGTTCAGGAATTATTAAACTCGTATTCAGATGAATTGAGTGATGATGACCTCAATGTTCGATGAACAACTTGTGTTTGAAGAACAAGATGATTGGAATGCAGAAGAAAATGTACTAATGAACGACTTAATTTTAAAAGAATTTGAGTCATTGTTTCAAGCTGTTGAAAAAACTTGAAAACAACGAATTATTATATTTACCCTAATATTGATTGCAGTATGCAAGTCTACCAGAATGTAGATAAGGCTATGAGATGTTACTGCAAGATTGCACACACACAGAAAAAGAAATAAAATATTTAACAAAATTTGTTAAATATTTTAACCAAGTATCTTGTTAAAATATTTTATTCTCCTTCATAATTATATTGGTATCAAAAACAGTAAAAACGAGTATTTAAAAAATTACTAAAGATTCTAAAGCCCATGCATCAGTTAGTTTTTTTTCATTGCTTGTTATATTTGATTAACATGTTTTCGGGTAGCATAATTTTCATGGGATACATTAACCACGTAAAGCAAGTGATTCCCTTATTTTAATTTCTTCAGTCTGTATCTTGCTCTGTATTTATTCTAGACTGTTATCTATGTATCTGTTCTTAGTTAGTTCTGAAACTTGTTTCGGTATTTTTCTTATTTTAAATGCAGTTATTATTGGCTTTTAACTCTTCTCTCATATTCTTTAGTTAAATGATAAAAAACGCATGTAAAGTGAACTATTATATTCTAATTTCTCTCTTATTTGCTTTAATATAAATATTCAATCTGTTAATTTATTTTTTCTAAACCTGTGTTACTTATCAGGTAATTCAACCAACTTTATTATATTTTGAATTATTTTGTGCCAATTTTTATTTATGAATCTGAGCGCTGGGTTATAGAAATAAAAACTTGAACAAAGATCACAGTGAGGAGAGACAGATGGCTTCATTGGCAATATCTCATAATTTAAGAAGGGTAGTGCTTTTAATTTGACACAACTTGCTTTTATTTATTTGTGTTCCTCTTTCATTTCGTAGCATGAATCACCACATTAACAGATCAATAATAGAGAAGCACATTTTAGTTCAAGTTTTTTCAGCTTTCTGTTTTCTTTCCATGGTCTATTAAATATGCTTAAAGAAGTATGAGTGGATCAAAACTTCATGATCTCTTGTATGTATCGTTACATGTCATCCGGATCTACTATTCTCCCCCCCCCCTCTTCCTACACATTATATACATCGTCATAGTGCAGTAGGTCCTTAATTGTCCTTGCATTAATCCTAGTTGATCTCTTCCCCTTCCATTTGTTTAATGTCATGGCTACAGATTAATCTGGGTTCATAAATGGAAGCAGATTTTTTTATTTTCGTTTTGTTATTTTTTTCCCCTGCATAATGCAACATATGTTTGTTTGGTGAGAGGTTGTTCTTCTCCTCATCCTGTACATCTGGCTTTAATGTATATTTGAAGGGCTTTAAAATATGTATAACCGAGAGGAGACCTCCACATAGCCTTTAAAGGAATGCGGAGAACCGACCAGGGCTTCTGACCTAATGTCCAATCCTCACCTTCTCGTGGTGCACCCTGTTGGGTATCTACTTTGATACTGAACGAACGAGGATGGGCTGGCAATTTGGGATTTAGCCGACCAAATTGTATTCTTATTGGTTAAATCAAAATAAAAAACGATGGTACAACAGACAAAATTTCATGCCGGCTGGGGCATCGCCCGGTTAAACAAGGCCCCCGTTGTTTTCGCCAGGGCGAACAGCGAAAAGTCAGCTACTGGAACAAATCTGAAAACAAACCCCAACTCAACATCACCAGAGTTAAAGATTGGTACTATCAACGTAAGAAGCCTGAATGGCAAAGAAATGGAGCTAGCTGAGGAATTAGATAAGTACCAGATCGACATAATAGGGGTGACTGAAACAAAAAAGATAAAAAGTGGTGAGATCTTTCTGAGCAATAAATACAAAATGTTATATTCAGGCAATCAAGGAAAAGAAGGAGTAGCCATAGTATTCAACACTAAATACGAGGCTAATCTTCTTGAATGGCAGTCAGTCTCAAGTAGAGTAATGTGGGCAAATATGAGAATGGGGAACTGGACAATGAGACTTATTTGTGCTTTTGGCCCTACAGAAGGTTCTACTTAGGTAGAAGTGGAAGAATTTTTTGAGGTTCTAGAAAAAGCAACTGACACAATGAAAAAGGAAAAGTTGGTCCTTGTTGGGGATCTAAATAGCAGAGTAGGAAATGATTGTGAGAAATACAAAAATATTTTGGGAAAATTTGGAGAAAAGAGCAAAGCTAATAATAATGGCAAATATCTGTTGGATTTCTGCTCAGGACATGGACTGGTTATTACTAACACTATGTTCCAACATAAAAATGTGCACAAATTCACATGGAGAGAAGAGGCTAGAAATAAGAAAAGTCTCATTGACTATGTTATTGTTGATAGTGATGTTTTCTCCCTGGTGCAGGACACCAGAGTGTACAGAGGATTCGAAATTGGAAGTGATCACAATTTAGTCTTGAGCAGGATAAAATTGAATTTCATATTGAAAAGAATAACATGTAAGAAAGTTTTAAAGCGAATAAAAGTTGAGCTGCTCTCAGATGTGAACTGTAGACTAAAATACAGAAAGATTATTGAAAAGAAAATGAAAGAGTTTGAGAACAGGAATCAAACCTTGGCGATTCAGTGGCAAACTCTGAAGAAAACATTGATTGATTCTGCCAGAGAGGCATGTGGTGAGGTTGTGTGCAAGGATAAAAAAATCAGAACTCCCTGGTGGACACAGGAAGTTAAAGAGGCAGTGAACGAAAAGAAGAAAGCATATCAAAAGTTCCTGGCAAAAAAGGCAGCTTTTACTCTTACAGAATACAGAGACAAATGTAAGAAATCTAAACACTGTGTAAAGCTGGTTAAACAAAAGTCATAGGAAGACTTTGGTAAGAACATAGAAATTAAATATCAAGAAGGTGGCAAAATATTCTGGAGGTTGTTGAAGAAGCTCAGAAATGGAGTAAAGAGTGCTGTAGAGGGAATAAGAGATGATAAAGGTGACATGAAAACAGGAGAAAAAGATATCCTTGAAGTATGGAGTAATTACTTTGAAAAACTGCTAAATGAAACAAGCAGTGATGACAGCACAGTGATAAAAAACACTGACCAGACATGCAGTCAAGAATACATATCCATACTGAAGTAGAAAAAGTCATCAAAGGCTTGAAATGTGAAAGGCAGCAGGAGTAGATGATATTTGACCAGAAATGCTGAAGTATGGTGGTATAAAAGTCTTACAGTGGCTGCACTGCATAGTTCAGAAAGCCTGGACTGAGGGACGAATTCCCAATGATTGGAGTAGAGCTCTCATAGTACCCATATATAAAAAGGGAAATAAAACTGAATGTGAGAATTGCAGAGGTATTTCCCTACTGAATGTTCCTGGCAAGATCTATGCAAGTATACTTGATAAACGGTTGAGAAGAATTGTGGAAGAAAAGCTTGGTGAAGAACAAGCTGGATTCAGGCCAAATAGAGGCTGTCAGGATCAGATCTTCACTTTACGACAAATAGTCGAGAAAGCATGGGAATATAACAAAGATCTGTATTTAAGTTTTGTCGATTTGGAAAAGGCATATGACAAGGTGCCAAGAGAGAAGCTATTCAATACGCTGCAGTTATATGGTGACAATGGGGCATTATATCAAGCAATACTTAGTCTTTATTTGATTTGTAAGTCAGCAGTTAGAATTGAAGGAAGTATAGGAAGATGGTTTAATGTTAAATCTGGTGTGAGACAAGGATGTACATTATCCCCTCTGTTATTCATTATCTATATGGATCACATTATGAAGGAATGTGGTATTAAACCTGATATCAAAATTGGAGATGTTAATGTCAGCTCTTTGCTTTATGCGGATGATGTTATACTTCTAAATAATTCCGCTACAAGTCTGCAAGATTCTCTGACTAAATTGAATAGCTGTTGTAATAGATATGGTATGAAGGTCAGCAATAAAAAGACAAAGACAATGAAAATAGGCAGAATCATTGAAAATGTCTACTGTGTTGTGAATGGAGAACCTGTGGAACAAGTAAAACATTTCAGCTACTTAGGCACGATTTTTACTCAAGATGGTAAATTAAATATAGAAATAGACAACAGAATCAGCAAAGCTGGTACGGTGGGAAGTCAATTGAATAAATTCATATGGAATAAGAAAGAAATTAGTCGGAACACTAAATTAGCTGTATACAAGACAGTGTCCAAACCAGTTTTAACTTATGGATCTGAGAGCTGGGTCAGAAGTAAAACACTAGACCAAAGACTAGAGACCGCAGATATGAGAGTCCTGAGAAAGATTAGAGGTGTGAACAGATGGCATCAATGGCAATATCATATTAAAAATGAGGATATTAGGAAAGAACTTGACATTGTCAGCATCCAGGAATGCGTTAGCAGAGCTAATCTGAGGTGGTATGGTCACTTAAATAGAATGGGAGAGGAAAGATTAGCAAAACAAGTGTTCTCTTCCAGGTTGGCAGGAAAACGACCCAGAGGAAGACCAAGATATAAGTGGATTGATACGGTACAAAGTGCCTTAGACGATAGAAATATAAGATCTGATAATGTTGGAGTCTTGACAAGTAGATAGGAAGTTAGTAATGATGTAATTTTTTCATGTAGTACTGTCATATCCTGTACTCCCCTTGAGGGTACGTGGCAGGAATTTGATTATGATGATGATGCTTTAAAATATTATTACTGAAACTGATATTGGATGACTTATTCATACAGTGTAATATTAGTAGTTAGTACTTCTTGATTCAATATATGCATTATTTAATTTGATTTATGTATGTAAGTAACTTTGCTGTTCTTTAAATTTTTGATTTAAAAAGTCATAAAAATGATTTCATTCTTAATTTTTATGGCATCTGAATTTAATGCCAAGATCTTGTTTGCTATTCTGGTTAATACTAAAATTAATGGATATCCTTTTATTTCAGACACTGCTTTCGTTTGTATACAGAAAGCCAATATAAACAAGAAATGCTCACTACTACTATTCCAGAAATACAGAGAACCAATTTATCTAATGTGGTGCTGTTATTAAAATCACTTGGCGTACAAGATCTTCTTCAGTTTCATTTTATGGATCCTCCTCCTCAGGTACAGATATAACATTTTTTTTTAGAGGCAGGGTGAACTATTGTTTTATGTTCATTATAAAAATATATTGTCATTCTTAATAGTGGTAATTTTTATATCATTCCATGCGGGATTCTTCATTCAGTATTCATTATATTTATCTTTTAACTTAGAAAAAAAATAAGCAACCATATGTAAAGAATAGTAATCCAACATCTTGATAATTTTTTGTTTCCATTTCAAATGGAAGCAACTGTTTTACTCTTGATCAACTGTTTAATTCTGTACAAATCACAAATCTGTTCAATTATTGAATGTTATTTGTGCTGATGTCCCTATGAACTCTTCACTCAACACCAAAAAAGCATTTAGGTTGATTAATGATCTCTGATATATAATTTCTGATATATACACTCAAGGGTGTAGAGGATATGATAGTACTAAAAATTTACATCATTACTAACTTCCTACCTACAATTTTCCTCTAAATCAGTCTGTTACCCGTCAAGACTCCAACATTATCAGATCTTATATTTTTATCGTCTAAGGCACTTTGTACCTTATCAATCCACCTATATCTTGGTCATCCTCTGGGTCATTTTCCTACCAACCCAGTAGAGAATTGTTTTTCTAATCTTTCCTCTCCCATTCTGTTTAAGTGACCATACCACCTGAGATTAGCTCTACTAATGCATTCCTGGATGCTGACAATATCAAGTTCTTTCCTAATATCCTCGTTTTTAATATGATATTGCCACTGATGCCATCTGTTCATGCCCTTAATCTTTCTCAGGACTCTCATATCTGCGGTCTTTAGTCTTTGGTCAACTGTTTTTCTTCTAACCCAGCTCTCAGATCCATAAGTTAAAATTGGTTTAAACACTGACTTGTATACAGCTAATTTAGTGTTTTGGCTAATTGCTCTCTTATTCCATATAAATTTATTCAGTTGACTTCTTACCATACCAACTTTGTCGATTCTGTTGTCTATTTCCATATTTAATTTACCATCTTCACTAACAATCGTGCCTAAGCTGAATTGTTTTACATGTTCCACAGGTTCTCCATTCACAACACAGTTGACATTTTCAATGATTCTGCCTATTTTCATTGTCTTTGTCTTTTTAATGCTGACGTTCATACCATATGTATTTCAACAATTATTCAATTTAGTCATGGAATCTTGCAGACTTGTAGCAGATTTATTTAGAAGTCTAACATCGTCTACATAAAGCAAACAGCTGAGATTAACATCTCCAATTTTTAATATCAGGTTTAATACTACATTCCTTCATAATGTGATTCATATAGATAATGAATAAGAGAGACGATAATGTACATCCTTGTCTGACACGATGTTTAACATTAAGCCATCTTCCTGTACTTCCTTCAATTCTAACTGCTGACTTACAACTCAAATAAAGACTAAGTATTGCTTGATATAATGCCCCATTGACACCACATAACTGTAGCATTTGGAATAGCTTCTCTCTTGGCACCTTGTCATATGCCTTTTCCTGATCTACAAAACTTAAATGCAGATCTTTGGTATATTCCCATGATTTCTCAACTATCTATTGTAAAGTGAAATCTGAACATGACAGCCTTTATTTGGCCTGAATCCAGCTTGTTCTTCACCACGTTTCTCTTTCACAATCCTTCTCAATCATTTCTCAAGTATACTTGCATATATCTTACCAGGAACACTCAGTAATGAAATGCGTCTGTAATTTTCACATTCAGTTTTATTTCCCTTTTTATATATGAGCACTATGAGAGCTCTACTCCAATCATCTGGAATTCGTTCCTCTATCCAGGCCTTTTGAACTATGCAGTGCAGCCACTGTAAGACTTTTATACCTCCATACTTCAGCATTTCTGGTCAAATATCATCTACTCCTGCTGCATTTCCACATTTCAAGCCTTTGATGGCTTTTCTACTTCAAGTATGGATATGTATTCCTGACTGCATGACTGGCCAGTATTTTTTACCACTGTGCTGTCATCAGTGCTCGTTTCATTTAGCAGTTTTTCAAAGTAATTACTCCATACTTCAAGGATATCTTTTTCTCCTGTTTTCATGTCACCTTTATCATCTCTTATTCCCTTTACAGCACTCTTTACTCCATTTCTGAACTTCTTCAAAAACCTCCAGAATATTTTGCCACCTTCTTGATATTTAATTTCTATGTTCTTACCAAAGTCTTCCTATGACTTTTGTTTAACCAGCTTTACACAGTGTTTAGATTTCTTACATTTGTCTCTGTATTCTCTAAGAGCACAAGCTGACTTATTTGCCAGGAACTTTTGATATGCTTTCTTCTTTTCGTTCACTGCCTCTTTAACTTCCTGTGTTCACCACGGAGTTCTGATTTTTCTATCCTTGCACACAACCTCACCACATGCCTCTGTGGCTGAATCAATCAGTGTTTTCTTCAGGGCTTGCCACTGAATCTCCAAAGTTTGGTTCCTGCTCTCAAAATCTTTCATTTTTTTCTTGAGTAATATTTGTGTATTTTAGTCTACAGTTCAAGGAGCCTGTGTAGCTCAGTGGATGTGGCATTTGCACACCACCGTGCTTGGACGCACGAAGGAAGACTTCGTTTCGAGTCTAGTCGGCGACTAGAGGAAATTTTTCTAAGCCTTTTTTCAACCGGTTCCCGAGTTAGTCGATCTCTGGCACGGGCAAGCAGGTTTTTCCTCCCGGAAACTCGGGTTTTTCGTCCTGCAAACTCAAGAAAATCGACCGTAGAACCCACATTATTTCAGACATTAAATATATTGTGTTAGGGACCACGAGATGGCAGCACATTTGAGCCATCTCTCTTCACTGCGTACCACCTAATTAGAGATAGTTTTGGTCCATCTGTCTCTGATTGGGTACCAGTGGAGGTTGAACTGCCCACTCAGGCTCCAAAAGTTAGATAGGGCTAAATGGCCTCGCCTACTCCCATATACGGGAATAAAAAGGCGTTAGCTGATAGCTGAGTCTACAGTTCACATCTGAGAGCTGCTCAACTTTTATTCTCTTTAAAACTTACATGTTCTTCTTTTCAATATGAAATTCAATTTTATCCTGCTCAAGACTAAATGGTGATCACTTCCAATTTCAAATCCTCTGTACACTTTGGTGTCCTGCACCATTGGGAAAACATCACTATCAACAATAAAATTCCTGTATTTGCCATTATTATTAGCTTTGCTCTTTTCTCCAAATTTTCTCAAAATACTTTGTATGTCTGACAATCATTCCTTACTCTGCTATTTAGATCCCCAAGAAGGACCAACTTTTCCTTTTTCATTGTCTCAGTTGCTCTCTCTAAAAGCCTCAAAATATTCCTTCATTTCTACCTTAGTAGAACCTTCTATGGGACCATATGCACAAATAAGTCTCATTGTCCAGTTCCCCATTCTCATATTTGCCCACATCACTCTACTTTTGACTGCCTGCCATTCAAGAAGATATTAACCTCATATTTGGTGTTGAATATTATGGCTACTTCTTCTTTTTGTTGATTGTCATTGCCTGAATATAATATTTTGTATTTATTGCTCAGAAAGATCTCACCAATTTTTGTCTTTTTTGTTTCAGTCACTCCTATTATGCTGATCTGGTACTTATCCAATTCCTCAGCTAGCTCCAATTTTTTGCCATTCAGGCTTCTTATGTTGATAGTACCAATCTTGAGTTCTGGTGATGTTGAGTTTGGATAAGTTTTAGGATTTGTTCCAGTAGCTGGTCTTTTCCTGTTTTCCCTGGTTCCCTGGCGAAAACAACGGGGGCCTTGTTTAATTGGGTGATGCCCCAGTCGGCATGAAATTCTGTCATGTTGTACCATCGTTTGAAATTTTGGTTTAAGCCAATAAGAATACGATTTGGTCGGCTAAATCCCAAATTGCCAGCCCATCCTCATCCGTGCAGTATCCAGTTAGATACCTAACTGGGTGCACCACGAGAAGGTGAGGATTGGACATTAGGTCAGAAGCCTTTGTCGATTCTCTGCATTCCTTTGAAGGCTATGTGGAGGTCTCCTCTCAGTTATATAACTTTGACCCTTAAGCATTCACTGTTGGAAACTCATGGAGGACCACAGGAATAGCTTGTTCTAGCGAATTTTTTTTGTTGACATCCTTGTTTCCTTTTCATCGAATTATAAATAAAAGCTTACTATTGAAAAATTTCTTGCAGATTTCTATGTATTATAAGCTGAAAAGCAATTTTTGAGATTACCTTTGAATTAAATTAGTAATCATAGTGTATTTTTCATCACGGATCAGTCCCATCACAATGTTACAATGTTTATCTTATACATTCGTCATTGGTCAGTTTTTGTTGAACAACCCTTAAACAGTAAAAACTGTAGCTATTAAATTTAGTAAGATTCCTTTTTTGTAGGAACAGAATTTGATAGGCCAGAATTGGATGTTTTTTTAATTCACATTTGCTCCTCTGTGGTAGACTATTTGAGGGGTACCTTTTTTTTTTTGTTTTGCACTTTAAATGACTTCGATTTTAAAGAGCTTTTCATCATAATTTTAAACATATATTTTGTATGTGTGCTGCACTCACAGAAACTATGAAGGTGTTGAAATAAATAAAATGGTATCTGTCTCCAAATTGTATTGTAATGCAACCTTCATGAATCTTGTGTTAATCACTGTATTAAATGGTACATAATTTCAAAGGGTCTTTCATTCAGATATCAAAACAATGTTTTGCTCTTATGTTACACCCATAAAAAATTGTCTTATAGTGTTGACATATTTCTGGATTCTGGGTTCCAAGGAAATAAAAAAAACTGAGGAAAGAGTGCCAAGAAGACTTATCATGATTATATCTGGATTATGGGATTTAGATTATGAGGACAGATTGGGAGTATGTGGATTACAGACTGGTTAACAGGAGAAAGAGGAATGATAATGGTAGAGATCTATAAACTTCTGAATGGGTGTTAAAGGATATCATCTGATGAAATTTGTCGTTATATGGAAGATGAGGAGAGGACACGAGGGCATCCATTTAAGTTAAGTTTGCTTGCAGTCAAGAAAGGGATAAAAGCAGTGGAATAGTTTGCCTTTAGGTTAGTGAATGCATCCAATGTGAATGAATTTAAGGGAAGGCATGACAGCTGGTTTGGGTGATGTATAGCCTCCCTTGATGAGTCCTGGACTACCTAGAGATCTCAGATAATAATAATATGGTACCTGGATATGTAGGTAGCTCATTTTACCTTATATATATATATCCATGTATGATCATAAATGTTTTCAGGAATTCACATATACAACTGAATAGAGGCTCTTGATGTAAAAATACGATGAGTAGTACATGTAAAAAGTTAGCAATATGTTATATAATGCCCCCAAAAAAACACAAGTCCCTTTTCCATCATACTCTCTATCTCAAGCTCCTTGTAATGTCAACCTTATGCGGATGATTTGCTCATTGGATACTTCTACTATATATATATTTTTATGCAGTTTCTCAGGATATTTCAGCTAATTTCTATCTTTAAACTCATTGCAAAATCTTCTAACTGTTGTTCTCTCTTAATGATAATTTTGTCTCCATTGTTCTCATTATAATTGAATCGTTTATTCTTGCTGCAATTTTTTTTTTTTTTTTTTTTTTTTTTTTAACTACTTAGTTATCCTAGTAGTTAAATTGCAAACTCACGGGGACCACTCTTCTGGCAAGCATAGGATGACAATGAATTATTGTTGGCTATTGTTTTGATCTCATTTCTGGTTTCAGGTCTCAGTTTTTTTTATCTCATTTCTAGTTCTATATGGTCCTTTTCTGTATTGATTTGGACATCCCTTTTTTCTGGAATTCTTATACATTCTAACAGGAGAATTCATTAGAATTCTTTGTTTCCTGAGAAAATGTCCATTCTGCTTCCATTTATCCAGATAATTTTTATATTATCCAGATTACTTTCCATCCTTCTCATGAGGATAGAAAGAATGTATGATAGTTCCATTGTACAAAGGTTGTGCAAAAACTGATCTTTCTAACTACCAACTGTCAGATCTCTGCAGTGGTCATGAAGATTGAAGATTTTAAAGTTGGTAAAAACTAACTTACAGAAATGAGTTGACAGACAAGATATACTTTGCAAGGAACAGCAATG
Source organism: Typopeltis vanoorti (assembly GCF_054136105.1). Lineage (NCBI taxonomy): Eukaryota > Metazoa > Arthropoda > Arachnida > Uropygi > Thelyphonidae > Typopeltis > Typopeltis vanoorti. The sequence continues at coordinate 96,085,392 of NC_143557.1, read as the reverse complement.
GTTTAGTAAAGGGAGGTCATGTTTTAGCAATTTGCTCATATTTTATAATGACGTTATGGCTGAGTTGGATAAAGGGCATGGATATACTATGATACTGTTGTATTTTGCTAAAGCATTTGATAGGATGCCACATGAAAGGCTATTGCATATACTGTGGGATGGGATATAAACTACTTGGATAAGTTAGTGGCTGACAGACTAGCATCAGAAAGTGGTATATGGGGGGGGGGGGGGTCAATCTACCAGATTTAAGGTGACCAGTAATGTACTCAAGGATCAGTTCTTGGACCATTGTTGTTCAGTCTATAAATTAATGATATTGGAAAGGACCTGACAGCAGCTGTTCAGTTGTTCACTAATGATGCAAAGATAAGCTGGCAATCAGGGATGCCACTGATATACACACTTACAGAATGATTTGAATAAGTTGGGATGTCAAATGATGGCTCATAATTCAGTGTTAATAAACATGAAGTTATGCACTTTGGCATGATGCGATTTCCAATGGCATATTATATTAGTAGGATCTACAAGAAGTTGATGAGGCTATGGGTCTTGGTGTTATGTTCAATAAGAAATTGAAAGTCAAAGGTCACATCGCAAAAAAGTTGCAAATACAGCTTAGAGAATAATTGTGATGTTGAAATGAACATTGATATTGGTCTTCTGATTATGGAGGGGGAGATAAAAAAAAAGCCGAGGAAAGATTGCAAGAGAAGTGTTACAAAGATGATATCAGTATTATGGAATCTACATTATGAGAATAGATTGAGCACATGTGGACTTGCAGACACTGGTGGACAGAAGAAAGGGGGGGGTGATATGACAGAGGTATTTAAAGTTCTCAGAGGGTGTTATAGGTCATTGACTGATGAAAATTTTTGTTATGTTATATGGAAGGTAGAGAGATGACAAGTGGGTATCCATGGAAGTTAAGTTTGTGTGCAGTTAAGAAAGGGGTGAGAGCTAAATTTTTCTCACCCAGAGCAGTGAGTAGAACTGTTTGTTTAAGTAATGAATGAGCCAATTTGGCTGAACATTCCTTTAGTATACATGCTGACATCCCATCTGTCCTTATTACCAAAATCTTATCCAGTTTCTTCAACAGCTCTTGAACTTTATTCTCCTTTATCTCTTCATTCAATGCAGTGGTTGTACTGCACACCATTGTTTGAACAATCCCACCAGCTTTTGACAAACAAGGGTACACCTACATTTAACTAAAATTATTCATCCACAGTCATTTTTCTTTTACTTGTAGCATAATGATGAAATTCTTTCAAGTGGCTTTTAACTGGCACAGCTAATTTCTTTTCATACTCCAACTTAACTTTCTATACCATACTCGTAACTTTTCCAGCCTGCATTTTATTTATTTCATAACTCCTCTAACTCTTATTCTCATGATATTCCTTCTGCATTATCATCTTCTTCTTCTTCTGCATTATCATCCGCTTCTTCAAACTCTAAGGATATATTCAGAGATACTGCATAATTTAAGTCAACCATCATGATTATTCACTTAGTACTCATCCGGGTAATTTGGTGATGCATTTCGTTGTCCTCAGCAGCTTAACCACCAGGTCGGCAGTAACACCCCACCATATGTTTCACCCCGTTAGTCTAAACTTTACATCAGATAGCCTTAAATTCACTGTTACATGGGATATTACCATTATTGTTTTCGTGAGTATCTACCCCTAACTGGACAAAAATCATCTGATATCATCAGTAGTAACTTTCCCATCCCCTCCTCTTCTATATCTTCTGTCCTTTCTAAAAATGCTCTGCTCTTTACACTCACTTCCATTTACTGCATCAGACTCCGAGAGCCAATAATCACTAATACCAATAATCTTAGGCTAAAACGTATTCATCAAGGCAACAACTCTACTTTTTTGTTCCTGATGCTGCTGGTGTTTGTGTAGAGACAGCAAGTTACCGCCTAGCTTTTTTCATATGCTTACATCTACAGTGTGCATGGTTGGCAGCTTTTTCTGTCTCCAGATGTACCCAAAAAGTCTAAACCCCAACTCTAAATTTTCAACCCTTCACCAGATCCATAATCATGATGAAATTATTTATTGGGAAATTATATATCATCTCTCTTTTTATCAATAAACTACAAACTTTTTATCAGTAAAAATAGATTTTTATTGATAAAAAGTTTGTAGTTTATTCTTAATGTTTGCTGTGATTTTCTTTGCTTCTATACAACGAAACACTTTTGACATTTGTTTCCTGTATTCTGAATATTTTTGCTTAGCTCATGTTATACAAATAAATCTTAACTGTGAATACATTTTTTACCTTTGTAATTCTCTTTTTAACATCCTCTTCTGCTCTGCTATCACATATGGTTAGAGTTCCAAAATACCTGAAATTCTTAGTTTGTTTAATAACCCTTATAAATTTTTTTTTTAAACTCTACTCACTAGCTTCTGTAATTGTTAAATTTTCTTCAGATTTATGTGAAAAGAAGAAAATTCATCAGTAAATTCAGAATCTGCTAATTTTGTGTTAAATTCAATTATCTTTTACTTTTCATTGTTTTTTTAATAATCATTGAAATGGGTGACTTCTTTTCCTTAATCTAGTTTGTCACATTTCATGGCATAATGATAAATCAACCATAGCTAAAACGGCTTATTATAGTAGGATATTTCATAACATAAAAAGCATGCTTTTATATATATATATATATATATATATATATATATATATATCAGTGACATCACATGACCATTTGGTTCGGTGCTGTTATGTTGTTACTTTTTCCATTATTTTCTCTATTCTTATCCCTGTCGTACCTACCAAGCTTGAAATCTCTAACCTATCTCTCTGGGTCTGCTTCTCCTTTCAGAACTCTGGCAAAATTTGTTTGATATAGCTGCACCAGCCAGAGTCCTAGTACTGAAGAATTCTTGTACAAAGAAACCTTCCCAGAGTTCAAGTATTACTTAATCTTGTTAAAGTATAAAGTGCCTATAGAAAATTCAACATTGCAATCCTGGCCAAAAACCTTCTAAACTTTCTTTAATTTCCCCTTATTCACAGGTTCGAACTTTAGCAAGTGGTAAAATCAATCTCATGCTCAGACAAACTTAGACTTACATAGAAAAAACATGTTTATTAAATATCAAATTGCATACAAATAAACTCCCACACATCAAAGGTATGTCATATCATCATCATCAAATTTCTGACATGTACTCTCAAGGGGTGTACAGGATATGATAGTAGTACTACATGAAAAATTTACGTCAAGACTCCAACATTATCAGATCTTATATTTCTGTCGTCTAAGGCACTTTGTACCGTATCAATCCACCTATATCTTGGTCTTCCTCTGGGCCGTTTTCCTACAAACCTGGCAGAGAACACTTGTTTTGCTAATCTTTCCTCTCCCATTCTGTTTAAGTGACCATACCACCTCAGATTAGCTCTGTTAATGCATTCCTGGATGCTGACAATATCAAGTTCTTTCCTAATATCCTCGTTTTTAATATGATATTGTCATTGATGCCATCTGTTCATGCCTCTAATCTTTCTCAGGACTCTCATATCTGTGGTCTCTAGTCTTTGGTCAAGTGTTTTACTTTTGACCCAGCTCTCAGATCCATAAGTTAAAACTGGTTTGAACGCTGTCTTGTATACAAACTAATTTAGTGTTCCGACTAATTTCTCTCTTATTCCATATGAATTTATTCAATTGACTGCCTACCATACCAACTTTGTTGATTCTGTTGTCTATTTCCATATTTAATTTACCATCTTCACTAAAAATAGTACCCAAGTAGCTGAAATGTTTTACTTGCTCCACAGGTTCCCCGTTCCCGATGCAGTTGACATTTTCAACAATTCTACCTATTTTCATTGTCTTTGTCTTTTTAATGCTGACCTTCATACCATATCTATTACAACAGTTATTCAGTTTAGTCAGGGAACCTTGCAAACTTATAGCGGATTTATTTAGAAGTATAACATTGTCCGCATAAAGCAAAGAGCTGACATTAACATCTCCAATGCTGATATCATGTTTAATACCACTTTCCCTCATAATCTAAATTCTAATTCAATAGCTAAGCAATAAGGAACATTCTAATTATCAAATTCACTATTTACATCTCTAGGTTAAATAAGTACACATTTATCATGAAACGTTAGTTCAAAATTCTAAGTAAAGCTCACTAACAAAGATTAATTCACATTTAACTGAGTGTTGCATACTCTCAGGCTTTCAGACAACTAGTCCAATATGATTAACACATTACTGAGCACAAAAGCTACTGAAAAGTTCTCTTTCCTTTCAATTAGAAATCTGTTCTCTCTTTGCTCCAATACTAATTGTTACATGAATAAGGAAATTTCTGTACATTACCGGTGTCCTGAGAGGATATCGCGCTTCTTTCGTCTGTCCTTTGTAGTCAGACATTTTTCTACTTTATCGAGTCATGTCCACATGGAGGTTACACTGATCAACACAAATGGTCATTCCTTGCACTTTGCCGTACAAACGCTCGTCTACTGGATCGCTGTCATCGTCATCTCGACCATCCTTCAGGGGGAACTTTTCCGCTGTCTCGCATCAGTAAACTTTTACCGATGGCCCTAGTTGATGTCTGCTTTCAGCTCACGTATAACATGCTCGACTCCTTCAGCTAACAACCGGGAAGGAGATTACTTCCGGTGCTGTCGATTGGTCAGCACTCTGCTTGTCCACATGAGAAACAGGAACAGAAAAAATGGGAGGCAAAACCTGTGTGAACTTGCTTTTTATTCTTCTTTGTAGCGCCCTCTTTCTGTATTGGAGGATCTCTCATTGCGTTCTCCTATTTGCCCCTACATGATTGTGTCACACTTCTGCTCCTTGAAGAGTGCTCTTTTCGCCAAACGCGGTGTTCAACGTGCCTTCCACGAACGCTTTCGCTTCAGGCGTTAGGTCCAAAGGTTGTTAGCTAGCTGCCTACGATGCCGTAATGCCCGAAGCGAAAGCATTCGTGGAAGGCAAGTTGAACTCGCGTTCAGCAAAAAGAGCACTATTCAAGGAACAGAAGTGTGACGCAATCACAAAGGGGCAAATAGGAGAATGTTTGCACTTAGACATACATTCTTACACAGAGTATAATTTTGACATCAATAATTTTAAACAATATAATTCTATTTAGACATACAATTTTCTCCTCTATTTTACTTCCTTCTAAGGTAATTCTAACATGTTTTCTTTTATATTTTGCTTTCTTAACTAATAGTACAAGTATTTCTAGCTCAGACTCATGTTTCTTGTTAAATCTTGAGTGACTGATTCTTTTGTTGAAAGAGTCCTCATTCAAGATCTAACTGCTGTCATGTGGCTTATGAAATCTGCACTACAAAATTTGCATCAATTTTGACTGTATGATTGCACTGTTATTGATGTATGCAAGTTTTAAGAGTGCATAGCACATCAGCATTCAACTTATTTTGTCCAATGCAATTAATTATAGACGAACTTTGATCCCTGCTTTATTTTTTTATTATGAAAACAAGAAATTATAGTAGAAAAATGTTCTTATATTTTGATTGTGTATATTGACTCATTTGTTAAGAAGTTGAACTGATTAACATTTTTAAAAATACTTTACTTCAGGATAACATGCTGAATTCTATGTATCAGTTATGGATTTTGGGAGCCCTAGGCAATGTAGGAAATTTGACATCTTTAGGTAGAAATATGGAAGAATTTCCCCTTGATCCTCCTCTTTCTAAACTGCTTATTGTGTCATGTGATATGGAATGCAGTACAGAAATTTTGGTAAGTTATTTTTTTATATTGCTTCAAAACTAATTAAACAAAGTGATGATCATCATTATAAAATCACCTAGCTTAAAATAAGTTTAAAAAATTTATTTTGAAATTTTTATACCATGAATTTAATTAATAATTAAATTCATGGTATAAATTGTTTTGAAATTTTTATACCATGTTTTAATATGCATTAATTATTTTTATATGTTTAATTAATAATTTTGCTTTAATGCAACAGCATTAAATACAAATATTCCACTTAAAATTAACAACAGGTACTATATTAAAAGTTTACTTAAACACTGATTGTTGCTCTGATTTTGTGATGATACATAATATCTTGCAAATGGAAGATGTATCAACAAATAGAGGAAAGTTGTAGAATGTTATTTTTTTCAGCTTAGGTAAACTTTTGTATAGAGTTAACTTTGAAGAACAGAATGTTTCCCCTTTGTATATTATATATGCTATATATTTCTTTGTTGTTTAGTATAGTTTTATCAGTCATGTCTTTACTACTTGACAGATAAGAATTCCCTAAGCCTGAACGTAAGAAATTTTTAAACAAAATCTACAACTTCCATCACTGAATGAAGTTCACTATGGAAATTGAATTATTGAGGCTGTGGTTGCCTAAATATGACCTAATTTTTGCACAGATTAATCCAGTAGTGGGAAAAAGCTCTCTCAAAAATGAATCAGCAGTTGTTGATTAATTTATTATTATTATTCGCGACACCTCCAAGGAGTCCAAAGACTCATCCCGGGAGGACACCTACTATACAACTGTCTCCACCTCTACTACCAATCATCTCCATCAACGCCATCTACCGCCCACCACCACCACAACTAATATTTTTTGTCAGTAAATTGCGTGTATTCTGAAGGGTTGATTTATCTGTATGCGGAATGAAAAAACCCTACTGCTTCCGTATGAGATCGGCTAATTCACCTTCATTTGAAAAAGTCCACATAAAGATTCTTCCCGTCACAACGAGAATCGAACTTAGGCCTATTCCAGCCAAAGGGCGCAATGTACCATCATTCTTCCAATTGCGCTATGGAGGCGCTATATCAGGAAATAAAAGTATTATAAACTATTTTCCTCTGATTTTTTTTTCTTCTTGCAACTATTTGAGTTCCTTTCTAGTGATTAGATTTTATCTTTGTCTTTGTCTCTTTTTTTTTTTTTTTTTCACCAAGTGAAGTTATTTTCCTTCTCTGATAATACAGTTGATGTCAAAGGAACCGAATCTTGGAAACACTAACTTCAGTTGAATTTTCTGTTTTATTTTTATCACATATGTATCAGTTAACTGCACAGTGATCTTCTTTATTGTACATTTGCTAGTTTTGTTAAAAATTCCATAACTTTCATTAGTCAATTTCTTGGAATCATAAAGATATTTCAGAATATCAAAATAAGATGTTCATCATTCCCTTATGAAAGAGAAATGATAAAAAAATTTATTTGTCTTACCTCTTTAAACTAACAAATCAGAAATGTATTTCGATTTGTTAGCTCTTGATGAAATCAACATTGTGTAACCGCAGTTTAAATTTAGAGCTTAGAGTATACGCATGGTTAAATGCTATGTATGGTCTGTACTGCTGTACGGTGCAGAAACTTGCACCGTACAGCATCAATAAAAAGACTTGAAGCCTTTGAGATGTGGTTATACAGATGAATGTTAAAAATCCCATGGACAGCAAAAACGTCCAATCAGGAAGTACTGGGACAAATGGGGAAATCACATGAACTTTTAGATACCATAAAAAGAAGGAAAACTGCATGTCTTGGTCACCTACTTCATAATGAAAAACATAAGATACTTCAGTTGATTATAAAAGGGAAGATAAATGGAAGAAGAGGACAAGGAAGACGAAGAACATCTTGGCTGGCAGCCATCAGACAGTGGACTGACATGAGCTCTGAGAAACTGCTCAGAGTAGCTGAGGATCGCTCAAAATTTGCCAAGGTGGTCGCCGACCTCCGATAGGCGATGGCACTCAAAGAAGAAGCTCATACAGTATAAATTTTAATGTTATATTAGTGATATATATGAATTTACATTTTGCAACATAATGCTTCTACAGCAACTTGTTCCAATGTTCATGTAGTATGAGAGAGCAGTTCAAGTTTATTATGCTAAACTTGATATCTGATTTGAAATCTGTAATACTTTCACAATATTTGAGCATTGAGAAGTATTCCAACATTAATGACAGTTTGTTATCATATATCAACATTTTTTGTTAGTGATCTGCAAATATTTTGACTGTCATTCATATCCCTGCTATCAGAGAAGTTGTGCATTTTGTATAGAATTTAATTGAGAATCAGTGGATGTCTGGCATGCAGCCCTCTACATCATTGAGATTGTGAATTTCATTGTCTCCATCAGAGTTGTTATAGTCATCTATATCAGGTGATTTAATGACAAACAGCTATTATTTTACAGAATTAGTCAACAATACAATTGTAAAAAATGTGCATAAAATATTTTTTATTTACTGAATTACCAGTAAATTTAAAGCATTTTTGCACTATTTATTGGTATTGTAAACTCTAATTCTGAAGTCAGCGACACAAGTTGCAATGCTACAACAATGAAACAATATGCTTGAAAAACACTTATATTAATAGGAAAATCTGAAGAGAAAATGCACTCCAATTTAACTTGCAATGAAGAGCCAGGAAAAAACTGATGATCCAATTATAAAAGTTAGCAGCAGCCTCTACGTTTTGCTGGTAAATTCTCAATTCCCCACTACCATATGTCTTGGAAATGTGCACATTTCTCCAAACCCCTTCATGGCATGTGTCCATAGGCGAGTGAGTGATGCAGGCATGGTGATTTGCTGTGGGTGTTAATTGACAGAGCCCATATTCGTTGTCCCTGACATTCGACAGTCGTCCAGGTGCCAAAGAAGTTGCCTATTAGTAACCCTCTCCATTACTTTAGACAGCACTGATGTTTGGGCAGTAAGTCAATAGTTTGATGGTAGGTACTTATTTATTTATTTTTATTTTTTATTTTTATAGTGTACATGATGCACAAGTGCAAGTTCAGGACCACGTCTTCTGAGTATAATTGGTGGAACATCACCACCACCACCAGAATCCTTTTTAGTATCCAGGACAATAATTGCAATCAACAGCTTCATCAATAGGACAAAATGACAGTAAACTTCTCACCCGTGCCATTGCAAACTATATATATAAAGCTGGAGTCCCTCTTTCAAACCACCCACAGTATGCTATTATTTTTTTCTTGGACTTCTTGTCACACTTCTCAGAACTGTGTTTTTTTGTTAGTGGGTAGGAATTCTGAACAGAGTGGAGAATGAAGACCCTTACTCCAACATAGATAATTAATGTCATACAGTCATAACTAGCAGCATCTGGAGAACAGAAACAATAGTGTAACTATGGAAAGTTAGTGCCAAAGGATAAGAGGTGAATGGCTGAAGAGAGGACATCATCATCAAATTCCTGCCATGTACCCTCAATAGTACTACATGAAAAAAAAATTACATCATTACTAATTTCCTATCTACTATTTTTCCTCCAAATCAGTCTGTTACTTGTCAAGACTCCAACATTATCAGATCTTATATTTCTATCGTCTAAGGCACTTTGTACCATATCGATCCACCTATATCTTGGTTTTCCTCTGGGTCGGTTTCCTGCCAACCTCGCAGGAAATGGGCAAAGAAAGCTAATCTTTCTTTGCCCAGATTAGCTCTGCTAACGCATTCCTGGATGCTGACAATGTCAAGTTCTTTCCTAATATCCTCGTTTTTAATATGATATTGCCATTGATGCCATCAGTTCACGCCTATAATCTTTCTTAGGACTCTCATATCTGCGGTCTCTAGTCTTTGGTCAAGTGATTTACTTCTGACCCAGATCTCAGATCCATCAGTTAAAACTGATTTGAATACTGTCTTGTATACAGCTAATTTAGTGTTCCGACTAATTTTTCTCTTATTCCATATGAATTTATTCAGTTGACTTCCCACCATACCAGCTTTGCTGATTCTGTTGTTTATTTCTATGTTTAATTTACCATCTTCACTACAAATCGTGCCTAAGTAGCTGAAATGTTTTACTTGTTCCAGTAAAACATTTCAGCTTTTTGTGAATTACCATTCACAACTGTGTTGTGAATTCTCCATTCACAACACAGTTGACATTTTCAATGATTCTGCCTATTTTCATTGTCTTTGTCTTTTTATTGCTGATCTTCATACCATATCTATTACAACAGTTATTCAATTAAGTCAGAGAATCTTGCAGACCTGTAGGAGATTTATTTAGAAGTATAACATCATCTACATAAAGCAAAGAGCTGACATTAACATCTCCAATTTTGATGTCATCATGTTTAATACCACTTCCTTCATGTGATCCATATAGATAATGAATAACAGAGGGGATAATGTACATCCTTGTCTCACACCAGATTTAACATTAAACCATCTTCCTGTACTTCCTTCAATTCTAACTGCTGACTTACAAATCAAATAAAGACTAAGTATTGCTTGATATAATGCTCCATTGACACCATATAACTGTAGCGTTTCGAATAGCTTCACTCTTGGCACCTTGTCATATGCCTTTTCCAGATCGACAAAACGTAAATACAGATCTTTATTATATTCCCATGTTTTCTCCACTATTTGTCGTAAAGTGAAGATCTGATCCTGACAGCCTCTATTTGTCCTGAATCCAGCTTGTTCTTCACCCAGCTTTTCTTACACTATTCTTCTCAACTGTTTCTCAAGTATACTTGCATAGATCTTGCCAGGAACACTCAGTAGGGAAATACCTCTGTAATTCTCACATTCAGTTTTATATCCCATTTTATATATGGGTACTATGAGAGTCTACTCCAATTATCAGGAATTCTTCCCTTTGTCCAGGCTTTCTGAACTATGCAGTGCAGCCACTGTAAGACTTTTATACCACCATACTTCAGTATTTCTGGTCAAATGTCATCTACTCCTGCTGCCTTTCCACATTTCAAGCCTTTGATGGCTTTTTCTACTTCAAGTATGGATATGTATTCCAGACTGCATGCCTGGTCAGTGTTTTTTACCACTGTGCTGTCATCACTGCTTGTTTCATTTAGCAGTTTTTCAAAGTAATTACTCCATACTTCAAGGATATCTTTTTCTCCCGTTTTCATGTCACCTTTATCATCTCTAACTCCTTGTACAGCACTCTTTCCTCCATTCCTAAGCTTCTTCAACAACCTCCAGAATATTTTGCCACCATCTTGATATTTATTTTTTATATTCTTGCCAAAGTCCTTCCATGACTTTTGTTTAGCTAGTTGTACACAGTGTTTAGCTTTCTTACATTTGTCTCTGTATTCTCTAAAAGCACAAGCTGACTTATTTGCCAGGAACCTTTGATATGCTTTCTTCTTTTCCTCCACTGCCTCTTTAACTTCCTGTGTCCACCATGGAGTTCTGATTTTTCTATCCTTGCAGACAACCTCACCACATGCCTCTGTGGCTGAATCAATCAGTGTTTTCTTAAGGGATTGCCACTGAATCTCCAAGGTTTGATTCCTGTTCTCAAACTCTTTCATTTTTTCTTCAATAATCTTTGTGTATTTTAGTCTACAGTTCACATCTGAGAGCTGCTCAATTTACTTTAAAACTTTCTTATATGTTATTCTTTTCAATATGAAATTCACTTCCAATTTCAAATCCTCTGTACCCTCTGGTGTCCTGCACCAGGGAGAAAATATCACTATCAATAATAACATAGTCAATGAGACTTTTCTTATTCTTTGTCTCTTCTCTCTATGTGAGTTTGAGCACATTTTTATGTTGGAACATGGTGTTAATAATAACCAGTCCATGTCCTGAGCAGAAATCCAACAAATATTTGCCATTATTATTAGCTTTGCTCTTTTCTCCAAATTTTCCCAAAATATTTTTGTATTTCTCACAATCATTTCCTACTCTGCTATTTAGATCCCCAACAAGGACCAACTTTTCTTTTTTTCATTATGTCAGTTGCTTTTTTTAAAGCATCAAAAAATTCCTACACTTCTACCTTAGTAGAACCTTTGGTGAGACCATAGGCACAAATTAGTCTCATTGTCCAGTTCCCATTCTGATATTTGTCCCCATCACTCTACTTGAGACTGCCTGCCATCCAAGAGGATTAGATTCATGTTTAGTCTTGAATACTATGGCTACTTCTTCCTTTTCTTGATTGTCATTGCCTGAATATAACATTTTGTATTTATTGCTCAGAAAGATCTCGCCAGTTTTTGTCTTTTTTGTTTCAGTCACCCCTATTATGTCGATCTGGTACTTATCTAATTCCTCAGCTAGCTCCATTTCTTTGCCATTCAGGCTTCTTATGTTGATAGTACCGATCTTTAACTTTGGTGATGTTGATTTGGGGTGTGTTTTCAGATTTGTTCCAGTAGCTGACACTCGCTGTTTGCCCTGGTTCCCTGGCGAAAACAACGGGACCTTGTTTAACCGGCAACACCCCAGCCGGCATGAAATTTTGTCATGTTGCCATCATTTTTATTTTGGTTTAACTAATAAGAATACAATTTTGTCGACTAAATCCCAAATTGCCAGCCCATCCTTGTTCGTTCAGTATCCAAGTAGATACCCAACAGGGTGCACCATGAGAAGGTGAGGATTGGACATTAGGTCAGAAGCCCTGTCGGTTCTCCTAATCCCGTTTAAGGCTATGTGGAGGTCTCCTCTCAGTTATACAGCTTTGACCCTTAAGCACCCTTTGACAGAGAGGACATTCCAATAGAAATGAAAGTGAGGTTATGATCTGAATTACCAATTGAAGAGAACATCTCAATAGGGTACCTGGAAGAGAACTGATTAACCCGTTAACATACAAAGACGTCTGTGACACGTCATTTATTTGTTGCACCAAAATTGATTTTGACATATCGCAGATGTTACGAAGTTCACGTCAATTTCATACAAAGACGTCTGTGACATGTATTTTGTTTATTGCACCAAAATTTATTTTGACGTATCACAGACGTTACGAAGTTCACGTCAATTTCAAATGAATTTAGGGTGTTAGGCAGTGAATATATATGCATATAAACTCTATTCACTAATTAGTTTGTGTTGCAATTTATTATCATCCCTAATATGTCTCCAAATATTTATAATATCTTAGCGGAGAGGACAGTTTGGATAAAAACAGCAAGACAAATTTATATCATGAAAGTGTTGGCATTTTCCACTTGTCAAGTGACAATAGCGACAGTAGCAGTGGAAGTTCGGCTCGAGACAATGTTGTAAACATTTAAGACTGATATTGTCTAGTAACGATGATTCCGATGTAACAGAAAATGAATGGAATTGGCAAGAAAAAGAAAATATTCCTATTATAAAACCATTTACGGAAATTCCCGGCATCAATGCAATTGCTTTGCTAAGATTTGGTGCAAATGCGACACCTGTTTCTGTTTTGAAACAAATACTTTGTGATGCTTTCTTTGACATGACAGAAACTAATAGATATGTGGCTAAAGCAATAAACGAGGAAATTACTAAAAAGAATGGTATCCAATAACAAATGATGAATTGCAGGCATATTTTGCATTATGTATAATTATGTCACAGGTAAAAAAATCTAATATAGACATGTATTGGTCAAAGAAGGCTGTGGTCAAGACACCCATATATTAAAAAATTATGTCTCGTAAACGCTTCTTCGCTATATCTCATTTTCTCCATTTCGTGGATAATGAAACAATAAAGAAAGACGACAAAATATGTAAAGTACAAAATATAGTCAACTATCTGAATAATAAGTTTCAGCAATTATATACACCAGATAAAAATGTAGTAATTGACAAATTCCTTATGTAATATAGAGGTCGACTATATTATGTAAAGTTCATTGCCGGCAAACGAGCACGATTTGGGATAAAACTTTACAAGCTATGTGAATCAGACTCTGGATATTGTTCAAAGTTCAAAATTTATACAGGAAAGGATAAAATTCCGGGAAACGATACACCTGCATCTCAAAATGTCGTCATGGAGTTGGCTGAACCTATTTTAGGAAAAGGATATACATTATTCTTAGATAATTGGTATTCATAACCGGAATTATTTTATTTCTTGAGAAAAAATAGTGCAAATGTTGTCGGGACAGTTAGAAAAAATTGCAAGAATATGCCTAAGAAATTGATGACATATAAAATAAAAAAAAAGGTGAATCAAAAACTTTATCTTGTCAGGGAATTTTGTCATTACGTTGCCGTGATAAGAGGGATGTTTTAATGATAAGTACAAAGCATTCAAAAGAAGAAATGGTAAATACAGGAAAAGTAAGGAGAAGTGAGAGGGGTGATGAAGAAAAATACAATTGCGGAATGGGCGGTGTCGATAGGCAAGACCAACTACTTGCTTGTTTTCCAATTATGCGAAAATGCGTCAAAGGTTACAAGAAAATATTTTTCTATTTGATGGATATCGCTATTTACAATGCTTATGTTTTATAGTCCAAACTACCGAATACATCAAAAGTAACAATTTCCGTTTGAACGTAGCAGAAGATATGTTGTCAAATATATCTTTACCTAATTATAGTACCCGTGGACGTCCATCACAAAAGGACTGCCCAATTAGACTGCAGGCAAAAAATTGGACACATTTCCCTGAACATATACCCCTTACTGATAAAAAGCAACATCCAGCAAAAAGATGCCATGTATGTGCCAAATATAATGTAAGAAGTGAGGCTACATGGCAATGTTTGATACTGTTACGTTTACTTAAGTGCTTAGAAAAGTATCATACCTTGCAAAATTATTAATATTCTTTATAATAAGATAACAATTAACGAAATAAATCACATGAATTAAATAAATAGTAGTTTTATCTGTTCCAACTTTAAAAATAATTTATATATCAAAGGGTTAAGAAAAGATCCAGAGGGTAAGTGGAGTGGAATGATGGGTATTCTGATTGGGAGATGAACCACTTGCTTTAGGTTATTTTCTTTAGCAAATAACTCAGCATCTCTTCAAGCTTGGTCACTGGAATTGGAAAAAAGGGAGCCAGCTGATGTTGCAAATGTTAACGTCATTAAATAAGATTACTTCACTGTTAGGGTGCTTGGATTGCAGGAAATCAAGATTCAAGGATTCAATGAGTTCAGGATGATTTTCAGAATTAGAAGAGCAGTAGAGACAGCAAATCAATGATACGCAATAAGGCAAAGAAATCTTAAGCCGAAGAAGAAGATGTGGGTTAGTATATGAGAAATGCTACACTAGGGTCTGTAGAGGGCACTTCTCCTACAGCTTTAAGCTTTTAAGTCTGATCATTTCCACTTTATTTTGTGTTGTTTGTGTGCATTTGCAGTTTTTATATGTTTTGTCCCAATGTTGTCTGTGTGACAGCACTGAAATATTCAACCTTCATTAAACTGTAAACTGCTTATTATATCATTTCTATGTCACTCATCTTTATCTTACTGATATGCTCTGCTACCTCTCATACAGATTAGTTTATGCGGTGTATCTTTTCCATGAATACTTCTATTTATCTAAACTTTCATTAGCATGTGCAACTCGATTACTTTCCTCAAGCCATTAATGTTACACGAGAAATTATAGAACCTGTAGCATGCTGGTAGCATATAAGTAGGAGTTAATGGAGAAGAAGGAACATACTGATATATTTTTTGAAGAGCTGGAATTTTAGTTCTTGGGGAACATTTTGTAAGGAAGCTGTTCCAGAAAATAGAGGTAGATGGAATGAGAAAGAAAAAGTAGGTTCAGCAGATAAAAGTTAGACTGTAAAAGAACATTGGCAGCTACTTCCCATGTTTTTACAAGCTTCATGGAGTAATGATGGATCCAGTTCATTGACACAGGCCTAATGGACCAATGTGTAGAAGTGATGCATTGTTTGAAATAGATTGTCCCTGAGCAGTGGTTGAAACGTGTTCACTAGTGGGGTGAGGCACTGACCAGTCAAACTGCCCTCCTTTTTACAGCATCAAAATTTTTAGAGATCCTTTGCACCACACCAAACATGAGAACAGTATTTTAAACTTGGGCACATTTGAGATTTGTACAGAGTTAGGTACCATCTTGAGTGGAAAAGAGTGCAAAGTTTTTTTATAGCTTGAAGAAGTAATTGAGGTGATGTATTTGTGCTAAGAAGGGCTAGAGGTAAATCATAGTCTTAGACAAGAGATCTGATCCTGTCTGGTGATTTTTGTTTTATCAAGGTTAATGGAAGATGAAGACTAGGTTCTCCTTCCATTTGAAGCTTAGGCTGTTAGGACACTGAGATTTGTCAATTGATTAGGAGAGATAGAGTGTATTATCATTAGCAAAACTATGGATATGTTTACTAAGCAATGAAATAGGATAATTTATATATATAAAAGAGAGTAGGTGACAGAATCGAGCCGTGGGGCAATTTTGCATTGGCAGGGAAGTCCCAAGAGAGGAAGTCATTCACCATTACATGTATTGATCATCTGGAGAGAAAAACATCTATCCAATTTGCAGATACCAAAGGATTGCAGTTTGCTGAGCAGATCTTAATGCTAGTTGCGATTAAATATTTTAGAAATGTCAATAGGAATAGCACAAGTTTCTCCAGATCTTTCCATAGTTTGCATCCAGAGGTGAGTGCTGTAGGCTAAGAGATCTACTGAGGATCTAGAGTGGCTGAATCTATACTGGCAGTCATTGTCAAAATTCTTCCCTACCTCTGGTTAATGAAGTTGACCATTGATAATTTCATATTTTAGAGAGGACTGAAGTTAGACAATGGATCAGTTATTTGGCAGCACTTATATATATATTCAGTGCATTCTGTTTTGGAATGAGTTAAAATATAGGCTTGCTTCTATTTTTTGGGATAGATGCCAGTTTAGCATAGAATTTTGTGTCCAGTCTTAGTTCTGGAGACTTCTACTACAATTGGGAAGATACCATAAGAACCAGAATACTTTTTAGTATTCCTGTTTAGAATCCTAAATATTTTTTATTTAGTATTTGTTTTAATATTAAAAAGTAATTTTAATTTTTCCAGAATACTTTTCTTTACTTAATTATTTAAGATTCTTCTGATTTCTTTTTCATGAAAGATGTCTTGCAGTGATTTACTCTGGTTGTTTATGCAGGAGGTGGAGGAGAAGAATGTTGCCAGCAGATCATCTTTTATTAATAGATGGTATTACAGCAGTGTCATCTGAGTGCAAAGAGATGTGAAAGTGCAGAAGAGCAGAAGTGATACTTGATAATCTTTGCAAAGGACTAGAAGGCTTGACTTCCATTTGTACAGGAAGCAAGTTTTCTGGATTTGATCCTTTCAATGTCAAATTGGGAGCTATGATCAGTTTGCACTTGTTGTATGCTCCAGTGTAAGCTGACAAGACTAGTGTTCTTGTTTTAAAAAACTACTTGCTCCATGCTGATTTTGCTTCCCCCCAACCCTCTTGCCCTACCATGACGTACTTGTTGTTCAGTTATAGCTTGAGTAGTGGAGAGAAATTCTGAATAATGTGAGGAATGAAAGCCTTTTCATTCCAGTGAGAATAATTTTAATAACTTATCCAGAGAAAGTGTTTAGATTAGGAAAATAAAAGCAATAGTGTGACCATAGAAAGAAGAGTAATGAAATCCTAGAGAACATCCCCTTCATTTCATTGATATATCTACAATATCTTTGCAATAGAGGTATCTTCAGAATAGAACTGATTAAACAAAAAAAAAAAAAAAAAAAAAAATCAAGAGTGTTCATGAAAGTGGAGGGTTATTTAGTATTCAGGTTGGTAGGTAAACAGCAGATACTTCTATCTTTGTGGAATTGGAAAACAGATGCCAATTAAAGTTGTACTAAAAAATTAAAAATGCCAAGAAATTCTATTCTTGATTTAATCCTTTATCCAAGTGTAAGCAAAAATGTTTTCACGTGAAGTAACTTCAAAACTGGGCTGCTTTGTAGAGGCTAATGACTTCACACCAATTGCCTAAGTATCCTATAATGCTTTGCATTATGGGATACTAAGGTACATTATAGGAAGAACCACTACCCAGATTGGTTTTAGCCTTTATTGAGGTCTCATCAGTGGGAGCCAGACCCAGAAGAGATACCAAGGTTGAAGTAAAAACTTTCAAGCATAGAGTTATGGACATTACATCATCTTGGAAGATGAATTCGGAATTTAGAGGGCATTAAATTAAAGGCAACAGATAAAAGTATTTTGAATGGAATAAGGAAATCTTTAACTAGAGAAGATCAAAAACAGAGATTCTAGATTTGGCATTCTTTAGCATGGGACATCAGATTTGTACTAAAGTACAAGTATTGTCCCTGTGGCAGAAAGAAATTATGCACTGTAGTTTTGGACAGTCAAGTTGTATAATTGTTGTTATTAGGGTTAATATGTGAGGTGCTTTCAGAAATAGGTCAGGTCTGGATGTTTATAAGTGTTGATGTAGAGTCTCGAATGTTGATGAAGTAATATAAAAATTATATTTTGTAAGGTTTTTTGCATTCTTTGTGTATTTTGTTATTTTTTTATTATTATTTTTTTTGTTTGTTTTATTTTGTGAGGTAATTTTTTTTAACTTCAGTGATACTATTATTATTTATTATTTTGTTCATGGTTCCTTGGGTTCCACTCCAGGCATGATCTGGCATTGTATATGAAAACAGATCTATATATATAGTAGTGAACAAATTAATCCAAACAAGCCATATTTCCATCAAGATTTTGCTTTTGGTTTGGTTTTTAGTTCGCTATTTTAATTGAGTGCTCTGTGTTTTAACTGTCTCTATGATGTTTATTAATAGTGTTCTGCATTTTTAATAGTGCAAACAGGTTGACATTCATAGTACTTTATTCATTTTGTGTAGCTACAGAACAGATGCATCTCCAAGAAAGTGTTCAAAAATATGTACTCTTTCTCAGCACACATTCATGACTCAAAGAAAAATTGCCAATGAGTATGATGTTTGGGTACTGTTAATGTAGTTTTAAAGTGGTTTAAGGAGAAAGGTGCCTTTTCTCCTGACAGAAAAGGAAAATGTGGGCAAAAAAGGATAATTACACTTGCTCAAGATCATTTACTAGTTAGGGAATGCAAGATTGTCTGCTGTAGACTTAATAGATACTTAGCAACTAGTGGGATTAATGTTTCTGACATGATAGTCCATTGAAGATTGTTGGAAGCAGGGAAGACTGCCCACAGACCAAAAAATAAATAGCTGTTGATGAAGGCTATGTAGAAAAAGAGGCTCCAGCGAGCAAATGTGTACAAAAATTGGAAGTACAAAGATAAATGTGTACAAAAATACTTCGAAAGTGGAAGAGGGTCATATTCTCAGATGAGAGCCATTTCTTTGTCCAAGGAGAGCAAATACCCTATGTTTGCAAATCAGAGACTGAGAAGGCTTCTCCTGCCCACCTTCAACAAGATCCTAAACATCCATCTAAAAAGATGTTCTGGGATTTGTTTTACACATTCAGTCCAGGATCACTTGTGCCTGTTGACAGTATGATGAAAATTAACCAGTACATAAAAATATTGGAGAAAAGAGTGGTCCCACAGATCCAGAAAGACAAAGAACTTATCTTCCAACAGGATCTCGCTTCATGTCATACTTCAAAAAAAGCGAAAGAGTTTTTCAAAAATCACAACATCCAATTGCTTCAGTGGCCAGGTAACGCTCGTGACATTAACCCAATAGAAAATATGTGGGCCATAGTGAAAAAGAGACTTGGACAATTAAATTGTGGTACAAAGGAAGTAAAGTTTCAAGATGCAGAAATAAGAAAAGTGTGTTCTGTGTTTGTAGAGTCCATGCCTAAGCAAATTAATGAACTTATTAGGAACAGAGGAGCACATATAAATTATTAGATAAAGTTGGAGTTTAATTTTTGTACTTATTTTCTTGTGAAATTAAAATTTTTCATTAAAATGTGTGTATTCAGATTACTTTGTTTGCTACTGTATTAACTGATTGGGAAGTCTCCTGATGTGTTATCATCAAAGTTTGGTCCTGTGTACTATTTGATGGCTTGCCTGCAGAACAAGTTTACTGCTTCATCTTTGAGTGGAGAAAATTTTTGGGTATCCACAGTATGTTTGGCATGCTCTTGAAGGGTATTGCTCAAGCTGCAAGAAAGAGGGATCTCCAGACTAAATGCGATATTAGCCACATCATTGGGAATATTTGCTGAATTCATCAGTGCCCCTTTTATGAAAATGCGCCATGATATCCTATCATAAAACATGCTGTTGATGAGCATTATAACTTCAAGTTTTCCCAGAGCAAAAATTAAAAACATAGCATATGCAGTTGAAAAACAGCAAAGAAAATTAAATCAGATCATAATTGTAGCAGTTACTAACAACTTAACTAGCAATAAGTTCATTATGAGAGAGGATATGAAAGGACTGGCAGAAGAAGTGAGAGTGAAGAGTTAGAAAGTGAAAATCATATGTACATATCATAAGTATATTCATAAGTTTCATAAGTATACCTTGATATGGTAAAAATGAATTAGGAAGAAGGGTATAATAGCACATGGTTCAATGTGGGTTCAATGTGTAGGCTATGCAGAAGGAATGGATGTGAGTTTTTGGATGTGTGGAGTAAGTTTGAAGGAAGATTAGATTTGTATAAGAGGTATGACCTATACTTGAATGCATTTGGTATCAAGAGTCCGGAAAAAACTAATAACTGGTATGAGACCTAACATAGAGAATCAGAGAAACTAAATTATAATGGGGGAATGGTGAGAATATGTGTGTAAGAGTGATAATGTAATGTAACTGCGTTAATGATGGGAATGAGCATCATCATGGAAATGATTACAAGGAGATGTTGAAAGTTTATTTTTCACTTGGTTAGAATATAATAAATTTGGTTTAATCCTTTATCCAAGTGTGAGCAAACAAAGTTTGCGCCGGAAAGCATCTTCAGGACTGGGGGTAAGGTGGTACAACACCTTACCCCCAACACCTTGCTCCACCTTTGCAAGGACGACTCCTTGCAAAGGTGGAGCAAGCTATCAACACTCCTGTCTCAGTATCTCTCATAATGCAAAACACATCTCCTTGCGGATATGTCTAATGTTATGCATTAAGGGAAGGGCCACTACCCAGACTAGTTTCGACCTTTATTGAGGTCTCTTCAGTGGGAGCCAGGCCCAAGTGGAGATACCAGCCAGAAGTATTATCAGGTCATCTCTACCTATAGGAGTTGCCAATTGGTGTGCCACCTTTTTAATAAATTACTCTGGATTTAGAGAAAGATGTTGAAAGTTTATTTTGGATAAAGAATTAAACTAAATTTATTATATTCTAACCAAGTGAAAAATAAACTTTCAACATCTTTCTCTAAATCCAGAGTAATTTATTAAAAAGATGACCTGCTAATACTTCTGGCTGGTATCTCCACTTGGGCCTGGCTCCCACTGAAGAGATAATTGATAATTGCAATTATCTCTTCAAAAAAAAAAAGATAATTGCAATTCTGAAAGATAAATGCAATGATAAATGAATTGCTGAAATCAATGTGTAAAGATAACAATGTCATTTTGTCTCTTTACAAGGCCTTGATGAGACCCCACTTGGTCTATTATGTGCAGGTCTAGTCTCCTGGTTTCCATTGTGATTCATCAGAATGAATGCTACAGTTGAGAGAGTGCAATGGAAAGTGTTAAAAATAATATTAGGATTGTGGAATACTGATTATAAAGACAGATTGAGAATTTGTAGACTGCAAACAGGAGAAAGGGAGGTGATATGATTGAGACTTATAAACTTCTTGAGACTTAAGTTGGTGGAATTTTTTATTTCATGGAGGTTATGAAAAGGACAAGTGGGTATCATTTGAAGCTGAGAATGAATGCTACTAAGAAGGGGATGAGATCTAGATTTTTCTCTCATAGAGTTCTGCATGATTGGAATGGATTGCCATTGGATGTTGTGTGTGCAAGCAGCATGAAAGAATTCAAGAACAATAGCTGGTGTGTGTGTGTGTGTGTGTGTGTGTGTGTGTGTGTGTGTGTGTGTGTGTGTGTGTGTGTGTGTGTGATGTTGCCTCCCTCGATGAGTCCCTAGCTCCCTGGAGGTCTCTCTTAATAATAATATGAGAAGACTGAGCTGATGGTTAGTAAGGTGTGTTTTGAAGTTCACCTGTCCATTAGTTTTCCTAGACATTCACAGTTTGCTTCAGCTACTGAATTACCTTCCCTTTTGCTTCATTCATCCTTTTTGCTTATATTAGTTATGATTTTCCTCCATATGTATTTCTTAAAAATTACAAGTTGCAGGTATTTGTGTTTAGTGCTAATGAGTGATTTGCCACACACACACACACACACACACACACAAACACAACACAACACAACACAACATAAAATAAAATAAAATAAAATAAAATTTATGGGTTCCGAAACCTTAAATGTATTAGTTTTATATCCCTTGTGAAAGAATTTATACTTAGAATTATTCTTTTTTTTAGATAATTGTATCAATGCTTTCTGTGCCTGCCATCTTTTATCGACCAAGAGGAAGAGAAGAGGAGAGTGATGCTGCCCGAGAAAAATTTCAGGTGCCAGAGAGTGATCATCTTACTTATCTTAATGTATATTTACAATGGAAGCAACATGGGTAAGTTACAAAATATACAAATATGCAAAGATGTCAATTCTAGTATATCAGTCAGTAGCACACTTAGGATTTAAACTTGGGGAACCGAGTTGAGTAGACAATTTGAGAATACACACTATGCAACACATCACATATGACCAATGACTGAGCATCTGCAATGATTGCTAATTCATAAGTAGTATAGAAATAGAAGACACGACACAACATAAATAAAAAAATGAATTTTAATTAGGGAAAGATTTTTGGAAAACAATCTATTAACTATTCATAATAGAATAACATCAGAGTTGGACAAAGGAACTGGCTACACAGTGGTACTTCTGGATTTTGCTAAGGCTTTTGACAGGATACCCCATAGAACACTGTTACGCAAATTGGAGCAGATGGGAATGGATATTAAATTGGTGATATGGATAGGAGAATGGCTCAGGGAGAGATACCATAAGGTGGTGTATGGAGGAGCCGAGTCCAGAATGAGGCAGGTGACCAGTGGTGTGCCTCAGGGCTCTGTGCTTGGGCCAATGTTGTTTAATTTGTATATAAATGATATAGGAAACGGCTTAAAGGGAGATATTCAGTTGTTTGCTGATGATGCAAAGTTGTGTAGTGCAATAAAAAATCAAGCTGATGTTGAAAGTTTGCAGGAGGATTTAAATAAGCTGGTAAAATGGGCAAAAGAAAATGGATGTCAGTTCAATGTGGAAAAGTGTAAAGTCATGCATTTTGGGATTAAAAGATTACCAGCTGTGTACTACATCAATGGAAAGGTACTCCAAGAGATTGATGAGGCTAGGGACTTAGGGGTATTGGTAGATAGGGAGATGAAGTTCAGAGGACACATTGCTAAGGTGTCCAAGATTGCACATAGGATTACTTGGTTGTTGAGGAACACACTGACATCCAGAGATAAAGAGGTTATTATTCCCCTTTATAAAGCATTGATACTTCCACATTTGGATTACTGTGCTCAGGTCTGGTCACCTGGATTCCTTGGAGATGAGGAGGCTGTGGAGAGGGTTCAGAGAAGAGTGACCAAGTTGGTGAGTGATATAAAAAATGCTCCCTACATTGATAGATTGAGAGCGTGTGGATTGCAGAGGTTGGTTGATAGGCGAAGAAGAGGGGATATGGTAGAAACATTCAAATTACTAAAAGGTTTTTATAGGATTGATGCAGGGGAAATGTTTCAGCTGTGTGATAGTGATGGAAGAACAAGAGGTCATCTCTGGAAATTAAAGAAGAGTGTGGTTAACAAAGGTGTCAGAACAAGGTTTTTTGCCTGGAGGGTGGTGAATGAGTGGAATTCATTGCCTGACTTTGTTGTGAGCTCTTCATCTGTAAATGAATTCAAGAAGAGATATGACAGATATTGTTTTGCTAGTTTGGGTCTCCCGCGATGAGTCTACTGACTCCATGGAGATACCCGTAATAATAATAATAATATTGAATAGAATTTTTATCATTCACTTTAGTATAATTATTAAGTTACTTGCGTATGTATGTATGTATAAAGTCATGCAAACTGATGCATCACTTGGACAAACAAGACCTCTGATGTTTTCATCATAGAACCAGGTAAATTAGCAGAAAGCTAGAAGAAAGTTTCTTGTAGCTTTCTGCTCATTGAAAGCCACTGGAAGAAACTCCTCAAACTTAACAGAATTAAAGATAGGCATTATCATTCATGTGTAGAGGCTTAAGTGCTGTGAGGATATCATGTTGGAGGCTTAATGGATTTTTTTACAACACTCAAAAAGAATTAAAATAGAATTTAATACTTCCTATATTTCGTTCTAGTCACTAGGACATCCGGGGATTACAAAAACACTTAATGTAACATGCACACACAAATCTTACAATACTAAGCCCAACCACGTGGGTGACCCTAAAGTCCTATCTAGGTGGAACGCCCTCTAAGGGCGGTAGTAGGTGGCCTGGAATGTAAGGTGGGACCTCTGGTGATGAGTGTTTCCCAAATCTTCGGAAGCTTAATGCAACCATATTTATTGAGATTTGGTTGGTTTGTGAGAGCTGCTGCTGCTTCTAAGAAAAGTCTCTCTTTCTTGAATTTGCTGTGGTGGAGCATGGTGGTTTTCTTCCATGATACTCTGTGGGTGGTGTCCAGAACGTGGTCAGCCAAGCCTGAATGGCCATAGTTGTGTTTACAGATGTAAGACTTGTGTTCCTCCAAGCAGATGGATGCTGATCTGCCTGTCTGTCCAAAGTACGCCAGCTTACAGGAACAGGGTACTTTGTAAACTCCAGGCAGCGAGAGAGGAGGGAGCTGATCTTTTGTAGAATGGATAAGGGTAGCAAGTTTGCGGTAGAGCTTATATGCTGTGTGTAGGTTGTACTATTTTAGTGTCTTGGCTATTTTTTCAGATGTGCCACGGATGTAGGGTATGGTAATGGCATTTTTAAAATCTTGTTGACGGGGAATGGGGAGGAACTGATTATTTTTTTGATACTGTGTTTGCTGTAGCCATTGGGGTCACCTACGTGGTTGGGCTTAGTATTGTAAGATTTGTGTGTGCATGTTACATTAAGTGTTTTTGTAATCCCCATAGATGTCCTAGTGACTAGGACGAAATATAGGAAGTATTAAATTCTATTTTAATTCTTTTTGAGTGTTGTAAAAAAGCCATTAAGCCTCCAACATGATAGGTATTATCAAATTAGATGCATCAATGGAAAAGAGGTAGAACTAGCAGATGGATTACAGAAACATCATGTTGATATAAGTTGTGTTACCAAGACAAAGAAGACAAAAAGTTGAAAGACAGTTTCAAGTAGAGTGATGTGGACAGATTTCAAAATGATAAATTCGACAGTGTGACTTATACCGCAGTCCCAAGAAAGTGCTAGTAGGAAGAAGTAGAGAAAGTTTTAGGGTCATTAGTGATGGCAAATGAAATAATGAAAAAGGAAAAACTGCTTCTTATTGGAGACCTAAATAGTAGAGTAGGAAATGATTCACAGACTTACAGAAGGGAAAGTTTGGAGGAAAAAAAGAGCAGATAAGTACTACCAGGTGGATTTCTATTCACTACATAGTCTTGTCATCACTAACACTATTCTCCAACATAAAAATGTGCATAAATTCATATGAAAAGGGTATATAAGAAGTCTTACTCATTGTGTTATTGCTGATAGTAGAATCATTATGATGCTTCATGATACAGGAGTATACAGGAGATTTGAAGTATTAATTATTATTGTATGGGCACCTCCATGGGGTCTGAGATTCATTGCGGGAGATCCAAACTATCTACATCCTTGAACTCATTAACAGATAAAGTGCTCACAACTAGCTCTGGCAATCCATTCCACTCATTCATAACTCTCCAAGCAAAAAATCTAGCCCTCACATCCCTACTAACCACATTCAACTTCCAGGGATGTTCTGGCCCCCTCTTGCCCGGTGTTAAAACATTTCCCCTGCATCAATCTTATAAAACCCTTTAAGCAACTTAAATGTTTCTATCATATCCCCTCTTTTTCTTCTATCAACCAATTTCTGCAATCAACATGCCCTCAATCTATCCTCATAGAAAACATTCCACAGACCACTCACCTTTGAATCCTCTCCACAGCCTCCTCATCTCCAGAAACCCAGGAGACCAGATCTGAGCACAGTAATCCAGATGTGGACATATCAAGGTGCCTTATAAAGAGGAATAACAACTTCCATATCTCTCTAACTTCATCTGTAATAAGATTTATGCAAGCATACTTGAAATGAGGCTCAGAAAAGTTGTGGGGGAGAAACTCAGAGAAGAAAAAGCTAGGTTCAGGCCAAATAGAAGTTGTTAAGGTCAGATTTACACTTTTAGACAAATAGTTGAGAAATTGGGAAAATAAACAAGAATCTGTTCTTAAGTTTCGTAGATCTTGAAAAGGGGAAAAAATATGTGGGAGAAAAATTTCCCCACATATTGCAGGCTGTGGAGAAAAGCTTTTCAAAACACAATTACATTGGGTAAATTATTATTTACCCAAGAATTAACATTATACAGAAGTAAAGAACATTATACAGAACAATACATACTGTATTTAAGTTAGAATTGAAGGAAATTCAGGAAGATGGTTTGATATAAAATCAGATATAAGACAAGGATGCACATTGTCTCCACTTATTCATCATCTATATGAATGACATTATGAAAGATAGTGGCATTAAACCTGATATTAGAGTCAGAGATATCACTCTTTGGTGATGTACTCCCAAACACATCTAGTGAATTGAATAACAGCTGTAATAAATTTAGCATCAAAATCAGCAATAAATGACAACTATGAAAATAGGCAGAAGCACAAAATACTTCAGCTGCATTCTCAATGAAGAAATTATAGAACAAGTAAAATATTTCAGCTATTTAGGCACAATTTTTAATGAAGATGGCAAATTAACTTTAGAAATAGATAACAGAATAAGGAAAGCTGGTATGGTGGGGGAGAGCCTGTGGAATAAATTTGTATGGGATGAGAGAGAAATTAGCCAAAACATTAAACTAGTACTGCTTTACAAAACAGTGTTCAAACTAGTTAAGTTATGAATCTGAGAGGTGGTTAGAAATAAAGTATTTGAAATTTTAGAGCCCTAAATAGGTAGCATCAGTAGCATTCTTAATCATATTAGAAAGGAACTTTAATTGTTTGCATTCAAGAATGTGCGAGTAGAGTTAGTCTGTTGTGGTATGTTCACTTAAATAGAATGGGAGAAGAAAGGTTAAAAAAATTGATGTTTGATGCCAGAACAGCAAAAATAAAAAATAAAAAAAAAGACAGAGTTAGATCAGGGTCTAGGTGGATTGATTCAGTCAGAAATGCCTATAAAATAGATACACAATATTGCAGTGCTGACAAATAAGTGACTAATTTGGAGAAAGTTGACTGGAGATTAATAAGAATGATGTAAACTTAATCATGTAGTGCTTTCATAGTTGCCTGAACACCCCTTGTGGGTACATATTAGAAAATTGATGATGATGATGATGAATAAATACACTTATAAATTATTTGTACTCTTAACTTGGGTTGCAGTCACAAGGATGGCCCATGTTTGAATTCTATGTAGTAACTTTTAAAGTTATTTTTAACTGAAGGTAAATTAGCCACTCTCATATGGAGGTAACAGGGTATTTCCTCTCTCCTGAAAACTTGAATTTTCCATCCTCAAGCAAATCCATTTGAAGAATACATGCAATTAACAGACATAATATATGCTGACTTTATAGCCTTCATTATTTTGCCTGTAATTTGAGTCATAAATTTGTAAAGTATATACTTTTATAAAGTATCAGAACTTTTTGTTTTTTAAATTGAATTTGATTAATGGTCAGAATATTAATTAATATAATTTTTTATTTCATTTATAGGTATTCTTCTACTTGGTGTAATGAACATTTTATTCATGTGAAAGCAATGAGAAAGGTAATATTTAATAAAGGCATGAATAAAAGATTGATGTTATTTGTTATAAGCTAAAGCAACCAAAACATTTTTATAACTGCGTATATTTATATGCAGTTATAAAAATGTTATTATATTTTATTATATAATATTATTTTATATTATTTTTATATAAAAATAAATGTTATTTTTATATATAAAAATATTATTTTATATATATAATATATAAAATAATATTATTGCAACTAAATCAAATATATGCTCATGTACTAAATATGTAATTTTAATATTTACCATTTATTTATAATAAAATATAACAATGTTGTAGTCCTCTTGGTTGGTGGAAGGACACCTGCCCTAAGTAACAGCATTATTGACAGGCAATAGTGCACACTCCACTGTTGTGGTGAACATTGCCACTGGTCCAAATATGGAGTGAAAATTTTCATGTAGCACCCTTTTTTTATTTTGGTAAGCAAATGTATATGATACCTGGAGAACGCTTATACCCAAGTACATCATTCAATCTGCAAAGTTTGGCGGTAGAGGTGACATAGCTTTAGGCCTTTACTCTTCTGTCACCAATTTTGCAATATTTGAATAATGAAGTGTTTCTTGCTTATATTGTGGTGGTTTTTTACTAAATTGTTCCAGTTGTCATTTTTGTAATATGACAGTGCACATGTAATTAACAGCCATATTGCAAGTTCTACTGTGATTCCAATCCTGTTGAAGAAAATGATATGGAAAAATGACTTGTCTGCAGGGAGTCTTGATCTTAATTGAACACACCTTTGGGATAAACTGGAACATAAGACTGGCCATACCAATGCATAAAACAGTGTTACACAAACAGGTCATGATGAAGCAAGAAAGTTCCAAAATAGTTGACTCATTATAAATGGGTAGGTTGTTTAGAAGGGTTTAGAGGAAGATCCACATGCTATTAAGGTGTGTGCAGTTTTGCCTTTTATGAAATATAGTGCTGTCGTGATGTTTAATTTCCACTCAGTCATTTCCTGCTCTGAATATTTTTATATATATTAACCCCTGCATACAAAGTCATACAACCTATAACGTTAACAGTGCTGTGTGCGTGTGTGTGGAGGTAAACTGTGTATAAATGTTGACTAGTGACTGCTGTGTTCTTATATGATTAGAGGAAAGCAGAAGAATGGTGATAGTGGGCAGTTCAGTAAAGCAATGTCCATAAATGTACTTAAAAAGGTTACAGATACAGAGTGCCTAGGAGAAAGTGACTGGGGAGAGTTTGTGAGAGAAAGAGGGAGAGAAGTTATCTATTATGTAGATTTCTCTGTTTTCTATACACATAAAAATTCTTAAAGAGGTTTTGCATGCACCCTCCTAAATGTGAGAGCAGTATTTGAGATTAGTTGGATTTGGGATTTATAATGTTAGGAGTCAAGCAAGAGAGAGAGAAGTAATATTATGAATGCAAAATAATACAAAGTTTTGGAGGCTGAGGAGGCTATGATGTGTTTATGCCAGGATATACTATATTTACGCTAGATCTGAAATTATTCAACCCAAGAAGAGAAAACTGATTTTGACCTAGAGATTGGAGCATTATCAAAGTAAGAGGGAATGAAGTTAGAGCTTTCTTCCAAGAAATAAAGAGGACTGTGTTTTATTACCATTGAATTTCACTAGGATTACCTTTACTCCACTTGAGAATGGTGAGGTGGTCAGTGTTTAAGACATTAATTATGAAAGATCTTGAAGCTTAAATCATTGGAGTACTACAAGGCTTCTCAAATTAAGAAGAGGAATGGATGTACTGTCATCAGCAAAACTGGTTACAATTTGAACTTAGAAATGATCATTGATGGCTAGGAGGAATAGCATGGGTGAGAATATAGAACTCTGGAATACTTTAGAATTAACAGAAAAGAACAGTATCCAAGGGATAAAATTGAATATCTTACTGAGAAGAGAAGTGTGTAAGAAAGTTTTAAAACAAATAAAAGTTGAGCTGCTTTCAAAGGTCAACTATAGACTTAATTGCAGCATTTTTCAAGAAAAAATGAGAGTCTGAAAACAAGAACCAAGCCTGGAAGATACACTGGCAAACTCTCAAAAAAAAAAAAAAAAAAAAAAAAAAAACTGATTGATTTAGCTAGAGCTAGAATTTATGCAGAAGTTATTTGGAAGTATAGAAAAATTAGAACTCCATAGTGAAGTCAAGAAATTAAAGAAGCAGTTAAGGAAAACAAGAAAGTGTATTGAAAGTTATTGGGCAAATAAGTTAGCTTGTGCTCTGAGAGAATACAGAGGAAAATGTAGGGAAGCAAAACAGTATGTACAACTAACTGAGCAGAAGTTATAGTAAAAAACATAGAAAATAAATATCAGGAAATTGGCACAATATTCTGGAGGCTATAGATAGCTTAGAAATGGAGGAAAGAGTACCTGTAAAGGGAATCAGAGATAAGAACATGATAAGAAAACTGAAGATAAAGATATTCTAGAAGTCTAGAGTAATTACTTTAAAAGATTGCTAAACGAAACAACATGGTTGACAGCTTGTTGGTATAAAACATTTAAGAAAAATGCACTCAGAAGTACATATCACTACCCCTGAAAAAGCCACCAAAAACCTGAAATATGGAAGGGGAACTGGAGTAGTGGTATTTGACCAGAAATGCTCAAATATGTGGGTTTAAAAGTTTTTACTCTTGCTAGACTGCAACAGTAAAAATTTTTTTTAAAAAACTTCAACACTGACCAAGCCTTTGGTCAGAAAGTCAAATTCCAGATAATTTGAGTAAAGCTTTTATCATATTCATCTATAAAAATGGGAAATAAAACTAGTTGTGAGAATTACAGAGAAATTTCCCTACTAAGTATACTGGAGAAATTTATGCAAGCATACGTTAGAAAAGGCTAAGAAAAATTGTGGAAAAGAAACCTGGAGAAGAGCAAGCTGGGTTCAGGACAAATAGGGGTTGTCAGGATCAGATTTTCACTTTAAGACAGATGGTTGAGAAATCATGAGAATATAATAAGGAGCTGTACTTATATTTTATAGATCTGGAAAAGGCATATAACAAGGTGTCAAGAGAAAATACAAATCCTATTATGTGATGTAAATAGGACATTATATCAAGCGATATAGAGTCTGTATATTTAAGTCAACAGTTAGAATTTAAGGAAGTACAGTAAGGTGGTTTGATGTTAAATCAAGTTCCTGTTCATTTTGAATCCCTAACAAAAGCTGTGAGAGCTCAGTATAAGAAGTGTCCCCAGCCAGCCTAACAACTGATAAGTTAAGTACCAAATTGCCAGCTTATCCCCATTTGTTCATTGTCCATTGAATACCTAGTAACAGAGATACACCAAAGGAAAGTGTGATTGGAACACTGAGAATTCCCAGCATCGAGCATTCGTTATAGGCTATATTCTAACCCAGTTATCTAGCTTCAGTCCTTTGGTATTATCAGGACCTAAACAGAAAGGATTACACAGAATGAATTTGAGACATTCAAGAACAGTTAACCAATTATGTATCCACTATCTTCTTCTTTAGCCTCTTTCCATTCACTGCTGGATGTAGGCTCCCCCCCCCCCCACCTCGATTTTTCAGTTCTGTCTATTTTTAGCCAATATCCACTATTTCATGTCAAACCTTTGTATATCATCCCTCCATCTCGTTCTTTGAAAACCTATGCTTCTCTTTCCTTCTCTTGGTATCCACTTGGTGCTTAATTTTGTCAACTCTTCACCTGGCAGTCTACTAATTTAGCCTATCTCCATTTACATGCTTTACAGTACTTCCCACTCTCAGGGGACCCTGTAACCCCTAGAGAGCGCGTCCCCTGGGTGGCAGATAGGGGAGCCCACCATGTGTGTGTGTGTATACATGCACGTGCATGCGTGTGTGTATATATATATGGTGGGGTGGTCCGAATATACTGAATAAGGACTTGTGGACCAACAGGGCCATAAGGGGCAATCATCTTGATTGTAAGGGAAGTGGCACTCCCATGTACCCCTAGCTGGATCTATCCTCTCCTTCTTCTACTTTGAGGAAGACCCACTTACTTTAATCCTTCCTATAAGGCCTTATCAGCCAACTCTTCTTACTTTATGACCCTTGTGCTATTAGAGTACTCGAGGGCCATGGGGTCTTTTCATTTCTGGCCTTACAACTATGTCCTCTCTATAAACCTTACTATATTTCTTCTATAATCTACCCTTTCCCCTTCAATATACCCTATTCCTCCTATGGGTTTAAATTCGGAAGAAGGCGAGTTCGAGTTCAGAAGCCTTAAGGTAGCAGCCCTACCACTGAACTATTCCATCATCAGGCTAATCCCCTGATATGGAGAACATAACCATACTTGTAAGCTGACAGAAAAAGATAATCGGATTGAATCTATGGGAAACAACCCTGGAATGGAAAAGGGAAAACGAAGATGGAAACGACAAAATATAATACACATAGCAAACTAGAATGTAAGAGGAATAGCATATAAAGAAATAGAATTAGACCAGTTATTAAATGAAAGAAATTTTAAAATAGCAGTAATCACTGAAACAAAAAAGAAATTAAAAGGAACTATGAGAACTGAAAATTTTAATGTGATATACAGTGGAATCGACAGAGACCAAAGAGCACAAGCAGGAGTCATGATTTGGATTCATAACTCCCTTTCAAAACAGTTAAAACATTATAAATTATGGAATGAAAGAATAATCGAAGCTAGAATAAAAATAGATAGAGGCTATTTAACAATAATTGGTTTATATGCCCCAGAAGAAGGAAGAGAACAGGATAATATTGATTTTTATAATCAGCTACAAAACATATATAATAAAATAAATAAAAATGATTACATAATTTTAGCAGGAGACTTAAATGCAAGAATTTGAAACACAAAAATTAATAATAATATAGGAATACATGGAGAACACACTCTAAATAGAAATGGTAAAAAATTGATTGACTTTGTAGTTTATAATAACCTAAAAATAATGAATTCCTTCTATAAACATAAAGACATACATAAATATACTTGGGCAGCAAGAGGATAGAAATCAATATTAGATTACTTCATATTAAATGAAAAGACATCAAAATTTTCACTAGATGTTAGAGTTCACAGAGGATATGAAATAAGCAGTGACCACTTCCTTGTTAAAATAAAATTAAGATTACCACCTAAATGGCTACAAGTAACAAGAACAGAAAGAAAAATAGAAACATTTGTTTATAAAACTAGACTATTGAATGACACAAATGTACAATGGCTATATGAACAAAGAATTAACCAATATCTAGATAAAATAAAACAAAATGAAGAAATAGAAATAGAATGGCTTAATATAACAACAATACTAAATGCAGCAGCAAATGAAAGCTTAGGAAAGACCAAAAAATTCAATAAAAGAAAAAAACTGAAGATCTGGGATGATAAAATCAAAGAAATAATCAAAAAGAAAAAAGAAGCCAATCACAAATGGTTAAGCATTAAAAGATTAGAAGATGAAATAGAATATAAAAGAATAAGAGCCATAGCTAAAAGGGAAGTCAGAAAAAGACATAGAAAATCATGGAATAAATTTGTTTCTAATTTAGAACATGATTTATATAAAATAAGACCCAATGTATAGAAGATTTTGAAACACCTAAATGCAGATACCAAAGAAAACATAAAATTAACCACTGAATTGAAATTAGAAGAATTTCTAAATTACTACACAGAACTGTGGACAGACAAATATTTTAAAAAAGACAACTGGCAAACAATTAACGATAATGAAAAGGAAATAATTGAAGAATTAGAAATCAGCCTGAAAGAAACAAGAAACGGAAAATCACCTGGAGAAGATAAGCTACGTTCAGAACTATATAAATACGCAGGAACAAGATTCAAAGAAAGACTCTTATTATTCTTAAATAAAATTTACTCAACTGGTATCCCCCCAGTAGAATGGAAAAAAGCAATTGTGATTCCTATCTTTAAGAAAGGTAATAGAGATGATACTAAAAACTATCGAGGTATCAGTATACTAAATTCCTGTTACAAAATATATAGCAGAATCTTAACAAACTAATGAAATATTCCGAAAAATTTATTCTAGAGGTACAGAATGGATTTAGAAAAGGACGATCATGTATAGACCCAGCCTTCTGCCTAAAATTAATAATAGAGAAAAGAAGAGAATATAATTTAGAAACACATATTGCATTTATTGACTTTGAAAAAGCATTTGACAAAGTTAAAAGAAACATATTAAAAGAAAGACAAATACCAAATAATATCCTAAAAGCTATCACAAGTATATATGAAAATAACCAAATACGAATAAGATTAAATCACGAGTTATCATATACAAGAGAGATAAACCAAGGGGTCCGACAGGGATGTCCCCTCTCAGCAACTCCTTTTAATATTTACTTAAATGAAATAACAATAAAATGGAGTAAAAATGTACATCAAGGAATTAAACTTTTACCTACAGTTAACTTAAACACTCTCCTCTTTGCAGACGACCAAATAATAATTACAAATTCTGAAGATAACTTACAGAAAGCTATTTTAAATCTAAATGAGATATCCAAAGATTATGGTATTATAATATCAACGGAGAAAGCAAAAACTATGGCCTTTAAAGGACAAGATCCAGCAAGAACTAAAATAGTAATAGATAACAAGATCTTAGAACAGGTGAATTCATTTAACTACCTAGGATGTATGATCACTTATGAAAATGAAAAAGATATAAACATAAAAATTGCAAAATATTTAAAAATAACAGGAGTAATTAACTCTATAATTAAACCAAACCTAGTTCAAGAACAAACCAGGCTAAAAGTATACAATACATTAGCCCTACCGGTCTTAATGTATGGAAGTGAAATCTGGACAATAAAACAAAAAGACAAACAAAGATTAACAACAGCAGAAATGAAGTTTATGAGAAAAACTGCAAAATATACCCTATTTGATCACAAAAGAAACAAAGATATTATGAAAGAATTAAACCAAGAACCAGTAATAGAAAAAATTAAAAAATATAAACATAAATGGATGGAACACGTTCAAAGAATGAAAACAGAAAGATTACCAAAACCAGCCTTAAAGTACAAGCCATTAGGAAAAAGTAAACCAGGATGTTCTCTTAAACGATTCAACCATGACTTTTAAGGCCGGAACAGGCCATACTAGGCCTAAATCCTTGATACGTATGATGATGATGATGATGATGACAGTACTTCCCAGTATCTTCTACTTTAGTCATCTCTCTAATTCTAGTATTTCTATCATTTTTTTTGTTATATGGAGTATTCTTCTCTCTGGAATAATGCACATATTAAATAGCTTTCTTTTTAAGCATACAGTTAATGGTAAATCTCCTAACAGATAATCTTTATAACAGCCAAAATTCCTCATTTCCTTGTGTGATTCCTCAACTTATTTTTCTTTACCTTGTTTTTCCTTAAAACTAACTGACTGACTTAAATATAGCTTCCACAATTTTAATAGGATTATCTGCAAATTTTAGTTTGATTTTATTTGAATTTGGCATCAGTTTTGGTTTAGTTATATTATATACACTATTTACATAACAGTAATTTTTAAATTGTTATATTAAATTTTCAATACAGTCACATCACACATCTGTTTCTAACAGTTTTGAAACTTCTATGTAGATTGTGTGTTTGTGTGGGTCATTTCAAAAGTCTCACATGCATCTGCATTATTGGCTGCACAGTGTTTGGATATGTCTTGTATTCCTATCATCAAACCTTCTTTGTCTGATAAGTTGGATCATGCTTTTATAATAAAGCATATGCCATGGAGTGGTTCTTTAAACTTAAAGAATAGATTAAAGCCGGAGGGCTTGTATCAGGACTGTACAAAGGTGAGGAAGCACTTGCCATTCACACTTTTTCCTAAGATTACATGAAATACATTACCTCACATTGTAATGTAGAATGTGGCTTGCTATGATTATAAGCCTGTTAAGTCTTTTGCTGCATATTTTTGGGCCCAAAATATCTCATAGAAACTAACCGCATGCTGCTGTTAGTCATCCTTATAAGTGCTGTGTCTATCACTAACACTTCATTTCTGTCATAAGTCATTATTGTCATTAAATTAAATTTTGATTGTTGATTCTGACATTTTTCAAATCAGGAGAAGCTGACTTTTTTCAATATGAGAATTGAAAAATTGTTTTGTATGATAACTATTTTGTTCAGAAACTGTTCTTCATAATCATACAGCTGTTCTTGTGCAATTCTCCTGTGAGCTGCTTGCTGGTTTTCTTCAAATTTCAGAGAGAATTCTCAAAACATATGTAGTTGAGAATGTTTACTTAATTTGTGATTTCATCATGTTTGCACTGATCTTCTACCAGCAAGTAGTTGATGTACCACCAACGTGTCATTTGTAGATGTCAATGGTCTACCGCTTGAATTATTTTTAATGCTTGTCTGACTTCCATGGAAACAGGATACCATAACACTGTGAATCTTATTTGGGTATTTTTTGCATAGGATTTCAATTTTGATATACAAATACCAAACACAGGTCATCACATAATATCTGATGCCAAATTTTGCTTTCATTTCAAAATCTTATTTCATGGAACAGGAACACCAGAAAGAGAACACACAACAATATTACTCTGAGTCTAACTTACATACAATTGATGTGTAATCATAACTATTACATTATCTCACTGGTTATTTAAATGTAGTATGCAGGATTTTTGAAATGATTTTCATGTATGTGTGTATATTGGTTAATGCTCCTGAATATTTGTAGTTCTTTCTGTGTAATAACTTTTATGTTAAGTTCCACATATAGGTGCCCTTGGTATTTCAAGAGAATTGTCTTGGGTTCATGAGAGCCAAAAATACCATTTTATGGTCTGCCTTCTACCCTTTGGAGTGTATCACCAGTTTCTTCTTTGATCATTTGTTGTATATGTGCTATAGTTGGATGGCTTGGATGCATTTGGATGCATATAAGTTCTTCCTCCTATACATAGATAACCTTTTCTTGATGGCCTTCATGGTTTTTTATTAATGATGATGATGTGGGGCACTCCTTTGGCAGTTCTTGTAGTCAGACATTCCAAGCTTCAGTATCACTAACTTCCATGATTAGTATTGGAAGATAGCCTCTTTGCTATTTTCCATTGGGATGGGAATTTTCTTATTAACTTCAGATATATTGGGATTCATATCAACAATAAACCCTTAGAAAGAGTAAAGGACTTTCAATACCTTGGATCGTACATCAGCAATACAGAAAATGATATCAAAAAATGTAAAAATCTCTAGTCTTCCATAACAAACTCTGCTCCATCTGGAAATCATCATTAGTATCATTAAAGACAAATTAATACTATACCATGCAACCAGTAGATCCATCTTCTTGTATGGTTCTCAAACCTGGACAATAAGCACAAAAAAACTACAGATCTAATTAACTCCTTTGGAACTACATATCTCAGACTGATCCTTGGATACACCTGGATGGACCGCATC
The DNA here is from genome assembly GCF_054136105.1 of Typopeltis vanoorti. NCBI lineage: Eukaryota > Metazoa > Arthropoda > Arachnida > Uropygi > Thelyphonidae > Typopeltis > Typopeltis vanoorti. The sequence continues at coordinate 96,047,990 of NC_143557.1, read as the reverse complement.
ACTAACTCTGCTGTGCTAAATCTGGCTAAGCAAGAACCACTTGTTAGTATAGTCAAAACACTACTACTCAGATGGCTTGGGCATCAACTCAGACATCCTGAAGTCTCGCCCTTTTTTGGAATTCCTCATCCTGTACAAACCAGAAGATGGCAAATGCAGTAGAGGAAGACCATGCAAACAATTTTGGCAATACATATGTGAAATCATCAGTGGGCTGAACTGCAAAGCTCTATCTGACCTACCAGTTAGCTCAAGATAGCCTTGGAAGACCATAATTTGCAATATTTAATTTTTAATATAGATCTCTTTTCCCTTTTCACATTGTATCATATTGTGAATAAACTATGTATGTATATTGCGATGTATTCTCACTTTTCCTCTCTAATGGTGATATTTAGATCTTTGGACGTCATTGGATTTGTCTTCTTGGGCTGACTTGTGCTTCTGGTGCCTTTTCTGTGGCAGATATTTGTATCCATGGGATGTCTCCAAGGGATTTAGTATCCTTTCTTCTTGGGACATTGCTTGCTTCTTGCCTATATGGCTGCTGACTTAATGTAAATCCCATATCTACCCAACTTGAGAGTGATGTTTGTATATTTTGAATGGTTAATTTGGAGACCTTTGTAGAAGTGCTCAGTGCTGTTCCGAAGAGGATGAGTTCAGTTGGTAGTTGGCATCTCTTCTGCAGCTCTCCAGTCACTTTCTCTAGGGTATTCTTTTTTTATCTTGTGCCTTTTTTTTGTAGGAATTTTTGTGGATGCTGTTGATAGGCTGATTTTCATTCTTACTCCAGTTTCTTCTGGGAATGTGCACAGCTGCTAGATGATATCCATTTACAGTCCAGTTTTATGCATTCAGAGCTGGGAACATTATCATCGAGCCTACTCTTTCCAATTCCTATCCCTCTGTTTCATTCCACGCTCCATATTCTCTGGAGCGTTTTCTCACTGTTTTTCCTAAGGACCACTTTACTTATGCATGACACTATATTCTATAGGTTTTTCAAAAGTTATATTTTGGCACTATAGCATAATTCAGAAAGGTTGAATCTCAGATGTTTTGACTTTCTGAATTGTAATTGAAGTAGTGCCTCTCATCATACTACTTTATGAAAGGAAAATAGAGCTGAATGTGAGAATTATATAAAATGGAAATATCAGTTATATCCTGAATGAATAAAACCTACAGAACATAACTGTTTTACCTATTTAGGCGCCATTTTTAGTGAAGATGGCAAATTAAGTTAAGTATGGAAATAGATAACAGAATAAGTCAGGGCTTGACAAATTATACAGAACCATACCTGCTCAAGACCACTCCTTTTTTTTTTTTTTTTCCCAGTAAGCCACTGGGAGTTCCAGTGATTAGGGAATGCTGTATCTGTGTTTTCTTAAAGTTAAAAATAATTTGTTTAGAATGGTTTTATTTTTTTAATTTAATTTAATTTTTATTAAATAAAAAATATTCTGTTTTGTCCAATGTGCAGCCACTGGCAAAATCTGCTCACTACATGCAAGTAAGCAAGCATATTTGTCGAGCCATTTGACATTAATCTAGCTGTTTTGAACATTTTATACAATATGTTTAAGCAATTTAACTTATGGAACTAAGCAATTTAACTTATGGAACTATGAGCTGGATTAGAAATAAAATAGATCAGAGACTAGCAACCACAGATTTATCAGAGTTCAGAGAAAAATTAGGGAAGTGAACAATGACATCAATGGCATAATTATCTTAAAAATGAAGATATTAGGAAAGATTTTGAAGATAACGACTTGCAATATTTCTTGTAGTTTAGCAAATGCTCATTTAACTTCCAGTATGGAGATCTCTTGTTTCTTAACAAGAATTGGATTTTATTAAACTAAACAATATAACTCGACAAGTTTTGTAAGCCATTAGACTTGCATCATTGCTGTGGGGATATAAGACGTTTATTAAAATAAATAAAGTAATAATTATGCATAACAAATTTTTCATGAACTTCAATGGTCTAGTACATAAATAGAGTGACAAAAACCATTATATTAACTAATATGCAAACATTCGAACAAAGCTAGTTGCTGTTATGTTCTATAGCTTAAAGCATATAATATCCCAGCTGCAGTTCTTAGAGGTCACCAAGTATTTTGGCCCAAAACAGAAATGCCATATATTGATCATAACTGTTTTATAAGAAACTTTAAAGGAATCTCAGAAATATTCTGTATCCCCATAACAAAATGTATAACGAAAAAAAAATTGTGTTTTTTTTTTGTTACACGATTTAATTTTACACTAAGTTTGGTGGTCTGCATTTATCAAAAATCTAACCGTTGTGTAGCTAGGATGTGTGACATGCCTTATGTCACAGAATGTGACAGCAACAACTAGCTTTGTGATGAACATTCTAGTTTCATCAGAAAAGGCACACATGGATATTCCTTTTATGTACTATCCTAGATGTGTAATCATTTAATTTTCATTGGTAAATGAGAGTAGTTTTGGGATCTCTAAGACAGTGTGGTATTAGCTGAAATCATAATCATCTTAAAATGTTCTGCTATGAAAACAGAAATATTAGTTTTAACAATTATATTTGTTATATTAATTTATATTTCACTTGTAACTCTAATATGTTCTAGTCTAAGATATCGAATATATTGAAATATATAGGTGCGTGAGGTTCGACAGCAGTTAAAAGATATTATGGTACAACAGAAAATGAAATTACTATCTTGTGGCACAGATTGGGATATCATTCGAAAGTGCATCTGTTCTGCTTATTTCCACCAAGCTGCTCGTCTAAAAGGTATTGGTGAATATGTAAACTGCCGAACAGGAATGCCTTGTCATCTTCATCCTACTAGTGCTCTCTTTGGGATGGGTTTTACTCCAGATTATGTTGTATATCATGAACTGATCATGACTGCTAAGGTAAGTATTAGAAAGTTTTGCTTTGTTAATCTTTTTTTTTTCCCTTTTAAGTGGTAGGAGCAACTTTTTTTTAGTTTTGCTATTTCCTTCCAACCTTATCTGTTTCACTAAATGAAGAATTTTAAGCATAACATTGTTATGATGTGTAGTGCACATAGAATTTCTTGATTTGTGGGCTGTGTTCCACTGGTAGGCCATGATGGGATTATTTTAGTTGTAACTTTGTTGATAGAATTTTATTTATAAAATTAGCATTTGTGAACTGCCTTAACAATATCGAAAATCTCAAGTGCAGCTGAGAAAGCTGAGCATTTAAGCAGTGAAATTCATCAAACAATCCAGAGATTCCTAGCATTGACATTAAACATTTAGATTAGCACTTACATGTCAACCAAGTCAGTTCAGTGACTATTGAAAAGATCAAGTTTGAAGTTGTGGAGTACAATCTGTACAGTTTTGACCTAGCTCTATTAAGCTTCTGATTATTAATACCTAAATAAGACATCTCAGGAATATCAGTTTTGAAAATGAAGAAGTCAAAGCAGACATGAGAAAATCATTCCAATAATAACCTGTAGAGTTTAACTATGTTAGTCGTGAAGAAAGTATATTAGAACTTATGTAATGAAGAAAATTGAAAAGTTGAGAGAGAGAGAGAGATTAGATTGAGCAATGCATGTGAGAATAAATTTTGGAACATCCCTCATAGCATCTGGTACACCCATGTTCATAAAAACAGCATCACCTTACATAAATATAGTTTTTTAGTAGTTAAATGGTCATTTTTATTGGTTTATCATTATATATTTCTTGTATTACATGATTACGTGATGTATAATGTAATAGTTTGTTGTTTTAAGGATACTTGCGACATAAGACTGAATGATATAATCACGTAATCACAAGAAAGATATTTATTTAACCAAATATTTCGGTCTGGAAATAGCAGACCATCGTCGGTGGTATTACAAGAACAGTTTAAAAAATATACAAGCTAGAATACTAACAATAGATCGTTGAAATTAGAACATGCCGCGTGATGTTATATCACTAAGTATGAAACGAAATATTTTGAAGTAGAAACATGATTGAATTTGCTATTAAAAAAAAAAAAAAAAAAAAAAAAAAAAAAAAAAAAAAAAAAATTAATGAGTAATCTTGATTAGGCTTTCCCAGATTTTTGATATAGATATGCAGTCATTACGATTCAGGTTGGGATGATGGAGCAAGGCCTCCACGCTTTCCTTGAACAAACGTTCGAACCTATAACGGGATCTATGTAAGAGGCGCGTTTTGGACCAAAGGATGCTGTGGTCAGTTTCAATCCCGTGTTGAGCCAAACCAGACTTTTCAGGTTTATTGTGAAGAATGGATGATTGATGTTCTTGGATTCTTTTTTCAAGAGAATGGATCCCTGATCAATGGAAAAGAGTAATTTTTTCTGACGAGAAAAAAAAAAAAAAAGCAGACTGAATATGATCAGGGGAAATATTCAACCCTGACGATCTGGGGCTGCATGTCATATTATGGTGTTGGTCGCTTGCATTTCATTAAATGTTCATTGAATGCACAAGTTACCAGAAAATTTTAGAATTGCTGCCTACTATCAGAGAGCACTTTACTGTAACAACGATCTGCATTTTTCAGGATGACTCTACTCCTTGTAATTGTGCAAGTAATGCTATTATAACCCTAAAATGTACTACACGAATTGAGTTCAGTACGTAAAAAAAGCTTTAGTTTTTGTTGCAGGTTAATAAGTGGTTCAATGAACACTCAATTCAGTAACTAATATGGCAGGAAACAGCCAGATCTCAACCCATTGAGAATTTGTGGTACCAAATGGAGACTGAAATACACAAGAAGCCAAAAACACTTCAGGAGCTCTCCAAGAAGCCATTATAAGGGTATAGAACCTTGAATTGACAGTTGCATCTATCAGGAAATTGATTTTGTCAATACCCTGCTGATGCCAAGCTGTAATAAAGGCAAGAGGAGGCCCCATGAAGTACTAAATACAAAAAAGTAAATTTTCAGCTTTGATTGTTAGTAAAGCTGTGTAGTAAACTAACCTTTGATAACAGTATTTGTTTTTCCAGTGAAAATATCCCAGTCCATTCCATTTTGAAATATTTGCAAATTTGTCAAGTTTGTTGTCATTCCCAATTATATCACATCTTGTACTAAAAAGGAGCCAAATATTAATCAAAATTAAAAATGTTATATTACCTTCTTCATTATTTGTGACAATTATTGTGTTATTATCCTTTTTCAAATAAGCATTCAAATTTAATTACCAAAAAACATGGTTACAGCAGATGTGGTTTCTATGAACATGATTGTAGTTCTGGTAGAAATTAAAATTTGTAATTAGAGGTGACCTGTTGGTTAAGGAAGGCTAAAAAAAATTTTTTTTAATTTCATGCTTTTTGCTAATAAAAAGAGATTGTTTGTTCGAAAACATCTTATTTGACTTAGAGATCATTTGTGCCCTTCTATAATGCTTCAACTAGTGATCACTGGTAAGAAACCAGAGATCACTGGTTTCTTACCAGTGATCTCTCTCTCTCTCTCCAAGGTGATTAGACATGCAAGACCTTAACAGACATTATAGATGAAGATATAATGAAAATATTTAATGGATATTATTTTTAGCTTTCATTAATTAAACTGTATAGTTCTTTATAACCAAGATAACATGACTTCTTATCTGAAAAGATTCTGAACAGACTGAAAAGGCCAACTTTTATGACATTATGAAGTTCACCAAAAAGCCTTGCTTACACAGCCTCTCTAACTTTGAGAGGTTCAAGAGAATATCAAGATTATTTCTGTATTCTAGATCTTGCATGCAGTGTGCTAGTCAGAGATTCAGTGGAATAAATGGAATAAACCCAAGTCCTTTCCAATTCCTAATGGAAAAGATGACAAAATCAAAAGTGAAATTCTACTGCACAAACATAATTTCACTTCTGATTTTGTACACACATTTAGTCTTGTGTTGTCTTTGTATGTGTTATTTGTAATCCCTGAAGATGTCTCAGTGGCTGAGACAAAATATTGGAAGTGTTAAAATTAGTTTTAATCCTTTCCCAGTCTGTAAATATTCCATTCAACCCCCAACATGATAGTTTGCTTGGCTTGAAGCTGTGTGGGAAGAATGTTGCTTGTGTTTGTGCAGTGAGTCTACAGTAGGAACCATGTTGTAGGTTTCATAATTTACCAAAATGAATGCTGATCACCATGTAACATTAAAGACAACAATTAATTTATTTCTCTTTATCACAATGACTGTAGTTGATTCCCTTGATTGAGAGGTCTCTGTTTTAAATTTCCATCTCAGTAAAAGGACAGAAATAACTATATACAAATGGCATAACCATTGTTATCTTGCACCTATTTCTATTCATAGATCTGAAACTTAATTCTGAAACTACTACAAAATGGTAGTTTCTGCTGCAATAATAAAGTTTCTTGGCAGAAAGAAGCTTGTTCACATGTGACTCCAATCTCTTTATGTGTAACGAACATCTGAGGAACGTCATGATGAAAATTAATGCTGGGAATCACATCATCATCATCATCGTTAACAAGTTAGGTAGCGCAGGAAAAACTGTTCAAAGAAGCACACTTTCCCTTGTATTGAGAGAAGTGCAGCAATGTCATTGAAATGCAGAATCAAAGAATTCAATAGAGATCATCATCAGAATACCAAGGAACACGCTGACTGCTCAACCCTTGGTGTTAATCAATGTCTGTCCTTTCAAGTTACAGAGAGAATCTGCAGTAACTAGAGAATATATCAGGAAAATAAAATCCATTGTATTTATATTATTCTCCCTCTTTCCTATGTCAGAGCATTAAATCAAGGAAACCAGTTATAAAAGTTACAGAGCACTCTTGGAAATGGAATGTCTAGCAGAAAGATGGAAAAGCACTCAGCATTATAACCATTCCAATAAATTCCTTATCATAATCCTATTCATAGTCTGTTCCTGTTCTTTCTCTTTCTATTATCTATATCCATGATGCTTATGCAGTAATATAATTTCAATTTTTAGAGCTTAAGGCTGAGACCATAAATTAATGCCTTTTTTGCATCTTGTCATAGTTATACTTATATTGCTGTGTCAGTTAGGTTGACTGAGGTAGTATCACCACTCTAACTAATAGGCTATGGGTTCAATTCTCCCTATGGCATATATGCTTATCAGTCTTTATTTCATTGTCAGGTTGATACTTTCATCCTGCTTATTGGAACCCTGAAATGGTTTGAAAATATACTGTTTGATTTCTTGATTGGGGTTTCTGGATTATCTAACCATTACTCTGCTCACAACATTAATGTGCCATAGGTACAAAACAATGTTTTGTTTGTGTGTGGGAGGATTGTTAAAAAAAAAGGGGGGGGGGGCATGCTTGTTAGGCAATGTCATATTCTAATCACTTAACCATTCTAATCTACAAGGTAGTATGACCAAGTAGTCTTAGTTTCAGATAAGAGTCTCATTTAAGCTTGGTTTAAATCTCACTGATGCTAAAAAAATTATTTCTCCCAAGCTGAATGATTCAGTGGATAGCATGCTATTGAAGTATGCATGTAAATATCATCTACTATCCACAAAAGTCTTTAGATGGTAGATGATATTTATCACTCAGTGCGAAACTACTATCTTTATTGGAGGGTGGAACTATCTTAAAAAGAGTTCTGTGTTTGGTCTCCAGAGTAGGGTTCCTGAGTACTTTTTTTTTTTTAAATATAAATCCAACCCATGAATGGTTGTGAGCGAATCATACACATTAGTATCATGAGTGGACTAAGGATTAAATTCTCCAGAAATCTTGTCTGGGTGTCAAATATGAAACTTTTTTGAGCTTCTTCAGACCTCCAGTAAGTTGGTAGGTTGGTGGTTTCATTCCAAGCAATGAAATTCATCTCTCACCTAAAGACATATGCCCACAGTGGAATTCAAACCTATGATTTATTTAGAGAGTGGAGATGCATACTTGACCAACCATGTTGGGGGGGGGGGGGGTTGAAATGCGCTTATGCTAAATAGAAGCACATAATTTTAAAGATACTTATAGCTCCAGCATTATGCACATTACATAGCAAAAGTGAAGTTTATTATTTGAAGTCTGTATTCTTAATGAAAGTTATTATTTTGAATTCTCATTTTCTTTTCTGACAGTTTTTTCCCTCCCATCAGTTTCTTTAAAAATTCTTAAAATATTTAACTTTATAGGAATACATGCAATGTGTTACTGCTGTTGATGGTCACTGGTTAGCTGAATTAGGTCCCATGTTCTACAGTATTAAGGAGTCAGCAAAGTCAAGACAGGTAAGCATATTTATGAAATATATTCTCGGAAGAATTTTAAGTGTAATTTAATGTGTGCACGCATGCTTGCACACACACAGAGAGAGAGAGGAAAACTTCATATTTACGTTATTGTAGTTTGTTTTTCCCATTATTTATACCATGTTTTTTGGTCCTCCTGTTTTTTTCTATCATTGTAATTTATCATCTTACAAAAAATGTCCTGGTATATAAGAAAGCTTTCCATTTACTAGATGAAAATATTTTGTGAATCGGTTATCAGAAGAATCAGTCTTTAGGCTGTTTTATTTTAATTGTATTTCTTTCACACGATTTGGGCCATCTTTATTTGTGTCATATACTGGTTTGTGTTTACGAAGTGTGGCTATTAAATAATGAGACTGGTTGCAAAAATGTGGTTAATTATTACAATTGTACAACTTAATTGTTATCCCCTTCAACACCCCCCCCCCTCCCCTATCTATATACCGTTGCATATAAATTTTCCATTGTTGGAAGCAGTGCTGCAAGTCATCAGGTGTTATCTGCTTCAGTAGCTCTACCATTTTTTCCTTTACCTCATCCACTGACTAAAAATGGGTGCCCTTCAATTCGGATTTCAGCTTTGGAAATGAGATGTGGATTTTCCAGTACGATCCAGAAACAAAGAGACAATTGATGCACTGGAAAACTCCCATGTCGCTGAGAATGAAAAAAGCAAAAATGAGCAAGTTAGAACTGAAGGCAATGCTGATCATTTTTTTGAAATCAATGGTATGGTAATGGTTGAATGGGAACCAGAGAGTCGGACATTTAACCAACATTATTACTTTGAGGTTCTGGCCAAGCTTGAGAGAGCGAATGAGGAAGAAGATACCTGATCTGTGGAAGAACAATGCTTGGATTCTTCATCAGGACAATGCTCCAGCCCACAGTGCACTGCCTGTAAAGCAGTATCTGGCTGATAAGAAGATCCCAGTGTTGGACCATCCACCTTACTCGCCAGACTTAGCTCTATGTGACTTTTACCTTTTTCCAAAGTTGAAATCTGCATTGGAGGGCACCCATTTTCAGTCATTGGAGGAGGTAAAGGAGAAAATGGCAGCACTACTGAAGCAGATAACACCTGATGACTTGCAGCACTGCTTCCAACAATGGAAAATTTGTATGCAACGGTGTATAGATAGAGGAGAGTTATGTTGAAAGGGATAACAATTAAGTTGTACAATTGTAATAATAAATCACATTTTTGCAACCAGTCTCATTATTTAATAGCCACACTTCATATAAATGTCCTGCCATTAACATGTGATTCAGTTTGTTGTGAATTTTAATTCATTTGATAATGTAAAAAGTTTGTAGAAAGATAGAAGCGATGAGAAGAAAAATGAAAGTCACTTTCTGTTGAGGTGAATTGTATATTGTTACTGCAAGCTGCATTCAAGTGGAATGTGTTAAAATAATCATAATTTAAAATTCTGAATATTTTTACGACTTGTTTATGTTAGAATGTTTATTAGTTTTAATTTCATAACATGCATTGTTGGCACTTGTGATGTGCCTGTTATTGAAATTGTTTTGTCAAAATGATATGTAAAGCATTTAAAAAGTTTATGTGCTTACCGAATTTGATTAGTTGTATTACTTTATAAAGATTTTTATTGTAGTTTAAAATATTAAGTTGTGTTTTATGAAGACATCCTCTTGTCTCTAACAGAGACACCGTGTCAGCCATTGTATTTAGTTTCTTACTTGCCAGTTTCAAGGAGTGCGCATGCGCGCCGAGAAGTTTGATGTGTGATTGACAGCTAACAAGTTCTGCATCGAAGCAAAGGGAGAGTAAACAAGATAGCATTCGGAAAGAAATTAGAATACAGGCCGGCAAACATTTAGATTCAAAGGAAATCGAGTTTTTTTATGTGACAGTCGGAGGAAAATTAATATTATATTCCAAAAAAGGAATCATGGGACTATTAAGTTTCAAAGTGGAATAAGTATTTATAAATAAAAGAAAATATTGCTATAGGCATTTTAAAAGGAATATTGGAGGAAACGTTATTTGAAAGATTTATAGTAGATTCTGAAAAGGGAAACGTAGAACTGAATTCTTTTAAAGTGGAAGAGTTAAGACTGTCAATAAGCATTAGTGAATAAATGAAGAAATTGCTATTTATGTTCTAAAGGAATGTTCAAGAAAACTCTGATTAGGAAGTTTCATCTGTATTAAGGACACCGTATCTAACTATTATTTCTACTAAAAAGAGACAGAATTAAGTTAGGAAGAATTAATATGTGCTACATAAGTGATGACAAAGGATCCTGTAAAAATGAAGAATAAAGTCATATATCTTTGGAAAAGGGCCTTGACACAGAAAGAAACTGGCTATGAACATTTTGTCATTGTGAAAACAAAGTGTTTAGTCTAGTCTTAAGTGTAAGTTTATTTTTAAAAAGGCCTTGGATCACAGAAAGAAACTGGCTATGAACATTTTGTCATTGTGAAAACAAAGTGTTTAGTCTAGTCTTAAGTGTAAGTTTATTTTTAAAAAGGCCTTGGATCCAATTAAATTTGTAGTTATGTAATATTGTTTGAAGTGTATATATATATATTGTTTTTGTTTTATTAAATGTGTTTATTTTTGTCTTGAGTCAGTGATTTATTTGGATTCTGAAAGCAATAGTAAAAAAGAGGTCATTGCACCAATCGGAGTGAATCTTTGTGCATATATAGGTACAGTTGGAAATAAATTAAAAATAATTGTTAGAAATGAAGAGATTGAATGATATAAACATCTCTAAACAAAAATAACTTGTAATTATTAACAATGGTGCAGCCGATAGGATTGGTTATGACTTAACTTTATTTTTAGAATCCAGAAAGTAAATCTTGACTCAAGTAAAATGGCTACAGGAGATAGTAATTCTAATGGTGAAGTTTCTTTAGTTAAAGATGAGGAATTTTTTAGGTTAATTAATCCAACTTTAGTAATTCCTTCTTTCTCAGGAGATAGTAGTGAAAGCATAGAAACATTTTTTCAATATGCTGAAAAAATTAGAGATTTGGGAAAATGGTCAGATTTTCATTTATTAATTATACTTCATAATAAATTATTGGGCATAGCCAAAACATTCTTAAACACATCTCCTTTACTGAGAGAGACACTGACAGTTATGCAACATTTAAAAGTTTGCTAGTATCAGAATTTTCAAGTGTATGAGAATTAGGCTCTAACATTTGAAAATTCATCAATGCATTCAAGGTAATAGGGAGTCTGTTTCAGCATATTATCATAGACTTTGGGGCATTGCTCATAAATTTAATGTTTCATCTGAAGAGAAATCCTCTTTAGAATGGTTGCTGTTTAATCAATTTAGACATGGCCTTAAAGATAATTTGAAAGAACCAGCATACAAGAAAAAGGTTAAAAATCTTGAAAAGTGTTTTGAAATTGTTAAGGAAAGGGAAGAGAGACTTAAAGATATATTTCATTCCACAAACAATAAACAGGTAAACTCTTTTCAGTATAATGAAACTCGTTCTCAGAACATTGTGGCTACAGATAAAGTGAGAGAAGGAGAGTTTCAAAAATTAAAGGGTGCTAAGAAAAAGAAACAGTTTAAGGAAACTTCTGTGAATTTCACTAAAGATATTCCAGAATCTGATTACAATATACAATTACATGATTTGGGAAAATCAGAGAAACTGAAAACATTTCTTAGTGAAGAAATAGAAAGACAACAGAGACCAATAGTAAAAGGATGCTGTTTAAGCATTATATCGGATTTAACAATATCCAAGAATCATACAGATAATCAATCTTTCTCTTGTAAATCTAATGGTATTGATAGGAATAAAACATCTCAAAGGAGATATGTTCCAAAATGCTTTAGATGCAGTAAACCGGGTCATTTTGCTGAAGACTGTTATGTTAGGGATAAATCTTGTTTTTAACATAAGAAATCAGAGAATAAAGATAAATCTGGAAATAATTATTATTCTAATATTATACTAGCAAGGAGAGAAATGTCAAACTACTCATTAGACATGGGTAAAGCTAAAGACAGCTCTAGCCTTAAAAGAGAGTTTGATGTATCATTAGCTCCTTATGCTAATGGAGGTAATCCTTTGACAGTTCTACAAGGATTTATTGAAGATGTGCCTTGTGAAATCTTGCTTGACACAGGTGCACATGTCTCACTAATTTCTTATAGTTTGTTTAACAGAATTAAATCTCTAATTCCAAATGACATTTCAGTTTTAAGCTATCCAATTAAATTAAAGGATATATTTGAATCAGAAATTTCAGCTGATAAGCAAATCACTGTTTTTATTTCAATTCCTTGTTTTCCATTGAAAGTTTGTCATCCATTAATAGTTCTTCCAGAATCATCTAATCCAAATGTACAAGTAATATTTGGAATTGATTTTCTGAAATGTCATGGTTTTGCATGTAATTTTGTTGATAATACAGTGTCATTGTGTGAACTAGAATACTGTTTGGACAGGAAATCAGGTGACAAAGGAAAATTGGAGCAGTCTCCTGAAGTTTTTAAACATGATGATGATGATAATGATCAAGTGTTTAATATTGAGACTCTAAAGAATAAGGAACCTAGTTCACAAATTTGGGAAAAGGATAAGACTGTCCGAGCTCAGAAAGATGGTCCCATACTCAAAACTATCTATGAAGCAGTATTAAAGGGTGAGACTCAACTGGATACATTTTTAAACCTGGAAAACTTATATTTAGATAAAGATGGATGACTCTCATCTAGACAAATGGAAGATGGAAGATTGAAAGTGAAAATACTGGCACCAAGTCAAATGATTCCTTGGATCATGTACACCTTCCATGATTCTGACTTGGCAGGACACCAAGGATTTTCTAGAACTTGGGAAATAATAAAGGATCGTTACATCTGGAAAGATATGAAGAGTGACATACTCAAATATGTCAAATCATGCCATAAGTGCCAAATAAGATCCCCTTTTAGAGGAAAAGCTCCATTACAACCATTTCCAATTCCAACTAGACCTTTTCAGGCTGTTGCTATTGATGTGGTAGGTCCACTGCCAATTACTAAAAAAGGCAATAGGTATATTCTAGTAGTCATAGATATGCTAACTAGATTTCCTGAAGCAGTGTCAATGAAGGATCACACTGCAAAAACTATTGCAAGAAAGTTTTTCGATATGATTATTTGTAGATATGGAACTCCTCAGACCTTACTTTCAGATCAAGGAGCAAATTTTACATCTGAACTATTGTTACAGTTATGTAAATTACATAACGTTAGGAAGATATTTATAACACCTTACCACCCACAGTGTAATGGTATGTGTGAAAGGCTGAATAAAAATATAAAGCAAATACTTTCCAATCTGGCAAACACTAACATGAATGATTGGAATGCATATATTTCTCAAGCATTATTTGCATGCAGATCTGCTTTTCATTCTGCTATCAAAGAAAAACCATCTTTTGCTTTATATGGCTTTGATCCAATCTTTCCTAATGAACTTGTTTCATTCATTCCTAATACAGGATACAATGACATAAATGAGTATCTTGAAACAGTAGTAGATAAATTTTCCACTACTCACAGATTAGTAGGTGAAATAAGTAAATTAAGTTCTCAGAAAACTAGGCAGTATATAAATCGTTTTAGAAAGTATAAGTCATTTGCACCAGGAGATTTAGTATTGTTAGATGATAAATCTAGTATAAAAAGAGTTGGAAAATTAAGAAGGAAAGCTTTAGGTCCATATAGAATTTTAGAGAAATTTTCTCCTGTGAATTTTGGGATTCAAGATGTCAAAAATCCTAGTAAAATTATAAATGCACATTCTGATAGGTTAAAAAAAGTATTTTAACCTATTTAGAAATTTAGTTATATTAGGAGACAATGCGAATAGAATATTGAAAGATGAGAGTTGTTTTCCTAGTACTAATTGTGCATCTCAATCACAATCAAATAGTAGGAAAGGGAATAGTTTTAAACCTCATAATTCAAATGCACAGCAAAGGAAAAAATTTAATATGGGTAAAACAAAACCTAATGCAGGATATTTTGGAAATCCCAAGACACATAATTCAGATACTGCACAGCACAATGTAAGAGTGATGATAATCAAACTGACTCCTACATTAATGAAATAGTAGTAGAATATCATAGGTTAGTTAATATAGAGTTAAATAAACCAGAGGAATGTGAAAATACCTCTAATTTAGTAAGTAGGGATAAAGAATCTCGGAACCTGTAGAATTTGATTCTGATAGTGATGATTCTGTAGATTTAGGGCATAATTCAAGTAGTTTAAATGAAATATTTGGGAAGTACAGAAATGAAATTTATAAGTATAGTAAATTGGAAGAAGAAAATTCTGAATTATCTCTAGCATCAGATGATTCTGAAACTAGTGATTCCAAGAGTGTAAATAATGATAAACAAGAATCACGTTATTTTTTAAGATGTAGGAATAAGCATTAAAAGTCTTGTTAGATATAGGTTAAATATTTTAAAAAAATTTTTACAGAAAAAGATGAAACTGATGTAAAAATAATCATAATTTAAAATTCTGAATATTTTTACGAATTGTTTATGTTAGAATGTTTATTAGTTTTAGTTTCATAACACGCATTGTCGGTACTTGTGATGTGTCCATTATTGAAATTGTTTTGTCAGAATGATATGTAAAGCATTTAAAAAGTTTATGTGCTTACTGAATTTGAATAGTTGTATTACTTTATAAAGATTTTTATTGTAGTTTAAATAAAATATTAAGTTGTGTTTTATGAAGACGTTCTCTTGTTGCTAACAGAGACACCGTGTCAGCCATTGTATTTAGTTTCTTACTTGCCAGTTTCAAGGAGTGCACATGCTCGCCAAGAAGTTTGATGTGTGATTGACAGCTAACAAGTTCTGCATCGAAGCAACGGGAGAGTAAACAAGATAGCATTCAGAAAGAAATTAGAACACAGGCCGGCAGACATTTAGATTCAAAGGAAATTGAGTTTTTTTATGTGACAGTCGGAGGAAAATTAATAGTATATTCCGAAAAAGGAATCGTGGAACTATTAAGTTTCAAGGTGGAATAAGTATTTATAAATAAAAGAAAATATTGCTATAGGCATTTTAAAAGGAATATTGGAGGAAACGTTAATCGAAAGATTTATAGTAGATTCCGAAAAGGGAAACAGAACTGAATTCTTTTAAAGTGGAAGAGTTAAGACTGTCAATAAGCATTAGTGAATAAATGAAGAAATTGCTATTTATGTTCTAAAGGAATGTTCAAGAAAACTCTGATTAGGAAGTTTCATCTGTATTAAGGACGGCATATCTAACTATTATTTCTACTAAAAAGAGACAGAATTAAGTTAGGAAGAATTAATGTGTGCTGCATAAGTGATGACAAAGGATCCTGTAAAAATGAAGAATAAAGTCATGTATCTTCGGAAAAGGGCCTTGACACAGAAAGAAACTGGCTATGAACATTTTGTCATTGTGAAAACAAAGTGTTTAGTCTAGTCTTAAGTGTAAGTTTATTTTTAAAAAGGCCTTGAATCCAATTAAATTTGTAGTTATGTAATATTGTTTGAAGTATATATATTGTTTTTGTTTTATTAAATATGTTTATTTTGGTCTTGAGTCAGTGATTTATTTGGATTCTGAAAGCAATAGTAAAAAGCAGTCATTGCACCAAACGGAATGAACCATTGTGCATATATAGGTACACTTGGAAATAAATTTAAAATAATTGTTAGAAATAAAGAGATCAAATAATATAAACATCTCTAAATAAAAATAACTCTGTTACTGCAAGCTGCATTCAAGTGGAATGCTTGGTGGAGTGGGCTAACTTTATTTATGAATCCCCACGTTAAATATGATAATCTGAAATGGCAAAATATCTGATGGAAACTTGGAAATTGATGTGTTGTATCACCATTAATCATTTCAAGTCAATTATCATCGATGCCAACTGCCTTTCCACATTCAGGTTTCCGATGTCTTTTCTCTCAAGTATTGCAGGTGTTAACAGATACTCCTGATTGTATTTCTGCTGGAGATTTTTGATAATTTGTTTTTTGCCTTATTTAATGGTTTTTCAAAATAATTACCTCAAACATCTCAGGATATTCTTATCTTCAATTTTTGTATCAGCTTTAAGATCTTTGCTTTCTTTTGTAATATTCTTTCCTCCATTATTAAGCTTTCTCAATAGTATCTAAATCACTCAGCACCATCTTTATTATCTTTCTTCTCTCCAGAATTTTCTCCTGAGTTTTATTAGCTAATTTTACACAACTTTCCTACATTATTCTTGAGCATGACTTACTAGCCAGGAACTTTATTATATGATGGTTTTTTTTTTATTATTATTATTTTTGTTCACTCCTCTAACTTCCTGTGTCACCTGAAGAATTATTATTTTTCTTCTATCTTTGCAGAAAAACAACATCCCATGCTTCCCTGTTGAGTCAGTGAATCATGTTTTCATGAGGTTTTTTATCACTCAGTTTCTAAAGTTTGATTTTTGTTTTCAAACTCCTTCACTTTTCACTAATAATATTTGTATATTTGAGTCTATAGTTCATGTCTGAGAGTTGTTCAGTTTTAATTCTTTTCAAAACAAATTCTTTCAAAACTAGTGTACATTTTTCTTTTCAATAGGTATCTGTGTACATTTTATTTTCAATGAATATCAATTGTCTTAGACATTTTTATGTTGGAATGTGGTGTTAGTAATCATTAATCCGTGTTCTGAGCAGAAATCTCTCAAGTATGTGCCAGCTATTATTATTAGCCTTGCCCTTTCTCCAAAACATTTGTCTAAGATTCATTTCCTCCCTTGTTATTTAAATTTCCAACAAGAACAAGATTTTCCTTTTCTTTATATCTGCTACCCTCTAATGATCTGTAACCATGGGACCATTGGTTATTATAGATATCTTGTTGTTCAATTTCTCTTTTTGAAATTTGTCTACATCATTCTGTTAGAAATTGCTCTCTCCTTTCCCAGATCTTTGATGCTTGAATAAATAGTCTTATGGTTTATTATTTAAAAGTATCTTGCTTGTTTATTCTTAGTCTGTTAGAAATTGCTCTCTCCTTTCCCAGATCTTTGATGCTTGAATAAATAGTCTTATGGTTTATTATTTAAAAGTATCTTGCTTGTTTATTCTTAGTAGTCCCAGTAATGCTAGTTATGTTAACATATTCCTGTAATTTTTATGTCAGCTCATCTCTTTTCCATTAATTCATCTTACATTGAAGATTCTCTGCAATAATGTTGAGTTTGTTGATGTGCCAGTAATTGACTCTTGTTCACTTTGGTTCCTTGATTACAGCAAGGGCCTTAAATAATTGGCCATTGTCTCAACAAGCCTGATATTTGATTGTTTTATGCCATCATAATGTATATTTAGTTCTAGCCATTATAGAATACAGTGTGGTTGACTAAGTCTCAAATTGTCAGCTCATCTTCATTCTTTCAGTATTCATTAGTAAGTATCCAGATGGATACCTTCTACTTGGGTACACTAAGGGAAGATGAGGAATGGATACTGGGTCAGAGAATCCTAGTGTTCTTTGTATTCTGGGTATTCCTTAGACCTTAAGTGTTTCTTAATTTAAATACCAACTATTGTCAATAACCCAACATAGAATAGCTTATTGGATCATCATTAGCAATAGCATTAACAAAAATTGTTAAAATTAGAACTAACCATTAAATTTTCATTGATATTTCCACCCCTCATGATTTACGGATGAAAAAAGATCTGTTTGTTGAAGACAGATCATTTTAACATTCATTTTTCCAATGACCTGTCAGATGGCAAACTTCCCTTCATAGAAACCTGATTAATACTATGACAGAATGATTAACTCTCTCAGAAGATTGTCATGTTTATCAGTTGCATGTGTTCTCTGGCTAGTTGCCCATCTTGCAGTATGAAAATTTCTGCTAGCTCAACTTTGGTTGAAAAGCTCTTCAAATCCAAGTCCATGGGATTAGTTTTCAACCAAAGGACATTGCTGATACTGACTGAGCTGCAGAGGCTCAATATTGACTCAACATTCTGGAATAAATTTTAATGCAGCTGTCATTTCCAATGAATTTTTCTTTGCCAGTATAAGCATTATTTGAATTCTTGAAGTATAGTTAGTTTATTAACGAGTGTGTTGTTCATAAATTGAAAATTTTATTGACGTGTTTACATATTTATATAGAAATCTTTTTTGTTTTCATTTTCAGAATTAGTAGTCTTTTTCATTTAAGGACATATATTTTTTCTCTTTCACTCAGGAACGAAGACGATTGGACAAAGAAAGTCAGAGTCAGATGGAACAAGAAATGGCTCGTGCTGAAGAGCAAATTAGGAAACACAAAGAGGAACAAGAGGCCAGAGTTTATTCATCTAGTAAAAGGTAATGGACAGTTTTAAAAAACTTGCAAAAATAATTGTAATTTCAGAAAAATGAGTTGGTGGATACTCGCATGTTCATGCAAAATGTGTCAAGCCATTTCTTCTTCTTTTTTTTTATTCTTAGCAAATTGCCAATACAAACTATATGTAATTCTTTAAATCAAGTGGTAATAGGTTGTTTTCATTGCAGTCTCTAACTTCTCTCCAGTACTTTCTTATATATATAGTCAACCCTTGTTTAACATCACAATTCGTTCTGGGAAAAGTGACATTAAACAAATTACATGTTCAATGGGGTTTTAGGTAATCTGTTTTAGAGACCTAGAAGTAAAAACGTATTGCCCCCAAAGCTATTAATTTAAGGCTGTGTAAATGTTTTTTAAGTTCATAACTAATGTTTTTATGCATATTAATTAACATGTATTACACATAAAATTGATACAATTTTAATCAACAAAACACCTGGAGAACAACTGATCGGGCAGTATTGTTTCTTGACTGCCTCAACCTGTCATCATGCAAACCTCAAGGAGCATCGTGCAAGTGATGTGTGAATGTAAATAGAGTAGGTGGTGAAGAACAAATGCATGTCGACAATAGAAGCTTTGATGCTAAACGAAAAGACATAAACCGAGAGCGATGTTAAACAAGATTTGACTGTGTGCATGCACACGCGCACACATACACACACACACACATATATATATATATATATATATACACATACATATCAGATGCACAAAATGTTATAAAACTTATAGCACATCAGAGCATCTGTGGGCAAGAGGTTAAGGAGAAAGAGGGAAGCTGTTGACATTTTTCTTGAACATCTGAAAGCCAATCTTTGGAAAAGACACAGTGAGAGAGAATAACTTTCTTCAGAGTAGGAAGAGAGGTGAAACAATTTTGTCAGTTGAGAGAATGATAAATGTTAGCAGAAAGAGAAGTTAAAGATGCTTTGGCAAACCATAGTTGGGTTATTACTCATTCATGATTTTACTCATAGTGACTTTTCCTGTCTGCTCATCAAACTCTACAGTCTGTCAGTAAGTTGCCTGTCCTGAACATATTAAAAATCTGTGATATCAGACAAGGCTTGCCAGTTTATTTTTTAAACTGTAAATAAAGGTTGAATTCCTAATAGATTTATACTGTAATTTATAAGGTATAGTAAACTCTTGATAATTATCAGAAGGATGGTTTTCTGTATTTTTTGTATCAAAAACCTGTTTAAAGAGATAGAAAATTTCAGGAATTCAACTATTTTAAGATGAGGAATGGATACTGGGTCAGAGAATCCTAGTGTTCTTTGTATTCTGGGTATTCCTTAGACCTTAAGTGTTTCTTAATTTAAATACTAACTATTGCCAATAACCCAACATAGAATAGCTTATTGGATCCTCATTAGCAATAGCATTAACAAAATTAGAACTAACCATTAAATTTTCATTGATATTTCCACCCCTCATGATTTACGGATGAAAAAAGATCTGTTTGTTGAAGACAGATCCAACATCTTACAGTGGTTGCACTGCATAGTTCAGACGGCCGGGACTGAGGGACGAATTCCCGATGATTGGAGTAGTGCTCTCATAGTACCCATAAATAAAAAGGGAAATAAAACTGAATGTGAGAATTACAGAGGTATTTCCCTATTGAGTATTCCTGGTAAGATTTATGCAAATAAACTTGAGAAAAAAACGGTTGAGAAGAATTGTGGAAGAAAAGCTTGGTAAAGAACAAGCTGGATTCAGGCCAAATAGAGGCTACCAGGATCAGATCTTCACTTTACGACAAATTGTTGAGAAATCATGGGAATATAACAAAGCCTCCACTCACTCCCTACTATTTCAGTGTTTGTTTAACATTTTTGAAAATTCATAAATATACCATATGTTATAGTAAACACTTTCACGAGAGACTTTCATTACTGTTAGTTTGTCAACAAAGCCATAAAGGTGTGCAATAGATTTGAAAATATATCACTAGTTTTACATATATGAAAATACAATATTATTCAACGTTCTTTTAATTTTTTTTATAAAAAACTATCATAAACATATGTTCTAAGAAAACATCCATTCCCAGAATTTTGTCTTTGGCATCTTCAAACACTCAGGACTTTTAAAAGTTGGTGAACTGTATATAACTTTTTTTGGCTTGAATCATAGTTTTCATCACTCCAATGGAACTTGAAGTTTCATTAGAGTAGTGAAAGTTGCAATCATTGAAGGTACAGCTGCCTATTGTGATATGGTAAGGGCTACTACTTTCCAGTGAATGTATTTTCCAGAATGTGGATAATATCATGAAAGTGCACAACTCTTGCAGGAATTTCAGTTGTAAGGTTCTATTTTCAAATTTCCAAGAGCTGTAGAAATTCAGATAATTATAAACAATACACTAAGCAGGACATTACTCATCATAATTTTACTTCCCAAACTATGGAGTTTTAATACAAGTAGCCACTGATTAGAAGCATTTATCAAAAGACAAACATTAATGAAATCATATTATCCTGAGTCTTACACTGAGATTTTGATAGTGTAATGAATTTATATTTCATTGAATTAAGTTTTAAATATTATATTTTTAAGTACCAAAAAAAGATGCACATTAAAATTAAAACAAAATTGACTAATAAGCATTTTTCTTATTACTTGCATTCAACCTGCTCTCGTTAATCTGTTCCGATCTCATATCTCTTCATGTTTTTGACACACACACACAAACACACACACACACACACACACACTGGGTGTGTGGGGGAGTGGGGGGGTAACTTCTCTCTTGGCACCTTGTCATATGCCTTTTCCAGATTGACAAAACTTAAATACAGATCTTTGTTATATTCCCATGATTTCTCAACAATTTGTCGTAAAGTGAAGATCTGATCCTGGCAGCCTCTATTTGGCCTGAATCCAGCTTGTTCTTTACCAAGCTTTTCTTCCACAATTCTTCTCAACCGTTTTTCTCAAGTTTATTTGCATAAATCTTACCAGGAATACTCAATAGGGAAATACCTCTGTAATTCTCACATTCAGTTTTATTTCCCTTTTTATTTATGGGTACTATGAGAGCACTACTCCAATCATCGGGAATTCGTCCCTCTGTCCCGGCCTTCTGAACTATGCAGTGCAACCACTGTAAGACTTTTATACCTCCTTACTTCCTCATTTCTGGTCGAATATCATTTATTCCTGCTGCCTTTCCACATTTCAAGCCTTTGATGGCTTTTTCTACTTCAAATATGGATATGTATTCCTGACTATATTCCTGTTGGAGTGTTTTTTACCACTGTGCTATCTGCTTGTTTCATTTAGCAAGTTAGCAGTTTCAAGGCACCTTTATCATCTCTAATTCTTTTTACAACACACTTTTGTCCATTTCTGAGCTTCTTCAACAGCCTCCAGAATATCTTGCCACCTTCTATGTTCTTACCAAAATCTTCCCATGACTTTTGTTTAGCTAGTTTTACATGGTGTTTAGCTTTCTTACATTTGTCTCTGTATTCTCTAAGAGCACGAGCTGACTTATTTGCCGGGAACTTTTGATATGCTTTCTTCTTTTCATTCACTGTCTCCTTAAGTTCCAGTGTTCATCATGGAGTTCTGATTTTTTTATCCTTGCAGACAACCTCACCACATGCCTCTCTGGCAGAATCAATCAATGTTTTCTTCAGAGTTTGCCACTGAATCTCCAAGGTTTGGTTCCTGTTCTCAAACTTTTTCATTTTTTCTTCAATAATCGTTGTGTATTTTAGTTTACAGTTCACATCTGAGAGCTGCTCAACTGTTATTCGCTTTAAAACTTTCTTACATGTCATTCTTTTCAATACGAATTTCAAGTTTATCCTGCTCAAGACTAAATAGTGATCACTTCCAATTTCAAATCCTCTGTACACTCTGGTGTCCTACACCAGTGGGAAAACATCACTATCAACAATAACATAGCCAATGAAACTTTTCTTATTCCTTGCCTCTTCTCTCCATGTGAATTTGTGCACATTTTTATGTTGGAACATTGGGTTAGTAATAACCAGTCCATGTCCTGAGCAGAAATCCAACAGGTATTTGCCATTATTATTAGCTTTGCTCTTTTCTCCAAATTTTCCCAATATATTTTTATATGTCTGACAATCATTTCCTACTCTGCTATTTAGATCCCCAACAAGGGTCAACTTTTCCTTTTTCATCGTGTCAGTTGCTTTTTCTAAAGCATCAAAAAATCCTACACTTCTACCTTAGTAGAACCTTTTGTGAGGCCATAGGCACAAATTAGTCTCATTGTCCAGTTCCCGTTCTGATATTTGTCCACATCACTCTACTTGAGACTGCCTGCCATTCAAAAGGATTAGATTCGTGTTTAGTCTTGAATACTATGGCTACTTCTTCCTTTTCTTGATTGTCATTGCCTGAATATAACATTTTGTATTTATTGCTCAAAAAGATCTCGCCAGTTTTTGTCTTTTTTGTTTCAGTCACCCCTATTATGTCGATCTGGTACTTATCTAATTCCTCAGCTAGCTCCATTTCTTTGCCATTCAGGCTTCTTATGTTGATAATACTGATCTTTAACTCTGGTTATATTGAGTTGGGGTGTGTTTTCAGATTTCTTCCAGTAGCTGACTTTTTGCTGTTTGACCTGGTTCCCTGGTGAAAACAGTGGGGGCCTTGTTTAACCGGTGATGCCCCAGCAAGCATGAAATTTTGTCATAAATTCTGTTGTACCATCATTTATATTTTGGTTTAACCCAATAAGAATACAATTTGGTCAGCTAAATCCCAAATTGCCAGCACATCCTCATTCGTTCATTATCCAGGTAGATACCTAACAGGGTGAACCACAAGAAGTTGAGGATTGGACATTAAGTCAGAAGTTCTGGGTCGGTTTTCTGCATTCCTTTAAAGACTATGTGGAAGTCTCCTCTCAGTTATACAGCTTTGACCCTTAAGTTATGCATGCATAACTGAAATGGTAAATGATTCCCCCAACCATTCCAGACACCCAACGTACAATGCCCCATATCCTTTTTGCCACGATGAGATCAGTCCTGTCCAAATTAGACACAAAAAAGTCTCCTGGCCCTGATGGCATTCCCCCAATTGTCCTGAAAGTTTGCACACCAGAAGTGACTGCTATATCCTATGTCACCTATATATACTCTCTTACTCCACTGGAATCTATCCCACAAACTGGAAATTGGCTTATATTCAGCCCATTCCCAAGAATGGCGACATGTCACTGCCATCCAACTACTGCCCTATCTCAGTCCTCTCAAAAGTAATGGAAAAAATCATCAATTCCCAATTCCTATACTACCTTGAAGACACCCACCTAATAAATGACTGCCAGTATAGATTTTGTCACTGATGAACAGATCTGCTTACATATGTCACCATTATCTGGACAAATGCCATGGATAAGTTTGGCAAATCTCAAGTGGTTGCCCTAGATATCTCCAAAGCCTTTGACTGGGTCTGGCACAAAGACCTACTAAGCAAGCTACCATCATTCAGTCTGACCCAGGACTTCTATAGTTGGATTGCCAGCTTTCTCTCTGGATGCACACTGTGCGCGTGATGGTGGGTGGCTCCCTATCCTCTCACCATTCAATTAATGCTGGGGGTTCCACAAGGTTCTGTCCTCTCACCAACCCTCTTCCTGCTATATATCAACGACCTACTTCAATTGACCTCCAACCCAATACACAGTTTTTGCAGACGACAGCATGCTACACTCCTCGCTTGCTACCCTACACAGCATGCTACCCTACACAACTCATCTCAACCTACAGAACATCAACCACCTCCACCCTCAACTCCGATCTCCAAGCCATTCTACAACGGGGTTCGGATAACCTCATCAATTTCAATGCCAATAAAACCCAGTTCTGTACCATTTCCCACAAAAAAGAACCATTTTTTTTTCAGTATCCTTATTGACGATACCCAAATTTCCAGACAGTTTGAGATCTCGCTTCTTGGAATTACCCTCACATCAAACCTCTCCTGGCATAAACACATCAACCATTGCATCCTCAGCTTCAAAAAAAAACCCATGAACAGCTGTTAACATTATACAAATCGCAAAGCTGCCCAGCTATTGAATACTGCTCCCACATATTGGGTGGGACCCCTAAAAGTTCTCTCAAAATGCTTGACTCAATACAGAGGAGAGAAATTAGACTAATTAATGACCCACTGGGAATATTTCCATGGGAAATGGTCATCTGAAATAACATCAATAATTCCTCCACTCAGTACTAAGCTCGTTGGAGCACGTGCAGCTGCTGCTCAACATCCCTTCACAGTACACCTAGAAACAAACAGAAAAAGTTTCTTTTCTTCCTCCTTCATCCCTGCAACTGCTGCACTGTGAAACAGTCTCCCACCTGCTGTGTTTCCCAACGAATACAATATACAATTTACAATCATGTAAATCAAATGTAAACGAGTTCTTCCTTTCCCAACCCATTACTCATACACAGTACTAATTTACTGTAGGTTGACCAACCAACCTCTTGTCTATGGGCACAACATAAAAAAAAAATATCATCATCATCAAATTCCTGCCATGTACCCTCAAGGGGTGTACAGAATATGATAGTACTACATGAAAAAAAAATTACATCATTACTAACTTCCTATCTACAATTTTCCTCCAAATCAATCTGTTACTTGTCAAGACTCCAACATTATCAGATCTTATATTTCTATCGTCTAAGGCACTTTGTTGTACCGTATCAATCCACTTATATCTTGGTCTTCCTCTGGGTCGTTTTGCTGCCAACCTGGCAGAGAACATTGTTTTGCTAATCTTTCTTTGCCCATTCTGTTTAAGTGACCATACCACCTGAGATTAGCTCTGTTAATGCATTCCTGGATGCTGACAATGTCAAGTTCTTTCCTAATATCCTTGTTTTTAATCTGATATTGCCATTGATGCTATCTGTTCACGCTTCTGATCTTTCTCAGGACTCTCATATCTGCGGTCACTAGTCTTTGGTAAAGTGTTTTACTTCTGACCCAGCTCTCAGATCCATAAGTTAAAACTGGTTTGAACACTGTCCTGTATACAGCTAATTCATATGTACCCACCAATTTCTTTCTTATTCCATATGAATTTATTCAGTTGACTTCCTACCATACCAGCTTTGTTGATTCTGTTGTCTATTTCCATATTTAATTTACCATTTTCACTAAAAATCTTGCCTAAGTAGCTGAAATCTTTCACTTATTCCACAGGTCGGTTCCCCCATTCAAAACACAGTTCACATTTTCAATGATTCTGCCTATTTTCCATGTCTTTGTCTTTTTATTGCTGACTTTCATACTATATCTATTACAACAGTTATTCAATTTAGTCAGGGAATCTTTCAAACTTGTAGCAGATTTATTTAGAAGTATGACATCGTCTGCATAAAACAAAGAGCTGACATTAACATCTCCAATTCTGATATCATGTTTAATACCACTTTCCTTCATAATGTGATCCATATAGATAATGAATAACAGAGAGGATAATGTACATCCTTGTCTCACACCAGATTTAACATTAAACCATCTTCCTGTACTTAGTTCAATTATAACTGCTGACTTACAACTCAAATAAAGACCAAGTATTGCTTGATATATAATACCCCATTGACACCATATAACTGTAGTGTATTGAATAGCTTCTCTCTTGGCACCTTGTCGTATGCCTTTTCCAGATCGACAAAACTTAAATAAAGATTTTTGTTATATTCCAATGCTTTCTCAACTAATTGTCGTAAAGTTGAAGATCTGATCCTGATAGCCTCTATTTGGCCTGAATCCAGCTTGTTCTTCACCAAGCTTTTCTTCCACAATTCTTTTCAACCGTTTTTCTCAAGTTTATTTGCATAAATCTTACCAGGAACACTCAGTAGGAAAATACCTCTGTAATTCTCACATTCAGTTTTATTTCCCTTTTTATATATGGGTACTATTACAGCTCTACTCCAATCATCAGGAATTCGTACCTCTGTTCAGGTCTTCTGAACTATGTAGTGCAGCCATTGTAAGACTTTTATATCACCATACTTCAGCATTTTTGGTCGAATATCATCTACTCCTGCTGCTTTTTTCCACATTTCAAGCCTTTAATGGCTTTTTCTACTTCAAGTGTGGATATGTATTCCTGACTGCATGCCAGGGCAATGTTTTTTACCACAGTGCTGTCAGCATTGCTTGTTTCATGTAGCAGTTTTTCAAAGTAATTACTCCATACTTCAAGGATATCTTTTTCTCCCATTTTCATGTCACCTTTATCATCTCTAACTCCTTGTACAGCACTCTTTCCTCCATTCCTAAGCTTCATCAACA
The DNA here is from genome assembly GCF_054136105.1 of Typopeltis vanoorti. NCBI lineage: Eukaryota > Metazoa > Arthropoda > Arachnida > Uropygi > Thelyphonidae > Typopeltis > Typopeltis vanoorti. The sequence continues at coordinate 96,020,966 of NC_143557.1, read as the reverse complement.
ACCTCCAGAATATTTTGCCACCTTCTTGATATTTATTTTCTATATTCTTGTCAAAGTCCTCCCATGACTTTTGTTTAGCTAGTTTTACACAATGTTTAGCTTTCTTACATTTGTCTCTGCATTCTCTAAGAGCACAAACTGACTTATTTGCCAGGAACTTTTGATATGCTTTCTTCTTTTCCTTCACTGCCTCTTTAACATCCTGTGTCCACCATGGAGTTCTGATTTTTCTATCCTTGCAGACAACCTCACCACATACCTCTCTGACTGAATCAATCAGGGTTTTCTTCAAGGTTTGCCACTGAATCTCCAAGGTTTGGTTCTTGTTCTCAAACTCTTTCATTTTTTTTTTCAATAATCTTTGTGTATTCTAGTCTACAGTTCACATCTGAGAGCTGCTCAACTTTTATTCGCTTTAAAACTTTCTTACATGTCATTCTTTTAAATATGAATTTCAAGTTTATCCTGCTCAAGACTAAATAGTTATCACTTCCAATTTCAAATCCTCTGGGCACTCTGATGTCCTGCACCAGGGAGAAAACATCACTATCATCAATCACATTGTCAGTGAAACTTTTCTTATTCCTTGCCTCTTCTTTCCTTTTGAATTTGTGTACATTTTTATGTTGGAACATGGTGTTAATAATAACCAGTCTATGTCCTGAGCAGAAATCCAGCAGGTATTTGCCATTATTATTAACTTTGCTCTTTTCTCCAAATTTTCACAAAATATTTTTGTATGTCTGACAATCACTTCCTACTCTGGTATTTAGATCCCCAACAAGGACTAACTTTTCCTTTTTCATTGTGTCAGTAACTTTCTCTAGAGCCTCAAAAAATTTCTCCACTTCTACTTACCTCTACCTTAGGAACCTTCTGTGGGACCATAGGCAGAAATAAATCTCATTGTCCAGTTCCCCATTCTGATATTTGCCCACATCACTCTACTTGAGACTGCCTGCCATTCAAGAAGATTAACCTCATATTTAGTGTTGAATACTATGGCTACCCCTTCTTTTCCTTGATTGTCATTGCCTGAATATAACATTTTGTATTTATTGCTCAGAAAGATCTCACCAATTTTTGTCTTTTTTGTTTCAGTTACCTCTATTATGTAGATCTGGTACTTATATAATTCCTCAGCTAGCTCCATTTCTTTGCCATTCAGGCTTCTTATGTTGATAATACACAGACCATGCATTGGGCATCCCTTCACACAGGATCAAATGAAAGATATAGAAGTCGTTATACACCAGAGAGATTTTTTTTGAAATCAGCAGCAGCTTTAAAACACTCCAAACCACAACAAGAATGCCATATAAATTTATCGAAAATCTGGAAGACAGTCATTTTAAGATCAAATTAATACTTGTTTTTTTTTCTCTCTCTTTATCCTAATCAGCACCATCTAAATAGATGGTGCCGATTAGGACTTGTTCCTTGTGCTGTCCATTACATTAATATTTTAAAGTAGTCCCATTGCTATATCAAATTGTTTCTGTTTTATATACTGTGACAAACTGTTTTTGTGCTCTGAAGGTGCTGGATATAATATCAGCGAAATATCAACAAATAAGTTAATATATATTATTTTCTGATTATTCTGTGTTGTAAATCAATACCATTCAATGCAGTACAGGAAGAGAGCAACCAGACTGATTAATAAGCCATCTCTGACTAATTCACTCTGACTGCTTTCACATAAGCATTTGGTATGTGCTGCATGCATCTTCTATAAATATTTCCATGACAAATACTCATCAGAACTAGCATCAATAATTTTCTCCCCATCCCCCCCCCTCTCTCTCTCTCTAACAAATGAAATGAAATTGAAATGCATGCAGCTGCCATCCAACATCCCTTCACAGTACAACTCCTAATCCATAGAACAAGCTTCTTCTCCTCTTTCATTCCTGCTGCTGCTGTCACTACTACTGTACTATGGAACAGCCTCCCTCTCCTTTGTGTTTCCCAAGGGATACAAGGCACAGGCCTTCAAATCTAATGGGAACACATTCCTCCTTACTCAAACCCATTCTCATACATGGTACTAACCAGTGGCATCTCATGCCCATATTTCAGTTAAGTGTGCTGTCATGGCTTATGCAACCTGTGCTACAAAATTCACTTCAGTTTAACTGTATGATTGCATTTTTATCGATGTATGAAAGTGAAGCATTAGTATAGGGTGTTTACTTTTGGGAATCACGTGAATTCTGGACATTTGGGGGGGGGGGGGTCTTTGACAGGAATAAATGCAAAAATATAATATTGGTATTATTGCTGTTTGGTGAATGAGCACCACACACCTAGCGCACCCCTAAGCAACTTCCCATGTATTGGTGAAACATTCAGTAAAATAAACAACAATAAAAGTGACTTTTCACTGTGTCCTGATTCCTGACTAAATCAGCAGTGACCTTATATAACTAGTTTGCATTCTAGCTGACTTGATACGATTGTTATGCTTTCATAATGTATATGAATATTAGTTGGGTAGGTCCCAAACTGGCACCCTCTTCTTATTTGTTCAGCTTCCAAATGAGTATCTGGTAATGAGGATGCAGCATGGCAAAAAAATTCCTCCTTACTCAAACCCATTCTCATACATGGTACTAACCAGTGGCATCTCATGCCCATATTTTAGTTGGCAAAAAAATTCCTCCTTACTCAAACCCATTCTCATACATGGTACTAACCAGTGGCATCTCATGCCCATATTTTAGTTGGGTAGGTCCCAAACTGGCACCCTCTTCTTATTCGTTCAGCTTCCAAATGGGTATCTGGTAATGAGGATGCAGCATGGCAAAAAAATTCCTCCTTACTCAAACCCATTCTCATACATGGTAAAAAAAAGATGTTGGGATTTTGGGTCAGAAACCAGTCACATCTACCTTTCTTTATTGACCTTTCAGATTGCAGCTTTTTTTTTTTTTTTAATAGCATTTTTTTCATGTTGTCGTGTAAACTTGAAATTTGAACCGGGCCAGATTGGCAGTCTTTTATGCAATTGAAATTGATTCACAATCATTCTTTCTAAGAGCAAAAGCTCATTAGAGTTCCTACGTATAAATATCAGGACCATTTCAGATTATGGAATCAAATAGAAGAAGACGGAAACATTTGATGGATATTTTGATAAACACTCTTAAGTCACACTGTACTTAAAGGAGCTTGCAGGAGCTCTAATGAGTTTGTGAAAGGATGATTGTGAACCAATTTCAATGTTTTTGAAAACTTGTATAAGGATAAAATCACAGCTTGAGAGCTTATCATTCCAATTGGACAAATAGAAGCTGAAAAAAGGAAGGGTGTAGTGGAAATCAGGTAACTATTTTTTTTATTCCTCAAAAATATAATTTTTTTATTGTGACATTACCTTAGTTGAACAGTCAGTGTTTGAGAGTCATCAGAAATTAGCAGAGTAAATATGACATAATTTAATATTTCTTTTTGACGTTACGAAACATTTGAACCATATTTTAATGAGAAAAAAGAAATGATTTGTTATTTTGTATTATAAAAAACTAGAGAGAATATAAGCACTGAAAATTAACTTTGACTAGGTGATTGTAGCTAATTATTAGATCTAACATTGATTAGTTCTCCTATATGTTGGAATTGAAATACAATACTGTATGTGGATTGATTAAATCTTTATAAACAATGTTTAACTGAATTAATAAATTGAGCTTTTAAATGGAATTATAAGAATGAACGAATGACTGCATACTATAATAAATTATAGCAGTCTTACTGACCACAAGTTGTAAATTTATAGCACATTAATACTATCGATGGGCATAACCAAGAACTCTACTCTAAAGACAGTCTTGGTTTACTGAATGTTTGATGTAGCATGAAAATTATCACATTTAGAACATGTTTAGGTTTCCACTTCATCCAACCATTAGCTTACTCATAGTGCAAATGTACCATATGTTTCTAGTCTTTTTGGGGTGAGAGCATTATATAAAAAATTCTTTGTAATGCCACTTCAATCTTTTAATAAGATAGTAATATCACACTGAGTGATAAATCATATACTGTATTACCTGAAAAGGCTTCAGGTATGTAATCCATACCATGGCATTTGAACCTAGAATCTTTTGATTGAAAATCAGATGCTTTTTGATTGAAAAAGATGTTGGACCTCCAGTGACTTATTGCAACCACTTATATATATTATCATTTTTTTTTATACAATCATCTGGAAAAATGGCTCTTCATCAGTTGATAAACACATGACACCATTATGTGAATCTCTCTCTCATACACACACCCTGCTCGATCAGTGGAAATAATTATTCCACCCTGAAATACAAGGTGTTTCAAAATGAATTGAACACTCAAATATTTACTGCTTAGCAACTAAGATTCTTATGAACATGTAATATATTGAACATTTTTAAATTTATAACAATAACTGTGATAGTTCCTTTACAAATTAGTTTAGACTATATGTTCATATGAAACCTAGTGTTTAGTTCATTTTGAAACATCCTGTATTTTAATGTACTGTTTGTATTGCTTTTTATATCTAAATAACATAGTAAATGCTACAACACCAAATAATTATTTTGGTTAAGTAGTCTTATGACTTTTGTTCTTTTTAAGTAATTCATTAATGTGTTACTAAAACTTTAAAGTGTGATTTTGTTTTATCACAGATCACAGATTCTTACACCTGGCAGAAGAGAACCAGGCACTCCAACTACTCCTAGAAGGAAACCAGAAAGATTTGGACTGTAGTGTTTTGGCCTCTGTATTATATGTATATAGTTGTGTACAGGTGACACTGCATTGATTGCAGTGTTATAAATAAATAATCTGTAAAATAGCACAAATAAATGCTTTTGCTATTGTTTTTGTAATTTATTTTCTAAATACATATGATCTACACACACACACATTTACTTTGAGATTTGTTCTATTTTTCATTTACAGTATTTATGTATTTTATGTGTATTCACATATTTGAGAACTAGATATCCCAACTAAAATGAGTTCTTTTGTGATAAGTGTCCTGTCACAAAAGCTTGACTAAATTACTTGCAAAGCTCAGACTACTGTGATTCACTGGTTATTGGATATGTGAACATAGCAGGAACAGTAGAGTCACTGACAAGATGAAGTTAAAACAGTTTCCTTAAACTTTAACAATACACTGACATGCAAAGCATACTTCAACATGAATATTTGTTCTCTGCTCAGACCAATTACACACCGCAGGTTACAAATATTTTGATTTATTGTTCCTTATTACAGATAAATTACTGGAGTATGAATCACCTGTAAATACTTACTTTGCCACTGGAAACCAGTTAGCAAAGATTATATGGCATCACTGTCTAACACACACAATATGCAGTACCTAGTGCTTTTTTTTCTAGTTTTCCTGGCGTAAAAAAAATATATATATATATAAAAACACTGTTTTTTGTGAATGAGGATCTTTTGAATTTAATGCTTTAAGCAACTGCCTCACTTTCCTGTACATTTTCTCTCATGCTTGATTGCCGAGAAAATGCATTGGTTTATTCAGTTCTTTAACAGCTTTATAAAACTTCAGGTACCTTCTTATTTGACGAGTTTCTGAAATTGGTGATCTACAAACTCCCAATACCCCAAACTTCATACAATGCTCTAAATACGGTCTAGCCATAATATTATATCATCATCATCATACGTATCAAGGATTTAGGCCTAGCATGGCCTGTTCCGGCCTTAGAAGTCATTGTTTAAGAGGACGTCCTGGTTTTCTTTTTCCTAATGGCTTGTATTTTAAGGCTTGTTTTGGTAATCTTTCTGTTTTCATTCTTTGAACGTGTTCCATCCATTTATGTTTATATTTTTTAATTTTTTCTATTACTGGTTCTTGGTTTAATTCTTTCATAATATCTTCATTTTTTTTGTGATCAAATAGGGTATACTTTGCAGTTTTTCTCATAAATTTCATTTCTGCTGTTGTTAATCTTTGTTTGTCTTTTTGTTTTATTGTCCAGATTTCGCTTCCATACATTAAGACTGGTAAGGCTAATGTATTGTATATTGTTAGCCTGGTTTGTGTTTGAACTAGGTTTGGTTTAAATATAGAGTTAATTACACCTGTTATTTTTAAATATTTTGCAATTTTTACGTTTATATCTTTTTCATTTTCATATGTGATCATACATCCTAGGTAGTTAAATGAATTCACCTGTTCTAAGATCTTGTTATCTATTACTATTTTAGTTCTTTCTGGATCTTGTTCTTTAAAGGCCATAGTTTTTAATTTTTCCGTTGATATTATCATACCATAATCTTTGGATATCTCATTTAGATTTAAAATAGCTTTCTGTAAGTTATCTTCAGAATTTGTAATTATTATTTGGTCGTCTGCAAAGAGGAGAGTGTTTAAGTTAACTGTAGGTGAAAGTTTAATTCCTTGATGTAAATTTTTACTCCATTTTATTGTTATTTCATTTAAGTAGATATTAAAAGGAGTTGCTGAGAGGGGACATCCCTGTCGGACCCCTTGGTTTATCTCTCTTGTATATGATAACTCGTGATTTAATCTTATTTGTATTTGGTTATTTTCATATATACTTGTGATAGCTTTTAGGATATTATTTGGTATTTGTCTTTCTTTTAATATGTTAAATAATATGTTTCTTTTAACTTTGTCAAATGCTTTTTCAAAGTCAATAAATGCAATATGTGTTTCTAAATTATATTCTCTTCTTTTCTCTATTATTAATTTTAGGCAAAAGGCTGGGTCTATACATGATCGTCCTTTTCTAAATCCATTCTGTACCTTTAGAATAAAGTTTTTGGAATATTTCATTAGTTTGTTAAGATTCTGCTATATATTTTGTAACAGGAATTTAGTATACTGATACCTCGATAGTTTTTAGTATCATCTCTATTACCTTTCTTAAAGATAGGAATCACAATTGCTTTTTTCCATTCTACTGGGGGGATACCAGTTGAGTAAATTTTATTTAAGAATAATAAGAGTCTTTCTTTGAATCTTGTTCCTGCGTATTTATATAGTTCTGAACATAGCTTATCTTCTCCAGGTGATTTTCCGTTTCTTGTTTCTTTCAGGCTGATTTCTTCTTCAATTATTTCCTTTTCATTTTCATTAATTGTTTGCCAGTTGTCTTTTTTAAAATATTTGTCTGTCCACAGTTCTGTGTAGTAATTTAGAAATTCTTCTAATTTCAATTCAGTGGTTAATTTTATGTTTTCTTGGTATCTGCATTTAAGTGTTTCAAAATCTTATGTGCATTGGGTCTTATTTTATATAAATCATGCTCTAAATTAGAAGCAAATTTATTCCATGATTCTCTGTGTCTTTTTCTGACTTCCCTTTTAGCTATGGCTCTTATTCTTTTATATTCTATTTCATCTTCTAATCTTTTACTGCTTAACCATTTGTGATAGGCTTCTTTTTTCTTTTTGATTATTTCTTTGATTGTATCATCCCAGATCTTCCGTTTTTTTCTTTTATTGAATCTTTCCTAAGCTTTCACTTGCTGCTGCATTTAGTATTGTTGTTATATTAAGCCATTCTATTTCTATTTATTTTGTTTTATTTTATCTAGATATTGGTTAATTCTTTGTTCATATAGCCATTGTACATTTGTGTCATTCAATAGTCTAGTTTTATAAACAAATGTTTCTATTTTTCTTTCTGTTCTTGTTACTTGTAGCCATTTAGGTGGTAATCTTAATTTTATTTTAACAAGGAAGTGGTCACTGCTTATTTCATATCCTCTGTGAACTCTAACATCTAGTGAAAATTTTGATGTCTTTTCATTTAATATGAAGTAATCTAATATTGATTTCTATCCTCTTGCTGCCCAAGTATATTTATGTATGTCTTTATGTTTATAGAAGGAATTCATTATTTTTAGGTTATTATAAACTACAAAGTCAATCAATTTTTTACCATTTCTATTTAGAGTGTGTTCTCCATGTATTCCTATATTATTATTAATTTTTGTGTTTCAAATTCTTGCATTTAAGTCTCCTGCTAAAATTATGTAATCATTTTTATTTATTTTATTATATATGTTTTGTAGCTGATTATAAAAATCAATATTATCCTGTTCTCTTCCTTCTTCTGGGGCATATAAACCAATTATTGTTAAATAGCCTCTATCTATTTTTATTCTAGCTTCGATTATTCTTTCATTCCATAATTTATAATGTTTTAACTGTTTTGAAAGGGAGTTATGAATCCAAATCATGACTCCTGCTTGTGCTCTTTGGTTTTTGTCGACTCCACTGTATATCACATTAAAATTTTCAGTTCTCATAGTTCCTTTTAATTTTATATTATAACAAGGAAGTGGTCACTGCTTATTTCATATCCTCTGTGAACTCTAACATCTAGTGAAAATTTTGATGTCTTTTCATTTAATATGAAGTAATCTAATATTGATTTCCATCCTCTGCTGCCCAAGTAATGCTGCTCCTATAATATTATATAGGAGATATAATTATATTTTTGCATCTAATGGTAAAATTTTTGCATATAAAATAATGCCATTTGCAGAGATTGCTGCTTATTGCTAATAAAATTACAAAATTTTATATTCAATTGTACTGTTATTCCTGGGTCCATTTCATCCTTTGCTATTCTGAATTTACTCTTATCTAAATAGTAAGTTACTGGTGGATTTTTGGTATTCAAATGAAGATCTTTACATTCTAAGCTTGAATTTTAATTGTTATATATGAAATCAATGAAATAAATCTGCTTGCAGCAATTGTCCTTGCTTATAATTGTTGACTAACCCACCCATTTAGGTATCATCTGTATTTGACATTAAACTTTTAATTCTATAATCAGCATCACTGATAAAATTAAGAACAACAATGGATCCAACACTGATCCCTGTGGAATTCCACTAGTTTAGGCTCCCCAAGTGATGGTATGACAATTCATTTTTATTCTCTACCTTCTCTTAACAATGCCACTAACCAGTACCTTACACTTAATACCATGTTCTTCCAGTCTGTAAGCAAAGTGATTGACAGGACATGCATGAATGAATGTCTTGCTGAAATCTAAATATGTAGTGGTAAAATTATTTTCTAGTTCCTTCATGACGATATCATTTGTGATAAGAACAATTAAAAGGGTTTAGCAAACCCTTTTAATTAAAGAAATTTTCTTTAAAAAGCCATATCTTAAAGATATCAGGCTTCTGTTATTCACAATAATGAATTCAGTATGACCACAATATAGTTAAAATTATTTATTCATTCATCTGGGTTTCTATGCACCATGGAATTTCATCAGGAATAAAATTAAAAATCAGTTTGAAAACATAAAAGCAGAAAATCTTTAATACATAAACTGACATTAATGGAATCATTGTTAATCTTATAGAACAAGTTGTGTTATAACATTGCATATGTGCTTCATTGTTAATCTGTACTGTATAACTTTTGTCATACTCTAGTTCTGTAATTTTTAAGTCTTTTATGTATATGGACTACAGCTGGTTTAGGTAAGACTGATTTTTATTGGCCTGTGTTAGGCATGTTGTTTTATGGATGCTTCTTTAATTTTATTTATTTATTTTTTTTTTTTTTTCATGTGGCTCCCACTTATGAAAGGTTAACTATAATACATTTGTACCATGGGTGGGCTACAGATTTTTTACATTTATTTTTATCAATTTTATATTTTTTAAATTTTATTTTATATATTTTTAATTTATTTTTTTACATAATTTGCAAATGCAGCTATTAAATTCAATATCCAGTATTTTTATTAGTTACAAATTACCTGATGTTTTTCCTTAGTAGTGTCATTTCAGATCTTTATATGCTCTTTTGTTCCTCAATGTACTTGATATATTTTTTCATAGGAATTTTTTTAATGTTACAATCCCCTGGTTTCTGCAGGAGCGGATGCAATTGTTTGGGAGACTTAATCACCAACCAGAAATCTTCTGGCCAGTGGAGTAGAAGAGATAAGCAGGTGACATAGGACAGGAGTGAATTCTGCTGCACAAACTTTCAGAACAATTGGAGAAAAGCCATCAGGACCAGGAGACTTTTTAGTATCTAATTTGGACAATATTATTCTTGCAAAAGGATGGGGTGGGGGGCATTGAGTGTTTTGCACATGGAATATTTGGTGGGGCATTTGCATGATTGAAAAGAGATTAGCTTTTTCTGTCATTGATGATGTAATTTAGCTATCTAATTGCAAGAAGTGTTGGGCAAAAATTATGAATTTTTGGTCTCTTGCCGAAAATTTGGCAAGAGACTTGAACGGTTTGGCTTCCATTTGAAAAAGATGCAGTTTCTTGCTTTTTCCCTCTTACAAAGTCTGTTTTGGTAGAGTCATAGTTTTCTTGCAGCTGTTTTGGACTTGGGTATAAGCACTAAAGGATGGGTTTTTTTTGTTGATAGCCAGTTGTGGTTGGCTTGTTCATGCTTTGCCACACCTTTTGGAGAACTAAGGTTTGGATAGAGAATGTATGCTTCCTTGCCAATGAGGATTACCTCAGTGCATACCGTTCGATGCATGAGTTTGAGTTGGAAGGTTGAAAACTGTAGTTCAACTAAGGAAACGAGGCACAGAAGTCACAAAGGTCATCTCAATTGGATTTTTTATAATGCCAGACTTCTCTTAATTGAGAATGGCTGTGTGAACATTATTATAAGGGAGGAGATAAGTACGAGATTGTGGTCTGAATTACCTAGTCAACCCACAACATTCACAGTGTACTTGGAAGGTCAGTAATGAGGAAGAGATCTAGGGTGTTTGGGAAGTGGTTGGGGTTATCTGGTATTCTGGCAGGCATGTGAACAATTTGTGTGAGGTCATTAAATTGCAAATGTTTCAGCATCTCTACTTGTTCTGTGCAATTGAAGGAGAGCCAGATGGTGTTATGAACATTAAAGTCTTCCAGGAAGTCGATTACACTGCTTGGAAAGTGGGACTGTAGAAAATCAACATTTAAGGAGAGGAAGTCAAAGAGTTCAGAGTGGTTGGTAACATTGGAGGAGTGATAGAGACAGCAGATGAATTTGGATTAGTGAGATAGGGAGATTTTCAGTCAAAGAGAGTCAGGTGGTTCTAGGTTGTGTATACTTTCTGGCATGGTATATCAGAGCAAATATATTCACAGATGCCACCCTTGGGTCAAAAGGAGTTAAAAGTATGTAATTAGGAAAGCTAAGATAAGTAGTTCTTGGAGAGGGGGCCGATGAAATATGGATATCTAGAAATTAGGTGGGATTTTACAGACTGGAGATGATCTCAACACTATTGAGGTTGCAGTTAAGGTCATGTTTGTTGAAGTGAGTTTGGAAATCTCTATAGGGCTTACTGTTGATTGTATGGGTACATCCTGCACATTCCCTATGCATTGTCTGAATACTTTCCATGGTAGATAACAACATCGCTTAATTTTCCATTTTTGTAATCAGTGATTCAATTGTTGTCTCTATTTTCACATTTTTCTTCTAGTTGTTTTCATAGTTGATGTTATTGTTCTCTCTCTGTTAATTTTCTGTACTCAGTAAGTTGCAGGTCACTTTTATGAGGCTCAGGAAGTTTGTTCTGTCTTTTCTTTTATTTGGGGATCCAAAACTGTGGTACCTGACAATTTTCCTTGAATCAAAGTTGCAAAGTTCAGTCTCCCATTAATTCGATGATATCGTTCTCTAGCGATTCATTAGTTTCCTTGTGAAAGGCCAGTATTGAAATTTTTATTCTCATCCTTGATAGAGTTATGTAACTGTTGATGTGATAAGCCCACAGATTTTGTTGGTGTTGTCAGGAGAGGATACATTTGTGTTGTGCCACTGATCATCAAGCAGTTTGAGGTTGGCTTCCAGTGTTCTAATTTTGCATGAGTGTGTTTTTTTGATAGTGTTGAAGTGCTGTTTGAGGCTGTCAGTGCATTTTTGTAAGTTCAGAGCTACTTTACTAGGGAGGCACTGTGCACAGAAGAAAGGCTAGTTGAAGCTGATGAGCAGTTTGTGTTCCAAATATTCTATCTTTGCACAAGAAGCATGCATCCAAACAGAAATCACACACACCTTTTTTTTTTTTTTTCATCAGTGATATCTAGTTTGCAACTGCAGCACTTTGTATCAACGTTCATTTTGTTGGCATTTGACTCAGCTGTACTGGCAAGACCTGAAGCACTCTGCCATCATTATTGGCCTTTGTTGCTGCATCCTTGCTTTGTACTGTAGGCATAGCTAGCACTTGCATGTGTCTAATGTTATTATTACGTGACACCTCCAAAGAAGTCCAAAGACTCGTCGAGGGAGGGCACCTACTCTACGACTCTCCATCTCTACCACTCAATCCACCAACTACAGTGAACTGCATCATCTAAACCAATGCCATCTACTGCCCGCCACTAGTGTTTTCACAGCCAATCACAAACATTCATGCCCAAGGCAGGATTTAAACCCACAGCCTTTTGGCTGGAAAACAGATATGCTAACCACTTGTTGAGGCATATAAATTACTTACAGGTTGTGTAGTATTTGTCTCTTTAGTATCTACTGTTGTTGTTTCATTTGATGGATATTTTTGAGGATAACACTTTTAATAAAGTATGGGAGCACAAGTTTAGACCAACTTATTCTAAGATGCCACCTTGATGTAAAATCCATTTCTTGCTTTTTTTTTGTCACTAGATGTGGTGCATGCTCTTTCTTTAAGGGCAGGATGGTGATGAGAAGTAGAATAATGTTAACTAATCCATTTTGTTTGGTGATTGAGACAACCACACCCAGGAAAAGAACAGTTCTATTATTTCAGTTTATATTGTAAAGTATATTTAAGTTGTTCAGGAAGTAATTGGCTGTACCTATTATTATAGGTACAGCCAATATGCACAATATACACTTAATAATTTCAATAACTTCCTGAACAGCTTAAACACTCAAATATGTTTTACAACAGAAACTGAAGAAAACAGAACTCCTGGAGTGAGAAGTAGAATGTAAATATCTGCCAGTGTTGAATTTTATCCTGCATACTGAGAAAACTAATCTGTTATGATTAGTGACTGAGATGAGTACATCCAGGAGGAGTTCCATTACCCTTAGTTTCTTTGATTTCGCTTTTTTCTGCAGAAACAGGGTGTAATAAATGCCCTTAAAAGCAGAGTATGTACCATATCTAGTGGAAATAACAAAAAAGGAACAAGAAAAGGATTACCAAAGAGATGTTCTTATAAAGAATGGCTACAACCTAAAAACTATTAATAATAATCTTTAAAAAAAAAAAAAAACAGTTTTCTCTATCAACATGCAAAAAAAAGGGCTGTAAAAGTGCTGTCACTTTGCCATACATCAAAAACTTCACATAAAATAGCTAGCATATTAAAACAGTATGAGCTGAAGGTTGCCTCCACACTTATGAAAAAAAAATCCCTGTGGTGCTTGTTTTCTACACAACTGCATGCAGTACATTATGTTGGAGAAAGTAGGTGTTTAGGAGTAATTTGAATAAGAGAACATATCAGGGACATGTCTTGGCATATCATATGACCAAAGAAAAGCATCAGGTGATTTTTGGAACTAACAAAAAAATTATGTATATTGAATTTAATAACTATGTTCACAAATTTAAAGATGCCTCTGAAATGACAATGTCTGGCACACTACAATAAAAATAAAGGCCTTATTATAAAGGGTGCCATAGGCATCAGGGGGGATCCCCCCCTAGTGTGTGTGTGTGTGTTTGTGTGTGTGTGTGTGTGTGTGTGTGTGTATAAAAACAATATTTTAATCCTCATAGAGATTACCAGAGTTTGCAGTTACAACAATGTTTAAGTTGAAAAAAAGTTATGCCATCAGAAGAAAGAATTGAGAAAGTAAATACAACTGTTCTAGATCTTTAAAACAGTAATGGATGGAATAATAACATTAATTTATTTATTTTTAAAGCTTGCAGTTAATTATTATTCCAAGTTTGTGGTCATGGTAAGGAAGTATAAGAAGGCAAAGTTGCTTGCTATGTTACAGAAGTTACTGAAATATATTTCGGTTCTTTGCCTTTTGCATTATTATTATTGTTATCATTATGAGGAATTGCAACATTTCATGTCTGTCTGTATTGTGTTCATAGATACTGTAATAAGCTGTGGTTGTCTCTGAAATTGCTTTCAGTGAATATTGAAATAGGCAGATGAGGCATTTAAAAAAAGGAAGAGGGGGTATCCCATCATACACTGTCTGGCAAATCTGACGTCCTTCAGAAGAGGGAATAAAAAATTATTTGAATACTTGCTCAAGGTTCACTTTTTTATTTTTTTTTCCCCTTACTGTCAACTTCGTACACACTGTGAAACCAGTAATACATCAGTTGTGTGGGTGTGGGGATGGGCAGTACTAACTCTAGGGGTCCTGGCATCCTGATGTAATTTTAAGTTGAGCGCCCACATTTAATAAATGCTAAGATTTATTAAATGTGTTTTTATTTTATTTTTGTACTCAATTCAGCACCCCGATGTGATGCCTTGCCTGCTTACCATGTTAAGCCAGCACTGGTGGTGGGTTTGAGCATGTATCTAAGAAGAGAATCCATTGATATGTGTTTGAATGTAAGTCTATGGGGAAAATAGCATGAGGAAGACTGTTTCAAAGACATGGGTGTATAAGTGGAATGTGGAGGATAAGAAGTTAGGTTGAGGCTTGATGAATGGATGTTAACCAGAAGTTGCTCATAAATTTACAGGCTTAAGGGAAAGTGAAGGAATGTTGGTAGCCAGCTCGGTGAAACACTAAATATATTCATAGAATGCCTATTGAGAAAGTCACTACAGCGAGTGTGAGAGGTGCTCTCACGTGGACTTGTCTCTTCTAGACAGCTTTAAGCATTTTGAGGGAGGTTGGGGATCTGAATATTATCAAAGAGAGAGAGGTGAAGTGTGATCTTTCTTGTGCAAAATAGGTAGCATAGAAGTTAATAAGGTTATCTCCCCTTTACTGAAATATGGCTAAGAGATCAGTGTTTGAGTCTTGAGTTATGAAGATTCTTGTAACTTGAGCATTTTCTTACTAACTTCAAATCATATTCCACTGCTGATGACACAACACTTTTTCCCTCTTTTTTCATTTGACAAATATTTCTCATGAATAGGAGAAAATTGAGGGTCAAAGTGCAGAGACTAGGTACTATGGCATTGTAGAGAAATGTGAAGACTGGAAGCTATCTGCTATAGCACAACAAATAATAGAGAGAAAATTGCAAAGCCCAGGCAATAGACCATGAGATGGTAGTTTGGTCAATTAGGCTTTTGTTCCAGACCTGATCAGATGCCATAGAAATGCCAAGAGTGACCATATGAGTTCCTTCAAACCTCAAAAGAAGTTTGTAAAGTATTGTCCCACTTTTTTTTGTTACTGTTTTTGCTAATCCTGTATAATCATATATTTTTTTTTTATTTCTGTCATTTAAAAAAAAAAAAAAAAGTAAGTATAAACACTACTACATATTTAATCTTCTTTTGATTGTATGATCACCAGAAGTGAATATTGTTACATGGCAAGTGATCGCTTCAATATATCATGGTCAGTTTAAATTTGGTTCTATTCTGTGATCTGTGTGATTAAGAGTTGCTTACAAAATCTGAATACTACGCAGAAACAAAAGTGCAAGTTTTATAAATTAAAGATGCCAAGAAATTATATTCTTGGTTTAATTCTTTATCCAAATGTCAGCAAACAAGGTTTGTGCATGAAGTGTCTTCACAACTGGGCTACTTGTGTATATAGAGGCTAATGACTTCACATCAGTTGTCTTAGTAATTTAATAAGGTGAAACCTTTTCACTAGTTGTATATGAGAAATATATGATTTCTGCATTACTTTGACCTTGGTATCCCTTCTGGATCTGGCTCTCACTGATGGTGTTTATTGATGCTTGCCATTGAGTTTACTTGCTTCCTGGGGAGTAGAGAGGCTCTGTTTGGGTGACAGGTTTTTGCCTGTCACTGAGTGGAGCCACTGCTGACTTTCCTGTCCTGAAGTGATCCAGGTCATGTGTGATGAGTTTAGTAGTGATCCTTTAGGGTCAGATACCTTTATTCATGCAATACTTATTATACTTGTCCTTAAACTTATTCACTGATGTACCCACAACCACCTCTGGCAACCCATTCCATGCACTCAGCACCCTCCAAGCAAAAATAACCTAGTCCTAACATCATTGATAACCACAACTTCCACTGGTGACCCCTTGTTCCCTCCCTTCTTGCCATATGTCTTCAGTATGAATCCTATAAAACCCTTTTAGTAACTCAAATGTTTCTATCACGTCTCCTCTTTTTCACTTACAGGCCATCAATCTATTCTCATAGGCAGCATTCCACAGACTTGCCGCAATCTTTGTCGCTTGCTTCTGGACCCTCTCCACAACTTCATTACCACAGATTATGGGAATTGATACAAGTGGTTCAATCATGAAGTTACTTCACGTGCAAACTTTGTTTGCTTCACTTGGATAAAGGGTTCAACCAAGAATATAATTTCTTGGCATCTTTAATTTATAGTATAATCAAGCGAAAAAAACTATCAACAGAATGAAAGTTTATTTACATATATACAATTTTAAACTACTTGCTTAACTAATATTACAAGGATAACTAATATTAAAGGTGACCATTGTTAACACATTAATTATATCCGATTACTCATTGGTATAAAAGTCTCTTGCCAGTTGTAATAAAATGAATACATCCATCGAAAAAACAGGAGACACCGTGTCTTGTTTTATTTTGGGTTAGCTATTATAAATTTCTACATTGCATTTATGCAAACCACCTCTAAGACAAATAACGAACACCATGTGTAAC
Source organism: Typopeltis vanoorti (assembly GCF_054136105.1). NCBI lineage: Eukaryota > Metazoa > Arthropoda > Arachnida > Uropygi > Thelyphonidae > Typopeltis > Typopeltis vanoorti. The sequence goes on along the minus strand of NC_143557.1, from coordinate 96,004,131 downwards.
ATTGCCAAAAAGTTCAGTCTTGAACTGGCTTTGTGTGTACATTCCACACGAAAAGACAGTTGAAGATTTAGAATGCCGGAAAATAACAAATTAATTGCCTTTTGAAGAGCACTCGCTTCTCTGCAGATGGTAGAGTTATCCATTAACATCCAAACATATTATAGGGAGATAGACATTTTTCAAGTCATGCAGCCATCACAGAATCTTAGAAATGTAGAAGTTACATCCTACATTGCAAAAATCCAACACGATGAAAATAATGGAAAATGGATATTAAGATTTGCATTCTTCCAACCCTGGTCACTTTGAGCTTTTCTTGCTCATTATCATTCTTTCTAAAAAGTCAGTCAGTCGTATACACATATTACAATACCCTTTCAAATTTCAGAGCATTTGAAAGTCTTGCATGATCCATGAATTAACAGAGTGAATGTTGTAATATATACCATTAAACACAATTACATTAAATTTTTATTATTACAATGAATCGAGAGTTTTCTATAAACTATATATACATATCGAGATATAACTAAACAAATATAATCTTGTGAGTATAATGTTGAAGAGTTTTAAACAAAGATGATTTAGCAAAATCCTCTTTGCAGATAAGTCTCAATTGGATATTAGGCCTCTGTTTTCTTCATGTAAAGTATATTAAATTATCTTCATTCAAACTGTTAGATGCATTCATTGTACTCATAAACCAACATATACGAGTATCTTGAAGAGGTGGAGATCGCATTAGGAGAAAATGGTATGGGTTTACCCAAAGAACAAAAGTAAGCAGAATGAAAGAAAAAGATGGAGAAGTTGGTCTGATAAGTTCGCAACTGAACTTGGATGTTGAACAACAGTTGTTTGTATTCTTATGCGATTGGATAGTTTGTGTGTGAGAGAGAGAGGGAGCCATCTTTTAAGGAGATTGCCCTGATCTGGATAGCAGTGAGAATTATTGAGATTTTTGGCATATCATCCGAAATGTTAGAATCACCATAGTTTTTTCATTATTATAGACAATGTCCTTTGGTCCAAAATACCTTGGTGTTTGAATCCCTCTGGGATGTAAAGAAACCTTTATATGGTTTCTTTCATGGGAAGATGAGTTATTCCAATTTTATACAGGTGTCAGAATTTACTTCTAGAAATCAGGTTTTTCATCTCACAAAACATGCAAACGGCCCAGAACACATACAGTTTATAAACTTAATACACTGTTTTCACAGTCTTTATTCACTTCGGCCATAATACCGAATGAATAACCATCAACTCCATTGTGAGTATATATATATAATTCAGTGATTCGGTAGATTTGGGATTTATGAAGTGTTTGGAATTGTGAAGCCATAAAGAGTGTATTGAACAACAAAAAAAACTTTTTTTTTTTTTTTTTTGAGGCTATGGATATGATGATGTGTTTGGTACCAGGATAGGTTAAATCAACTCAACAAGAAATATTGGAGCGAATTGAAATCTTTCTTTTGAGAAGTAAGACAGAACTGCATTTTGATAGCATTCAAATTAGCTAGATTATCTTCATTCCACTTGGGAATGCTGAGGAGGTCATCGTTTAATATATTGGGTATGGAAATTCAAGCTTGAATCATTTGAACACAGCCAACAACACTTCTTGAATGAAGAAGAGGTAATTAATGCATGGGAAGAAGAGTGTGGGTGAAAGTACCAAAACACTGGAACACCCTGGCATTGACAAAGAATCAGACGAAAGAAAAGAACGACCAGATATGAAATGGGATTAGATTAAAAAGAGCAGAAGGGAGATTATACGATGCCCTATGCCTAACTTGATCATGGAATATCACGTGCAACCACTGAAGCCACTTTGAACTATGAACACGGAAGGCTCAAGGAAGATGATCTCACTGTTTGAATAATTAGACTATCATCCCTGGCATGGAATGTCAGATCTTATAAATGCACATGTTCCACCTTTCTTACAGAAGGATTCGTGCAAAATTTAGTTAGGACATTTAAAGTGAACTGCGGGTTTGTAGAGGTTACAAGTTTATGCTTGGTAAGGAATAGCAGATCAGATTTCGGTGCACGCAAGTGATGATTCACGTCATTAATGTGTACATTGAAATTCAGGATGTCTTCCTGTGGGATTTTTTTTGTTGTTGTTGTTGTTTTCCCTCAATTTTATTGCATTTTTGTTGAGATTTACGGGAGTTTTTTTTAACCACAGTGTCGCAATTTATAATAACGATTTTCATGATTGCTGATATCAAAAGCTTACAGAGCCAGGGGGGGGGGGGAAGAGTATTCAGACTTCAGGGCATTACAACTATATATAACTGTGTCCTGCTGTAGTCGGACTGACTCCAGGTACAATCTGGTCTTGTAATGTCAAAATAAGTCAGGAAATTCTGATGCGTTATCTTCAAGTTAGTACCTAGACTACTTAGCGGCTGGTCTGTGTAATAAAGGAGGTGCTATCCCCCCCCTCCTCCTACTTTGGAAAGAAAACCTGCCAGTAGCCACTGCATGCGTCTAATAAGGTGTGGCGGTGTTCTTAATGGTAGACAAACATCATCTACCATTTAGAAGTCCAGTGGACATTCCCTCCAACTATGGAAGGGATATTTATAAGGCAATATTTAAATCACAAATAAATGTTTTCCAGCAAAATTAAAATTTTTAATTTTGATGACTTGCTCTGATTAAAATCTTGATTTTTCCTTTGTAAATAAAGACCTGTTGCGGGACATCTCCAAAGAGTATTGAGTGAACACAAGTTAAACAAAATATGCTGGTTTGGACCCACAAAATAAATTATCTTAAGTGTTAATCATCTTATAAAAATGCTTCATCGAAATAAAAAAAAGAAAAAGCCTTTCGTTGCAGCTTATTAGCTTTTTGCATTGTTGAATAAACTATTATGAAATGCCAGCTTTAGTTCCTCATTTTTATTTGCTTGTTCAGTGCCTTAAATTATATGAATATAAAAATATATATATATATGCCAAACATCTACCGGATGTTTGAACAGCAAGTTTAAATATTAGTCTTGGGAATGTTCATTGGATATGCATCTGGTGTACATAAGATAATAATGAACCCAGAAAATATACTTTCTGAATCAATTCCCTTCCATTCGACGGAGTATTGATTTAGTAGAAAACAAAATCGCATTTGTAAAATTCGATGCTGCGATATTAGCATTTCATCACAGTATATTAGTAGTGTCATTTATGTCCACTAGATGGCAGTACCATGCATACCTGTGTAATAAGTTTCGACTACTGCAGCGGGTAAATTGAAACTTACTGTATTAATATCGCACTTTTTTTTTTCTCCCCTGTTAATTTTAGTTTTTTTTTTACTTTTTTTTCTGGAGTCGTGCATAGAATGAGTAAGTGATAGGCTTGTTCTTGCACAACTTTCATTATTATGCAATCTTATTATTAATGGGTTACACAATAGACCGGTTTGTACTTTCATAACTCACCCTGTCAGCTGAAAATAGAAGGTACGGAAGTCTTCTCGCGTGATCCCAGTGGGGCATGCTACACACTTGTGCTAATAGGTCAAGAGCTTGGAAGAACGTATATCACCAGTTTTTCATTTCGTATGCAACTCGATTATTTTTCTATTAAAAATTCAGATATGCGTTTATTTACAGTAAGAAAAAAAAAAAAGGTTTTAATGCAGAATTCTAAAATTATGCAGTTTAGAATTAGCAGAAATTAGCGGGATTTCTGCTAATTCTCATCTCGCTTAGTAGGCAAAATCGACCAACGAAAAAAAAAAAAAAAAAAAAAAACGATACCAATGTTTGGGGTGCACGTTTAACTGCAATATTCCCATCAGGTAATTGTCTTGTTTGCGATACCGTAACGAAATATATTTAATTCGTCGCAAAACTGCGCGTAATTTTTCTCTATAAAAACTCCAAATGAGCCATCTCGGTTATTTGAATACGACATACAAACGTCACTCAAATAAATGAAATGTGTCTTGCAATGATACTAAGCTTACACACTGCACTCATTTCAGGAGAAAGAAATAGAAAGAAAGAAGAAAAAAAACATTTGAACTTAGTGGAGTTCTTACATGTGCTAGAGAAGTTATAAGAACATTTATAATTACAGTAATTAGACTCTGATGTTAATTAAGATCATTTGTATAATGTCTGCTATAATGAAAGAGTACCATATTAATTAAATGGACCTATTAATTAGGGTCATTTGCATAAAGCGCTGTTTTTAATGAAAAGTCACGTTTTTTTAACATTTTATATTCTCCCCTGTATTTTCTTGAAGAAAGGCCTAAGACAAGAATTTGATGTGGATGACCGCTGGTCTGAACCCATGTAGGCCCCAAACTTTTCATTCTAAACACAATAAATCGAGTGATGGAAGTAGGAGACCTACCGGCTTTCTCTTTAACCCTTTTAGATTCCATCCGTAAACCATTATTTGGCACCATTTTACATCGATGTCGTTAAAGTCCACAAAGAAATCCGAAACAAATGGCCAGCGATTATTTGAATCGTACTTGACAAACAGTCGTTAAAATACTAATAAATAAACACCATAAAATAATTTATTAATCACCGTGTAAACCGCTTTAAACGCAGGAGAATTTGGAGCTTAGGTTTCATAACACTGTCTTAAAGCGTGTTTTCTCGTTTCGGAAAAATTTAAAAAAAAAATAATAATAATATGGCATGAAAAAGAATCCTTATATTCAGAATTCCCCCCCCCCTCCTCCTTTCTCTTAAAGAAAATTCTGAGATACAGTGTGTTTCAGATCTACTGTGGTCTCGAGATAATTGCAATTTAAAATCAGACTGCTCGATGCAAGATAAAGTAATTTTGACTGATTGTTTTGACTTTGTAATCATTCGAATTTAGAAAAAATATTCTTCAGTTTTAATTTAAGATCTAATTATTTAAATCATTTATTATTAGATCAATGCGTTTTTTTTATCCTTTTGAATTTTCTTCATAGATCTATTTTTGATTCGTAAAATGTCATCGTGATCGTCGACCCTTTTGTCTGATTTGCCGAGGAAAGAAAACCCTTTTTCCAAGACTATTTAATTCACTTTTGGCTGAAAAAAAAAACAAAAATCTATGAAATATTTCGCAAACAGGATTTGTTCCCTTATCACAAAAGTTATGACAAAGCGTCACGCACTTAACCAGTTAGTATTGTGAAAATTAAGTTTGGAATAGCAATAACTGCATATGAAACGGTTTTTGTTTTCATAGCGATTCTAACTGTATTTGTATTATGTACAACTAAATGTCATACAAAGAAATAATTTGTAATCAGCAAAATTGTTTTAAAAAAAAAGAATGAAAAGTTACAAATTTTTATGTAACATTTCCACAATGAAAGTTGAAAACCCACAGGGACATACGAATGATTTTTCTGACGTCTCTGGGGTCAGTTTTTCTAAAGGCGAATTGAATAGGGATTAATATAATAATTTGTTATATCAAACTGACGTCACTTCCTGTAGTGAATTTTGTGCATGTTGGTTTACTCCTCAGTTGATGTATTGACTGTTTCCTAAGACACCGTACGGGCTTCAAGAGCAGCTAGGCCTAACCCATGTATGCCATCCCAGCCCAGACGTTATTGTAAACTTTTTTTTTTTCCATTGCACAAGTTCCCAAAATTCCAAGTCACACTGCGATTTAATCAGGGGCGGCTCGTGCATAGGCATTGCAGCATCCCCAATTTTTCTCGATATATAAATATATTGATTAATTTATTTATGTTTGCTTGTAATATTTGATTATATCATCAACAATCCTATACAATTCTCTTATTTTTTTTATAAAGAATAATAAAAATCCATCTTGTAGCACTTAGGAAGGCGAAGGACGCTAGCTGCACCGTTTACCACAGTGTCATATTGCTAAGCGCGCTATAAGCTAAGCATTGCTAAGCATATGCACGTCAAAGTGAGATGCGAGCTATTAGCGTAATGCGGCCTATCAGCGTAAAATGTATTTTCGTGTTAACACCATACAAGCAACACAGAATTGTCCAGAATCAGTGGCGTAGCTGAGGGGGGGGGGGATCCGCCCCGGGCGGCATTTTGAACCTTACCCTATACGTCGTTTTGACTTTTTATAGTATTTTTGGTGTGTGTATTGAGAGGGGTAGCAAACTTACGGATCGCCTCGGGCGGCAAAATCTCTAGCAACTCCACTGTCCATAATGCTAATATAACCATCGATGTTCATTTGTTTGGAAACCACAAAAGGTCCTTCTCTTAGTTTAAACGAGGACCTTTACTCAGTACTGCCTTCACACTTAACAAATAGGGTACATAATGATAGTTTCTGCACCCCCCCCATCTTACCCAAACACGTCTGAGTGACGAATCACGACACACATTTCATTCCAAAGATTTTCAACGGTCTGTTGGCCTTCAATCACTGTAAGCTCACCACCATGTGAAATAGATTCAGTTATTATTTGGAATGGTGTTTGGTTTATTACACAGCCAACCCTTTCAAGAAAATCCCAAATTGTACTTTATCTTCTGGCACGCAATGCTACGGTGGTGGACACCTTAACTTCTGAATGAGAAAATCACCGGACTTACGGTGTGAGGAGTCCACAATCCTTTCTAGTTTCCGTCAGTTTTTTCCTTGGGTTTATTTTAACTCGGTCATCTTTGTCTTAATGCCTTTAATCAGAATTGATTGACAGTTCTAATTGTGCTGCAATCGCACGAGCTGATTGAATACTAATACGATAGCTTCAGATATCACTTCACCTTTTATGGCATCAAAAGTTAAAAATACCGGAGATTTGCTTGTCCGGAAGTGACTCAACTGGATAACGAAGAGAAGCATTGATTAAAAAAAATTCGGTGACGTTAATGTGGAAATATTTCTTCAAACCAGATACCCTTATATACCCAGAATGTTTCATGAATGCTTCACCATTACAAACGCATATATCTCTAATGCTAGTTTAGAAGTTGTATTCAACTGGTTTGTCTGATGGAAACTGTACGATTTCCATAAAACAGACTAAACTTTAGAAGTCCCAAACCAAATGGGAAACGGAAGTCCGAAGTTTCCTGTTCACACAATAACTCTCCTTTCAACCGTAGAATGGCGCTACGAGCGTGGATTAAGCAAAACAGCTTCCAGAAAATAGCGCAGTTTCGCAAGAAAATAATTCATCGACTTCAGAGGTCTTTCAAAATTGACTTCTTGGTAAGAGATTAGGTAAAGGAACATGTTTACGCCCTGTCATTGACTTGATGAACTAAAATATATCCACGCGTAGCAGTAAATATGGATATGTTACGTAGGAAGTGACAAGAGGGGCATTGGATATTTGTTGTATTATAAAAAGTGCACATAGAGAATCTTGGTCACTTACCAACAGTTAGAAAACTTGGTATTTGTACCCGATACAAGATGTTTGTTTTACTATCACTAAAGAGGCCTTAGAGCATTGATTTGATTGCTATCGGTAAGTATACCCTTCGAGACATTTAGGAGCAGCAGATCTTTATTAAAATAGGTGCATATTGATGACTTTTTTTTTTTGAAAAAAAAAACATACTTCACGACAACTCCTTGCTTTTCGTTTTTTAATGTTTTTATGGAATAAGTATTTTAATTTTTCCTTGGTTTTTCTGTGTAAGATAAAACACCTAAAAAACCAGTAATATGGAATCCATGGGTGCAGAGGGCCTTGCGGCGTACAATTATATAATTCATACTAAATCCGATTACCCCTCGGAACAATGTCAATTGATGTGAAGTATGAGATACGTCACAGTATAAATATTCAAGCGGTGGGGGATGTTTAAACCTTTCCTGTGACGTGTAGGTATGTGTAATATTATCAATCACTACGTTATAGCCATTCTGAATGCTAAATTATTCTTCGGATGTCTGTCACGGACTGCAGTACACACAGATGCGTGTTCGTCTTTGTTCACCTGACCCTACACGTCATGAGAAAGGTCATGCGTTTGTTAGGATCACCGTGAGAGGAGTTTGTATGGCGATTTTGAGGTCTACGACGTTATCAATTCGGAGAGACATTGAGATGAAGTTAATAATTCCTCAAGGCGGTTTCGCAGGAAGGAAAATATGGTTCGTTATTCATAGATCTTGGACTGGAGTGCTAGAATCGACGCCATGGGCTTTACTGGCATTTTGTGCAATTGCTTAATGTGGAAGTGGATTTTGCCTTTCACACTATCTGATCGGAGTATGCAATATTATCAAAAGCACACCGATTCGCCTGTCATGTTTTAGTCGAGTTTACTTTATATATATCCTATTCACGAAAGTGTTAGCCTATACTACATTAATATTAAAGTAATATTAATATTATTGTAATTAAAGGAATGGATTTAAATTTTTCGGACATTACAATTAAATCCTTTAATTGTAATGTCCAAATATTTAAAGAGACGGAGTAAACACGATAAGCACTGCGAACACTCTACTACTGGCGCAAACTGCATATAAACAACAGTGGAACTGCGCGACGGACAGTGCCGCATTACGCTAATAGCTCGCATCTCACTATGACGTGCATATGCTTGCACACGTTTTTATTATTATTATTATTGAATTTTTATTATTTTTTTATACGAAATAAGATAATTGTATAGGATTGTTGATGAAAAATTAAATATTACCAGCAGATATAAATAAATTAATAAATATATTTATATCTCGAGAAATATTGGGGTTGCTGCAGTTCCGTATGCACGAGCCGCCCTTGTAAACAAGTTAATCCTTATACAAACGGGAGGGGGGGGGGGGGTCTTGTGTTCTATCGTTTCTATATCACTCAAATAATATCGAATTGTCGAGGCCATTAACAATATGCTTTAATTGTTGTTGAAAAACAATTGTTTAAATCGATTATTGTTTAAGCTTGCAACAATGTACAGGAAGAAGAAGCGATTGATTACGTTTGATGTATGATTTGCTGATGGAGAAGGTAAAAGGGACAAAGGACAAAGATAGCAATTCCAACTTTGAAAAGGAAGATGAAGGAGACGATCGTAAAGCACAAAGGACAATAGAGAATTTAAGGGATCATCATGGACTGAATTATTTGGGAGATTTAGGGAGTGGTTCCTTTGGCAAAGTCGTGGAAATGGTGGATACGCAAGATTCCAAAGTTGCCGTTAAAATAGTGGTGAAGCCTTTAGATGGAGAAGTCCGTTTATGGCCGCGGGTTCGTCATCCCAATCTACTCGCTGTTAGTCAAGTATTTAAATTTGATCACACGTACGCGTTTGTTATGCCCAAAGCTGCGAACGACCTTAAGCAATTACTCATCTGCGAAGACTTTTACAATATCGCCAACAGTTTCCCTTTATGTAAAAAGTGGCTTCATCAGATACTAACCGCATTGGACTATCTTCATAAGAAGAGTTTTTACCATTTGGACGTGAAGACCAACAACGTGGTCATTAGCGATAGTTTGGATGCTCAATTGTGTGATTTTAGTTTCTTAACTTCCCACCGCGTGGTGCAAAAGAAAGAAATCGGTCTTCCCACCGTACTCTGTCCTCCAGAGGTTAATTATTACACAACGAATGCTTTTTCTCCGGAAAAAATCGACCTTTGGGGTTTTGGCATCATGTCTTTAGAGACCTTGGCAGGGACTCCTTTGAAAATAGGATTCACCAATTACCATAGCACACATCGTCCCGTTACCACCTTCGATTTGTGGAAATGCGTCACGGAACCTTTCGTTCGGCAGATGTTTGCAGGTGAGAACGATGTAGGCAAGTTAATATCCGATATACACGGAGTAAGCGAAGAAGCTGGTCGACTAGCGGTTGATTTCGTTAAGCAGTTTCTTCAGAACTACGAGAACAGAACTCCTTGTGAGTGTGCTTTACGTCATAGGTTTCTTTGTAATCCGGAAGAACCGGTAGACGATCATATTATAAAAAAAATGCGGGATATTAACCCCGTAAACTCCACCACAGGCAGTGGATGCAATTTAACTTCTCCTAAGAATAAATTCAACATTTGGCATCGCATAAGAAGAAGAATCCTCACTTTGCTGTTTGCGTGTGGTTGTTGGTCAACTCGGAGGACCAGTGGGAAAATTAAAAATCCGAAAAATGGCAATTCTTTGAACTGAAGAAGAAAAAAAATGCACCGAACTCCTCTTTTGTGGAATTTTTTATAAAAAAATATTATTGTAGACTCAAGCTTGTTTGTACTCTATAAAAATTGATAAAATAATAGTTAAAATATAATAGTTCAAATAATAAAGTCTTCTGAGTTAAAATTTCTCATAATCGTAATATTTTTTTTCTTGGGACAGAACGTGTATCTGTAATGCGCATGCGTCTTGGAGATTGCTAGTAATATTGAATTTAGTGGAACTTGTTCCACTAAACAAGTATGTGAACAACTCATTAAGATATTCACGTCAAACTAAACATAAAAAAAGGCAGTTATTGATGACATTGAGTTGGATATTCTCCATACCGTTTCCCTACCATTTTTTTAAATCGATGTTATACTATCGGAGTAGTAGTAGTGAATATCTTATCTTAGACAAAGTTGATGACAGTATACTGAAAGGTTACTTGCTTCATCTTCATCACGAGTTGCCTTAGTATTGATTTTGGTTAGAATTACAGTCGGTGCTTGAAGTCATCATATTATCCTTTTTAGTGCAGATATTCTAACCTGATTTACTAGTAGAAAAAAAGGGAAAAACCGTCAAAATTTGCACACTAATTAATCCTTCTTCAAATCCTTAAAGTTTTCTGTTCTAGTTTTGTTACGAACGTTGATCTGAACCAGCTGAGTAAACATCTTCGCCCAGGCTTCTTCTATAAAAACAGAGCGTGAATTATCACAGATTTTTACTAGACAACAACAATGGTTAGTCCCATACGAACTGCAATTAAATTTAGTTGGTTGCCAAAGCAACCTAAAGCTATGGAGGCGAATGTATTATGCCCATGCTTTGCATGTTCTCTGACCAGTTTGAATGCGATACTTATTATTATTATAAATGCCCCTCTTGTTCTGCTATGGGGATCGAATTCAGGTTCTTGTTAATCCAGTTGTTGCTACGGAGGTATTTGCTGTTGAACTACCGGAAACTTGTATTTCGACGGATTTTTTCTTTGAGGTTCAGCTTAATGTTTCTTTTGCTTTACCCAAAACATCCGGTAGAAGGTTTCATAATATGGAATTCGCGAAAATATTCCTATGAGAATTCCTATTTCTATGAGAATGTTCCGCTTTTATTTTAATAAACACAAACTATGAAGTAAAATCTATTCGTTCTACAATCTTGAAGTAACGTCAGAAATGCAAAGTCGTAATATCGAATCAATAAAAGACACTATCTCTGAAGAGCTCTAAAATCATCTGTTGTTCATATCTTTTAACATTTTTTGACACCAGATGGTGCTGTTTCGAACCTTTGGTTGGTTTCCTTAGTGGGTAAAGAACTTATCGATATTAGTGACCTTCAAATTATGGTTTAAAAGCTACTAGTAGCAGAGCATGGTTTTTATCCTGTGATTTGCAGGTCTGATATTAATACGAGATTCCTGTCGGATGAAGAGAATCAAAATTTCGCAAGAGTGCCGTCTGGTGGCAAAATCACAAAAGTATAAGACGATTGTAGGAGACAATAATGGGGGGGCTATTATACTACTTCGGTATAACACTTCATCCTAACCTAGGATTATCCACAGTTAAAGATAAAGAGCGAATACTTTTTATATTATTTTTTTACTGTAAGCTTTGCTGTTAAAGTAAACAGATTTAGATAGGTTCTTAAATCTTCGTATTTCAAACATTTAAAAAAAAATAACTATCATAACTATTATTTAGAATAGCAATAATACCCGCAGTCAATTGTCTAACGCCAAAGCAATTGTGGTTTGCGATTTTAGTGGTCATAAAACGTTTCGGTTTGGTTGATTTTTTCTTAAAGCGGTTCATTTTTGGACTTCGCGTGCATCGGATGACACTTGGTTTCTGCTTTCTGCTACAACTAAGTAGCACGCGCCACAAATAATTGTATTTAGTCGTTAGGTCTAAGGATTCGTTGGATTTTCATAGAGTGACTGTCGGAGACTGGTGTCTCATAGAGGATAGTTACCGAGTACTCACACGTACGGTACGCTTAATCATGCAGATATACACTGGGAAGAGGTTGAAGGTATTCGTGCGGAAACAAACGATATAATTAGCGAGAGATTTTCACCACAACTTTTGACCCGATGTCTCTTTAATCGTAAATCATCTGAGAATTTTTGCATGCCATTTGCGGCGAGGTTCTTCAAAAACTAAATACATCGTCCGACAGGTTTGTACGGGTACATCACGACCGGTCTCAAAGCCTTGCGCAGCGCTACGAGTAATCTGAATTGACATCAAACTATGACAACTTCAGAATGGATAGGATTGAAACAAACGGTATCTTATCTTTTAAATGATTTAAATGGTATTTAAAAAAATAATAAATAAAAAAAGGGTCTCAGTAGGTATAAAGAAAATACACAAGTGCGTCGACCTTAGTTGTGTGTGTACCATCTGTTCATTCAACGCCATTTCTTTAATAAAAGTTGAAAGGCGTATTACAAAAAAAGTAATTTTTTTTCATCTGTGAATTTTTTATATGAACTAGAAATTAACAGAGATATCAGCACCGATATACTTTTTAATATATATTTTTATTAGTTAGGATATGGTATTTGATAATAATATATTACTGTTTTTTTAATATTTTTTTTGAAAACAATAATTAATTAAAATTAAAAATTATTAATCTTTTGCTATTTTGATTTCAAAAATACACCTTTTCATTAATAATATAATCATCGATTAATTTAAAACTCCATTCTTACATTCATGTTGATAGGTTTACAGGATGAATACCCTTGGAGGGTAATGGATGGCAATGCTGTAGCCAATAAAGTTCTAACTGAGGCTCGTCTATTGCTGTTACCCTCCTGCCATGATCAGAGCTTTAATAGCTCAATAGCCTTATCCCTACACTGTCCTCTACAGATAACGGGGAAGATGAAAAGCATTCTTGCTTCGCCCCTTTAAGCCAGTCCTTATAAGGACATTCATGTTTGGGGCTTGGAATAGAGGAAAAACAGTCCTTTTTAGGACTTCCAGGGTAACAAATGGCAAAGCTGTAGCCACTGAAGTTTTAACTGAGGCTCGGCTATTGCGTTACCCAGCCATGATTAGAGCTTTAGCTCAATAATACTCCATCCACACCGATTTTCTTCATTCAGATGACGGGATAAAGAGTCAAGGACTCAGTCCATCGCCCAGTTTTTTTGAGAACATTCATGTTTATCAATCGACCGTGAGATGCGGTGATTGATTCATTCAATCCAATACCCTTGGAGGGTAATGGATGGCAATGCTGTAGCCAATGAAGTTCTAACTGAGGCTCGGCTATTGCTGTTACCCTCCTGCCATGATCAGAGCTTTAATAGCTCAATAACACCTTATCCCTACACTGTCCTCTACAGATAACGGGGAAGATGAAAAGCATTCTTGCTTCGCCCATTTAAGCCAGTCCTTATAAGGACATTCATGTTCCGCAGACCGGCATGATGGTTGTTGTTGCGAAGAATGTTTTTGATTTCAGTACAAGGTAAGCCTTTGACTTTTGATGCAATTTTCCGGCCCTTGCCCGTTCTCTTCGCCATTATACATATATATATTTCTCAGGTAAGCATATTTGAATGCTTTTAAACATGAACAGTTTATGTCCTGACGACTTTGTCCAATCTCTGGATAAGAAGCTGGCGCTCGACCTCCTCAAAAAACTGTTGAAGAAATTTGAGGTAGAGTGGCCAGGGTTTCTAAACCAATATTCAGCGACAGATAACTCCACAGAAGGGGACAGCTCAATACCAGGGGATGAAGGGAAGATGAACCTGATAATCTTTGCTCCCACACCAAAAGACCATACAGAAACTCATGCTCGAAAAAAGCGTAAAACAGCGGAGAATCAGGCAAACGAGGGGATGGGAGAAGACGCCCCAACACTGACCTCCCCACACCTAACAATGAAAAAGTCCCGCCAATTGTACTACGGGAAAAAGAACGATATACGGTCCTCAGGCCTATTATGCAAAGCCACCAAATTGCCTATTCTTGGGCAAAAAACGTAGACGACGGAGTTAAAATCCAGCCTGCCACAGTAGGTGACTACAGACACAAAAACCATGGATGAGTCAAATATTAAATATCATACTTACTCACTGAAGTCGGAGAAAAACCTAAAAGTTGTACTCGAGAGAGTAACAGAAAACATCTGCACAGATGAAATAACTGAAGACCTCCGCCTTCACGATCTCCCACCTGTCAAGGTCAGCAGAATGTTACGGGTCGACAAGAGTCCAATGCCCCTAGTAGTCGTAGAGATACCTAACATACACAAGAAAATATACAACATAACAACGATCTGTGGTCTGAAAATCACAACTGAACCACTAAAGAAAAGAGCCTCGTCGGGCCAGTGCTACAGATGTCAGAAATACGGACACGCACAGAAACTCTGCAGAGCAGACTACAAATGCGTCAGATGTGGAAAAAACCACCCCACAGCAACCTGCTCAAACCCTAGGACCTCACCAGCCAAATGCGCGAACTGCGGGGACCCCGCCCGGCAAACTACAGAGGCTGCAGTCACTACCCTAAGAACAAAACAGGCAACAAAAGGAAACAGATCTCTCAACCCTGCCCACAGGCACCAGAGTCGACGACTCCCCAGTTGCCTGACACTCAACAAAAGACAACAAAACACCAGCTCTCACATGGAAAATACCAACAGTCTGGAAAGCCACCGTCGAAGCAGGACATACGCCGAAGTAGCCCGCCCATCCAAAGATATCCAGCAGGATCAAATTCTTCCAAACATGACAACAGTCATCACAGCCTCATTGGCAAACTCACTACAGATCGCGGCTTGGAACGCCAATGGCCTAAAAAACAAGACACTGGAGCTTCAAGAATTCTCTCACAGATACAACCCCGACATCATCCTAATTAATGAAACTCATCTAAGACCTGCAGACAATCCAAAACTGAGAGGCTACACACTTTATAGAAATGACCGACTGGACTACAGAGGTGGTGGTACATCAGGAATAATGGAATACTCACCCACCCCCAACCTCCAACTTAGAACTCACCAGTGTCGAAGTCCACACAAACTCAACTGGAAGACTTAAAATCTACGCCGTCTACAACTCCCCCGCTAAGACCCTGCTATTTTCTGAACTGAGTGCTGTACTGGGCATAAATGAATTCATCATCGTCGCTGGGGACGATGATGGATTCATCGTCCCCAAACATCCCTCCTGGAACAGCAGAACCACAAATAAAAAGCGCCGTATCCTCTTCAGCTACACAGGATTAAACAACGCTGTCGTAACAGGACCCACCGAACCAACCCACCACAGCCCAACTGGCACAGCCGACATCCGAGACATCGCCATCCTACACACCATCAAATATCAGCACAGCATTCAAGCACTGAACGAATTATCATCAGACCACAACCCAATCCTGCTTTACTTAGGGAACAAAGACCAGTCACCCCAAACCTCCATCAGCTGGGAGAAACTTAGGAAAGTGCTACCAGAACACATTGGTCCGGTTTCCCATATAAAAGCCAAGGAAGAAATAGACACGGCAATAAAGAACCTCACCAATCAAATCAATAAAGCCATAACAGCAGCCACAGTATTCACAATTACCCACAAACAAAACCGTCTCCCGGAAGAAATCATGGACTTAATAAGGGAAAAAAAACAGACAAAGAAAAAGATACCACAACACACGTGCTCCCCAGGACAAAAACAGCCCTCAACAGATTAAACAAATCTGTCCGAGAAGCTCTCCAGAACCACAGGAATCAACACTGGGACAACAAGCTCACCTCCATCTCCACAGCAGATCATTCCATATGGAAATTCCTAAACAACCTCAGGAACAAGCGCAAATCCCCCCCACTCTTCAAGCAGAACAGCATCTTGCATACACAGATGCTGACAAAGCCGAAGCCATAGCAAGAAACCTAGAGAAACAATGCAGTCTGCATATGAGAACCGAAACATCAGCCATCTATACAAGATCCATCGTAAAGTCAGGTTCACAGTAAATCGTCCAGATGTCAATCCAAGCCCTATAATGCCTACCTCACCTACCGAAATAATTGCCGTCATCAACCATCTCAAGATCAAAAAAGCCCCAGGTCTCGACGGCATCACTAACAAAGTCGTCAAGGCACTAACACGCAAAGCCATACCACATCTGGCAAACATCATAAACTCCATCCTCAAATGGCAGCACTTCCCCCAGTCATGGAAAATAGCTGATATCATCCCAATTCACAAACCAGGCAAAGACCCACACCTACCTGAAAATTACCGTCCCATCAGCCTGCTATCCAACTTAGGGAAGATAGCAGAGAAAATCATCCTCATCAGACTCCAAGATCATGTCAACCAACTAAATATCATTCCACAAGAACAACTTGGCTTCCGTCAAAATCACAGCACCACCCAACAGATCCATAGACTGGTAGAATACATCACCACAGGATTTAATTGAAATCAGCACACTGGAGCCGTCTTCCTAGACATCTCAAAGGCCTTCGATAAGATCTGGCACCAAGGCCTCCTCTACAAACTTATCATCGCAAACCTGCCACTAAACATGATACACCTGATTAAATCATACCTCTCCAACAGGAGGACGCAAGTCAAAATCAATGAAACAGTCTCAACCCAACGGAAAATCCTCGCTGGAGTTCCTCAAGGATCATTGCTAGCCCCGATCCTGTTCAACATCCCCGAAAATCCTCTCACATCCACCATCGCCCGTTATGCTGATGACACGGCTATTCTAGCCAGATCCCGCCAACCACATCTCGTAACCAAAAAACTACAAGACACCATCCTGAATCTAGAAAAATGGTTTAAAGGCTGGCGACTACAATTAAACCCCCAGAAAAGCACAACGATACTCTTCACAAGAAGACGAGCATCCCCCAAAGGAGACATCACCCTGTTCAACTCTAAAATTCCCTGGAAAACTGAAACAAAATACTTCTCGATAAACGATTATGCTTCAACAGCCACATCAAGAGTACATTCGCCAAAACTTCAACAGTTATCACCCAGCTATACCCCTTGATCAACAGACACAGCAAACTAAACACAAGAAAAACAAAATTTTACTCTACAAGACAGTGATCCGTCCCACAATTATATACGCATCCCCAGCCTGGAGCCATACCTGCAAGACACATCCTCAAGCTACAAAGACTACAGAACAAATGCCTGCGAATGATACTGGACGCCCCGTGGTTCATCAGGAACGCCCAGATCCACCGGGACATAAATATCCCCTACATCTCTCCACTACTACGCTCCCTAGCAGAAAAATTCTTTATGAAGACATATATCTACGCATCCAAACCAACTAATACAGCAAGCCGGAAACTATGACGGCAATGACCACTGGAAACATAAAAGACCGAAAGCCATCCTAACACTCAACGACGAATAACTAATTCTTCCCACTCAGGGCGAGCTAAAATAGCTCACAAATCTCTCCCATCACTGCTCCCGAAACAGACAACAGGGAATATGAAAAGCGTCAAGCTTCACCCTCTGCGCCATAATGTCCTGCGTCCTGCATTCATGTTCCGATCTAGGTTTGATATATCGACCGTGAGATACGATGATTAATAATACCCTTGGAGGGTAATGGATGGCAATGCTGTAGCCAATGAAGTTTTAACTGAGGCTCGGCTATTGCTGTTACCCTCTTGCCATGATCAGAGCTTTAATAGCTCATTAACACCTAATCCCTACACTGTCCTCTACAGATAACGGAGAAGATGAAAAGCATTCTTGCTTCGTCCCTTTAAGCCAGTCCTTATAAGGACATTCATGTTCCATGTGGCTATTTCATTTCTATTTCTGATATTGCGATAAGAGTACTGTACTTGTATAAGATAAAATATCTATTTATTAGCTTTTTTCTGTTCACAGCTGGACGAAGGTCCAAATACCTTCATTGTATATTAACTTGAGTTCTTGTTGCTATCTCTTGCAGCTCTTTTACCATTTCTGGGATACCATTTAGATGTTTAGATATACATATACTCTTTGTCTATTTTGTAGTGTCAATTCTTGCAATATAACTTGCCATTTACTATGTTAATGGCTGTTACAATGTCTCTCACCCTGATCTGAGTTCAATCCAAGTAGTGTGCTGCAAGATGCTAAATACGTAAAAGGTGTGTAACGAAGGCATAAAATGGAACCTGATGATCCTGTTTTTCTTCCTAAGTGTTTTTGAAGGTTAATCAAGCAAACATGTGCAGAATCTTAGATTCACAAAATATATTTTGTAATCTTAGTAATTGAAATTAGAGTCGTTTTTAAAATTGCGCATTTCACAAAATGTGTATCCGTTTAATTTGTCCATCCACGTAAAAATATGTTGTGCTATCCATTGGCACGGGGAATAATTGGGGAAACAAGTGCGTGTGCTCATATTTATTATCTCCTGACTTTATTGTGACTCCAAAAATTGTTTGATCTTTGGAGCAATAGTTACTCGCAATGCTAATGTACAATAGGATTATAATCTTTGGTGGATGATTCCCATGTGAACATGATCCAGACTGAAATATATAGAGCCACTTCACCTAATTTTTTTTCTTTTTTTTTTTTCTAAACGAATCAGTGTTAAAGGCAAAATTAGATAAAAAAAAATTATGTGTCAGTAAAGAAATGATCGCAGACACTCATAAAGACGTGCCATTCAAAATGGTTTAACTAACCAAAGCCGTTTCTTGAGATAGAATTTCATTTAGCAATTAAAATGGCTAAACGATTAAGGTTCTTCACTGACGGGAATTGAAGATCTTTCCGACCAAAGGTCTTCGTCTATGCCGACTGAGCTACGGAGACTCAAGAATATAAATAAAAACGTAAATAGAAGAGGACAAATTTCAGTGACGATTTCAAATACCAAATTTTATTATAATGTATCCAGCCAGAATGTTGTTATCATTTGCATATAGACAAACCAGCAGATGCTGCTCCCAAAAGCATAAAAAGATATTCTTAAACTTAACGTTTATTGTAGAAAAAAAAATAAATCTGCGAACTTTTTTTGTTTTGTTTTTTCCCAACCTTCACATTATAGACTTGCGCAGTTTTACATCAAGACCCTGTTTCCAGCATACACTTTTTCCCAGATAGGATTTTATGTTTTATTTGGTCGCGTACCAGCAAAACGAAACATGTGTCCCTGCTTGCAATTTACTGAAAGAACAAACAAAAGCTACGAGAGGAGACGTGATTTAGTAACATGCTAACAGTAAATAGTAACTCCGAGAACAGCATTATGAAACTATAGAACTCCAACAACTTACCACTCCCCTCATCCTACACAACTTAAGCAACGTTACGGCGAGCGAAGCTGTTCGTGCTGGGTTACGACACCCGTACGACTGGGGATTTCATTAAAATATTTGCACTGGCCGGAAGGAGAAAGTTTAGCAAATGGCCGCCATATTTTGAGTTTTTCACTTTTTATTGTCAGCAGTGTCACCAAGAACTCCTCGCTGGTTCCAGGAGATAACGTATCTGGGGAGAATGTCCAGCTACACGTGCAAGCCTTGAGATGTCAGAACGAGAAATATAACCTCACTAAAATATCTGACTGAAGTCTCGCACCCCCGTCACTAATTAACTACTGATGCTCTCTTTATGGGGAAGAAATGGCCCATTCTTGCGCCTGTCCAAGCAACCTAGCAGTTTGTGTACACTGCCCAGTCAAAATAATCATTCCCTTTTAACTGTTCGTTTTTTTTTTTTTTTTTAATATTCAAACCTAAGACAATCATGAAAAGTATAGAAATGGCCGAATTATAAAGAATATGAAAATGATCTTACATAGTCATAAACAAAATCATGTTTCGCCATAACATTATAGTGATGTTTGTTGTCATAGCAACGGAATCTAAAGTTGTGTTTTAGGTGATTTTGCAAAATTCGTAAATAATTAAATTGTAGAACTATACATGGTATTAACGTACTATGGGTTGATTAGCCAACCTCTCGTGCATGGGCTGAACATAAAAAAATAAAAATAAATTAAAATGTTATCCGACCTTACGTAAGTTATGACGGGTTATCTAGATGGAGAGATATTATTGACCTTTGGGTTAGTTTATTTCCTTATTTGGTGGGTTGTATACTGTAAATAGTTTATTGTTGTCATGGGCAACGTATTTTTATTATTTCTTCGAAGTGTTTTGCATACTTTTTTCACTAAACACAGCTTGATTTAAACAAAACTGTGTTAAGATGCGATAGATCTTAGTGATCCTAAATACCAAATTCCATCCAACTAGAGCTGATTACTTTGGAATTTAAAAAAAAATTACAAACACGAGAGCATGTAGTACAGAAGTGAAATATCGAACTTCGTCGCATTCTGTGCAACCAGAGCGAAGTTATAACTTGGTATCCTTTCCAACATTTTGCTTGATTCGGTCTCCTAAACTGCTCTGATAAAAACAAAATTGAACTGTCTCGACAAATATTTGCAAAAATCTCAAATATCCAATTTTATTAACACCCGTTCAGCTTCTTATGTGCCTTACAGAGGAACGAAAAATATAGGAATCTAATAGGTGTTAGGCGTTTTACGAAATGGATCTAAAACTGAATAAAAAAAAAAGGCTTTGGTTGGTTGGAAGCTGTTTAATATCTGATTTAGACTTTTTTTTAAATATTAAAATAGCCTCAGATAGACGATTTTGATTTTAATATCTACTGCATGGTTTAAGAGATGAGATAGAAAATAAATAATAATATAAATATTCTTAAAAATTACATGATCAACTCTCGTGTTTTGAACATTCTACACGTAGGCACGTGTGGCTGACAATATAAGTGTTTTGTTTAAAGGCTTTGTTTGATATTCAGTAGAATCTGTTATAGTGATGGAGTTTGTTATGAAGGTGTAGTCGTCTTTATTTGTTGTCTTATATTTTTTATTTTATTTTTCATTTATTTCTTCCTTGCTCACTTGTAGTGAGCAAAGATAAGTTGGTATCATAACACTCCCTCGTGTTTATTTCCTCATTGTTCATTGCATTTTGATTTTTTTTTTTTAAATTTGCATTCCTCTGTTGTTAACACTAACATTTCGTTCCAGGTTTCGTATTTGTGTTAATTACCACCTGATCCTCAGCATTCTGATTTGTTCTTCATGTATTTTCTCATTATAGAAAGATGATTTTATATAGTTCTGATGTTAACATTCTTATCATTTATTTGAATCAATTTTTAAAGTTTATTTCTAGAAATGTACCAAAATTTGCTCATAAAAATATAATTTATCAGAAGGACGCTTCTTTATGTAAGATGGAATTAGTTCGGAAATATGCAAAAGAGAGAGCGAGAGCATATGAACGAAGATGTTGGCGATGAAGAATATTACCGTTTTAATTCATTCAACGTAAGATCGCAAGAGCCTCCGTAGCTCTGAGGCCTTTTTGGTTGGAAGCACATGAGTTCGAATCTTGTGTATGATGGAAAGAACTTTTATTAGGACTTTTCAACTGAAGGTGAGCTATCCGGTATCATATGGAGATTTAAGGGGTTCCCCCCCCCCGGGAAACTCGAGTTTTTCGTCCCGCAAACCAGCCAGGAAAACGTGTGCAATTTACACACATAAATATATATTTAGACATAAGAAAACCACCTTACACTAAAATTAAGGTTAGGAAAACCAGTCTGAGTTGGTCGTGGGACTTAAGGGCCTGTGAACATTACGGAGATTATTATTTATTCACGATCGCAACTTAAATGTATTTTTTTTATTTTTTTTTTCCACATTAATAATGTATTTGGTTTCAACCACTTCTAGAGGAAGCAGAAACAACACTGTTTATCCTTTTTTCACATCTGTTTATGTAATCTTTAAAAATTCTGTAATATACAGTTGCTTTCTTAATATCATTATGTTTAAGAATTATTTCTTAAATAGATAAGATCGCTGATCATTAGCTATCTTCTTTGAAAAGTAAGGTTAAAAATTCGTTTTGGATCTCGGCTAAAGGTAGCCATGTTGCACTGCTAAACTGTGGAGTGTTTACCACTAAACTGCGCATGACAGTTATGAAACGCCATCTACAGGTAACGAAATAATCGCTGTATTTTGTGCATATTTATTTATGAGAATTTTCGGTGCTTCTCTGATTGCGACCAAGGATTCTTTAATACGATAACGATGCATTTGTTCCGTTAACAGTCTTTCATCGTCGCCAATGAATGTGAAGGCCCGTTCGATTCATTTTTAAGCTACTTATTTAATAGCTACACGACCCTCCCCGAACATTTTCAATCGTTGTACGATGCAAGACACTTTATAGCCTTAAGAATACACTTAAGAAGTGTTCGGTGGGACATTTTTATTTTCTCCACGAGTGATTTGTCTCGTCTAGTTTGACCTCACCGGGAGTCTAAAATACAAGAAGGTGTCGTACAAGAATTTTAACTGCCTACGAAGATTATCACCGCTTTCCCCAGTCCTCCGTCTTTTTCCATGGACGAGTGCGTGGATGTTCTTCGTGCACCCGCTGATGGTAAGACAGCTCCTCTGGTGAGTTATGTCACAGCCCGTCGCCAGGTCAACCAGGCGTACCAGGAGCGATAGGAACTGTCTGTGTGAAGACCCAGCATGGCAGCTCCACTGCACGGCTAGGTAGACGGCAGTCCCGCGAGGCCCTGATCTGCACACACTTACTGCCTGTCATCCGGCATCCCCCCACATCTTCCTCAAGGCTCTGCGGGGTGAAGAACAAGGCGAGCACGCTGTCGAGAATGATAGACAGCTTTCCGCCGAGCGTCGTCTTGGCGAGTATGCTCCGGGTCAGGGAGAGATGCGTTTCGTGCTGTCGCGCGCGAGCGTACGGGACCGGAGGCTGCCAGTGGCGGGGGGGGGGGGGAAGAAGAGGTAGGAAAGAGAGAGAAAGGAGATGGCCGCCGGTGACGAATGATGGACAGCTAGTCGTTACTGGGAAACAAGCGCAGCTGCAACGACAGCCCCTCCCTGGGGCCCGCAAGCTCGGGAAAAGGGGCTGCGGTGGATCTCGCACGTCCAAGGGATTAGGCATAACGCCATTCCTAATGACTGTCGTGAGGGACGGCTTTCTGCTCAATAGCCGGGGAGGACACCGCCGTATTTGTCTTTTCGTGTCGCACTGGACGGCTGAGGCGACACTTCTGAGAAATCCGGGGAAATGACACTACGCTCGTGGGATGGTGTGACAATGGAGCTGGAGACAGAGGTAAAGAATAGCAAACAGCTCTAACTCGGGCCTTCTCGCACCAGGATTATTTCTCGCCGGCTTGAGAGAAAAATGAAGTTGAGTACCTCGGAAAATAAACAGTGTTGTCCATTAATGTTGGCCTGCAAGTACTCGGATGACACATTTTTACTGGCCATTCATTTCGTCCCTATCTCTCCATCTGCCACGTTGCTGAGGAGAGAGAGATTTGTTATAAAGCGTCATTTCGGATAATGTTTGCTTCTTAAAGTAAATCGTCGTCATGGGGACTATGGCCTTAAATTTCAAGCGGTCTGAAAGATGGCGAAAAGTACCTTCGGAAATTTTTACGATGCACACAATATTCCGAGAATTTTTCCGAATAGTTTGGTAGCGAAAGAGACAGATAGTGAGCGTCGGGCTTCGTCAAACAACTTCGGATAGATACGATCCAGTGTGGACTTGCTATTAGTTATCTCAACGGGGTCATTGTGGACACACACACACACACGTTACGAGTCGAGTCCACATTGTCGTCGGTTGTTAGTGATCTTGTCTGTGAGGTCTGTTACGGCCATTGGCGACAAATAACGTTCTTTGTAATAAAGCGCTTACTATTCACTATTAAAACATAGTACTTCGTGGCATTATTATTCAACTGTTGGCGCGCGCGCAGCTACATTATTACAACGTAGTCGCATTTTTCCATTGTTACAACACAATTAAGGTTCAATTGTTGTTACAGCACACTCGCAATTGTCCATTATTTCAGCACAATTAAGGTGTAACCGTTGTTACAACAGTCACAGATTGTCCATTATTACAACACAGTTTGAGTTTGACCATAAAAGTTTTTCCCGTCACTGCAATTCAATTATCAGTGATTAAATGATTAGTTACAAACAAAGTTCTCTCTCTCTCTCTCTTCGAACATACCTCTTCCCATCGACCCCCCCCCCCCCAAGCAATAGATTTAGTATCAGCAAGCGTGTCAAGTAGGGAATCCTTTCTTTACTTGCAAGAGTTCAAGCTTCATAGTAGCTGATTAAAAAGACCACGTCTGATGATAGTTCATAGTTCGTTTAGTTCATTTGTTTTGTTAGGTTGGCAGTTTTTTTTTTTTTGTGGGGGGGGGATCAGAAAGCCTTGTCCATTAACAGGATAAGATTATAACTGGATTCTCCTACATTACATTACAGTTGTGGTATTTTATATTATTTTATTACTAATGATCGCTGTATAGAATATTGTCGCACTTAGTTCAGTTAAAATTAAAATTTCCAATTAGTAAAAAGGATATAAAAGAAGTATTCCTTAGAGAATACTTATCTGACTGGTGATGGCTGAAGTATACATCCTTGAAGTCAAGAGTCAGTTCGCTTTGATGCGAATTGTTTTATTCTGAAATCTGATTCACATAATAACGTAAACCCGCTTTTGAATGAATAGACCGTGAACTACCCATCTAGATTATGAATAAACAGATTTAAATGTTTAAAATCCTTTAACAGATAAGGCAAAAGTAAACAAGATACGACAGATATCGGCCGCCATCTTGTGTTCATTCGACTGTTGGGCGTTATCAGTTAATCGACTATTACCTATTTTAGTGTATCCGTGTGTGGTCTATTGTGTTTTTTTTTTTTTTTGTCTAAACTAAAAATAATTTTCTTTCAGATAAAAAATCTTACTAATGCGTCTAAGATCAACTAACTCCGGATGTAATCGACAACAATTGATCACAGACGAGCCTACGTCTTTCTGTAGGTTCTATGCATGAAAAAAAATTAGGGAAAAAATCATATAAAAATAGATGGATGGGTAGGGGAAAGAACTTTATGGAGAGGAGTAAAAACTTTAATTAAAAATAGTGACAAAATGTCATAAGGAGGATTAACTAAATTATATCTTATGAACGACAATTCTGCCATCAAAATAAAATGCATCTTTGAGATAACACAGAATTGTGTTCAAGTGAAGTAAAGTCAGTAACCTGTACTTGGTTACTAAGGAGGGTTCTTCTGTTTGTCAATATTGGATGTATTCACTTGGTCTGTTTTGTTGCATAAAAAACTGGACCCCCCTGAGGGGGAGGGAACTGCGATGTCCGTATGAGATCAAGTCTGTATATTTTACTAATGCCTTACAGCTGTAGAAAGGATGCAAGAAAGTGTTTCTTTATAATCATAATCCGTCTTATACTTAGCGTATAATATAGATTCAAACACTAGGAGGCGCATGTCAAAACATTTTAGCTCTAAAAGAAGGGAAACGTAACTTAAAGTCTACGCTTATCAGCCATCAGTTAGCGAACATTACATCCTAAAACAGAGCGTTGAACTGATACTTTTCAGCCAGCAGTATTTCGGGATAATTAACAGGAGATGTCAAGTACAGAAGAGCTAAAGTACGCCTTGCTTTATCGGTCAATATAAATTTACAGATGAGTTTCTGTGAGGGCTATTTAAAAAAAAAATATATATATATATATTAGGAAGAGCTGCAATGCTACGTAAAGGTACGATCGCAATTATAACCAAGAATAGTGTTGCAATTAATAGCCAATAGAATGATCTCAGAATAGTCATGTGACAGTTATTAAAAGAATGGCATTATAAGATAATGCCTTCATGAACAAAAATTAAATAAAAATTAAGGAGATAATATCGGAATGGAAAATTCATTATTAGACGATAAAAAAATATGCAAATGAATCAAAATAAAACAAAGCAAGAGAAAAAGATGAATCGATGGAAGGAGGGTTTGCTCTGTTATGTTTCGAAAGTAGTTAGATTGGCCAAATGAAGTAATTTTTTATTTAGCGTGTGCATATTTATATTCTAAATTTAATGTAGTTTAGACTAAATTAAACTCAAATCTTAAAACTAACTAAATTCGTTTTAAAGGAACTTCGCTAGAATCGTAGATGGCTAAGCTATGGCTAAACAGTCTACTAAAATCCTAATCGCGGACGTGTTTGAACTCTAGGACTTCCCCAAATACAGTTTTTCGTTGAGCTAAGAATGTTGACGTACGTGCAGAATCCAGTCATCATAATACAGGGGAAAAATTATTAATTTAATTATTTTTTTCCTAACGCAGATAATATCGGAGATGAGATTCACATTAAAAAAAACTTTAATAAATAATGACTAGACAGAAAAAATTTCATTTGAGTGTCTGTAGATACAAAGGTGAAATAACGAAAATAATAATAAAACATTATTGTACTTCCAGATCAGGAAAATATTATTTCTTGCGAATAATGCAAAAAAAAAAAAAAAAAAAGAATCTCTATGACCACTAGAATAGCATTGTTGCTGTGCCAACACAGAAAAATATGGTTGCCATACCAACGCTATTGTTACCATGCCAACCTAGAATAGCATTTTTTTTTTTTTTTTTTACAGTTTCACTATAGGAGATTATTGTTGCTCTTGAAAGAGCATTTTAACATTTCTAATTTAGAACTGCAATGCATAAACGCAAGAGGTGGTGGTGGGGGGGGGGAAAGGATATCAATGTCCATCCGTATCAAAAGACTTCGGATAATCTGATCTTTTGCTCCGTTTGACGAAGCAATACGTGAGGAAAATTGCATATTAGCAGAATATTTTCTTCAAATAATTCGTAGCAGTGGAGAATTATTTAGCGGAGGTAATAACGTCAAACGCAAGCATTACACACTACAAGTAAAAGGAGATTGCGGCATTTAATTTTCTTTCATCTTATTTTTTCCCCCCTTTTCCTCTTCCTTTACTGGCCACTGCAAGAATTAGTTGAAGTAATTATGCAGCTTTACTAATTAAATCCATAAATCCAAGTCAGAAAAACAATTAAACCCTTCGTAAGAAGTTACCAGATCAAATCAGGTTCCACGTAAATTTCGTGGGAGCAAAAGTTACGGGGGAGAACACACACACACACACATACACACACAGAGGCCCAGCCAGTCTTCAGTGCATGTCAGCTCAGACACTTATCACTGTGGATTTAAAAACAGCGCGTTAATTAAAAGGCTCAAGAATACCTTTAAAGACAAGACCGTAATTTAGTGACAGCAATTTAATAGGAAAAACATAAACAGTGTTGAGGAATTACTCGCTTTTTTTCTTCCTTTTGTGTGTGTGTGTGTGTGTGTGTGTGTGTGTGTGTGTGTGTGTGTGTGTGTGTGTGTGTGTGTGTGTGTGTGTGTGTGTTAGCCAATGCCGAAGTCACCAGTTCTACAAACTTCGAGAATTGCTGGTCTTCTTCTTCTTCTTCACTAACAACCCCCCCCTCTCTCTCCCGTTTTCTACTATCTCTTTTGTACTGTTTTCTTCCCCTTAAAAGGTAAGATGTGCAGAGAAAATTTATTACAGAAATAAAGTAGATGGCAAACTTTGCTAAGTGTTTAGGGGGGTAAGTAATTGCTTTGTTACTTTTAATCATTTTATGGGGAGGGGATTTTGTTCACTCATAGATTAATTGTCTGCAGACTATTTAACGACAAAATATATTTATGTTTTGGATTTTTATTAAAACACCTGATTATTTGGAAAGAGAAACAACGCAAAAAAAAAAAAACATTTCGAGTTTTAGTAATGGTGCGATGAAGTGCTCGATGCTCATTGGATAACGGGATTACGGCCACTTGGAATGGAATCTGAAAACCGGGAGCTGACGCATTACCGACAACGAATTGGAAACAGATTTGATAGGAGGACATTATTATGGGAAAGATTACCGGTAGGTGGCGCTTTAACGAATTGGTCTGCAACTAGGGATTGAATGACGGGCAAAGTGTTTTAGATTGCAACGGAAACTGTTTTAAATTACAGAGCTCGTTTGGTTATGCGGTATGGAAAGAGAGAAGGAGAAAGAGGACAGAACATAAAAGGGTTAGCTGAATTGGTTATTGAGATTACAAACGGATGCTATTTTATGTATTTATTCGTCTGGGGTTCCCCGACCGCCCCTTAGGACTGGTTGAACTCTCATAATGAGAGAATAAGTATGTATTTTATGATTGTGGATTGCTGTGTTCACGGGGCCTGTTCTGGGGGGAGGCGAAAAACTCCCGACCTCCGTATGAGACTGGCTAACTCACCTTTAGTCGAAAGAGACCAGATAAAGGTTCCTCACGTCATCGACGGGAATCGAACCCAGGTCTTTCCGACCAAAGGGCGTCGTCTACACCGACTGAGCTACGGAGGCTCTGGTTCTTGATATAGTCGCCAATATTCTCTCTTCCTCTGTGTAGAATTTTTTCCATCTTCTTCCTCGTATTCAGACAGCCATAAAGAGATCATGACTCACTTATATTTTTATACGCAGCTATTTGTCAGTAATAGACACATTCACACTGTAATCTGGAGACCAAATACATTCCTTCGAATGTATTTTTGTTTGTTTTCCACATATTTATGTAAGCGTATGCAAGTTTATATAAATTTGTATATTAAATAACGCATCTTTTAATAAATTCATTTGTGACGTCACAAATAGCAACGGCAAAGATTGTTGTATGCTTGTGGTTTATTAATTTTTTGATTGGCATTTTGAATTACTTCATGAATCACTTATCTCACCGCCCAGTCACGCATCGGCATAACCATTATGTTTTTATATTACAGTGAGCAGTCTTTTCATTTGTATTTTTTAAAAAGTTATATGTTTTTAAGCACAAATTTCATAAGATTTGAAATAGTATGAAATTTAAGTTGATCTTCATGATCTGCTAATAGATGATCGTTATTGTCTAGCGTGATGGCATACCATGTATTGGATGCCTGGAATGGCTTAGAAACATGTTTTTATTATATCAAACTATACGAATAGATGATTAGGTATAGTTAAAAAGTTGTAAAAATCTTCCGTAGTTGAATACAAAAGTAATTTAGAACATCCAAAGCATTACCATACTATATAAAAGTAAACTAGTCTAGTCACGCAGGAAGAGAAATAGTTTCCCACGTGAAAACTATTGAGTACATTTTCTCTGTAGAAAGGAGTCATAATTAGACATGTTGTAAATAAAATGGTGTAGGAAAAAAAGACAATGAAATTTAATACTGTTGTAAAAAAAAAATTCTTTTTTTAATTAATTTTTATTTAGAAAAGAAGTTTCAATTAGATTATTATAAAAAAATGAAAAAAATATTTATAATACACACAGTTAGTAATTATGTTTACTATACCATCTG
This sequence comes from Typopeltis vanoorti, assembly GCF_054136105.1. Lineage (NCBI taxonomy): Eukaryota > Metazoa > Arthropoda > Arachnida > Uropygi > Thelyphonidae > Typopeltis > Typopeltis vanoorti. Next base: position 95,974,594 of record NC_143557.1, on the reverse strand, counting down.
ATCATTTAAAGTCGAGAGAATGGAGCCTTCATAGTTTAACTTGCATACGTTTTTTATAAGTTTCTCTTATACAAGAAAAAATCAAAAGATTTTTGATGAGATCAGATATATCAGATATTCATTTTCAAATAAACACTCAATACTCACAGGTATTTGATCTAAACTTCGACGACGCACAGTGGCGCCACCTTCCGTCATTTGTGGGAGCACGTCATTTTTTCGAAATATTTTTAAAAGCAGGTGCTCCAGGGCCAGCTTCCGGAGCTGTAAAGGCGCTTTATTTGAGGTTGAGAACACGATCTACAGCGAGGTCATTATTCACTCCAACAAACGACCTCAGTGGAAAAAGTGAAGAAGTCATCGTGGGAAATCAATAGCGAAAAGGTATACCAAGAGAGAGAGAGAGAGAGAGAGTTTCATTTCGGTGCCAGTTTTTAATTTGTGTTCGTGTCGAATGTATCTTTTCAAGTCTAAGAGAAGAGAAGGTTCGAACTTCTCTCTACTATGACAACTTTATTAATGATTGTAAGCTGTCGATAGCACATGTCATCTCGTCCGTATCACTGGATCATTATGTGGTCCCGTCTTTTCTTTGTCTTTTGTTCCAAGAGGTCACAGGGTGGAAAGATGTGGGTACCTACTGAATTTTACTGACCGTAGGAAGCCTCATTTTTTTTTTCTCTCCGTAAAGAATTCTGCTTTGCTTTCTTCTTACAATTCTCTTAAGGTGGTCTTAAGGGCAATATGCAAGTTGAAAACACACTTCCGTTTGGTGGAATTACAGTTCTAAGTATTGTGTCTTCTTTCATTTCGATTTCTATTTGTAATCTCTCTCTTTCTCTCTGTCTTTCATTTTATACTGACACATACCTATTACTATATTAATTCACCTCCAATCTCTCTCTTTTTCTTATCCAGTGTTTTATGAGAATGCATTTTAGCCACGTGCTGTTTAGCAAGGTTTTCATATTATTTAGGACTTTACATTCATTTCGTTTAATGCGAAAGTTTTCTACTAAGAAAAATATACAAATTATTCATTCTCCTATGAAATTTGTTTGTTCTACTTATCTTTATACGAACGTTTTACTATTTATGTTTATAGTTCGTACAGATTCCAAACAGAGCAAACATAGGTCTCTATGAATTATTCTATAAAATAACATTGAATTTTTATTCAATTCAATGTTATTTTATTTTATTTTTTATTCAATGTTATTGCCTAACATTATTAGGCCAGGCAAAAAAAAAATCCATTGAAGCTTTATTTGAACATTAAACAAAATCATTTCATCCTTATAAAGACTGGCTTCAAGGGGCGAAGCAAGAATGCTTTTCATATTCCCCGTTATCTGTAGAGGACAGTGTAGGGATAAGGTGTTATTGAGCTATTAAAGCTCTGATCATCATCATGGCAGGAGGGTAACAGCAATAGCCGAGCCTCAGTTAGAACTTCATTGGCTACAGCATTGCCATATTTAAAGGTAAAGCCGTCTCTAAAAATTCGGACGATCCCTAGGCCACTCAATCGTGGGCGAGAGACCGTCCATCTGCGTTGGCCTTCCACCGCTCAAATTCCGAAGAAAATCATTCACCGACAAGCCCCTCAGCGGGCCGTGCCGGAGAATACTTTCCCAGGAGACTCAAATTGCTCCCTTAAGGCAAAAACCTCAAGAGAGCGAACTCTCGAATCTCATTGCCCAAGGGGTAACAGCAACAGCCGAACCTCAGTTAAACTTCATTTGTACAGCAGATGGCAATGAATGAATCAATCACATCACAGTCGATTGATTCTTTCTATATATATATATTTCTATATATATATAAGTCATTTCATGTCATGGATAGCACCAATATGTAGCATATTTATTTTAATAGATGGTGTATAGTGTTGTACTAGCACATTATTAGATTTGTAACAGTTTTTGTTCTATAACAAAAATACTATTTTATGAAAACATTATTTTATTTATTTTTTTATAACAATATTTCATTTCTGGCCAGATTTTTTTAATTTCGCAAAAATATTTTTACATTTTTTAGCATAGTTGTAAACCTTACAATTAGACCGAGTGTACGTTTTTTTTAAAAAAAAACAACAACAACATATAGACTTAATGATAAAATCTCTGATATATTTTTTATTAACTATATGAGGTTGCTACTGAAGCAAACATACATCTTTTTATTTCAACCATCGATTTAGTTCTATTTTAGACAACCCTGAACACAACACCTGCAATCCACTCCTATTTATTTACCTTCACCCACTTTTCTTTACTACAGCGATTATCTATAAACTGATCAAGCGTATAGTTTCCGGTCTACCGACCTTTTCCAAGTATTTATTTTTAAGCGTATCTATACACTGGTCTGTGACTCATTTTGCAAGGAGCCTTCAAGAAGCCTCTCTCACATTATTGCCGCCACCTGTATACATCTTATCTTTATTTCCCAACACTCTATTAGTCTTTAAAAACCGCACGCTGCTCTCTCTCTCTCTAGGATCGGGCATTTTTTCCTTCTCCGTATGCTTTCCTCATCTCGTGAAGATAGAGACAGCTTGATCAACGACAACAAAAGTGGGTCAGAGCCCATCCTTGTAGCAGCAAACATGCCCTAAGTAGCAATATCTCCCCTTGCCGTCCTCAACGATAGAAGGTATTCTAAAGAAAGATGTCAATAAAGAGGGGTTGAGCACGACGAAACGAAAGCCCGGGTTCTCTAGACGTCAATAAATCATGCAGTGGAGTAGCTGGACCGAATCATCCGCCCACATCAAAGCTGCAAGTAAGTGACGTGTTACACGAGCTTCTCGTCTCCCCCCTCTCGTCAGCGTGTGACAGCCGCGATTAGCCTAAGCAGGCGGACGCTTCACGGCCGTCTGCCCCAGCTGACACCGCTTTAATTTTCACAAGGCTGGAAGAATCCCCGAAGTCTCTGTCTCGTTTGGTGTGCAATCGACTAAGTGTCTAGTGTTGGTAGTGTGGTCATTGTACGCATGCGTCGAAGCCATTAGTTGTCTTTCACAACCACCCAAGTTAAACAACAATTTGTTAAGCTATCAGTTAGTTTTAATTCGCTATTGCAGTTCAAGCGTGGCTTGGGCGCACAAAATTTATCAACTTCCCAAGGAAGGCTTGATTGAAATAACCGCGAACGTGATAAATCAGTTACCGTCTAAAAATTTTTTACACCTCCTCCCCTTTTCCGTTTCTATCTCCGCCCCCCTCCTTTAAGTCACATTGCAAATTTACTAAGGTAACATTAAATCAACTAGTAAAAGTGGATTCATAATAAATAACTCAAAGAGCGAGTTGGGAGGTGGAGATGAAAGTCTCGAGTTGTTATAAATCACATGCATCATAACATCCCTTGTTTTCTTATAAATTTTTGATCGCGTTTTAAAGATGTTGCTACGATTTCCTTTTTCTTTTCAATACTCGGCATTTAACCACCTAATTTGATTGGTCATTTAATCTTGTTGTGTCGGTTTTTCGTCTGAGTCACAGTTGAAAGCTCGCATCACTATGTAGAACAGCTGTTCCTCTGGGAAAAGCCTTCGGATGCAAAGAAGCCATCATCACGTCCCATTTTCAGCTCATAACTCGATACACAAGAGCATTCCTTGTATCCAACTGTCACATACACTTGTTTTTTTTTTTTGTTTTTTTTTACAAAGTTAACTACGTATAAAAACCATTTGTAATGTAGAAAATAATTGAAAAAAAAAAAACGAAAGAAAAGAAGTAACAAGCTCAGATACATTCTGTATCGATAGACAGAAAAATTTAGTTTGAATTTTTCATAGACGTAAACGGTGATGTATTAAAAATACAACAGAAAACGCAGCGTTAAAACAGACCTGCGATATTGGGGGGAAAAGATTGTTTTATTGAGGTCATAGATGACGCGCGTGGAAAATAAACTAGATGGAAAGGCGAAGAGGAAATAAATGAATCATCTTCCTTCGTCTTTGAGTTTTCTTTTACCAATTATCATCGAAGGATTTCGAATAAAAGAAAACGAAAATGCTCAAGCCGTGTGTCATATCAACAAAAAAAAAAGTTCAATTAGTTTATTTTTATTTTTTTTTAGTTCAGGTAGAAAAAATATTTTTATTTTTATAATTTGGCTATAAAATTAGGTTACAGAAATTATCATGATTGTGTGTTCATGGATTTTATACGCTTTTAGTGTAACTTTGTGTTTATTAAATGTAATAACTGAAATTCCCGACAGGTGTCGTTGTTGACTTAAGCAGGGATTATTAAAAAGATAAAATTAAACAGGATTTGTTTTATTAAGAGTAATAACTGAAATTTCCGACAGGTGTCGCTGTTGGCTGTACCACTTATTAAAAGAAGATATAAGCATGATTTTTGAAATTTATTTTATTTATTTTTGTTATAATGTGAATATAATTATATTATATTCACATTATCACTTTTTTTTCCCAAAGTAGAAAAATTTTCAATAATCATTTGACTTTTTCGTAATTGTTGCTAGACAAACAACTATAAATAAAAAATAAATAAAATAAAAAAATTTTAAAAATGAACTTATTACCATAGACGTTATTGATACGCTAGTTGAAAAAAAAATGGTAATATCAGGGTATATTAAGCTACCAAATGCGTAACTACATATTTAGATGCATTTTTGTCTGCACATAATAACTTCGTCTGTCTGGTTAGAGTTAAATCAAAATTGTTATGTGGGATCCTTACAAAAACCTATCGAATCTTTTTAGTTTTGGTTTAAATCAAATTATTTTCAGGAACAAAATTGGACTAACTTCTTGTTTAATACGATGCAAAATTATGCCCTACAATGACAATAAATGATTTGGCATTTGGGCTTACGTAAATATTTGCCTCTACATCATCATAGGTCATAAGCCAAATGGATAAACTTTCGACAAAACGGAGGTCATTTCATTAAAACGAATAGAGTAATGTGGAACCCTTGGTGTTTGATAGACTGATGACGATGCCTGACAAATTTCACCGCATCCTTCTTGTTGTGTCAGATAGCATAATGGTCAGGATGTCCAGTAAATGTCTCCGTACTGTAAACCGACCATTACTCTTTGCTTTGAGATCTTACTTCGTAGCACCGGAACCAAGTAACTTATGACTTTCACCCACTAAAACCAGAAGATTTTGCAATATGACTAATGTCAACCGTATTAGTGATGCCATCTACACACCGCACGCACAGTCTCGTATTATCGACATAGCTGATTCGAGCAGCATTATCTGACATGTGCCATTATGGAATAATACTGCGTTAACCCACATATGTATTTGTGGATTTTCCTCCGGGTTCACTAGTTTTCCAAATATAAACAAAATTGACATCGAACACCGTTTGGCAGTATTGTGTTAGGCAAATAAATATGTCATGTTGTGCCATTGTCGCATTAGAAGAGTTAAGTACATTGTCATATATTTCTCTTTGAGAAGGCTGACAACAATGATTATAGATATATATATATATAGATATATAATTTAGATAGTTCACTGAAGTCAAGTGAACAGCAGCTGCTTATCGAAATTGACTTATCAATATAAAATAAATGCAAAGATAAAATGAAGTAGGAATAGATGAATGTAGAACACATTACTTGGTCTAAATCCAGGCGAAAAGAAAAATAAAAAAAATGAAACCAGTAGGACTTAGTCAACGAAAGAAAAATAGTTATTCTAAAAATATGAAATAAACTAATTTAGCAAAATCGTGCAGACGGATATGAGGTTGTTTTTATCCCAACATCACTTCCGTTTTGAATATTGCAAGTTACTGAATATTCGGTGTTCTTACAATATGAATATATTTTTTATTAGAAAAACGAATTGGTTTATTTTAGTTTGTAATTTTTTTATTTTATGAATTTATTTAAAAAATCAAAAGAAAATAAATGATAGTTTTCTCATATCAAATGCGTTGATGTTTTAGTAAGATTTACTTTTTTTGTAGAAATTTTTTATGATTTTTTACGGATATAATTCACATTGTTCAACTCAATTACTTTTGCAATTGCTATTATCACAGATGTGTATAAAGTAATTATTACCACTCTCACACCATTTCGTGTCATTAGAAAGAAGCGTATTTCTGTTTTGGTTGGGGAAGGGGGGGGGGAAGAAAGGAAGTGACTTCTAATAGCAATCTACCACGCAAATGTGCATTTAGTAAAATTAGTAGCAAACAATGGATGGCGTTTTAGCCAGTGTGATTGATCTTCTTTGACTTAATATTTGTTTCTGGTTATACAAAAAAAAAAAAAAACACGTTATTAATAAGATAGCATGCAAACATTGGAAAATGAGTAGCGATGCCGACAATTACAACTTAATACATTTTTTTTTTCTTTTCCCACTGAAGAAAATGAATTTTTACGTCTCAAATATCGCATGACTTAACAATTCTTTCAATTAAAATCATTTTTATTCTTTTAATTTAAGAAATAGATAACAATATCAGATAAGACTAATCAATACGTCATTTACGTCAACATGACTAAGAAATACGTCACGATGACGTATACACGTCACGCATGCCGATACGACGACTCAACACGTCACGATGACGTTTATACGTCATTTGATTACTTTTTTACAATTAATATTTCCAGTTCAACGTCAAGAAAAGTCCTCTAGTTATAAATCCTGTTAAAATATCCACGTAAAAGACCAAGTTGAAACAGTTGGTGATAAAAATTGGACATATCCGCTTATTTATTTGGATTTATGTATCATCGACCCTTTCTAGCTTCTCTCCATTTTCTGGCGAAACCTCTTCAACCATAATGAAAGGAACTTACACACCACGAGACTAAATATTTTGCATATTTCAATCAATACACATCGGTTGACAGCTTACATTAAGATGTTAGGTGATGTAACCAGGCCTGCTTATTAGTTCTCACTTCGTGCAACCATTCCCCAGGTGCGTTCTAACCTAACATGTATCTTAGTATGTGTCTGTTATTAGCATTTCAAGAATCGCTTTACGTTTATTTCCTAGGCCACAGTTTCTCGCCAAATGATGTCTGTTTTGCTGGCAGGGATTATATTACTGCAGTGCTTATTTTATTTTATTTTTTCGTTGATTTTTATATTCGTCTTTTTTTAAATCGTTTAATCATGATAGACAGAATTAACTTAACATGGCATTATTTTCTGTCTGCTGGATTAGAAATTTATTCCCCCCCCCAAAAAAAGTGTGAGATAATTCAGTTAAATCATTTTCGATTAAAAAAAGACCAAGAAAGTGTTCCTTGCATCTTTTAAATAAAGCAGCCAACAAGGACACTAAAGTTTAAATATTCATATATATATTGTGTGAGTTCAAGTCTCTCATCATTGGCCATTTGAGAATAAAAATGGCGCTGAGATCCAGCAGAGAGAGAGAGAGAAAGAGTTAAATAGTGATAGAGGGGAGAACGCGGCCTCAGTTGACCAGTTTTAGCTGTTGACCCATAGGATACGTCTTAAACGGTCGTTTGACTTTTCACTCATTAAAGGAAAAATCCCAAAAAAGGAAAAAAAATACTAAAAACTTAACAAGAGTAAAAAGAATATAAAAATACTATAAATACCAATCCACGAATCATAAAAGCCTCTAAAACCTAAATAGACAATAAAAAAATAAAATAAAAGTGAACAAATTGGGAAGACCGACCCGGGAGATCCCTTCTTAAAAGGGTTCAGGATCGACTCGATTTTGGCCTTCGCATGGGTTTGTTCAGCCCCCCTCCCCCTACATGGGAATAAAATGAAATGACAAAACTAATAAAATCCGAGTTTAAAAGGCACACTTTAATTCTCCCCTGCATAATCTGACTCATGGCCAACACCATCTCCTTCGAAACCGTTCTTCACCCAAGAGGTATCTCTCCTGCTCCAGGAACAGAGGGAGACAGCGGAGAAGCAGTTCTTAATTCTGTCTTCCTCAGTGAGGAGTCGTTTTTTTATGTATTTTCCACATGTGATATTTTAGAACTATGATGAGAAAAATTACTTATTGCATGGCATACATCGCAAGGTCCGGGACGATATTGCGATTTCACTAGTTTCTCGCCAAATGATGCAGTAGGAATCAGCCGTAAGCGATTGTCCAAGGCAAATCCCGGTGAAAAGATTGTCCCCCCGACTGTTTTTCATATTCGTAAAGAGCGAATTCGTGACAAGATCAGGCGTCTCAAAACTAAAGAAATCGAAAAGATTCCAGTACAGCTGCTTTGGGCTAAGCCGAACCACCAGAATCCCATCTGTAACAAATCTTTTTAGTGTTTTACATATTACCACTCTGGCACCATCTCCGCACATAGTTCAGCGGTCCCAAAACAAGGTACGAAATATTCAATAAAGTATTTAATTAGATTGTCAGATGGGTGATTTGATGCCAATGCTTTCCGTATGGTTCGAACAGTGTTAATGAAATAGGAATATTTCAAGATAGGCAGGGAAAATCCTCCTTGCGTGGGGGGGGGGGGGATGGAGAACAAGAGAACAGTCAAATGAAACAGCCAACAAAGACACTAAAGCTTAGAGATACGCAAGCAAGACGCAGGACACCCTTATAAACAGTAATGTTTATAAGGGTGAAGCAAAATGCTTTTATAATCCCTGCTATCCGATAAGGTTACTGTGTAGGGAAAAGTTTATGAGCTTAGTGATCTGCCCGAGTGGGTGCGAGTTAAAGATCTTCGTTAGGAAGTAGGATGACCTTAGGTCTGTTTCATCATAATTTGCTGCTTGTTGTACTAGTTCATTTGGATGTGAAGACAATGTTGAGAAGAACTTTACTGCTGAAGATTGCAGGAAAGAGTAGATGTAGGAGATATTTGTATCCCGGTGGAGTTGAACATTTCTGATATACCATGGTGCGTTTAAGATCATGCGGAGACATTTGTTTTGCACTCTCTGTAGTTTGAGGATATTTGTACTTGAAGTGTTGCTCCAGACTGGGGATGCATAAGTAATAATGGATCGAATCATCAACTGATAAACGAGCAGTTTAATTTTGGTATCCAGCTTGCTATTCCTATTGATAAGAGGGTAAAGCTGTGCAATAATTTTTGATGCCTTTGTACATGAGTCTTTTGTGTGTGGATTGAAGGTTAGTTTTCTGTCCAGCAGTACACCGAAATATTTGGCTTCTGCTTTCCAGGGAATCTTAGTATTAAATAGGAAGATGTCGTCTTTGGGAGTTGTTCAGTTTTTGGTGAAAAGCTGGCAAGACTCTTTTGATGGTTTACTTGCAGTCTCCAATTTGAGAACGTGCTCTAGTTTCAGCAGGTTTTCTTGCAGTTTCTTGGTGACAAGATGCGGTTTAATAGATCTGGCTAGTATATAGCTGTGTCGTCAGCATAGAGGGTAATGATAGATGATGTTCGATTGTGTGGAATGTCCGCCATGTAAATCGAGAAAAGTATCGGTGCAAGCAGGGACCCCTGAGGCACTCCTGCCAAGATTCGTCGCTAGGTAGATAATACATAATTTAGTTAAAGTTAAACTTGCATTCTTCTACCACTAAGAAATGCTTTTATAAGGTGGACTAGATCCAGTGGAATTCCGGCTAAAATCAACTTGTATAGTAGTCCAAAGTGCCATAATTTGTCTAATGTCTTTTCTAAGTCAAGAAAATCTGCTCCTGTGTATTGGTTCCAATTGTAACTTGTGGTAATGAACTCAATTAGTCTATGGATTTGTTGAGTGGTACTATGAAACTGGCGAAAACCAAACTGCTCTGTAGGAAGAATGTTTAATTTTTTTACTGAAAGTTGAATTCCAGAAAGGATAGCTTTTTCTGCTATTTTGCCCAAATTAGATATCAGACTTATGGGACGATAACGTTGAGGCTGCTGGGGATCCTTGCCAGGCTTATAAATTGGAACCACGTCTGCCAACTCCCATGTAGAGGGAAAGTACTTGAACCTGAGCATAGCATTTCTTATTTTTGTAATATGTACAATGGCCTTTCGGGGTAGCAGTTTAATAACTTTGTTGAATATTCCGTCAGGCCCAGGAGCTTTTTTATTCTTTAGGCTCTTTATAATCTCATAAATTTCAGCTTGAGAAGTAGGTGTGAGTTGGCTGGTGCAGGTATCAGACCGTTTTAACACGTGTCTGACGTGGCGGTGGACTTTATAAATATGATTGAAATTTAGATTATCGTATGAAGGGCTGCACTGTTTTTCTAAATTTTAAACTATAGTTTCGGCTTTTTCTGCATCTGTGTAAACAATGTCCAGGTCAAATTTGAGAGGGGGAAGAGATTTATTCCTTAAAAGGACTGGGTAGATGGGCGAAGCAAGAATGCTTTTCATCTTCCCCGTTATCTGTAGAGGACAATGAAAGGATAGGATGTTATTGAGCTATATAAAGCTCTGATCATGGCCGGAGGGTAAAAGCAATAGCCGGGCCTCAGTTAGAACTTCATTTTGGCTACAGCATTGCCATCCATTACCCTCCCTGGATACCCATTTTAGTCGTCTCGTACGACATGCATGAGCTACATTGGTGCTGATACATAAGTAAAGTCCTGTATAAAAATTAGAACGATCCCTAGACTACTCAATAGTGTCCGAAAGATCGTCCAACTCAGTGACGTCCCCCCCCCACCACCACCACCGAGCAGAATCGCTCATATTCAAGGGAAAAGCATCTACCGACATGGCCCGGAGAAGACCCTCCCCAGATACTCAAAATGCTCTCTCAGGGAAACTCCCAGAAATCTAAGCCCTCCCCCCCGTCACCGGGAGCAAAATTCCAGAAGAAACCTGAGAGAGTGAACTCTCGAAATTCAGCGTCCATTTTATTCGCCTTTTACGACACTATTAAAGTAAAGCCAACTCTAAAAATTAGGACGATCCCTAGACGACTCCATAGTGGCCGAAAGACCGTCCAACTCAGTGACGGGCTCCCTCCACCACCGAGCAGAACCGCTCACATATTCCGGGGAAAAGCATACCCCGACACAGCCCCTCACTGGGCCATGCCGGAAAACACTTTCCCCGGAGACTCAAATATACTGCTCCCTTAAGGCAAAAAAACCTTAAGAGAGCGAAACTCAAACTCAGCGTCCATTTTAGTCGCCTTTTACGACACGCATAAGTTACGTCAGCGCTATTCTTATGAAAGATATTTATTCTTATAGTCCTTATAAGGACTGGCTTAAAGGGGCGAAGCAAGAATGCTTTTCATCTTCCCCGTTATCTGTAGAGGACAGTGTATGGATAAAGTGTTATTGAGCTATTAAAGCTCTGATCATGGCAGGAAGGTAACAACAATAGCCGAGCCTCCGTGAGAACTTCATTAGCTACAGCATTGCTATTCATTACCCTGATTAGTAAGTAAAGGATAAAATCTCAAAAAATCGGACGATCTCTAGGCCACTCCATAGTGGGCGAAAGACCGTCTATATCTCAGCGTTGGTTCCACTCAGTGACGGGCTCCCCGACCACTGAGCAGAACCGCTGAAATTCCGAGGAAAATAATTCACCGGCAAGAACCCCCTCAGCGGGCCGTGCCGGAGAACACCTTCCCCGGAGACACAAAGTGCTCCCTTAAGGTAAAAACCTTAAGAGAGCGAACTCATAACTCTCGAATCTCAACGCCCAAGGGGGTAACAGCAACAGCCGAACCTCAGTTAAACTTCATTGGTACAGCATTGCCATCCATTACCCTGATTAGTAAGTAAAGGGTAAAATCTCAAAAAATCGGACGATCTCTAGGCCACTCCATAGTGGGCGAAAGATCGTCCATGTCTCAGCGTTGGTTCCACTTAGTGACGGCCGCCCCGTCCTAGCACCCCGACGGGCTCCCCGTTTAAGCAGAACCGCTCAGCGTTGGTTCCACTCAGTGTCGGCTGCCCCATCCTAGCACCCCGACTACTGAGCAGAACCGCTCAAATTCCGAGGAAAATAATTCACCGACAAGAACCCCTCAGCGGGCCGTGCCGGAGACTCAAGGTGCTCCCTTAAGGCAAAAACCCTAAGGGAGCAAACTCAAAAACTCACACCCAGGATAACAGCAACAGCCGAACATCAGTTAAACTTCATTGGTACAGCATTGCCATATTTAAAGGTAAAGCCGTCTCTAAAAATTCGGACGATCCCTAGGCCACTCATTCGTGGGCGAAGGACCGTCCATCTCAGCGTTGGCTCCACTCAGTGATGGCCTTCCACCCACACGCCACCACCGAGCCGAACCGCTCAAATTCCGAGGAAAATAATTCACCGACAAAGCCCCTCAGCGGGCCGTGCCGGAGAACACTTTCCCCGGAGACTCAAATTGCTCCCTTAAGGGAAAAACCTTAAAAGAGCGAACTCAAAAACTCTCGAATCTCATCACCCAAGGGGGTAACAGCAACAGCCGAACCTCAGTTAAACTTCATTGGTACAGCATTGCCATCCATTACCCTCCCAAGGTCATAAAATCAATCACCACCAAGATACAAGAAGTTTATTGTATTCGTCAAGATTACTATATAATTTGAAATCTATTTATTAAAAAGGTGTATTTCAAAACTTCATTTTAATTTTAAAAATAGAAATAAAATATAAATATTTCATAAAACTTTTATCTAGTATATAACTTACTTTAATGTTATATATGTATATAGCATAAATTAGAATAAAACAAGGAACTTGTGTTCACAGATTTGTGCGTCTCTTTCTCTCCCCCCCTCCTTTTTTTGATAGATAGATGCGGGTTGGAATCATTGTTTCAGGGCTTCTAATATTTCACTTTAGTGTCCTCTCAATCATCCGAGAACACGAATTCCATCCTAGGAGCTGATTAATCTGAGCTCTTCCATCCGAGCTAAAATGCGTCATTCTGTTGATGACCTCGTGCTACATTACCATCGAAATATTGCAGCACAAGATGATTTAGCTGACCCGGATGATCTGTGACTGATCTGCGCACAAGAAGCCAAGCAATAAAAAAGACCAACGTTAGCAACATTACGATGTGACAGATGCACTGATGCAGGCATCATGGAAGGAAGTCTAAAGATATTAGCTGTTAATTAAAGCCTTCAGCGATCATTTTCCTGCTTTCGGTATCCATAAATGCTACAAGAACAAACGAATTCTTGTTACGCTATCTAATCCTAACCCATTAACTATAAATAAGAAAAAATAAAGAAAAGGAAAATGTATACTCGAGACAGTTTAGTTTCTTGTTTTTGAAACACAGACGCCTTCTGTTGACGAGAGTTTATTCACCTGCAAATGATAATCATTGAGTGTTGAGTATTTCGTTATTGATCTTGCGTGCTGGTTTTAGCAATTAATAATATCTTTTTTTAAGAAAAATCTGTAATTAAGAGTTGGGATACAATGTCTACTTTCAGTTTTCTAAAGACAGTCGTAAAGATGAATGCAATTAAATCATAATCTCGATAGTATGTTATAGTCCAGTGGCGGCTCGTGGCTTGAAATCGTGGGGGTGCTGCAACTTTCGAAATATACTTACAGTGTGTAAGTACAGTGTATACGTGTTTGGATAAAATATCAAAATTATGGTAAAAATTAAAAAAAAAAAAAGTTAAACATGAAAAAATATTGTTTATTATCGATAAAATTACACAATTTGGTATAATTCAAAATGACTTAAAAATAAAATCCATTATCATAACCCCAACAATGTTCTAAAATAACAACCATAACAAACAAATGTTATGTCTTTAATTGTAATGTTCAAATATTTAAAGAGACGGAGTAAACGCGATAAGCACTACGAACACTCTACTACTGGCGCAAACTGCATATAAACAACAGTGGAACTGCGCGACGGACAGTGCCGCGTTACGCTAATAGCTCGCATCTCACTATGACGTGCGTATGCTTGCGCGCGTAGCAATATGACACTGTAGTAACCACAGTGCTGCTAGCGTCCTTCGCCCTCCTAAGTGCTACAAGATGGAGTTTTATTAAAAATTAGACTTTTTGTGGTTATGAGACCATCGGTACTTTATTAACATAATCCTGCCTACTAGTTTCGCTAGCGACTGTCGAGCTTTATCAAGGCTGAACGGTACACAAAAAAAAATGAGAGAATACGGAAACGTTGCTAACTGTTAGGCAGTTAAGTTTGAAACTATGCGTGCATGCGTTGAGAAGCTTCAGCCAGTATCATGGATACGTGTTGTATGCACACGTGTTACATGATTTTTCGCGTGTTGTAGTTCCGTTAAACTGAGCGAGTTGATTAAGTTTTTCCATATATCTTTCAGTATGGCACCCTGATTTCTGTTGGGGTTGTTACCCGTTCTTAATACACTGCCGCTTCCTTGAAAATTCTGTAACCGTAATCATCATCCAAATACGGCATAGAGCTATTTCCCCAGTCAACTGCATGGTTGGAAGTTGCAAAGTGATGTGCCAAGCCTGAGGAGACTGTCCTGTTGTGATTGACATCCCCCAACATGCTCCTTCTGTCTGATTTCCAGGCTTCTTGAAGTTTGCCCAATATAGGAAAGGCCGCACGTACATGGAATTCTATAAACACCTGGATATTTGAAAAATAGTACACTGTCTTCAGGAGATCTTAATACTTGTCTGATGGTAATAGTTGGCTTAAATACCACGCTGATGTTATGAGATTTTAACATTCTTGCTAATCTTGAAGAGACTGAATCTACATAAGGGATGACTACTGTTGAAGCGTACTGGGTGACTGTTCCTTGTTGTTGGAGGTTGTCTTTATACAGGAACTTGTTGATGATGTTTGTAGGAAAACCATTCTGCGATAGTGTTATAGCAATTTGAGAGAGTTCTGTCTGTACCTCTTCTTCGTCTCAAATAAACCTTTTGGCTCTGTTCCGTAACGTGAATGATGCTATGTTTTTGTGATCTATGATGGTTGGAAGAATAATGTAAATAATGTCAAGGAACAGTCACCCAGTACGCTTCAGCAGTAGTCATCCCTTATGTAGATTCAGTCTCAGCAAGAATGTTAAAATCTCACAACATCAGAGTGGTATTTAAGCCTACCACTACCATCAGACAAGTATTAAGATCTCCTAAAGACAGTGTACCATTTTTCAAATATCCAGGTGTTTATAGAATTCCATGTACGTGCAGCCTTTCTTATATTGGGCAAACTTCAAGAAGCCTGGAAATCAGACAGAAGGAGCATGTTGGGGGATGTCAATCACAGCAGGATAGTCTCCTCAGGCTTGGCACATCACTTTGCAACTTCCAACCATGCAATTGACTGGGGAAATAGTTCTATGCCGTATTTGGATGATGATTACGGTTACAGAATTTTCAAGGAAGCGGCAGTGTATTAAGAACGGGTAACAACCCCAACAGAAATCAGGGTGCCATATTGAAAGATATATGGAAAAACTTAATCAACTCACTCAGTTTAACGGAACTACAACACGCGAAAAATCATGTAACGCGTGTGCATACAACACGTATCCATGATACTGGCTGAAGCTTCTCAACGCATGCACGCATAGTTTCAAACTTAACTGCCTAACAGTTAGCAACGTTTCTGTATTCTCTCATTTTTTTTGTGTGTACCATTCAGCCTTGACAAAGCTCGACAGTCGCTAGCAAACTAGTAGGCAGAATTATGTTAATAAAGTACCGATGGTCTCATAACCACAATAAGTCTCATTTTGAAGTATTTTATGACCATATAATTTAAGTAGACAAATGGATTTTTATTATTTTTTATACAAAATAAGAGAATTGTATAGGATTGTTGACGATAAAAATAAATATTACAAGCAAATATAAATAAATTAATAAATATATTTATATATCGAGAAAAATAGGGGGTGCTGCATTTCCGTAGTGCCTATGCACGAGCCGCCCCTAGTCAGTGAATACATTCGCTGATTGATTCCTCATCAGCTAACTTCACTCATGTATGGTGCCATCTAACTAAAAGATGACTTCCAAAATTCTCTTTGGTCCTTGCATGCATTTGATCTACTTATTTTCATACAGAGTGTAAAAAAAATACTTTTGTCTATTGCTGTATGGATTTGTTTCTATTAGCGAGACGTGTTAGTCTCGTGGTAAAGGTTTGTAATTATTACTCACCGGTTGCTTGTCTACATTAAACTAAAACAATGAAAAGTAACAGAAAAGTGTGTTATGGTTGTTAACTGGCGTGCATTCTCTGGTTAGTTTTCTTGTTAAGAAGGCTAAAAATAAATAAATCGTGAGTATATTTTCATCACATTTTTTACATTATTTTTCTTGTCTGGGAGTATCAGGATTACGTTGATGAATTGAGTTCAGATGAGACTTCAGTCTCTCCAAAAGTCACCTAAGTGATTAGAGTGACATTTTGGTAGCTAAATTGATTCGCGTAGATTCTTTTCCACAACGAAAATTTAAAAACAAACAGTCTGCTTTCCAATGCACTGATATTACAGTTTTAACTTGACGTAAATGATGTGGATATTTCTATTATGATATTGTAAAGAAAGTTCGAAAAAACAATCGTTTAATATTCTTTACCTCACCTTTATCTTAACTTGACAGCTTCACTTGTATGTCATTTCCCTATCTTTTAACCCAAACTCCCCACTCTCTTAATACCCATAAGAATCTCACGCCCCTGTTTGAATGTCCTTTCCTTATCATTTTATTTGCAATATCCAAAATAAAAGAAATTAAAATAACCTAAAACAGATCGATGTAATGGTAAGTTAAAACTATTTCTTAAAATAAATAAATAAATAAATATATTTAAAATGGGATCTTCAGTTGTCTTAAACAAACAAAGAAACTGACTACAATGAGGTACGTGTGTGTGTGTGTGTGTGTGTGTGTGTGTGTGTGTGTGTGTGTGTGTGTGTGTGTGTGTGTGTGTGTGTGTGTGTGTGTGTGTGTGTGTGTGTGTGTGTGTGTGTGTGTGTTCTGATCGGTTTCCTGCTTTGTAAGATGAAAAACTCGTTTTTTCGGAAAACTTGACGCCTCCCTACGAGACCGGCAAACTCATCCTGTGCTTTGGCGGTACCAAGGTTCATTTAAAAAAAAGGACAATCCTAGAAAGTCTCTGACACTTCAATACAGGATGAGCGTTGACATTTCGGGACAACACTTCGATGCTCATCAGAAGCACACAATTATAACGAAAACGAAATGGCATTTCCCAAGCAGTATTTCATGAATGAATGACACATTAAAAAATATATATATATATATAAACTAACGACATGCATGCTTCTTTAGTAGGATAGGATTAAAGAAAACCCATTAATAATAAATTAAAAACAAACGTTAAGTGGTAATACTCAGCACGTGTTAATAGCTTCTCAAATGTTTGCATTTTTAGTCCTAACTGATTTCCCTTTTACAACTGCAACAATGACTGTTGCGCCAAATGTCAATTTCCTGTAGTCTCGTGCTCTGCTGTTTGCTCACAATGTTCGTTGCGCGTGTTGCTTATTTCATAAAGTGCAACTCGTTCCGAATACAAAGGAAGTCTACCTACAACCGGAATCTATCATGCAGGGAAGTTGTCCACAAGGACAAATACAATAACCGGCAGTATATATATTAAAAAAAAAAAAAAACGAAAAGTGACGTGCAGTAGTCGTCCTCCCTTCTACTATACGTGCATCTCATTAGAACATTGTTATTGTATGCAGCTCTTCAATCACCTGTACAGACACTTTTTGCCTCAATTCAATCGTTTTTCATTCATTTCCCACTCGCTTTGATTTGCTGTTGAACAGCCAATTATCTACGGCAGACCTTCGCGGGGAGAGCCATCAATAACCGTCTCTTGCTTTCGTCAAACCCTATTATTTGCAAACTCTACTCGTGTGTCAATCCATGTTTGGCCGGTCAGGGATTTCGAACACAGGCGAACGTGGACTTTTCTTGATTTATCTTGACATTTTAGAAGCGTGCAAGTAATTTATATCTGTGGTCACTGAATACTGTCGCCAGGGGGCAGTATCGGAGCAGGTTTTAATGATTGGTGCTAGGTCTCTGACAAGATTAAAGAACCTCTCTGTCAGCAGAAGGGTGAAAACGTATAATTATAGAGCTCTGGAATTCTTCGTACTCGCTGCAATGGAGGCTGAGTAATGGGCCAAAGGTACAGGCAATTCTCAGCAATTTCTTCCTATCAGACTTAATTATTAGCATTTCGAGCCATATAAGCCGCAGCCATGTCACTTTATTTCTAGCTAGGGGATGCTAATCAGCTCGATGTTGTGAAAGGAATGTGGATCGATAGGCTCAC
Source organism: Typopeltis vanoorti (assembly GCF_054136105.1). Classification (NCBI taxonomy): domain Eukaryota; kingdom Metazoa; phylum Arthropoda; class Arachnida; order Uropygi; family Thelyphonidae; genus Typopeltis; species Typopeltis vanoorti. The sequence continues at coordinate 95,956,355 of NC_143557.1, read as the reverse complement.
TGAGAAATAACCCGAAATACTCAGAGATTCGCCATACCAGCATCCGAAAGAATTCCGCTTCCTATTATCACAAACTACACAGTGTTTTCCCTGATGGAGAAACAATGGTGAGGGGAACTGTCATTCCACTGGGCTAATGGGACTCTTTGGCCAAGGAGCAGCGAGAGTAAGAAGAGAGAAGGGAAGTATAAAGTGCCGTTCCTTCACACATGAAGAGGCAGGATTTCTTGCCAGACTAAGACAAAGTGCGAACATTTAAGAAACGATCCTCATGCACACATACGAAAGAAAAACAAAGAAATCTCAAATGTACTTTGGATTTCTTGGTTTGTTTTTTTTATATAACGGTGTCCATCTCGCAGTGACGTCATTGCCTGCAGCCAATTAGAACGGCGTTTGATTTTTTTTTTTTTTTTTAATGTTGGAGGAGTGATTTCGGTTTGATCCTTTATAGGGAGGATTTGATCCTTTGCGATTTGAGATTTAGAAACAGTTTTCTTCCCTCGTATCAATTCGACTGTTCCCCCCCCTCTTCTTCCCTCTTTGTTAAACTGTATTTTCTCCGAATTCTCTCTCTCTTTCACTCATTCTCGCTTTCCTTCTCCATCTCTATATCCTCTCCTCTTATTCTCTGTTTTACTAGCTTATTCTTGTCTATCTTTTATTCTAGTATGTGTTCTTTGTGCCTTTCTCTATCGTTCTCTCTGTGTGTGTGTGTCCAGTGTGTTTATCGTGATTCAGTTTCCATTTCTCTTCTCTCTCTCTCTCTCTCTCTCTCTCTCGATACTTCTGCTATGTCTTACGAGGGTAGGTCTGGAAAGTTCTACTTAAACACCTAGAACAAAAATGATATTAAAGCAACTGATAGAACCACAAGAAAGAACGTACTTGTAGCAAAGTTATGAAGGTAACTTATGTTCTTATATCCTCGTATGTTCTTTCTTGTGGTTCTATCAGTTGCTTTAATATCATTTTTGTTCTAAGCGTTTATCAGAACTTTCCAGACTCCCAGTGAAGAGATTATTAGCTTAATGAATAAATTCTACTTATACAAGTAAACACAGGATGATGAAAATCAATCCTTTCATTCACGTTTTTATTATAAACATATCAAAGGTTGGTCGATTGGTAGAGCCTCTGCTACTAATGGGTCATGCAAAAAGTTAAGCAAGTTTGAGCGCGGTTAGTAGTTGGAAGGGACAATCGTTCGATGTTGTTGGCACCCTCTCTCTCGATGAGTCTTTGGACTCCCTGGAGGTGTCACATAATAATAATATCCTTTCTTCTCAACTTCAGTATGTACTTTTTCACTCGTGTAAGAAGAAAACTACGACTCCTGTGTGGAGAAGTACTCCACAGGTTATAACATTAACCGAAATTGAATGTCGTATTCTCTGTTTTTAATGTCATATCCTCTGTATACCAACAAAGAATTATCCATTAACAATCAGAAACAGCTCAATAAGAAAGCCTTCGGTGTGAATAAGAATATAGAAACTCAGTATTTCTTCTCAGCATTAAAATATTCCATTTCCGGTTCAGACCCTTTTCTTCCCTGGATAACTCAGCTGCCAAATTCATAAAGACCAATTGCTTTTCATGAAAAAGTCATGAAAAAATAAATAAAACGATGAAGGAACCGACTAATGATTATAACCAAGACGATCACATTCATATGGAAGGATTAAAAGTATTAATATTCTTTGCTGGTTGCATCTCAAATCCGGTATATCACTGACAGTGCGTAAGACTTAATTGTTATCATCGTTAGTATAATTGAGATGCTGAGATTCTGTCTTCTTTTGGTCTTTGAGAGGCAAGTCTTACCTCATCATCAACTTCCTGCATCCGGTGTCACTGAAACAAGAGGTCAAAGCTCGGGAAGGAAGCCCCCAAGGCTATGGAGAAGGTTGCTTTACACAACTTCTGGCTAATAATCTGTTGGGAAGAATTCGGAGACAAATATTTCCAATGAAGTGTGCATTTCAGGAAGTTACAGTGAACATAACAAACTGAACTGAAAAGTTAATTGATCCACGTTTCTTAAAGTGCGCGGAGTCTAAAAGTTAGCTCCGGTTATCCTCAAAACATTGGAATATTAGTTTTTCGGTTAATTATAATTAATAAATAAATATGTATAAACAATTTAATCAGTCATTTCTGTAGTAACAACAATACAAACTGCTTCAGTATCACATTGTTTGATTCCATTGTTGCAAAGTGTACATTTCTCACTCAGATATCACAAACGGTTAATTTCTCGCTCCACGTGCTAAATGCAAAATAGTGTAAGTTTCTTTTTAGCTCGCGTCACCATTGTTGAGGCTAAAGTAATATTCCTCATTGTTGTGCTCTGAGGCTGGAAAATAGCGAATTTCTCGAGGCACGCGCAACCGTGAATATCAAATTATTTTCTGTCCATTTCATCATTGTTAATGATACGTAGATTTTTAATTCATCAAATCCTACCTTTAAATTAGCTGAGTTTATCTGTCCTTGTTACTGTTGCTGTCTCTTTCATAATTTTCGTTTGATGAAAAGAATTTTCTAATCAGTCTTTATTCTGTTATTCATAATCCTTTTCCTGAAACTGTACACAGCTTGCGTCAGATACTTTCTTTCATTCTTCTCATCTTTTCCTTTCGTAAGAGATCCAAGGGGAGAGGAAAAGCCTTGGTTGTGGGGAGGGGGGGGGGGATTACATCAACGAAACCCTAAAGGAAACTTTCCCATGTGTTCCATGACGTGTTTTAGACACCTACCTTGATAATGAAGAGATGGTTTTCACTTATTATTATTATTCGGTTAGCGAGATAACAGCTGATGGACAAAGTAAAAGTGACACGATAGTGAACCTTAAATTAACAGACCAGAGGAAGTAATCTTGTAATTAGTTTCGCCAGCTGTCATGCTGATGGCACGAGTTCATATGCAGGTGGTCCTAGCAGTGGCACGTCTATCGCTTTTAATAAGGCGTCACTTTCTTGACAGGCACGTTTGTTTGCTTCTCTGCTCAATCGCAGTTCCAACAGAATATACATCCAAATACACATACATGTAACGAAAGATGTAATTTTAGAAAGCAGCCGGTAGAGGGCAGCAATGGACAAACTTATATATATTGGTCGCGTGTGTGTGTGTGTGTGTGTCTGTATATTTACGTTGACAAATGTAGTTTCAAAAATGTCCGGTAGAGGGCAGCAGCAGTGGCAAGAATGTAAACCGCATTAAAATATCAAATAATTCTAGGAGCGACTGTGGAAGCTTGCTGCTACGTTGAATGAGGCTAATGTATGAATGTTACATTTTTTTTTTAGTAAATAAGTATTACATTTAGTAGTGCAGGCGCGCGCGTGTGTGTGTGGGGGGGGGTATTTTTTATTCTAAATTATCAAAGAATTCTTTAACGCTTTGTACTAGTAATTCTGATATTCAATCAAAGTTCTCCTGAACATTACACTACCCTTCGCTATTTTGTTTTATTCCAATTTGTCCATTTATTGAGAAAGAATGGTACTTTTTTCTTCATTAATATTCGAAAATATTGGTGCATCTCATATGCATCGGATTCCATGCAAGTACAGAAGTCTCAAAGTATACTCAAAATTCACACTTTTTCAGAGACGCACTATATTGTGTTATTCCTTGTAGCATTGTGCTTAATTTTTTTCCTCTTCAGTATACAAATCTCCATTTAGGCTTTCTTTGAAACATTCCTACAATCTGTAAACTGTCTGAGTTTAACTATTCAACTAGCATATTACTACACCACATGTGCATTTTTAAGCAAATCATTCTTGGCAGTAATGTCGATTTCATATTTTCACGTTTCTCGGCTCATTGTTTGGACAACGCATTGTAACGAGTGTCGATTTCTCATTGGGCGTGCAACAAATTTTCTGTTTCGTGCGAATTTCTCACTGCGTGTTCAGCGCATTGTTGTGGCCCAGTAAATGGTCATTTTCTCGATGCACGTGCAACCATTAATATGAAATTCTCTTCTGTTCATTTCGCTGCTGTTAATAATAGGTGTCGATTTCTTATTCCGCGTGCAACGCATTGTTGTGGCCAGTATAAATTTCTCATTGAGCGTGTAGTGCACTGTTGTGGCCAAATCAATTTCTCATCGTGCGTGCAACGCATTGTTGTGGTCAATGTCAATTTCTCATCGTGCGTGCAACGCATTGTTGTGGTCAATGTCAATTTTTCATCGTGCGTTCAACGCATTGTTGTGGCTAGTGTAAATTTCTTATTGCGCGTACAACGCATTGTTGTGGCCAAATCCATTTCTCATTGTGCGTGCAGCGCATTGTTGTGGTCAATGTCAATTTCTCGTTGCGTGTGTAATACATTGCTGTGGCAGGTGTTAATTTTTAGTTGCGTGGAAACTTATTGCTAAAACTAAGAATTCATTAATTTTTCACAATTTTTTTTTCTTTTTTCGTTAACTGTTATTTTCTCTCGTTTCTTACATGCATAAAAGAACGTTACTGTCTAGCTATCCATGAGCGATTGATATTTTAGATATCATCAATCACTTTCGAAATAAAACTAAACTAAAAAAACAAGATAAAATAAATACTTTTATATAAAAAAAGATGCCTGAAGTCACAGGATGTGAACTTTTTTAGATATATAATTGAGGGAATTATAGCAAAAATTGTCAGGAAAGCCTGAACAAAATCCAAAATACTCCGAACCACTAAATACAGGATAGAGTTCAGTGAACACACTAGTTCATCCATAACAAGAAGCATTTAAAAGAAAAAAAAATGATTGATATCGATTACTATTCATAGAAGAATGACATTAGGATGCATAAGCGGCCATCACCGAGGCTGGAGTGATACAAAAGCAAAACCATTTCCCGTGTGTTTGAGAACGTGTTATCAGCTTTTTATCACTAACACCAAGTGTGACCTGCATACGCTCGCGATGTTCCTGCCTGTTTATTTAGTGTTACTTTTTACTCCGTGTATTCTCCAACCCCTTCATTGTTCTGGTACATTGTGTAGCTGCCCTTAGTCGTAAAAAAAAAAACCAGTCCAGGAGAATCGGTACCAGTTACCGTGAGACGGGTGGGACTTTGGGGGAAGGGAGAGTAGATGTTGCGTTCAAGACAATGTCCGTCATACGGAGCCATCCATCATCTCTGTTGTGATAATTACGGCAATTGAACCTGACGATGACATGTCCGCTGCCATCCGTTTAAACAGTATTCCCCAGGCTGTAATCTTGTCAGCCGCTATGCCGTGTTCATAATTATATCATTTTCAGCTTACCGTCAGCGAAAATTTCTAACTAATCCTTATCTTTTTGGGATCCATCACAAATGCAACAGTAAAAAATATTTTTTTTTTGTTTCGCCCTTCACTCTTTTCCCATCGGTGCACCTCTGACGGGGGTGGGAGAAGCGTTCGCACCTGTAGCTACGTTTCACGGATAGCTAACAGTTCTCCACGACAATGATGCGGAAGCAGGTGTCACCGTAGGTGTTATAGAACCATTAGCCATCGCTTCAGTGAGCTCACAAATCATTTTATTTTCCCACCTTCTTAATTATATAAGTGGTGGTTATAACGATTTTATAGACTGCTTAAAGAAATGGCGAATTTGGATCTAAAATTGGCCTCAGTGTAGTGTTTTTATCAAGTATCTTTGTTAGTCCTATTAAGAGAGTACATATAATACAAATACATGTGCTGCCATCTACTGGACCTGGGAGATTCTGTAACTGTGTATGTATTCATTTATTTGCATGTATATTTGGTCGTAAGCCTAACATTGTGTGATTTGTTCATTAATAAGTATTCCCAGAGTAATTAAAATAAAAAATAAATGAACAAACACTAAAGGCTCATCGTCTGCATTAGACCCGACTGAAGTAATTTATTTGTTTAGTTTTCTACAGGAAAATTGCTGACAGATGGAATAAAACAGTTTGTAATGAAAATAGCCAGCACAGACAGACTTGCATTGTTTTCATTACAATGACTCTGTGTGTGTGTGTGTGTGTGTGTGTGTGTGTGTGTGTGTGTGTGTGTGTGTGTGTGTGTGTGTGTGTGTGTGTGTGTGTGTGTGTGTGTGTGTGTGTGTGTGTGCGCGCGCGCATCTCTTTCTCTGTGTTACCATCACTATATTATTTCGATCGTGAAAGTTACTTTCTCAAATTGTTTGACATTGAGATTACGTAAGTTTTGTTATGACCATTGTTAGAATGATTTTGATTTGTTCGTTGTTAGAATGATGTGTGTTGATTTCTCATTATTCAGGATTGCGTTAACTGTTCATCGTTGAAATGATTCATTTAGTCTACCTACTGTTTATTTGTTGATTTATTCATTGTTAACGAATGCACTGAACCGTTCATTGTTGATATTCGTTCTATCTATTCATTTTTATTTGATGATTTCTTGATTGTTAGCGAATGTGTTGAGCTGTTCATTGTTGAAATGATTCATTTGATCTGTTCATTTTTATTTGTTGATTTCTTCATTGTTAAGGAATGCGTGGAAGGGTTATTGAAAGGAATGTTTGGTCGACTCGTTTATTAGCTCTTCCTGTTCATTTTCACAGCATTTATGTGTTCTTGCACCTGAACTACTATAATCAGTTCCTATTGAACTTTGGCGATCGTATATAAATACGACAGAATATAGATTTTTTTTTGGCTAAAAGTGATAAGAATATAGAAACACTTTAAGTGCAAATTAGCTCTATTTGGGATAATTTCAAGACATATAATCCTACTCTAACGGAGCCATGAGGATGAACAATATAAGACTTTTTTCGATGTATAAGAAATTCGAAGGGCCGATAGAAAAATCAGTATTCTCTTTGCTTTTCATGCAGTAGTCGTTCTGAAGGGTTACGTGTGTGTGTGTGTGTGTGTGTGCAAAACAGCTGCCACTGTAGTCGATCTCTTTGTACAGAAGGGAGTGAGAAGTAGCAGTGGTGTCTTACATGAAGAAATTCCTTCTCTTTCTTCGCTAACATGCGCTGACTGACACTAGTCTACGGAACACGGGAGTGTGTTTTATGGCGTTTCAGATAACGTCCTAGAAATGCACTAAATACACGGCGAGTCCTTTCTCCGGACTTGACTTGTGACTGTAGATATCTACACTCACCTGCCTTTGCACGATGATAATCTTGGATTTTTTTCTTCTTCTTACATAACGAAGACAATTGACTCATCTTTCTTTCCCTCATCTTTCTCTTTCCCCCTTGCAGCATCGTTTACTTCAGCTTGTCCTGCTTCTATACGTTCCTTATCCTCCACTGTTATCTCTCGAACTTGTCATCTGTTCTCGGGACTTTCACAGCGCATTGATCACTTGGGCTTGTTTCGTGCAACATGATGGAGATACTGACATTCAGTTTTAGCTTATCTGTATGTAAATCAGCCACATGACTGACTAGGTAGTGTGCTTGCACAGCCATCTATTTCTAATGCTAACGCAAATAGACTGCATTATACAAGTCTCTAAGTCTATCATTAGGCTGCTACAATTTTGTTTTCGAACTGGATTTACATCTCTCCCCCTCTCTCTCTCTGTTTGTGTGTGTATGTGTGTCATTTGTATCATTTTTCATGTTCTATATATTAACTATTTTTTTCTATCTTTTGTTTATTTCAAATATTTCTTTCTCTCTAGTCCTGATTACAAGGAGAAAGATCGCTACTAGGAGAAAGTTAGGTGAGTTTTCTTTGGGATCTTTGTTCCCGGGTTGTGTAAAGTCTCGAAAACACGACCTTCATTTGCTACCAATCACATCTATGAAAAAAGGAAGTTCAAATCCTGTTGATAAATGGAATATTATGGGCTTTTTTAAAGTGAAGGCTAAGTTAGCCTTCTTGCTCAGTCCTCGACAGTTATTTCCTACAAAAAAAAAAAACAGACAAATCTCCCTAAGAACACACACATTGAAAGATAACATGCTGACTTACAAAAAGCTTCGATGAACTCCATTGTGTCCGATGAACATGAAGACACAGTAGCTCCACCTACTGGCAAATAACTATAATAATGTGACTGTTGATTCCTGAGTCCTGTTAATTACAGGGTTTGATCAAAAAAAAGTCTTCGATTGCTTTCATTTATTTAACATTAAGGTGACGAAGCTATGGTCATTTATTGATTTATTTGTATAGCTGTTTAACAGGTTACCCAATTCACGCGTGTGGTTTGTTTGCTTATTTTGTGGTTGTTTCTTCGTAAAGCACACCGTCAGATGGCGCACTGTATACAATAAAATCTGGGTCATTGTTGTATATGTGCTGAAAACTTGGTAAGATTGCAATTCGTAAGAAAATGAATGATAATAGCCGTTATATTTCTATTCTTCAATCTAGTTACGTGTTTTGCCGTTTTAATCACACCCCAATGCCATCTAGTGACCAATATGGCTGCTCTTCTGCAGACACCTTCCTTATAGTTGGGTTTCCCTTGCTGTATTATTACTAATTGAGAATCATTCGATCCATCAAATCCATGGTCCTTTCGCATTCATGTGAGATCTTCCGAGACTCCAGATAAAAGTCTACTACACTCAGGCAAGTGAAATTTTGTAGGTTTTGTTCTCCTGATCTTTCTGGTTCTCATCGGAGAATATAGAAAGAAACCTCTGGTGTATTTGTTAAATTACTTGTAAATACTTTCCGAGTTTGTTATATCGTTAACCTTTCCTGGATTTTCCCCATGGACTTGGATAATCGATTAGTGCACAAACATTCCTTCCCCCTTTTGTCGATTACCTTCTCCAATGTCAACATGCTATTGTCAAGCATCTCACCTGTAAAGCATGTCAACAAATGTATAAAATCCCTTGAGGATGTCTACGAGGGTTTGCTCTAGAAGTTCTAAAAAAAGGAACCTTTTCTCTAACGGCAAGTATTAACAAAGTAAAGTAAGGCCTAATTTCGTTAGATCTGTTGTATTTCACAGTTTGTTGCATTTCACTACGAGTGTGCAATTCTTTTTTTTTTTTTTTTTGCTTGAAATTGGCGAAATCTAAACAACTAAATTGTTTCAACTTACATTGTTCAGATTTCATCTGCTTCTGTTTCGACAAATATATTGCTGAGATTTTATCTGTTCTCAACAAATACATTGTTTAGATTTCATCTCAACAATGTATTTGTTGAATACATTGAGAGTTCGTGGCTTCAGTTTCAACTGACATTGTTGAAATTTCGTCTGTTTCTGTTTCAAACTTACATTTATTGAGATTTCGTCTGCTTCTGTTTGAAACTTATATTTATAGAGATTTCGTCTGCTTCTGTTTGAAACTTACATTTCTAGAGACTTCGTCTGCTTCTCTTTCAGACTTACATTTATTGAGATTTCATCTGCTTCGGCTTCAAACTTACATTGATTGAGATTTCGTTTGATTCTGTTTCACACTCATATTTATTGAGATTTCGTCTGCTTCTGATTTAAACTTACATTATTGTGATTTCACTTCTATTTCAAATAAAAGAATGAACACACACACACACACACACACACACACACACACACACACACACACACACACACACACACACACACACACACACACACACACACACACACACACACTTAGAGAGGAACTTGGAATCCATTATACACGTACTTAACAGTTCGCCTGTAACTAAATAAATTACTTTAAAACCAAACATAACGTGGGGCGGTGGAGAGAATTATTTAAACATAAAAATCTAATAAGACGCATTGTATCTCCCTGCAATTTACGTGTTAATGGAAAAACTTAGTCCACACTAACAATAAGTATATAAGAGGAAAAGCTGAGTTCTAAGAAGTAGTCCTACTTAGGAGTATAATCTTCTTTAGGTCGACTTTATCTAAAGACCTCTCTATCCAGGGGGTGGTTGGGTGTAAAAAGATATTTCCGGTGAGTTTTCTCACAGCAATGAGCACCGACTACACCAACAGGAATTAGCGGGAGCTTTTCCAGACATCTACTTCTGGAATAAACGTCAATAAATACAAGAAGCAAGTTCCGTAATGTTCCTTAATGTGATTCTCCTTGAGAGGAACTTAGACTAGCGTTCCACCTCCCCCCCGTCCACCCCCCCCTCCCCATTACTGCCAACAATTTGAGCTGGTCTCTTTCAATGCGGCGCTCTTGAAATTCAAGTCTCTTTCGTTCATCGAGCTGGCAATGCCGTAGAGCTGTCACCTGCTGATGTGAGACGCGTTCTCTTCGTGAAGCACTGCATCGCACATTGCTGTGACGCTGTCAGTCCGTGTTCGTCCGCCTGACGAGAGCTGTCACTTCTGGGCCAGAGCTGCACTGACGCGGCCAGGGTTATGGGGGGTAGGGTATTGTCTCGAGCCCAGCTGGCGCGATGCACCAGACGGAAATTCCCAGAGGACCCATCTCAGCTGCGTCGGCCTCTCTGCCGCATCGTATGACATCCGTCTGTTCGCCCGGCAAGTATTATACCGCTACCGGTGACAATGACAGGAGGGAGGCAAGAGAGTAGAGAAGGGGGGGGGGACGATGTATGTCAGCAAGCGTTACATGAGACAGTCATAAGTTGAGGCTGGAAAACAGACAATTCTCTGGTTATGACACTATGGATCACTGTGAATGTGCGTGCCGCTGCTGAGCTCAAGGTGAATGAGGGAGGGAGGAGGATGAGGGATGTTTTGTGGTCTGTTAATGGAACTTATTTCAATGGTTGTGGATGCTAAAGAGTTAAGGATACCTGTCTAGCTAATCCATCGCGATCATGTTCTTGTTAGGCCTAACTTCTATGGAAAACGTTGTCGTGGCTCTTTGTTATTAAAGCGATGACAAACAATTTTATCGGTTGGCATGTTTTTCGAGGAAGTACTATTGTTGGAATCTTAAGAAACATTTCAAGTACAGGTTTAGAATCGAATATTTCTCCAAACGACAACTTTTTCTACCTCGAAATTAAGCTATTTATTTTTCAACTTTATCTAAGAACAAAGTATTTTGTAGTAATCATGAAACTTTTCAAAATGAAAGACGGAACAGAAGATTTCAAACTTATTAAATTTACTTAGATTTACTTAAACAGCCTACAGAAGTCTGTTTGCGAATTGTCAGAGGTATTCTATTCTTACTTTGCGCATCTCTAATACCGTAAACTTACACCACGGAAACCCTTGGTAACCGCACTCGTGAAGATACCGGGATATTTGTCTTTCGATTGAAAAGACCACCATCAGATTCCCATGAGGGTTTTTCAACCGAAGATGACAGCCGATCTCGTTCGGAAAGGTTTTCTTTCCCCCAAAACGAACAAACTAGTCATGGAACACACTCAATTAATTGACAATATATTGGCCGCATAATTGTAATTCAAAACAACTCGGATTACGTTACAGACACTAACAGATCGTTCATTACGAGTATCGTGCACTTCTTTTGATTTAAAAGAAAAAAAAATCAACTTCCGGTTCCTTTGAATAACAAGAAATGACGTAGCGACCTTCAGTTTTCAAACGCGACCCATATTTGGCATTGTTCTTTTCCCAAAATAGGCTTAGCCATGTTAGCATCCTCATTTGCGTTGATAGTTGCGCTGTTTTTAACTGATGTTGCAGTAATTAGCACAGAGCCTAGTGGCACGTGATGTCTTGTGAAATATTTATGGGACCAGGTCACCGATCTCCATGTTAATCATGGCAGTGCAGCGGCATGTGTAAAGCATAATCTACCGTGCCGTACATCTGCAGCGGACAGATATTGATACTGATAAACGACTGTGTATGTGTACGCGTCCTTAGGTAGCAGTTCACAGGAGAAATACTACTTTTCCTAGCATCACACACACACACACAGACAGACGTATGTTTTTCATGGAAGTCGCATCGGTGGCTTGGGTTGCTGCTGTTGCTATGGAGAATGACACCTCACTTCCTACATCATTCCGTGCGCTCTAATGAACGCAGATTTCGCTGATAAGAGATGGCTAACATGGTTCTGAGTCAAATATGATCGGCTTCAACCAGATGCGAATCGCAGACTAAGCACGTCTGCTTAATGTTTTCTAATAATGTTCTTAATAATATCAATAATTTAATAATGTCGCAGCTATTAGGACGCCGATGCATTGCAGCGAAATCTCCTCGTTAATAAACACACCATCGTCAAGGGGCAGGGGACTAATTGCTGTATGCGATTGCAATGGATTCTGTAGCACCTGCACATGCATACCACTAATATGACACAGTTCGGGTTAGGGGACCATCTGCGTATAATACCATGCCTACTCATTTGAAAATAATTCATACCAAAAGTTGTAGTTGTAAGTGCATACCAGATTGTTTATGAAGTTTTAGGATTTAATTTGGGACTTCTTTTTCCCAGCGGACGTCTCCGTCTTTTACACAAAATAGTTCGAACCTTGGTCAAGGACGAGAGGAACTTTTCATTCATTTTTCGCCCTGCACTGAGTAAGTCGGTTCAAGTTATTGCGGTACTCTTCAAGATGTACATTTGATAGATCAACTCTTGCGTCATGACCTTAAGTAGTCTCCATACTAATCCCACATAACCTAATCGCTTTTCTTTTCCTTCTTAGAGTCTATTTTTTTTATATGAATTTTATTCACGAAAGGTTGTAAACCATTATCATATTTTAGCACCGTGAGTGTTCTGGAATTGGGAAACACTTAAACAAAACTTTTTTTTTTTCTCAAACTCCTTCATATCTCCCATGATTCAAATTAATCCACTCAGCCACGTATACACCCATCTATGAACATGAACCAAACGTATTGCAGTAACCAATAATTCATAACTATCTTGTCTTTTTTTTAGATGGCTGTTCAGAAAAGATATTAGAAATTCATTCCTTTACAACCAATAGAAAATGATAGCAAGGAACAACAGAAAATAATACTCCACCTGTAATATCAGCAGGAATAGCAAATTATTGACATTCGGGTGACAAGATGACTCATGAAGGCATTTCGGATGACATATTGACGTCCGCCGTCGATAGTTGGTTATATTTCCAGAGAATTTTTAAGAAGTATATCAGAGTATGCAGATGTAAGCGTCAATATTAAAAGACTCTTGAAGTGCTAAAATGTCTTAATTCAGGGTTTATATAAGAATAAAATACTAAGTCAATTTATTATTGTATTCTTCCTGCATTGTTCGACTCTATTCAACAGTTGGAATCCCAAAAAAATAGTTTAGTTGCGTAAACTATTTTTTGGAATAAAAAAAAAAAAAGACCTAAAACAAACTTTACATAGATTTAAGGCTATCCTGGTATTTTCAGCTTGATGATGTCACGCCTTACGTCATCAGTGACGTCACACAAGTTGATAACTCTAGCCGGTTTTCATTGTTAGGTTTTGTTTTGTTTTTGAGATTTTTAAAGATGATTTTTTTTTTCAAAAAAAAAAAAAAAGCAATGATAAAACCTTCTTAGTAACCCAAAAAGTTAAATGTGACACGGTCGTAAAGAAAGAGCCACCATTGCATTGTCTAGCGTTAATGATTTTAGTACAGCCCCTAAATAAGCTGTTATAGCGGACACTTTCCATGCCTGACTTTAAATGAGTAGATCGGAGAATTCGCGCTGCTGCTGTGTGAGATGTAGAAATGCTCAACCAAAGAGAGGGAGGGGGGGGGTCTTTAAAAAGAGAAGGCTATACGATTTCTGACCTCCGCTATACAACGAAACTGCAGTAAAAGGTTAAGAATGTAGCTCCGTCATCTATTAACATTTACAGACCGCAAAGACCAATTATACATAATGACGGTTGGTCGACATTCCGTACAGTCCCCATAATGAAGCTATGTTTTTATTATCCACTCCTACTTTCCTTCTCAATTAATTTTGGCTAAATGTTGTTCGGTAATTATCACTCATCCATCATTATATGCGTCTGGTTCTGAGCAAGATGTCGCTTCGTTGCTCCCTCTGCACAGTCAATCGACATCTTTTTTTTTTTCTTTCTTTTTTTTTTTGAACCTCCGTAATTTTTCCTTCAATCTGAAATAAAAATGAAGCGATCGCGTTGATAATTATGGGTGATCGCACTTTTCACTCATATTAAAACATTATTTCAATAAAATGCATTGAGATATTTGGAAAGTTAGGCCTAAATCACTGCAAACTCATTCTGATTTCTGTAAGCTACATGCACGTGCAAAAAAAAAAAAAAAAAAAAAAAAAAAAAAAAAAAAAAAAAGTTAGTTTTCGTGTCCTTGCTTTTGAAGAGCTTTAACAGTGCTACTAATATTGTACTTTCTATACATAAATAAGATTACAGTAGGGAAATAAATATTAATTCATACAATATTAGCATTTCAGTAAATAATATAAATAAACCCTTTAATGACTTAATTTCTTGTACTCTTTGAACCCCCCCCTCGTCACCCCACCCTTTTTTTCTTTTTTTTTTTTGAACCGGTACATAGCCTTTCGCCATAGCTAGTGTTGAGTGCATTCCTACAACTTGCTAGATAAGAGGCGATATTCCTACTTTGTACTTATTTGTATGTGGGAGAAAAATATGTTGCATCTTTGAAAAAAAAAAAAGATGTTTATGATAGAGCGATGAATCATTGCCAATTATTCATGATTTTATTTTCGTTAGTGAGTTGTGCTTTTAGAGTGCATGTTCTTTTGACATTTTGCATGTTTTGTGGAATGAACTTTCAGAAGGCAATCCTTGTCATTTCCGTACGAGATAGATTACAACTAAAAATGAAGAGTTGGATATAGGCCATGAGGCAGTTATTATTATCTGTCATTTGGCTGTGTTCATTCCTTTTAAAAAATAAAAAAAAAAAATGAAATTTCCGGCCTACTATATGACACTGGCTGACTCATTTTCAAGTTATATGTCCTTTAAAATTCCAGCGTTTTTCCAATCGAAGGTCAAATGTTATCTGGTCATTGCAATGAAATGTCTCTCTAGTGTGCTGACGAATTCATTGAATCCGCTATTGTGGCCAGGTTACATTGAAGCTTCTTTTTTTTTTTTTTTTGTATTCACCCATTAACTTACCTTTAAATGAAAAGCCCTTACGAGTGTTTCTCTCTCTCTCTCTCTCTCTCTCTCTCTCTCTCTCTTATGTGTCGAACCCAGGTCTTTCCAAAGAATTGAAAGATGAAGACGCTCTGGCCTTAACTATTTCAGCTTTCAATACTTTCCAAATGTCTTCAGAATGTTAACTGTTACGGCAATTATGTTACTTCCTACTGATGGCGTCATTTGTGTCCTGGTGGCTTGAATTATACTGAAACATTTAATGAAAAAAATTCAAAGAAAGAGAAAACGAAAGAGAGAAGAGTACATTTGCATCTATTGCAATAGAAGCAGAGCCTCCGTAGCTTAGTCAATATAGACAAAGCCTTTTGGTCGGAAAGACCTGGGTCCGTTTCCCGTCAATGACGTGAGCAGCTTTTACCTTTGGTCTCTTTCGACTAAAGGTGAGTTAGCCGGTCTCATAGGGAGGTGGAGGGTTTTTCGTCTTCAGAACAGGCAAACCGGATCCCGTGAACACACATGGATTACAGTCATGAATACTTCTCAGCCATACGCAGGTTCCAAGCCCGGGTAAAATGGGGGAGTTGAGAAAAGCAAACGGTGAACTACCCTGGGCATCGCCTGCAAAGTCACCTAGGGTTCGGAAACGACTGAAGGGATAAATCGTCATGTAATAATCGTCCTAAATTTTTCACAGAATAAGCGGGGGGGAAAAAAGTCAAAAGCAAAGTAGGCAATAGATAATGAGAGCTTCTTAAAAGCCCTTGTCTATCACTTTGGGGGGGGGAGGGGTAGCAATATCGTATTAATGCACTGAATGTCTAGTAAACTAATTAAAAAACATTGCTTTATTTAATAATGTCCAATCCATTTGTAAAGTTTACTGATATTCAGATTTTTACTGATACGAGGCTGATATTCTATTTTTCCCCTGTCATCTAATTTATCTTAGCGAATCTGAATAGTATTATATATATATTCTCTTATTTTCTAATATATTGATAGTATATGATGCCGTTCTTGATTTTGAATAGTAATGGTTCTAAATATTTCACAGAATAAAAATAAAAAAGTCCAAAATTCGAGAATGATAAAAATAGCTGTGGAAATGAGATACAAGGCTTTGAAAGGAAACAGAACTACCCCCCCCCCCGTAGTAGCACGTGCAACAGAATTGCCATGTAAGAATAGAATAAACGATAGACAGCATCGAAAGAAGAGGATAGCAGAAAGAGAAATGAAAAATATCTGACAAAAATGGGCTATATAGGATGCAGTTTTGACGAGGGGAAGAGAGAGAGAGAGAACGAGAAAGAGATGCTTGCGAGGACTATGTTATGCCCTTTCTCATGCTCTATTTCGCAAGACGTATATGATCTTGGATAAATCTCTGTAGCTTACAAAATCCATCAATCAGGCCACGCAGAAGAAACATTCTATCTGCTGGAATTCTAGCGAATCCATTGTGCGAAATACTCGAAATATCCCATTCTATTTAAATAATTATTCGTGAATGAACCTAGGAAGGATACCCCCTCCCCCCCCACCCTCATAAGTCAATTAAACAAATGGATGTGAAGTTCCAAACTCGATCGCTGCTCCAGAAATTATAATATGGTTTGATGGTAGGACGGAATCCGATCCTCCGTGCAAAAAAAAAAAAAAAAAGGGGGAGGGGGGAATAAACCGATGAAGAAGACTTAAGGTAGGATTACTTAATAAAGTCATATCGTGACCAGTCGCCTTTATTTACACTTTCTTACTTCTACTGACCGAAAGTTACCCATCTCTGTGAGTAGTAAATGTCATTTGCGTGTGCGCACAGCTACTCCCAGCGAAATACCTCAGGTTAACTGCATCATCAAATTGTACGCCGGTATTTAACAAAATTAAGTGGAGTACTACATATTAATGGATTTTGTGTAAGCGAGTGATTTAATGGGAACCCAGAGAACTGCTGAGAGCTAAGTATTAATACAGTGATGTGAACCATGAGCTCGGCACACACATTGCTCTAAGCCCAGCGTAATTAACCAAGCAAGCCGATTCTGTTCCTTACAGTTACATGCTAACAATGGCTGATTACCGAAATTATCTGACTTAACTGTCTTATGGAGTCAATGTTGACCTACCAGTGTTTTGTATTGGAAAGAGAAGGATTCAGAGTTAATAGAAACCTGTGACTGAATTCCTTGTTTTCTTTGGAATGACTCAACAAATAAGGTTAGATTAGAATACATGTATTCCGTATGACTGAATTATTGTGCTGTCTTCCGTATTATAGGAAGGAGGACTAGAATAGTTATGTATGACAATGAACGTACAGGATGGTTTGTAAGGTTTTTTTCCCTGTACCGATTTTTTTTTTTTTTTTTTTTTTTGCGTGATCCTAAGAGTGAATTTCTGTTTAACTCTAAACGTAATAGTATTACGTATAGTTTTAGGAGAAATATTCCAAATATTTCTCCTAAATTTCACTAATATTTCTCCTATTAACAATTATAAGAATAGTGTCTTAGATACGTTTGTAAACACAAATATCATTACAGGCATCGCATCTAATTAGCTCATAATAACTTAAAGAGAAGAACGTTACTAGCCTATAAGTGACGTCATCGTTTCTATGACAACACGAGAAATATAGTGAATAAGCGAAAAATGGGAGAAGTATCACCCCCAACCTCCTAAGTTGGGATTGGAAAGCAAATAACGAACAATAATGTTCGAAGTGACTGTTCAGAAAGTAGGGGGAGGTCTAAGAGACACGTGCAGTTTACAGTGGATCTGCAATAATGAAAACTCCATTCCCTTGTGTAACGTTTTAGCTATTAAAGGAAAAGAGAGAGAGAGAGAGAGAGAGAGCAGCGGGCCCTTAGAGTTGATACGCCTTGATGATCAAAGGAGGTCGAGAACGGACTATAAGAGTCGCTGCTAATATATATTTCATTATGTTGTCATGTTTATAGACCAGTACGTTTGTAGAATGCCCTGCCTTCTCAAACAGTCTAATGTCAAAAATAAACACAAAAGGTATGGTCGTAATTATACGGCGAATGGCTGATATGGGAAGGCAACGGTCGCCACGAAACAGATGGGGGCTTTCCGTGACAGACACAGAGAGAGAGAGAGTGAAAAAGAAGAAGAAAAAAGCAGCATTACTAGCGGGGAATACAATAAGAACACCGGTTTTCTAGAATGATTGAAATGGATGCAGGTGGAAGGAAAATCACGCGCTGTTATATATATATATATATATACAAGATGGCTACGCGCGCGCGTGTGTGTGTGTAGGCAGAGGCTCACTATAATTATCGGGTCATGTTAAGACAGTCTCTTATTTAAACAGTCTCGTGTGCAGTCAAAACGTTAAAGGAATTCTTTGCTTAGGGGGCTGAAATAATAAAAAAAGAAAAGATTTAAATAATCATCTAAAAATTGATTCTCAGCCTACATTTTGTGTAAGCTTTCTTCTGGATCCTCTAATATGTACGTAGATCAATGTAATCCTTACTTTATCTGAAGATTTTCTTCTTGATTTGTTTTGTAGTCCTTTTGAATCATAAAATGTTGTTGAATCTTTAAACTCTTAATATGCAACTTGACAGTTCCAGTTAATTCTTAGCATTCTTGCAGTCGTGTTTTGTTTCATATTTAGGCTTAACAATTTAACTTCATTAGGACTCCAACTGCACAATATTTTGATTAAAATGAACTTCATTTTTTTTGTTGATTTTCTACATTTGTTTTCACTGCAGGTAATGATTGACAATCAGCTGAACTACTCAGGATTATCTTTGGCTCAGAGCAACTTTCCACTGCGGTTATTTCATCCTCAGATTCTTTCAAATCCCACGCTAATTTATTCCATCAACTATGCATGCAGATGATGAATATAAAATTATTATTATAAAGCCTAATCCATTATTATAGACCCTAAGTGTGAATTATTCGGCTAGGTAGTCACCGAGAAATTACAGACAAGAATAACATTCATTTGGTAGGGAAACAATTGAGCAGAACTACGCGTCAACATCTATTGTTGTATGTGTGGTGTTCCACTGTGTTTTGGCATTGAAAGGGTTCCCGTTTGCCACGATCATTAGCATGTCTTCGAGAGTAATTGCAGCGCTGGGTCCCATGGACACTTCAGGAAGTGGTCTCCACGAAAACTGATAAATGACTTCAGCAACCTATTTAGCCAGACTGTAGTTCGCATCATCCCTATTAGCAATCAATGGCACATAACGACCTGTAACATTCACCACAGATTGATCCGTGCTCTCATCAGTAAGAGGATGAAGGAAGCTCACGAAGAAGAAAGATAATGTGTTCTGACGTGGGAATTTGCAGAATAGATTTCCTAGACGTAAGACACAACCTTTCTCAACTGTAGTGTACCACTCACTGGACTGTTCTTTCGTCTGCCACAGGAAGGGGGGGGGGGAATAGGTAGAAGTAAAGGGGATGGTTAAAAAAAAAAAAAAAAAAAGGACTTCTACTGTCAAAACCCCCTTTTTCTATAGTTTGATACTATCAACTTCCCTAAGGCTAGAGTGAGGAAAAAGACCAAGTAAATCGAAACTCCCTCGGCTTTCGTAATTGGGAAAAGTTGGCCAGCTTGTCACCGATCAATCACTCTCGCATCCCCGGTAGCAAAACAGTTGCCAGGGGCTACCGCATCCCTTTCTACCGGCAAAAAGAACTGCATCGCGGACATCTTTTTTGACAAATTGACGAAACCAAATTTGTGTGAATAAAAATAGCTTCCGCTAATGTCGCCACTCGCGCCCTTTTGCGACAGTATGCGTCCGCTGACAGACGATGTGTACGCAACCTCTAGGACAAAAATAACGCGATTTGTTTTCAACATCCCCCTCCCCCCCCTCTCCCATAGCGTTCATCCCTCTAAAGCAGTTGTTTCCACTCATAACTTTCGGTTCACTAGAGAAAAGAGAGATTCGTGGTATGTCTCCGCCGGCAACATCCATCCGTCACCGTACGACGGACATTACTCATCACCCCGACAGGTCATGCGGCGGCCTTTCCTCTTACTCCGCTTTAAATACAAACCACCTTCTTCTTCATTTCGACCGTCACTGTTACGCTGAATTATGCGCAGAATGCAACGGTCGGAGAGATGATGAAACCTCCCCTACTCATCAGTCATTGAAACGTTGGGGGTCATCAGTTATAAGCATTATGTTGGAAGGGAAAGAAATGGGGGGTTCTTACGGTGAATAATACCGTGGTGTCATTCTCAACCTTCTTTCTTTTGGATTTTTTTTTTTTTTCTTCTAGAAGAACCTAGGAACATGAATCAAAGAAAGAACCAAAACCGCTACTGGATGTACGCACAACTGATGATGGAGGCGAGTATTACAATAGGACAATACGAGTGCCGGGTCTAAGCGCCACCATTCTAGTCTTTCTACGTCAAGCAACTTGCAATAGGTTACAATAGTTCACACATGAAAATAAACGCACTAAGAGAAAGTGAATAAATGAATGTTGGAGCAAGAAGGAATACAAAAAATACTGCAGGAATGTGATCAGCTGAAAGGGAATGTACAGAAGAAACTAGAAATGAATCAAAGAAATTGAAAGAAAAAATAATTTTCTACTAAGAATTTCAGCAATATCAAGTATTTAGTAATACCGCATTTGATACTTTTTTTCGGTTATAGTTTGGTTAATATTAAGGCAATTAAGGCGTTTGATATGTCTGTCAATTGTTAGGCTAGTCGGTCTGTTTTAGGAGAGAAAAACCTCGGTTTGAGAACAGATCACTTAGCTTGAACAGCAAAAGGTAGTATCAGCATGAGACAATAACAACTAATTATAGCTCTCAATTGAGTGTGTTCTCAGGCAGGTTTATCTGCATTGGCGGTAGTAAAACGCTTTCATCTGACTAAGTAACCAAGATCCATAGATGTTCATTGAGTCCATCGAACTCCACATCTTTCCAGTCAAAGGCATGCGTAGTTCTTCTTGTTGTTGAAAACACTGGGTGCAAAAAAGTTCTTGTCTCGGAGAGAATTCAAAACATTTCAATCAGAGATACTTCATACGAACAGAGATATGATTTTTGTTCAGCTAACCCTATTTTTTTAAGATTGAATTTTGTGCCATTTTATGGATCGTCGAAATTTTTTTTTCTACGTCTATGAATAAAGTATACCTTTTTTTCTAAGTCAAAGTCAAAGTTTTTGTATCCTAGTAAAATCTATTAAACCAGATGTTTGGGTAATGTCTTTAGAGACAAAACTTATTATTCATACCCATGTTCAGCAAACATAGGAGGCTATTTTATTATACAGAGCGATGTAAACATATCAGTGGCCCACCAAAATATCCTTGTCCAATTGTTACGAGCTTAAAGAAAAGGTTGGTCACCTTCGATTTAGATTATTGTGAACCTGAATCATACAATAACGTGAACCTAATCCCAATAGTGAACCTGAATCATACAATAACGTGAACCTGATCACAGTTGTGAACCTGAATCATACAATAACATCAAATAAATATTCTTTTATTATTTCATTTGTTGTGCATGACATTAATTTATCATATTTCAGATTTAACCCTTGCATTTGATAACCCCCCCCCCCCCAAAAAAAATAAGACAAAGTTCTTCCACAACGAATTCAATTCTTACAAATGAAATTCAATGGTGTGTAGAGATAAGATCAAGAGTGTCTTTGGTATTCTCATTTTTATCCGAATGAAACAAAGAAAAATCTGAAATTTCCAGACTGCATTATTAGTAGAAGTTGCTTGTCATTTTTAACTGCGTGCAAAATCAATGAATTTTTTTTTTTCTGTACGTAGAGTCGTGTTGCTAGGATACACAGAGGTACACTTGGTGACAAAACGAAATAAATGATTCATCTTAATGAAGTAACGTCAATCACCGGCTTTCTTAAGTGCCTTCTCGTCAGTAATGTCCTCTAGTTTCAAAGAAAAAAAAATAACCCCCCAAAGGAATTTACGTTTCAATCATTTTAAAATAATGCACAATTCCTGTAAACTCAATCGAAGCTCCTAAATACACCGTCGGTAATTTCACATTTGATTTATCGCATGGCGGACATTAAAATTTCAGCTAGCTCAGCATCTTTAATTTGTAGGTGACAGCAAGTAATAAATGATGTAATGTGATTAAGATAGGCATCAACTTTGTCGTGTAGTAGAAAATTTATCTATTAAATGAGTTCATCAATATCTACACTTGACTTTGTTGTAACTTCTGTACACATCTACCTGCATGCGGTAACAGATACTCCCAACTTCCTTGCGTCATATGAATCTTGTTATACCAGCGCTTTTAGATAAATGTTGTCCACCTAAAGGATCGTATACTTCCCGGCATGCCTTGCATTATTATATAATAAAATAGGAAAAAAATGTTTAAACATACTAATAAAAAAAGTCCGCGCGGTTGGTCTAGTGGCTTTGCGCTTCGCAACCATATGCCTGGGGAAGGAAAGTCCTAGGTTCGATTCCCGTCGGTGACGTAAGGAGCTGAAGGATCTTCCTCAGACATAGCCAAGTTAGTGGATGTGGACAGTAGAGTTTTTCTCCAGTTTATCCTGGGGTTTTTCATCCGCAAAGCAGGCAAACCGGCCTTGAGAGCTCAACACTACGGACATAGCATACACCAGGGAGTTGGGCTGACCACCTTATCCTGTGAACGGCTTGAGGTCCGATGATTAATAAACCCTCGGCACCACAAGGTAAAAGGAAGATGAGATGAGACTAATAAAAAATAGTTGAATATACACTCATGTGCCAAAACATTATGACCTGTTACTTAGTAACATGTTGGACTTCCTTTGGCCGAGGTAACCACTTGTATTCATCTTAGCATTAACTCCACTAGACCACAGAAGGTGTTCTAAGGTATTCTTGTGTCAACTAGACAGGATAACTGTCTAATTATCCATCCTTCTGGATGTTGCGTTCAACATGAGTCCACAAATGTTTAATAGAATTCAAATCAGGGGTATTAGGTGGCCGGGGGAGTACATGATATGCTTGCACAAAGCGAGTCTTGTCGCCATATAGGGAAATACCTAGTTCGAAACGATCCTCTTGTGAGAATGAGCAGTCAAGATGTGTTCTGTGGGAGATGACAGGACACGCCGATGTCCATTAGAACAATCTCGATACTGGCCTATTTCTCACCAACCATGCAGCACTCTGGTTGGCCAGAAACGACCTGAGGGGTCATAATGTTTTGGCTCATGAGTGTAAAAGGGACGTGACTGGAACTTTTTTTTTTTTTTCATCCTTTCGATATGGGTATATTCAGCTTGCCTTATACACGGATGTGGTTTTTATCTCTTTTAAATTTCAGTTTTTCCTCCAGCGAAACATAGAGAATTATTAGACATACTAGACTATTTGAGACAGAACTAACCTCCCTATTTCATCTGAACTGGGTTTATAAAGTTACTTGGTCGTGATAGACCAAATTGAGCTTTAAGAGAAAGATGAGATCGCATGGGACATATCCATAAATAAACGTTAATATTTAAAATCTGTGTAAAAATTGAAAATGACAAAGAATGAGATTTTTAAAATATAAACATCTAGCTAAGCCGTGTTATAACGTCCCCAGTTTGGCCATCCCTTATCTCGATATTAGAATTATTTAATCATTAATTTTTATCGGGATGTAACGTATAAAATTTATTATAATCTGACGAAATCTGGGTCACTCTAATGAAATGTATTTTTTGAGTGTTTGTGAGTTGAAAGTTGTTCGCCTTTAGATTAACTATTCTTTCGTGGCTCTCATATCTTGATACGAATTTCACTACCTTCAATTTGCTTTTGTTCTTCTTAGTCACATTATTCAGCAAACGTGTCGCATTTTTCAGCTTTTTGGCACACACACACACATTGCGCTAAAATGCGAACCTTCGACGGCATCACCTACGTAATTTGCTTAAAAAGAACATCACTTAATTCAATATCATTTGGACTAGAGTGGAAATATGCACTGACCGTTGTGTGAACACAGAACCTACTGTTGTCATGGAAACATACACGTAAGCATGACGCAACACTTGTCGTTTTTTTTTTTGTTTTTTTTTTTTTTGGAATATGGAAAGAATTTTTTTTATGCTAATCTACTCACGTTCAATTAGTTAATACCTATACGCACAGTCAATTTACATTTAAAATATTTAAATCGAATTGTAAAGTGATGAGTAATACAATGTTGAAACTAAAACATTAATCGGAGAGACTGCTTAAACGGAAGCGATCCGGATTATCCAAATATTCGGATAATCGGGAGTTGACTTCCATGGACATAGTAGTTTCATTTCTTTAAACCTAGTAAAAACACGATTGCAGTCATCCATTTGCAGTTTAAATTCTTTCCGGCTCAACAGTGTAAGATAAAGAAAGTTGAAGTTTTTGTGGGCTAGTTTTTTGGGGCTGGACTTTTATTTTCTAGTTCACATATATGTACATAATGAATTCTATATGTGAAATTCATTAAATTCACAACTCTATTTGAAAGAGTTCTAAGGATAATCATACATATTCGGTATTATTTAAATATCGAATACACTATTTCAAAAGCAAAATCCCGAATTCCTTCAACCTGGTTAATATAACTAAATACTTCAAATTTATTTGTTAAAAATCCATATTTCTTAATTGGATAACCGCAATCGACCAAGAAAATGAAAAATATTTCTCCCTGTGGGTGTGAACAGGACACCATCAATTCATATTGAAATCTGATCCTGCAAAGCACCACCAGTCAAACTCCAGATGTGTCCTAAATGTGGATTAAAATGGATTCTCAAAATTAATTATCATTGTATTATATTAATAGTAGTAACAAATATTCAGGAGGTCATATAGACTGGTGAAGGTCATTTCAAGGCCAAATGAAGGTCTTGTGAAGGTTATTGGAAGGTCATAGGAATATTCTGAAGATTATTTGCGCGTCACGAAAGGTATTTTATAGTCGTTTGATTATTTCACGAAGTGACAAAGAACTGTTTGATGATCTTGGTTAAAGTCTGTAAATTTTTTCTTTACGACACTTGCATAAATTTATGCTTAAATTAGTGTAGATATTATAATAGTATATAAATGCGAATCTACACCCACTGTTCAAAAAGAACCCGAACTTTTCGAAAATAGAAGAAACTAGTGGTACCACCAATTGTATCTTTTTGTTGTCGAAAGTGGCAACAAACATTAGTGTTGTGTCAACTGTTTTTATGATATTTGTTCCATTAGAAGCCGAGTTATAGTGCCAAGAGTGATAGTGTGTTTTGACGAACGGTCGGAAAATGAGTTTGAAACAAAGAACTGTGATTGACTTTTGTGTTGAAATTGGTAAAATTTATACTGAAACGCATCAATTGCTTCCAAAGGCATACGGTGATGAATGCTTATCCGTACTCAAGTTTGCGAGTGGTTTAAGCAATTTCAAAGTGGTTATGAGACGCTTGAGGACGACGAAAAGCCGGGCCGTCCAAAAACTGGACTGAGCAAAGTTAACATTCAAAAAGTGCGTGATTTCATCAAAGAAAGCCCGAAATCGTCCGTGAGATTGATTGAAGATGAATTGGGGCTTCCAAAATCAGAACATTTTGACCGAGTTTGAGCCTTCGTAAATTGAATTCGCGATTTGTTCCCCATAAGTTGACCGACGACCAAAAAATGTATCGAATTGAACACTGCAAGGACCACATTAAAACGGCTCGTAAGGACTCAAACTTCCTTGAAACGAACGTTGCTGGTGACGAAACGTGGTGTTTTGAGTATGAGCCAGAGTGCTGAGTGGAGACCACCAGAAGAGGGGCATCCGAAAAAAAGTCGCTTGGAGATGTCAGAAGTAAAGACAACTGATTTGTTTCTACGATTCCAAGGGCATTATCCACAAAGAATTCGTTCCGTCTGGCCAAACGGTCAATGGTGAGTTTATCTCGAAGTTTTGAAGCGATTGATAGCGAGAATTCGTCGCGTACGGCATGAATATCGTGACAACCATTCGTTAAAAGACACTGTTACTCTTGGCACTATAACTCGGCTTCTAATGAAACAAATCTCATAAACAGTCGACACAACTCTAATGAGGGTTGCCGCTTTTCATAACAGGTGGAGCCACTAGTTTCTTTTATTTTCGAAAAGTTCGGTTTCATTTTGGACAGAGGGTGTATGTACACATTACTTTGTCAGTGTACTAATCTAGCAATGGGAAATCTAATCAGCCTATACGATATTAACCTTTCCGATCAGCAAATATCGTTGCGAACTTATATCTCATCCGACAAACACTTCCTCCTCTCTCTCTCTCTCTCTCTCTCTCTCTTTTAAGTTTCCTTCTTCCTTCCTTCCTTATTATTCCATGCAGCGTCCGTGGACCATCCAGCACAAAGTCTGCCATATCTCAACCCAGCCTGACTTTTGTCCATTCGATTTTCCGGTCGACATAGCAGCGCGTATAGCCAGTTTTACCTGTCCACTCGGTGATATTCTCTAAGTAGTGCTGTGGCGTGATAAACCATCATAAATTCAACGTCCCGTCCTTAAGTGTAAATTATAAACCCATAAAAGTTCGCCTGATATTAACAGCTCTAACAATCGACTTTGGCTCCACACGTAATAGCACGCGACACGTTAGGCAATTGACTGTGAGCACACATGTGAAAATGCCCTTCCTCCCCTCCTCTCCCCCAAGTATAACAACACGTGCTAGGCTTTTGGACGTTCAATAATCAAATATAGCCCGCCACCTGGTGCTTCCTATCGTCAGATAGATATTGTGGATCGCCAGGGGAAAGTTATAATGTAAAACAGCCATTTGACAAAGTACTGATGAAACCACTAACTGTTAACAAGATGAATGGTGTATTTCGTAGCTATGGCCCTTGTGGTAGAAAATGCGCGCTACCAACTCGACTGACGGTGAAGAGAGAAAGAGAGAGAGAGAGAAAAAAATGCTTAAACAAGAAAAGGTTTCATAAACGAGCTATCCTCCCTCTATTCCCCCCCCCTCATCCGTCTTGCTAGCGATAAACAACAAAATAAATTGTCCATTAATAACAACCCCCAAATGATAGGTTTTTTTTAGCTTTTTTATTTTTATAGTTTCATTGTTTTAGTGGCGTTTGTAAAGTTTTTAAAAGTAAATGGTTGTTGTCATTAAATAAATGGTTTCCCAATGCTAAATTATACTTGCATTTCTCTCACGGGTTTGTAATTTAGAGCATTATTCCAAGCCATGATGATTATTGGCAAAGAGTTAAGCCTAATTCTATTTTTTGTTATTTAATATTGGTTAGACGTACCCGATTTTTCGATAAATTTTATTTCGTCGTAAATTCTAGTTATGCTAAGGTGTAGAGATGTACACAGCGGGATAGGGAAGTCCAGGCCTTTCATAATTTTAAGAATAAACGCCAAAGTCTCAAGTTTGGGAAAAAGACAGAACTAATGAGAAATGTTAAAAGATCATTTATGAATTTATGAACCAATTAAAAATAAATAAATTTTGTCCCATATTTTAATATAAATATCGTACACAATTATGCGTATTTAAATGACAATATCTTTTTTCATTGGTAAAATTGAATGTTATCACACTCTGGTGCAAAAAATGTGACGTGTGTGTGAGAGAACGATAGTAGACGTACGATTGTCTCTTTTCATACGTAATAATTAGATTTATCGGCTTATCAATGGCTTCGTTATCTTCCTGAAACTGTTGCTGGGCCCACCTTAAGCTCTAGAGCCACGATCGCAGTTGTTACGACATAAATAACCGAAGTTATTTTTGTGTGTTCTTCGGTCGGTTTGTTTATTTCTAGCGGTTCGTAGTATCATATTTCTTCTATTGAAGGGGAGTTTTGTCTAAAATGATATTACCTTACCAAAATCGAAGTATTTTCTTAGAAAAAAAAAATAGATAAAAATAAATTTAGATGGAAGTTTTAAAAGCCAACCATTTTTTTTTTTTTTAATGTTACAAAAATATCGATAGAAGGGTTAACCCTGATTATTCTTTGGGTGGAGGAATCCAAAAGTTCCGTAGAAAATGCAACTTCATTGAAGAGTGGCAAGATGCCCCCCCTTCATTGAAGGGGGGACATCTTGATCCCGGGATCAAGATATTTTAAACACACTTTTCTCTATAAATAATAAAACAGTTTCGTTTGGTTACTATTAATCGAGACGGTTGTGACGTTAGGTGTTTCTGTTTCCATAGTAACTACGGGATCTTATCAGTGTCATGTTTCGTGTGTTATTTTTAATTTCATTTGCTTGCTATTAAAGAAATTTGCTCGTTACAAATAACTTAAATAACTAATTACATTGTTTGTGATATTGGATGATGGGATTTCCCAATGTCAGCGTTTTAAACCGTGTCCTTTTATTGGGAGGATCGCCTATTGTCTTTTAACGCTTAGCCTCTAGTGTAATAAACTACAAAAGTTGATATTCAATGGATATTATAAATGAATTGAATTTGTAATGCAGATACACTTATGAAACAAACAAAAAAAAATGCAAATCCATTACTTTATGTCGTTTTTTTTTTAACCAGTGATATTCCTAATATGTTTCTTTTATTGACGATTTCTTTTCGAGATGATTTTTTTTTTCATCTAATGAGGTCCATAAGTGATTCTTTCCGGTAATCAAAAATGTCTAAAGAAAAATTATCACCGTTTGCATTTGAACAAAAAAAAACCCAGACATCCATTAAGAAAATACTAACCCTAAGATGACCCATGCACGTGCATATATCAATCTCCCCTTTCGAATTCGATTCCTATCCCCCCCCCGGTCTTATGATTACCCACACACAACACAATAACAAAATACGATGTTTTTTTGTTTATCCACTGCTAAAGTCTAAGACAGAAGCTCCAAATGTTTGTAGTCAATAAAAAAATAGGAAAAAAAAAAGGTCATAGAGGTCATTGGAGCGATCACCGTCTGAAACGACAAGCCAGCATTCACTTTTTCTTGTTCTGATTGGTGAGTGAAGTCACGCAATGTTTGTTAGTGTGTGTGTGTGTGAGTGGCAAACGTCCATCATGAGATGGGCATAAAACTAATGACCATGTGGGCCCACCTGTCATATTCTTCAACAGCTCTACAGAATAATGATATATCGCTACCTTGTGAAGTGCTACGTCACTCGGGGGGGCTATTGACCACAGCTACAAACTGACGCAGTTGCGTTCAGAAAATGAGGGATGAGGCAACGAACAAAGGACTGACTACCAATCGTATCATTAGCACACATCAGTGCAAAAGCCACCTGAAAGAAAGCTTGCTTGCGACAGTGGGAAAAAAAGAAGAAGAAGAAAATAAAAAAAAACAGCCTATTACCTCTTCGTACGCTTATTGATGTGAGGATTTCGTGTGCTGTCTTGGTGGGATGTATTGGTAAGGGGATGTTTTTATGGACAATATGTGTGCTCCTCTTTTTCGTGTAGGTCATTACGAACCTAATGTCCGTCTGTCTAATGTCTGTCAATAATAGCGTTTTTCATAATTACTGTTGAAGACGGAACACGTAAATAGAGGTTCACGGGACTTTTGCACTTACCCAAGGATGGCTATCTTAATGCAAAAACATTTCGCCAATTTCGGCATTAGAGGCCAAGCTTGTTTTCAAAAGTGGCGAGAAGGATATCCAGTAACTCGTGTTGTAATATTTTATGATTTTTTTTTTTTTTTTTGAAGATATTGGTTCCTAGTGAACACTTTGTGCTACAATCAATCCCGAAATCTTTTAATTATGCCAACAAAATCGCATTATAAGTATTCATTCCATTGATATCTGTATCTTAAGAATGTCAGCCTCAAATATATTGCTATACGGAATTTTTGTGTGTGTTTTTATCACGACAAAGTTGATCGGTTATTCTCTGTAAACAGCAATTGGATCTTATTTACTGAACACAAAAATAACAAAAAACATCATCATCATGCGTATCAAGGATTTAGGCGTAGCGTGGTCTGTTCCGGCCTTAGAAGTCATCGTTGAATCGTTTAAGAGGACGTCCTGGTTTTCTTTTTCCTAATGGCTTGTACTTTAAGGCTTGTTTTGGTAATCTTTCTGTTTTCATTCTTTGAACGTGTTCCATCCATTTATGTTTATATTTTTTAATTTTTTCTATTACTGGTTCTTGGTTTAATTCTTTCATAATTTCTTCGTTTCTTTTGTGATCAAATAGGGTATACTTTGCAGTTTTTCTCATAAACTTCATTTCTGCTGTTGTAAATCTTTGTTTGTCTTTTTGTTTTATTGTCCAGATTTCGCTTCCATACATTAAGGCTGGTAGGGCTAATGTATTGCATACTTTTAGTCTGGTTGGCTTTTGAACTAGGTTTGGTTTAAATATAGAGTTAATTACACCTGTTATTTTTAAATATTTTGCAATTTTCACGTTTATATCTTTTTCATTTTCATATGTGATCATACATCCTAGGTAGTTAAATGAGTTCACCTGTTCTAAGATCTTGTTATCTAATACTATCTTAGTTCTTGCTGGATCTTGTCCTTTAAAGGTCATAGTTTTTAATTTTTCTGTTGATGTTATCATACCATAATCTTTGGATATCTCAATTAGATCTAAAATAGCTTTCTGTAAGTTATCTTCGGAATTTGTAATTATTATTTGGTCATCGGAAAAAAGGAGAGTGTTTAAGTTCACTGTAGGAGAAAGTTTAATACCTTGATGGAAATTTTTATTAAATTTTATTATTATATTTATTTCATATTTCATCTCATCTTCCTTTTACCCTGCGGTGTCGAGGGTTTATTAATCATCGGACCTCAAACCGTTCACAGGATAAGGTGGTCAGCAACACGTCCTGGTGTATTCCATTGAAAACTCAGTGTTGAGTTCTCAAGACCGGTTTGCCTGCTTTGCGGGATGAAAAAATCCAGATAAACTGGAGGAAAACACCCTGCTGTCCACGCCTAAGACCGGCTAACTTGGCTATGGCTGAGGAAGATCCTTAAACTCCTCACGTCGGCGACGGAAATCGAACCTAGAACACGCCTTCCCCAGGCATATGGTTGCGAAGCGCACAGCCACTAGACTAACCGCGTGGATTCCGCGTGCTTCCAGCCGTCGCAAAGCATTTTGTATTTATTTCACTTTATATTTATTTTATTATTTCTATAACAAAAACATGAATGATCTAAATATGCATATAAAAAAAAAAGAAAATACATGTTCTTTATCTTGATTGACCTATACACGCCTCTCTCTCTCTCTCTCTCTCTCTCTCTCTCTCTCTCTCTCTCTCTCTCTCTCTCTCTCTCACACTTTTTCTTTCTTTCTTTCTTTCTCCCTCACTCGTTCCTGTAATCATTTTTTCCCTCTGTAGTTGTACAACTTAATGAAGATCTCAACTTCATCTCGAATACCGTTCACATCATTTTCTCAAAAGTTTCACAATAAAATCCATCAAAAACAAGTCCGATTATGTTGATATTATCTGACTATAGACGTACTGTCGAAAATCCATTCGGAGTCTCAAAAACACTGGAAAAAATCCCGGCGAAAAACATTCTCGATTCCAAACTGAAAGGTTCCTAAAGTGCGAAACGGGAATGATTCTTTCTTTTCTCAATTATTATAATACCCGTTCTGAAATACTCTGGAAATATGCCATCAAGTATCGATAAGAAAAAAAGAGAACAAAAAAGTGCACCAATACTCCCAGTAGTTCTTCAAATATCCCTTGTGCTTCACGTGTAGAACATCTTCCCCATCACACTAACAAAACCCAACTCATTATCAAGATTCTCTCACTTGGAAAAACTGTTAAAGAGAAACAAGTTTCGCAAAGCATCATGGGAAGTCTTTGTACAAACCGTTGATAAATCAATGGAAGTATTTTGTTTTCACGCGCCTAACTCCATCTAAATTTAGCGAAAGAGAAATTATCAATGCTCTATTCACACCTCACTGTGGGGGCGCAAATATTACGAAAGTTGTGGATAGAAGAGAAATGTAAACAGTTGAAAAAAAAAAAAAACGCTCAAAGAGGAGGACAGTAGTGAGCCAACCTATTTACACAAATCCCGCCCTATGGAAATTACAATTATGAGATTTCAGAAGCCACCAGTTTTTAGTACCTAATAAAAACGGACTTCACCTTCTAAAAGCAACACAGACCAGAATAAAAACAATACTTGCTTGGTTTTTTAAACTCCGCTTCCAGCCGTCGACATATTACATTGCACTAACGCCTGGCCTCATAAAACTGATTTATTGTCGGGTTTATGTTATGGGATAATGCACAGGTTTAATGGAATCATGGGCGAACACACAAATGCCTTCTCGTCACGTGATTTATGCCCGCAAGCAGTGAAAGGTTTCGCTGCACGACTGCTAATACCGAGTTACTAGAGAGATTACTATACTCTTGTCACAGAGTAGTTCGTGTGTTTTTGTTTCTTTTATTTAAAAAAAAATAGAACTATTGCGTAGATTACAAGGTTAACATGGTAAATAGGATGTAAGCTTTGATAATGTTCTGTGTCCAGATGGTATGATTGGCTGTTTGATACATGCACGTAGATTTCGTCGCAAGACTAATCGCAAAAATTTTGTTTGATAAAGGATATTGTTTTTGATTAATTTGCAGTGTCCAAAAAAGTTTAAACCAAAACTTACATTGTTACTTTAAATGGGCAATTTAAAATATGTGGTATTCAGTGTCTTCATTTAGTAGGCAATGCTTTATTTTCGAGATCAAGCTCACTGTTGTTCTTGAAAAATGTTACTTTCGAACTCTGGCATCCAAGCAGACGATCTTCATTGTACAGATTCATCTCACTATGCAAAATGTCGTTTTCAAAATAGCTGGCATCCAGCAGACGATCTTTAGTGTTCAGATTTCTCTCATTGTTTGCGAACATGTCACTCAAACAGTTTACATGCAGCAGACGATCTTCGTTGTTCAGGTTCATTTCATTGTTGGTGAAAAATGTCCTTTTTAAATATCTGGCATCTAGCAGACGATTTTTTACTGTCCAGATTCACTTTGCTGTTTTGCAAAAATGTCACTTTCAAATAGTTGGCATCTAGCAGACGATCTTTACTGTCTAGATTCATTAATTGTTTGTAATTGTTACTTTCAAACAGTTATCATCTAGAAGATCTTCATTGTTTAGATGCGCTAACTGTTTGTGAAAAATGTAGTTTGCAAATAGTTGCTATCTAGCAGACGATCTTTAATGCATAAATTCACTAATTGTTCGTGGAATTGTCACTTTCAACAGTCGACATGAAAATCTTCATCGTCTACATTCACTAATTATTTGTAAAAAAAAAGTCACTTTCAAACAATTGACATTTAGCAGACGATCTTTACTCGCTACTTTCATCTAATTTTTTATTTATTTTTACAATCTAATGTTTGTAAAAATGCCTGTTGGGAATAATTCATATCAAGCAGAGGATCTTTATTGTTCAGATTTACCTTACTGTTGAATTCGAAACAGACTTTTTTGATGTGCCAACAATGATTGCGAGATATTAGTTAGATTTTTATTTTCTATAATATGTCTGATAATAATTCGATTTATCAACAGTAAATCGGTGTTAATATTCCTAAAGATATAAGAAATATTTCCGTATCTTTGCAACAGATGGTGTTAGTTGTTATAGCTTTAAATGCAGTATAAATTTTATATTTTTTGACGTTTTTGTAAAATTTGAGAGTAAAACTAAAATCTGCCTAATACTAAGACAATTATTTAACTATGCATAAACAACAGAACTCGGCTAACTCTTCCAGTTCTATTTAAATAAAATAGAATCATTTCAAATGACGTCACAATGACTGAACCTTCTTCCAGGTGTTGACTAGCGCACTTATTGCTAGTCGTAGTGCACAAAGGGTTACCAGTGCTCGTCTGAACGACTGTCGTTGAGCCCAAACATGGTCATGAATAAAGAGTCGGTAAGGTGTCACATGTTGTGAACACCTTAGCGCTTAACGAACTATAATCACAGGATTTCCTCTATTAAAATTCACTGCTTAGTTTTTGTAACAGAAAATTACATTCGCTTGTGTGAACAATTGCGAGCTAGAACTCGTCACACGAGCTATTAGATACACACGTATTGAAAAACTAGTGTCATTGCGAGACTGGCTTATCAACATTGCATAGTGTTGCTAGTTATAAGTTCCGTAATGGCTGCATTGATCCCTAGACACAAATCGTCCAGGAAGTGCTAACCTCTGAAGTTCTGTTTCACCTGCTTGTGTAGCTTAATCCGACATAATAATGGATGCCTTTGAAAGAGAAGCAAAAGACTACAATCTCCTTGTATATATATTCGATGAGTGTACTGTTCGAATGGGTATTGTTATCACTGTCTATTGTTTGAAATGAACATTGTTGAAAAGTTTTAATTGTTGCAATGTCATGCAAGTTTCATGGTTCATTGAGAAGTTAGTGATTAAAATATTTATAATTGCATATATAATGATGTACAAGTCTCATTGGTATTGTGTGTCAACAATGCATTTGATATTACAGTCAGTTGCTATAGAGACATAACAATATCTTGTGCCATTTCTCTCCTTTATTTTTGATTACATGTGTTGATTTTTCGCAGACTGTTCATTGTTAGTAAATATACATATTATTAAAATATGTTTATTATTAAATATTATTATTGATAACTTGCTGAAATATGCCTTGTCTTTTTCTCAAATATGCAATAGGTACTGCATCATCTGTTTGTTCGAAATGTACATTATTGACAGTTTGCTGAAATATGCAATGTCTTTTTTCTGAAAAATGTCATTTGTTTGGCTGAAATTGACATTATTTGCGAGTTATTGTGGCCTATATTGTTTACATATGCTACATTATCTTTGCTATCTTTGTTTGAAAATAAATACTGATGATCTGGAATTCACTTTTTTCTTTTTAATTTCAGTGAGGTAATATTCGTAGATGAATGTGCATGACGTCTAGTTTTATGCTTACCATAGCAATAAAATGCTGGTGAATATTTCGTTCAACTTTGTTTCTGATTTCTTATATTTTACTCGCCCTCTTTTAATCATATTTACGACAGTAATCTTAACTACCTTCCAAACTAAATAAATATTTATCTAAATAACAGCAATGACATTACACGGAGCAATGTTAGCCAAGCCAAACTATTTCTCTAGAGGTCGTGAAAAATTTCCCTTAATTCTATATCTGGATCTTAGTTTGAGGGACTATAAAAGAAACAAGAGAAGGCTTCCTGGCTTTATTGTCACCGGGGCAACGCACTTTGACTTCCCTTACACTGATTGTATACGAACTGCCAGAGATGCTTCACCCCTGTTATCACTGTTTGTCTGATGGCATAATGCCCGCCTCTTCTAAGACAAGGGCTGTGTTTTCAGTGCATGGAAATGGGATTTGAACTTTTTCTTCCTTATTCGTTACGGTGAGCGGGCTCGCATCCATGTCGTCGGTAGATTACAAGCCATTAAAGCAAATTAGCTTTTTAAGTACAGTTTACCATAATCACAACCAAATGAACACCTAGATTTTTTTGTTCGTTTTTTTTTAAAACTGTTCTGACCCTTTTTTCTTCTTACTTTACCATGGAATAAAGAGAATTCAGTCTCTTTTTTTTTCTTTTTCTTATTCAAACGAGTGCCACTTCATTTTACTTTCTCTCTATACACACAACTTGAGTTTGCTATCTGTGACAACTTACTTCTAATAATCTACTTTTTTTTTCATCGAGAGAATAATCAACATATCTTAAATTTTATGCGAATTTACGTGATTATTTTATTAGCGCTTAAGTAGATTTTTTTTACGTTTCTTCGAACTAATTTTTGCAGTTGGATTATATTTATTGTTTTTTTTTTTAATATATAATTGCTCTGGGATGGATTCCGGCTAATAATTTAATTATGAACTTGAATCAAAGTATATAATCATAGAAAAGGCCAAGGAACTTTTTTCGCATCAAAAATCATTTGCAATTAAAGTCCTATCCAATTGTCATCGATATTACAATCATTTAATTTATTACAACTTATGTCATAAAAAAATCATTGGATTAAGGTTCCTCTACAAAGTTGTTCAAGTTTTCGTGAAATATGAATTACTCAAAAAATGTGTTCAAAATATTATAAAAAAAAAAAAAGATCTCAAAAACGAAGATGAAAATATCCCTCTGAAAGACAGATTAGTAATTTGCCTATAGAAAAATCAGAATAAATTATATATAGAGTGCCATTCAAAATGGTTATTCAAATAATTTTGCTTTAATTGGTCCAAATTATAATGATTTTCGGAGAAAGTCGCTTAAAATTATCATAAAATTATTTTTATTACAACATCATTAAAAGTTTTCATTTTTCTCATAGAAAGTCATTCAAATTTTATCATGGAAAAAAATTATTTTCATATAAATGAATTTAAATGGATCGATTAAAATTATGTTTTATAGAAATTCATGAATGAATGATTTTTCTAATCGAAATTCAAATTCATAGAAAAATGATTGTTTCACCGAAATTCATTGAAATTTTTCATAGAAAAAATTAAGTTCTCATATAAATGAATCTATAGTCTAAATGGATCACACGTAAAATGATTTTATCATAGAAAGACAGCGATATTTATTATGATGAAAAAATATTTTTTTTCAGGAAAACTGATTCAAATTATTATAGAGACGAAAATTAAGTTTCACATTCATTAAATTTATCGTATAAAATTATATTCTCATAGAAAATCATAGAAATTTCTTATGGAAAATGTTTTTTTTCATCAAAATTCATTCAATTGAATCATAGAAAAAACGATTTTGCTGAATTTTCCTATAGGAAGACATTCAAATGATCCTAATAAAAAAATATGAACGACTTTCAATAAGAAATCACTGATATTATCAAATACAAATTGCAAGTCCGACTTTATATTTACCCTTAGAGAACTAATAACAATACGTATTACTTTGTCATCGTTTGAAAGGGGAAAAAAATCGTTTTTTTTTTATCGCCGCAAACATTAACCAGTAGAAATTTTTGTTATCCACTGCAAGCGCTCACTTTTAAAAAGAAATTGCCCAGCACTTCAAGAGAGAAAAAAAAATCAATTAGTAGGATTGTCTTCAGCTTCTTAGTGTTTTGTCATGCGTTATGTCACTTCTCTAAGGCTGAATGTCATGCTGTACTGTACGTTCTAAGAACGGTTTGTGTTTTTCAACTGACTACCTCTTGACAGAGCTAACACACTTGTGAATGTGTTGATTAAATTAGCTGCGTTTTTTTGTACGTGTCTTGTACGTCTGTACGGGTGATATTTTGGGAAGTTCGTGTGGTAAAATGCCACACAAAAACTTTCAGGTGCTAATGGGAAGACTACTCATAATAAAGACTTTATTAAAAACATATTGTCATTAAAACAAAGATAGCCAAGAAAATTATCTCAAATAGACCGGAGAAAATAAATGTCCCCAATGATAACAATAAGCGTTGACAGACGCAACAGGATTGCAATTAACTGCTCCAGTAATTGGGGTAAAAATAGCTAGAACTGAAGTCTCCAAGGCATAAAAGGTAAATTCGTAAATGTATGCACTGAGTGGTCAATTTATTGGAGTCTAATGAGAGAAAACTAAGTTCTGTTCAAAGTGTGATTTTTTTCTAGTAAAATGAAAAATTCCTTTTAGTTCTGAAATGCGAATAGTGATGCATGACGAATATAGTTATGGCTAAACATAGAACGTCCATAGCTCCGTTATAGAGGAGCTTTTTTGGTTGGAGAGACCCGGGTTCGAATCCCGTGTATGACGTGAGGAACTTTTATCAGGTGTTTTCAACTCAAATGTTCACTTGGCTGGTCCCATACGGAGGTAGAAGGTTCTTTTTCTCTTGGAAACTCGGTTTCTTGTATCCCTCAAAACAGGCAAACTGGTTCTTGGTGTCCATTATAGTATTAACCTCGTCGCATAATTATAATAGGTTAGAGACACGGACACTTCTGGTTTACAATGAATGCTAACTCCAAATTGGAATAGCTACTAAAAACAACTGTAGACATATAATATTGTTTTTCCTATAAATGGGGATTGAAACCAAAATTGAGGAGAATGAACAAATTTTAGTGGCGTTTCAAATTTACCGATTTTATCAAATTCCCTCAAGCCAAGGCCAGAAAGAAGTTATCGGTTTTTATATTTTTTTGAAATGTTTTACCAAATTATGACCCTTACCAATGGTCCGATTGAAAACAGAATTGAAATAGCAAGATTGAAATTGAAAAAGAAGAACGACTTACATGAAACTGACTTACATCAAAACTGCTTTCTTTTATGAGGGCATTCTCATGGGGTTTTCAGAAGAAAGGGGGGGGAGGGGTTAGAATCCTTTCAGGATTCGAAGTGATATTAATGATTGCACTTTTGTCGGAATGGTATTTAATAATTTTTGTATTTAAAATTTCTATTCAAATTTGTCAATCCACTAGAAGCAGGGATTAATTGCTTTTACGTGAGAGATCCTTAAAATCAAAATGATTTGTTTCTTTGACAATTTCAAACTCGTAACGTTAATAATAGAATACCATCAGATATTTACATTATTAGTGTAATAATAGAATTATTAATAAAAGAAATAAATCAACAATAATCTTAAAAGGAAAAAAGTAAAGACATTTAAAAAAAAAAAAGAAAGATGTGGACAGAATACTTTCTCTCAAAACAACCGTAAGTCAAGGTTAAATGCCTAGCGAAAGGTTACCACAGACATATTTGTCGGTACCATTTTTGGGGAAGGCATTTTCCTCAATCAAATGTATTGATATGTTTATGTAATCACCTGTCTGGTTGTTTGTAATGGCGTTCCGATAAACATCCTTCCGTCACCCACCCCTTTTCTCCGATCATCCAACTGTGGAACACTTATAACTCCCCCCCCCCTGAAGGTAGCCTATTATTTATGCAACTTGGAAGTCAAAATAAACTTTCCGACAATCCCTGGCTTTAGCCCACTACGGGGGTGGGGGGTGGGGAGATGATAACCGCACGTATTCAGTAGGCCAACTGCTTGTCCTGGAGCTTTCCAGGGATGGCCCATTGACACACACTCGTAACATTCACACACACACACAGACAATTTACAAATGTCGCGCTCCTAGCTTGTGTCGGGGCGTCACAGACGCGTACATAGATGGCACATGTGCATGTTGTTCGCGGCACCGTTATCTTGTCACTGCTGCATATGGGAGTGCATGAATTATTAGGCCTAAGTCCGGAGATGACCCCATAAAACAGTCGCACAGAGCGTAACCCAACGTGAAATATACGTGGCGGGGTGAGAAACTGAGGGCCCACCGCAACTCGCCTTCTCTGCCATTAACAACGACAGGACCATTGCTGTCGCTAGAATAGTGCAGGGTTATTCTGGATATAAATCATAAGGCGGTCTTGGGTATCAGGACTCCAAGAGGCAGACGGATTGTTGCGGGTACCGGCTATCGTCATTGCCTACTTTCATTAAGGTGTCATAATAAATACTGCTTCACAATTACTCTCGGGCACATCCTATAGGGGCTTCTACTTTTCTCTTCTTATTCCCCCCCACACACAACCACCATTCCTAAGCCGAACGACATCGAAGCCAAAAAAAAAAAAAAAAAAAGAGAAAGGTTTTTGCATCGAATAGAAAACATGACCAAGATGGACTCGTCCGTTGCTAAGCAACGGACAGAGAAAGAAGGGAGAAAGAAACTGAAGTAGACACAGTAGGACAGCCGACATATTTATAGGAATAATATCCTGACTGTGTACAATTTATGGGACAAGAGCGTCACTATATCAGCCCAGTCTGAAATATACTAGCGAACATACGTTATCAAGTTTTACCTCCATCCGGCATCGTTGTCTGTTGTACGACGGGGGTAGGGTTGGGGGATATCAGTATGTTCCTTCAAGAAGTTATAGTGTGCAGGTGTTGGAGAGTATTCTAAGTTATGGCATGCGCACACTACACGGCAGTAATTAGTGTTGCACTAATATATGACTCTGTGTTAATAGGTAGGGCCGGCTGATTTTCAACAAAGACATCTCTTTCTTCTCTTGCGTTGTTTATAAGCCTAATATGCCGGCGTGAAATATAGATCTGATTGAAATGACTGGGATAGACAGAATGCGTTTATTTTAAGCAAGAAGAGAAGGAGGAAAACTTATTATAAATTGGATACAAGTAACGCATTATTTTCTTTTGTTCTTTAGAAGCCACTGCCGTCGAGATTAACAACCTTCTTATAGGCCATTTTTCTGTTGGAAGTTTGGGACCAAGTTTCGCGAATGTTAATCTTTATAAGGGGGAATTATGGCTAGTTTTGGCTCTCATCTATGCGTTTAACCATCCCTTATTCTGTTAAGAAATCGACGCCATTTTTTTTTTTTATTATTTCTACGCAACGTTTCAACTACATTCTTTTGGTCTTTTTCAGTTAAAATTAAGAAATTCATGAGGAGGCAACTAAGGCTGTATACTAACTTATTTGTGTTTGTCATTGCGTGTATTTGATTCGTATTTATCGTCTGCGTGTGTTGGTATATTGTTGATGTACTGAATAAATAATTATTTCCGATGTTCTATGCGATCAGTTATATAACATCGGAAAGAGAAGCTTCGAGCGATTATTACCATTTTGATACAAACTTCATCGCCCTATCTCGAATTAGATAAGGTTTATCTATAGCATTTTATTGTAGTTCGCGTGCTAGCTACAATAGTACACTTGCATCGCACCTGACTGTAATTTACCGCATGTCGACTCGCTTTCAATTAAGTGACCTCTACTGTCAAAATGTCTAACCTCGCTGATGAGCAAAATGCCTTACGAATTTATAGAATCTTCAAGCTTAAAATATCGAACTGCAACAGGAGTGATTTAAACATTGGTTCTTTACAAAATGATCCAAGTCACCATCACACACACACACACACACACTCTCTCTCTCTCTCTCTCTCTCTCTCTCTCTCTCTCTCTCTCTCTCCATCCTTTGCTCAATGAACAAACATCTTATGAACCCCTATCAGCGATAGTTAATTAATAATCGTTAATTAAAGCAAATTTAGATGGCTAATTAACTTTTCAACTAATCAATTATAACTTCTATCATTATTCTCTAACGAGATATAATTAATATATTAACATGGCCTCTAAACAGAATGGATTTAATCACAGTTTCCTTAATGGTTGTTACGTAAGATTTTTCAGCGTTCTGTCACGAATTGTTTTGCTGTTTCTTGGACCTTTTAAAATTTTCGTATTTTTAGTTCATTTTATGATAATGTCGATATCATTATTCTGTAGTTTTGATCGATGTATGTAATACAAGAACCATTTAAAACGGTCAAAATAAAAGTTCTAAAAGGCACTTAAATAAGACTCCAAAGTGTCTCTTGCGTGAGTTCCATATTAGTGTTGTTGCCGGTCCGGTTGGCGTGTCCGCTCTCCAACCATCGTACTTACTGGAGCCCTGAAGGGGCTTGCAAAAGTTGCATGTTTGGTCATTGAAGTAGAGTCTCCAGATTAAAAAATCGATGAAAAAAAATAAAAAATACAAAAAATCCCTAGCCTGTTTATCCTTCAGATGAAAGAGGAAGATCAGTTGACAAATTTTGGACAGACGATCCATTGTAAAATGAATGAGATTTAATTTTAAATATATTAATTTTATTTAGCTTTTTTTTTGTTTTTGAAGGCAGTTTTGTTTAATACAAATGGACTCATTCAACGTATATTTGTGGCATTCTTTATTGTATTTTTTATGTGACGCCCATTGATAATGAGTTGAATGCTCATAGTGTATTGAGCATTCAACTCATTATCAATGGGCGTCACATAAAAAATACAATAAAGAATGCCACAAATATACGTTGAATGAGTCCATCTGTATTAAACAAAACTGCCTTCAAAAACAAAAAAAAAGCTAAATAAAATTAATATATTTAAAATTAAATCTCATTCATTTTACAATGGATCGTCTGTCCAAAATTTGTCAACTGATCTTCCTCTTTCATCTGAAGGATGATTCATCATGACTATGAATGGAAACCCTGTTTTCGAGCACAGAAAAATCCTGCCATCCCCGTATGTGATGTGTAACTCACCTTCATTTCAAAAGACCTGATAAATATTCTTTCCCTAAACAAATATCCCTGAGGATGCCAATTGAACTTTGTCGAAAGATAGGAATAATAATTAAAATTTTTAGTCTACGTTGTGAATCTTCTGATAACCAACGTATAAGCCTAAACTGCAAAGATTCTTCCCTTTATATTATATTATTATTATATTCTTATTAAAAATTATGAAATATCCTGAAAAAAGAACGAGAAAGAAATGCTATGGAATATAATAGAGACGTATAAATTATAACGGATCATTCCTTATTCTTTCATTCTATTTCCATTTTGTAATTTTTGTCTATTAAAAGTATTAAAACCTTAATCAACTTGGATTACATCGTCGTCTCAACAAACATAACAGTTTTGTTTTTAATCATTGGTATATACATCCGTTTCTTTATTCCATCTTAACAATCGTTCGTTAACCTTTGAAAACGTACGCATAATTGACGTACTAACGACGAAATCGTAGCGAGAATTGCGAAAAGATGTAGACGATACCATGACACTCGGCATTTCTAAAAGAGAGAAACATATTTTATAAAATTAACGATACACTTTTCGTTCCGGTCTGTGATGAACGAAGGTAAAAATATTTTCATCTGTCGGAATTATCGAGATTAAAATATTTAATTTAGTGTGTGCCAAAATGCCATTCAAACCGAAACACGAGATGTGCTAACTATCAAACCCCCATATTATATTTCTTTACAATTTTTTTTTCCCATTACCTCTTTTATGCATCAAGTAAATGCGTGCGTGTGTGTGTTGATATAGCTGTCAGATGCACTCTTGGACAGAGTAATTAAAGTAGGGGATTGAAGCGATTAATTAAAGAAGGGAAAATTTTTCCTTAAGAAAAAAAAAAAATTCTTAAAGAGGTGCACCAAATGACATCCACTTGATACTGTTTCTCAATGGCTTAGTGAACCCAAGGTTGGGGAGCATGCTACAGAGGGCTTTTCTCTTCTTCCCCCCCCCTCTTGGTCTCCTCCCCTTTTCCTTGTCATCGTAATGTTCACCTGTGTGTATTGTGGTTTTCTCTTTCCATCCAAGTGAAAGTGACACTTGTGTTTTCTGTTTGTTTTTCTTCGTACTTTCCTTTTGGAGAGACATAAAGACAAGATGCTGTACAATTAGCTACAAGGGGGGATTATATCGGCACTACGTTAATCCACAATTAAGCGGGAGATTTCCGAAAAAAAGAAAAAACTGGACCGATAAACATTCGAGTGTCAGAAGGTAAGGGCAGCAACACTCATTTCTTAATATAGCGTTCGTACTTTTGCGCGTGTGTGTGTGTGTTCAGACCGAAAATGTAAATATATTTTAGATACAACTTTGTCTTCGTAGTTCTCTAAACCGGTAATAATTTTTAATCCAAGTAATATAAAAAAAAAAAGAAAGAAAAACAAAAGAAAGAAAAAGGAAAT
Source organism: Typopeltis vanoorti (assembly GCF_054136105.1). Lineage (NCBI taxonomy): Eukaryota > Metazoa > Arthropoda > Arachnida > Uropygi > Thelyphonidae > Typopeltis > Typopeltis vanoorti. The sequence continues at coordinate 95,912,737 of NC_143557.1, read as the reverse complement.
CTCCGATAGGTGGCGCACTTTGTGTTTTTAAAAGTATCCAGTATGATTTACTTATACTAACTTCAAGAATTTCATTCTTTTATTTTAAATAAAATCATGATATACACATGATTTTATTATATAGTTAGTATAAAACTATATACTAACTATAGTTTTATAGTTATATTATATAGTTTTAGATATATAGTTATATATTGTGATATATCACAATCATTCGAATAATGCTTCCTAAGTGGTGAACCATAGGAACTTGACATATTTAAGGGATAGGAAAAGTTATGTGCTGAAACACCTAAGTTTTATTAACATACAACACCTATTATTCTAATTATCTTACGTATTATTTGAACTATTCATATTGTCATGGGAACTTTTAAAATGATCAGTGGCCGATGTCAATAAAATCACGTGCGATTGAGGTTTGTACCATAGTTAAGAAAGCGATAAAATCGATGCAGATGGACTGACGAATCTTGAAGATGTTGGTTACATCATCTCATGTAAAACATGAGATCAAAGCTTCCGATTGTCTTTATGCTATTCAAAAGTAATCCCATTCTGCAGGTATAAGATCAATTAACTCAAGTTCAATAAAGATTTCACGGGATTCGAACCTCTTTCTGACCCTCTCGATTGCAATACGAACTTGTGGGGAGCATGTTTCATTGAGCAATGAGACTTCTTTATACAATATTTAAGTCTGTCGTTCTACTGGAGAATGTTTGAATTATCTTTCACAACTCCCCCCCCCCCAACAGAAGAGTCATAGTGTGAGAATGCGTGCAACACTTTTGAAGCTAAGATATACTCGCAGGGTTCAAACCTATTGTAATATGTCCTGTATTGAAATTTTGGTCAACTTCGTAGTACATATATCTTCTTACTTTTCTAGGGAGTTGAATCACTCCATCTTCAATGTTCCGTGTTATTAAGCTAGAATGTTAATCATCTGACTAAGCATCGGGATCAGTTTTAATTCTAGATAGGAACATTTTTAACCTTCAAGTTGATCGAATCGATGGATGGATAAGTCAACACTGAGTTATTTCATCATTTAAAACAAATTTATTTCAACCTTACTGTTTTTGTCCAATACATATTTAGAGAATGTAGTGTTGGCCAGAGACAATCTGGTCTGAGAAGTCCCCAAAATCATATTCTCACAAACTTCTCGTATCCCTTTCCTGCTCTGGATCTTCTGTAACCTAACGCTTATATAATGCCGTCTTCCATTTGCTCTTCCTGCCTCCAATCAAATTACCATTCTCAACCTCAACGGGTTGCCTTTAAGACATTTGAATTTCCATCTTCGCTGCCCACCCTCCTTTCTGAGTAGGCAGACAATCCAAAGAAACATTTTAATTATTTTTTTATAATTGTAATTTTCCTTCCATTTTTTTTTATATATTAAAATGTCTTTTTTTCCATACGAGAACCTATTTTTTTAAAAAATTCTGATTTCTTTGCGTATCTTTCTCATTTTCTTTCTTTCTTTTTATTCGTTCGTGACCTAATTTTGTTTTACCGCATTGTGAGTCATTTGTGTGTAAGTTCGCGCTGCTGTTAATAACCCAGATTTTTTTTTTTTTTTCAATTTTTCCCGATGAGAGAAGGTTCACACCTGCTACTTTAACATACAAGAAAAGGGAAGAACAGAATCCCAAACATATACAAATGTATATTAAAACGTTTTAGTAGTAATGATGTCCATGATTTTTTTGTTTCATCCTATTATTAATTTATAACCATTTTTGAAACAAAAACAATGCTAACCGAAAAGTATTTAGTTGATTTCCATTAGCTGTACGATTAACCGACTCTATAACCGCTTTTCACTAGTCGTAAACAAAAACCTTAAAAGAACAAATCCTTTTAAGGACTGGCTTAAAGGGGCGAAGCAAGAATGCTTTTCATCTTCCCCGTTATCTGTAGAGGATAGAGGACAGTGTGGAGATAAGGTGTTATTGAGCAATTAAAGCTCTGATCATGGCAGGAGGGTAACAGCAATAGCCGAGCCTCAGTTAGAACTATATTGGCTACAGCATTGCCATCCATTACCCTCCAAGGGTATTGGATTGAATGAATCGATCTTCTGCAAAAAAATAACAAATGCATCCCTTTTCAGAAAGTTAAATTCATAATAAGTAAACGTTTGATAGGTGCATAATTAAATACTAAAGTATAGAGCTAAAACTATTTCAACTTGAAATTTATGGATAATTATTTAGAGAATATTATAAATACATTCATATTTTATAGTTAAATATAGAAAAAATCTAAGAAGTTTTCGAATTATCATAGACTTATGAGAATGTAACCTTCGAGATCCTAGTTGTTGCTTAATATTGCACTACTAATACTAATAAATTATATATAGAGTCGTGTAGTATACTAAGCAACAACTAGGATGTCGAAGGTTACATTCTCATAAACTCTATGAAAATTCAAACCTTCTTCGTAGATTTTCTATATTTAGCTATAAAATATGAATTCATTTATAATATTATTTAAATATTTTTCCATAAATTTAAATTTAAACTAGTTTTATCTCTATATTTTAGTATTTTATTATGCACCTATCAAGAGTTTACTTATTATGGATCTAACTTGCTGAAGTGGCATGCAGTCAATGTCATCTGGATTGGTCGAGCGTGAGATGCGGTGATTGATACCTTTGGGAGGTAATGGGTGGCTATGCTGTATCAATGAGGTTTGGCTGTTGCTGTCACCCCCTGGGGCTCTGAGATTCGAGAGTTTGAATTCGCTCTTTTCTTGCCTTAAGGGAACAATGTGAGTCTCCGGGGAAAGTGTTTTCCGGCACGGCACGGTGAGAGGCTTTGTCGGTGAATGCTTTTCTTCGGAATAAGAGCGGTTCTGCTCGCTGGTGGGGGAGCCCCTCACTGAGTGGAACCAACGCTGAGATATGGACGGTCTTTCGCCCACTATGGAGTGGCCTAGAGATCGTCCGAAATTTTTTTGAGTTCACCTTTACTTAAACAGTCGGTGATTAATACCCTTGGAGGATAATGGATAGCAATGCTGTAGCCAATGAAGTCCTAACTGAGGCTCGGCTATTGCTGTTACCCTCCTGCCATGATCAGAGCTTTAATAGCTCAATAACACCTTATCCCTACACTGTCCTCTACAGATAACGGGGAAGATGAAAAGCATTTTTGCTTCGTCCCTTTAAGCCAGTCCTTATTATAAGGACAGTCAATGTCAACTCTTGTCATTTGTTCTTTTCTTTTAAGGTTTTTGTTTACAATTAGTGAAATGTAATTCAAGTATTTATAAAGGAAAACATACTTAAGCTGCTGGGAAAAGTCAAAACTGCGAGTTCGTAGGTTATATTCTCAATAGGTCTGTGGTACGTTTGGCTATAATATAAAATACGGATGAATCCATAATATCCTCTATAACATGATGTTATGTTTTTCTTTCAATTAAATAACGTCCCTGTTTCTGTCTGATTTTTACTTTCATACTTAGATTCAAACACAATCATAAGTAAACATTTATCACTCCAAACCATATTTTTGCATGACTGTAATTTGTATTTTCAGCATCTTATAATAACCAGTTGATTCTAAATCAGCGGAACTCCTTAGATGTATATTACTCAATGCAAATGAAGCTTATTTTTTTTCTTTGTTCAAAAATTAAATTTCTTCTCCTTATGGAAAACCTTGAAAATAAAATAATACTGTTCTCTCTCTATATAACTTTTGTTTAGTATCTTAACGTGTCAAGTTTTTAGGTGATAGGATTTGAAATTTCATTGTAACCTATCATCCTAGAAATGCACGTGCAAAAATAAATACGTCCGCTCTTAAACTACGAGGGGGGGGGTCACAAGGAAAGATAATATGATGTGCTACGATCTGTTTGGGAAATAGAATTAGATCCCCGCAGTTGATTAGTCAACCAGAGCAAACTCCGTGTTTAATAGTAGCAGCGCAAGTTGTAGAGTGGATGATCACGTGATGTAACAACCCCAAAAAGTCATTATTTCTTTTCTTTTATCCAATGATGTAATTGTATCAAGGCTTTATGGTGGGAGAAATTTCTACTTGTGACCAATTTAGGTTAAAATTAAGGTTTTATGAAAAATGAGGTTAGGTTCAAAAGAATGGAGAAAAAATCTTCCAGATAACACTCCGCATTTCAATTTCGGTGATTTTTGTGATGCCGACACGTCTCGATTTAATTTCAGAGATGAACATTATATTTGGAGTAAGAATCTGAGACAAGCGGGAATTTTTTTTTTTTCCCAACCAAAATTAGTATACGATTGATATTCTAAATATGGTGAACAATATTATCTTTGTTGTTATAAAGAAAAAAAAAAATTCAATTTCAAAACCATCCCCTGAAATAACATCAACACGAACTACTAATCTGTAGAAGTCCATAGACTTCATTTGTGTATATCTAATTATCTAGTATGACTATAGCATAATACGGTTTCTTAGTGCTGCCATCTAGCGGCAGACCTGAAATTGCTATTACGTAAACAATAACGGCAGTTAATATACACATTATGGATATATACAGAGAACAAAATTTAATTTTTTTTTTTAAAAAGGCTGATTGTGTATTTAAATGAACTAATCAACTTATCGAACGAAGCTAAAAGAGTTTTGGCGTTTTCTATTTTAAGAATCAATCAGATTCATCTATAAAATTACAGAAGAAATCAAAGACTAAGAAAAAAAAAATCAGAGTTTTGATTCCGTGTAACACAATTCATTTAAATTCCACCACGTGTTGCATTGCACACGAACTTCACGCAGTGTCGCGTGACTTATATCGTCTGACAATAGTGTTTCGCTATAGGTAGCCATATTACGAGAAATTTTGTTATTTAAACATAGCCGTATGAGGTATCCAACGCAATTGCGAGCTACAGATTAGACTCAAAGTACTTGGAAATGGGAAAAAAAAGCTAGTTTTAAGTATTAAGTGTAGAATTAAAGTGAGAAAATGATTTCTTTTTTTTAAAAGTAATTCTGTTTGTGGTTATAAACTTTTATAATCTTTAGGTATTTTATGTTTCGATGTAAAGTCTAGATCTTCGCTATTAGCTAGTTAAAGTGTAGAATGCTCTTTGTAAGAGTGGAGGGATATCATTTAATGGCAAAAAAGCAGATATTTGGTACTTACTCCGATGTTTTTTTTTTTATAATTCTAATTTTTAATTTTTTTTTTGTTCCTAAAATGAATAAATACAAATGGGCAAATATTTTAATTAGCTTACCCCCTTCGGGGCCTGCGCTAAAGATGCATAAATAATAGATTCCCCCTCAGGTGGATGCCAATTTACAAAAATTAATTATGTAAAAGAAGTAATAATTTTCATAAATTTAATTAAATAGGAGAAAAGACCGGCAAAATGTTTATTTAAGAGAATCAATATACAAAAAGGTAATTTAAAAACACATTGATTTTATTTGACTATATTAGCACACACACACACACACACACACACACACACACACACACACACACACACAAGATGTTGACATAAGTATCGGTGGCAGCAGTATATTTCAAATGAACCCAAATAACATACGTCTCATTCGCATGCTGACACCCTCCTTTGGTTCTTGATCACGCCTTGCATTCTTCTAAGCATATTATAATATGTGTGTGAAGTCCTCGTCTGATTCAGGTATTTTGGACCATTCTTCCTTCGCTATGTTCCATGTACGGTTGTTGGACACACTGATCCCACGCGCGACTATGCACATCATCGCAAAGGTGCTTTGTTGAGTTGAAATCGTGACTCTGTGCAGGCCACAAGTTTTTCCACACTCGTTCTTCTCAAGTCATGTCGCAATAGCACCTAATTGCGACATCACTACCTTCCTGTAGATTCTCTGAGCTTCTGGTTGACGTGGTTTGACACTGCCAATATTTCCATGCACCCTTTTAGGGTTTGCATTCCAGAGTTAGTTTCGTCGGTCTTCCTGTGCACTTTTGGGCTGAGGTAACACCCTCCCATCCTCAACCGTGCTAATGTCATCTAGAGTTCATTCAGATCATGCAGCCTTTTAGCGATGTTACAAAATAGATCTGTTATCAGACCTATGATAACACCCCTTTCGAAGTTCTTTGCGTGTTATTGACAACATATCGACTTTAAGAGCGTATCTGTGTTCTATAGCAAGTCACTTGTGACGACAGAAATATACACGTTTCATTCTTAAAGATAGAGTGTCCCAATATTTATTACAGCATAGTGTAGTTCATAGGTCAGAAAATATCCTAGACCATTTTATATATTCGGTAAATTCATTAGAATAATTTTTTTTAACTTTTTTTTATAGTGGAAAAGTTGAATCACATATAAATGGAAGTATCTAGAATGTTTTTGGTAAAACAGTATTCTATATTTAATAAGAAATAAAAACGATAGGTGGCGCGAGTGTACAAGCATTCGGAGCATTGCTAAAAATGTGCCAATCTGAATACTGTTGTTTGTTTGCAAGTCTAGTTTTGATGTGTGTGTGTGTGTGTGTGTGTGTTTCATTTTTTTTTTTTTTGTTTATTTGAAACAGCAAGGGATTGTGCAGATTGTCCACACCACGAATGAAAAGAGACAGCAAAGCACTTTTTTCCATTATTTTTATTTTTATGTATTTTGTCTCAAGTATGGAACATCCGAGGAGTAGACTTAATAAATAAAAATAGTTTCTTACTTTTATCACATTTCTGCTCTATCACAAACTTTCAGGCTATCTACCTTTTCCTTCGCTAACGCCACCTCTTAATAAAATTGCTTCATTCAATGCGGAATAGGATATTAATACAAGCCGCGAATGTGACTCTTATAAAGCTCAAGTGAACCACAACAGTTCGCAACAAATGAATTCAATTGTGGGGTGAGAGACATTAAGTCTACTAAAGAATTCTGACCAGATTAAGAAACAGCTAAGAAACTTCTTACACCAGAAAGTTTATTTTCTTTCTAGAAATATCGTCAGAATGAATTGATACCCCATTTCTCGCAGGAACAGTCATTCGTGTATTGCAGCGATATTTTGAGACTCGTAATTAGTTTAGATGTGGAAATACGTGATCCAAGCCCATGCAAGTTGTTTATTGACTCATCTAAAACAAGCCTTGAAAGGTATTCTGTTACAAAACCGATAATAATTTCGATTTAAACCAAGTTATCCATTCTTTACAATTAGTAGACTTATGGGAATTTTTCGACGTCATATAAAGACCCGAAATGTCAATCTGCGGAGATTTAAAAATGTTCTGGTGCGTCATATAGGGGGATGGATCAGAAATCTGGTTACATGATTTTAGAGGAGGGATGGGCGAGAATTGGGAAAGAAGGAACCTATTGACATTTTTCTTGCAAAATTGGATGTTGTAGTTGTTGGCGGAATACTTCGTGAGGAAGGCTATTCCAGAGAACTAAGACGAATGGAATAAAAAGGGAAAGAGGAGATGCAGGTTCTATTGGAACTGTAAAAGGATGTTGAGCACTGCAGTTTGTATTTCAACAGATCCAATAGAAAATGGAGGAATGACCGCTGTCATTTCACTCGATCAGTGACCATAGAAGTACCTGTGGAAAAGACATCCCTGAAACAGTCGGTCAGATAAGAGGTTGGAATGAGGGAGGGGAGGGGAGGAGTCATTTAAAAGTCGAATTGCGCTTCTCTGACTAGCATCGAGACTTTCGTAGAAAAGTTTTCTATATACCACCCCCATGAAAAGTATTTTAAGGATGGGTAGATTTGAAGAGTGACAAGTAGCATTTAGAACAGCAAAAATGTCTAATTTCTTTAAGGAAGCTATTAATGTGATGTGTTTAGGCCAGGAGAAGCTGGAGATGAATGTTAGTCCAAGCTGAGAGAGAGAGATCTGCTCTTCTCTGGTGATGTGTCAAACTAAGAGAAAAGGCAGAGCTACATCTTGGTGGCATTGTAGATGATCAGATTGTCCTCCTTCCATTGAAGGATGGTACGGGAATGTTTATGATACTTATTGTAGACGATCTTTAAGCTCCAGATGCTTGAGTACTGAATGGTTTGTCAAATGGATGAACGAAGTGTACTGTTATTGTCAAAGCTGTAGATAGGATTTGGAGCGATTGAGTATAGGTCATTTATGTATAGGATAAAGAGGATAGATAATGGAACCAAGCTCCCGAGGAACCAGACACACTTAAATGATCTAAAAATGTCAATGTTAACTGCAGTTTCTCCAAATCTTTCTCGTGTCCAGTTGTAGGTGATGTAGGCTAAGAGGTCAGCTGTGGATCTAGAAAGGCAGAATCCACACTGGTGGTCATTGATTTACTTGCCGGCCTCTAGGTAGTACATCAGTCAGTGATTTACAGCAGACTTTTATCTCCCATTTTTTGGCAAAGGAAGATAAAAGTCTGCCTCATCTAAAATTAGAACAAGCAATTTGATCATTTCAAGAAAGGGGTGATGAAGCCAGAATGTTAAATATTGTACTTGGACAGTGAACCTTTTTTTATGTCTATGCTACACGTTTCTATGCGTTTCAAATGCTAAGTTCGATTATGTTAATGCTAAGTACTATATAGATCTAAACCCATGAAAAATTCTGGGTTCAGATCCCGTCTAATACGTGAGAAAATTTCATAAACATTTTCAATTGAAGGTAGATTAACCAGGTCTTGCTGGAGGAGTGGATACCGTTTCCGAACTCCAACCAATAGGATGTGGATTCGAATCCCACTGCAGGTATACAGATATTTCTTATTCTTTAATTTCTTATTGAAGACTTGAAAGGGATTGAAAAAAAAAAAGCTCATGTTTTTTGTTCCGGTTCATCTAATGCAATTCTTATGTGTGAAAGGCTTTAAACATACTAATGTACTTTAAACAACCATTCATAAGTAAAATTCACATAAAAAAGTATTAAAAAGTGAAATATTAAAAAAAAATTACTTTTTATATTATATATACATGTATATAATAAAAGATCATTATATATTCTTTTTTATTTAAATTTAAAAATAATTAATTAGTAGTTAAGATAAAAATTGTATTTCATAAAACACCATTAAAAAGCATATATAACTTATTTATAATTAAATTTAAAGAAGTTTGTGTTTTGTATTCCTCTCCGGCCTGGAGCCACACCTCTAATGCTAACGTTTTCAAGATACAGCGAGTGCAGAACAAGTGCTTGAGAATGATTCTGAACGCCCCGTGGTATGTTAGAAACAATCAACTCCACAGAGACACAAATATTCCCTATATTCTCTCTTATCTACAATCCTTAGCTTCCAAATTTTTTCTAAAGACGTCCGCACATCCCAACGATTTGGTTCAACAAGCTGCAGCATACGAGCCAACGGACATATTCAAATATAGAAGACCAAAAACTATATTAGCCTCCTATAACGATGTGTAATCTCCATGCCCATTCAGGGCGAGCAAACTGCTCGTAAATTTTACCCTCACTGTAACCACAACAGATAGCGGGGAATATGAAAAGCATCTTGCTTCACCCCTAAAGACAAATGTCAATTGTGTTTTGTATTCACAGAAATGCGCATGCTATGACTTTACATATTGAAATAATAATAAACGCAATGCCAATTGTGAATTTGTTTTTCTGTATTAGATAACACACACACACACACACATGAAGTTCCGTAGGATTATATCATGTCTTCCAGATAAAGAAACCCGCATAACATAATAGAATCATACATTCCACATGTAGAAGTGTGTCAAGAGAGAGAGATTTAGATAGCAGTCTGTTGTGGTCAGAAGAACAAACGTAACTGTGTGTTCTATATAGATAGGATTAAGCGCATTAAGGTTTCAAAGAAGCCAAGTGGTTTGGAAGTGACACCAAGACGCAAGCAAAGACTACTTAATTAAACAATATAAATACTCCACAATCTAAACTCAATTCAAATAAGTATTTCCGAGTCGTATATTACTATTGATTTCTCTATTAAAAATGACGCAATTCAACAATTATATACAGAGAAAGAATTGATGTCCCATGAGTATTTATTTTCCTTTGATAAGACTCCGATATTGTTTGTTTACCAATTAACATCGCAGAACTTAATAAACCGTAGAGTATTAGTGAGTGAATTAAATGTTTGTGGGGAGAAAAGATTTCTAAAAGACTGCTGTAAAATTTCGTAACTTTAATTGACATCCAAGAACTGCGAAAGATGTCCCACTCATTTAATCCTATACCATTCATTAGATTCAAAACACTTTCTGTGATTGTCGCTTCAAGCAGGGCCGATCCACGGAAAAGCCTGCCTGCCTGCCTGCCCAAGTATTAGTCGATGAATAGTTGGCAAAGTTTGCGCGCGCCCGAAAAGCAGCCTAGACAGTTAGGGGGTATTGTTGAAGCAAGCTATCAGGATTTCTCTAATGGTACCTGGCACATAATACAGATTGATAGAGCGTTGACTCCCAACAGATGCGTTCTTTCTGCTACCACAGAGACACCAAACAGAAATTATCGACTCAAGCTCCCCGTTGTTTCCACCAGAGGACGGCACTGGGCGAGACAAAGGCCGGGTCGGGCCCGGGCATCACACCACTAGCTGCCGTAGTCAGCGAGACACTGCGTTCCTGTTAATTTATCTTCAGAGCTCGAGCAGACAGCTGCGGCCAATGGCGACGAACAAGAACCCTTATTTTGAAAGACTCTGGTACCATTTATCGTTTCGCAGTCGGCGAGCGGACTGTAGTGATGTGATGGCCGCTTGACATTGACGGATAACTGCCGCTCGTCAGGTGGCGCGGCGTTCCGCCCACCAGGCCCGCGTTGGGAAGGAACGCCGTCCATGGATGGCAAACGCAGGACTGTCAAGCTTTGCATGCGAGAACCCTCTCAATCATTTGGTCTTTTCATGCCTCCGGGTGAGCTGTTCTTGTAGTAATTGTGCTCTTCTACGAAGGGACAGTCATTATTATTCGCAATCGCTTGAGTGTGCATGGTTGATTGCGTCGTCTGAATTGGCGCTTCGTTTTGTAGAGTTCCTTCTCATTCCTGGCCCGCACGCGAGCCTTGGCGTCATCATTAACACGAAAAATTAAGCGTGTGTTTCATATGCACTTTTTCCACCCGTCGTTTTATTTTTTTTTTTATTTTTATTTTGTAAAAAAAAAAAAAGAATGAAAAGAAATATGGACACCTTTGGCCGTTTTTTAGCAATAAGAAAGAAACCTGGGACAGTTGAGAAGAGAGTTTTGTTGTTGTATAGCAAAAGACAATGGAGAGAGAGAGAGAGAGAGAGAATGTTAATTATACGAAGCCGAAATTAATAATACGGCTTAAATCATGAATTATAAGAGAAGCACACGAAATACTTACAATGACAAGTGTAGAACAGTCGTCCATCTATCAGTGTAGTTGCTGATATTGCCAGAGTGGTTGTGGGATTGTAATTAGTTTGAGTTAATGTTACATACTCCCACTAGGGGGAGTATGGCTTGCAAATAACCTTCATTTGTCCTCATCATATTCTCAGATGAAAAGAAAAGATAAAAAGAAGAGAGAGAGAAAAAAATGCCTTTTTTTCTTGTCTTTGAAATACTTGTGGTAACTTCTTTCTCTTTTTTTTCCCCCTCTTTGGTTTTATTAATCGCGGAATGAGGTCATCCATCCTCTTCCTACTTGTGCATTCATCCCTTAGTTATCATCTGCTTATCGAAATTGTACATAGCAAATTATACTTACCAAAAAAAAAAAAAACCAGTGTTGTGTTAAATACAATGCTCCATCAATACTTATTCATATTGGAATGTTTGATAGAAAAACGAAGGAGTTAATATAAATGGTCATTATTCTAAATGCTAATAATCATTAGATGAATGAAGATAACTTCATGAGCAAATCTGAGTCAAAACTCAGTTTTCAAAAAAAAAAAAAAATCTTATCTCAGTATTTTAAACGGATGTCCTCCACATCGCAGAGGATAGAGTAATAGTGTCTCATGGATGAAAATGAGTTCGGATACCATCAAATGCGTGCAAGCCTTTTTAACTGAGACTTCAGCTCTATGCAAAAGCAAAAGGCTCTTGAGTTGTAGTATTTTTTCTGAGAAATTCCACTTTTTTTCTCTCCAAAACTAATATCAAACTCAGCTGACATTCTCCCCTAAACCTCACAGTGTTCGTTATGCTAATTTTACTAAAGTGACGGTCTAAAAATAGCTCTAATTCTGTCTCTATGGCATCGTCAGTACGCCAAGCGTCTGTAGGTCAGAAAGATCTGGATTTAAATCTCAATAAAAAGCAAGCGGAATTGTCTAAACTTGATGGAATGTTGGGTTCACGGATCTTGGTCGCAGGCTTTAAGATTTTTCCTTACGAGTCCAGTCCTAAGGATCCTCATAACTGTCAAACCAAGATTATAACAGTCAATTATAATTTTGATACTGATTGAGATAATGATCATCAAACATTACATGGTAATTAAGATGAATGAATAAATAGAAAGAATATTCCGGGTAGAGATATCGCTAATCGTACTTAGAAATAACTTTGCTTGTTTGTAAAATAAACATGCTAATAACTGAGTCTTGATAATATTGTTTATATAATGGCATTTTTATATTTTTCACCAGTCGAAAGAAATGAAAATAAAACAAATGACAATTTATAATAAAACGCTGTAAAATATTATTTAATTTTAATAAAAATCATTATAATTGAAATAATTAAAATATATAAATTGATTTGAATTTATAAATTTATGATTTAATCTCTTTATAGTATTTTTAAAAAAGACACCATTAATTATATATAATGCTATAATATTAAGAATAAACATCCACACCAACTGTTATCTCCTTCGCTTTGTTATTTGTTATTTGTTATGTTATGTTATGTTATAACGCTATTCACGCCATTGCCTAGTCATACGCTAGAGGGGGAAAGTGGTTTCCATAACGAATTATAGATGGCACCAGTCTCAGCAGGTTTCACCGGTAGGGTAGTTGGCTAACAGTATATTCATGATGTCCCATTTGTCAATCGGCCTTGCAGCAAAAACAAGTTGCTGTCGAGAGAAGGGGAGAGTTTAGGTGGAAAAGGGGGGGAAAGGTGCAGGGGGGTTTGTTACCAACCAGGTAGGTCTTGAAGTGATAAGCCGGAGATACGATAAGACAAATTAAGGCGTATTGCGTAACCATTTAAAATATATTTCTTATGACTGTCAAAGCGACAAGGTTGATTATTGAATTACATGTAAGGAGGTTAAAAAAGCAGGCATGGCTGGCTGGCTGGTGCGATTCGCTAGCTGAAGGTCGCTTGGCTGTTTAAAATAACGCTTAGTTATGCTCGAGTTCTTTTCATAACGAATATTTTGGATGACACACATCGGAGATGCACCGCACCTGTTATGAATTGCTTCAGTGGCTTCGGAAAAGGAGCAGCGGGTTAATATTGACGATCAATGGCGATATCGTAAAAGGAATATTCGAGTTTTATTTCCCACAATGAAAAAGAAAGTCCTGTGCTGTACAGTTCAATTAAGCTGGCGAATAGATCCATTTATTTTCGTACTCTTAAAGAATTCTAATCAAAAACCGGATTTTAAAATTTAATCGCTTTCAACTCAAGTTAAATCCTACTAAACTAGAATATATAAACATTAATCTGGCAAAATTGGAATTCTAAACACAAATCCAGAAGATTTATTCTTCAGTTTAATCAGTTACATACAATTCTTACGGCTAATTTGGCTAAATTGCAATTCTTAGAAGTTTATTCTGATCCAAATCAGAATTCTGAGTATAAATGAGGAATTTGAAGATTTTTTTTTTATTATTCAAAGCAGAATTCTCAAATTTAATTCCAAATGAACTGTAATTATTAGCTTTAATTTGGCTACATTACAATCCTTCGATTTAATACGGTCGAAGTAGGATTAGAAACAGCGACAAATTAAAGTAAAATTATGTTTAATACGACTTATTTGCAATCTTTATATTTAATTGGACTAACAATGAATTATTAAATTTATTCTGGAAAAACTCAGTTTAGCAAACGACGAGAAGTTTTATCCTTAAAAAGTTCAACTTTGGCTTACTATCTAAGCCTTAACTTTCTGTGATGTTTAAGTTTCCTTTGTAAGGTTATATTCAGGAATGCATATAATTAAACCCCTGTTTAATAAGCATAATTTGGCTTTCCTTCAGCCAAAACTAGTCCAGATTAGGCTAACTGTTTAGCCTAAGCTACAATTCCATACTCAAATGTGTGGTTTTTAACTAACTTTAGCCTAAACTAGAATTATTTAGTCAAAGCTGTCTAATTTTAGACTAACTTGAGCCTGAACTCGAATTCTTTAGGCAAAAGATCTCGGTTCGAATTCAGAAGACCCTTTATCACGGCTTTTAAATTGAAGGTACGTTAGCTGGTTTCATATGAAGGTGGTAGGGTCTTCCCCCGGCCCGCAAATCTGTTAAACAGGCCTAAAGAACACACGCAATTTACAGACCTGCAGACAATACAAATAACATTAAGCGTTCTACCATAAGTAGTATCAAGTTTCAGAGAGGCCAAGTTACTTACTGGCCATTGAGACTATAAGAAAAACGGAAGACGGGATAGGAAATGTCTGTTTTTAGGCTAATTTTAACCTAAAATCTAAAAACTCTGATCAATCGCACTAGTTTCAGGCTAAATTTAGCCTAAAACAGAATTCTTTAGCCAAAGCAGTCTAATTTCAGGCTAAATTTAGCCTAAAATAAAAATCGTTAGTCAAACAGTCTAATTTTTAGGCTAACTTTAGTCTAGTTTTATGCAGACTATATGAATGTTGCATTATTTCTAAACGTCTCGCCTGATGGCCTTGCACGCTTCAAACGTCGGCCATGAAAACATTCGTAAAATCCGTGTAAAAATGTAATAAGGAACATATAAATTATTTCTTTATAACGTCTGTGTTCCGTTTATTGAGTTGTGAAGCACTTTTGAGCATTAAACTCGCAGTTTTAATTCTGTCACCTTGTTCTTAATGGCCACAAAATTCTGGTAGAGTTGCCACAATAATCTAATCTACACTTCATGCCAACGGCTGTTCCGGGACAAGATTAATGTTCGTAGCTATGATGACCTTGGCTATACAATTTAAGGGGATGGAGGTTAAATGTTTTATTATATGCTATAATATAGAGTTACGGTTATGCGTCTGCCTAATTGGAGTTTTAGACGGAAAGCCCCACCTAGTCCAACTTGCGCACAGGTGACATGCTGATTGTTGAGATTAATGCGTCAACTTTCCATCAATATGACAGGAATTCTAACCTCGGGTGAGACCTGATTAATGTCCTATAGCGCACATCTTTGCAATTGTTGTCCTTTTAAGGGAATATCGTTCGTTTTCCTTGGGCTGGAATGCCTCCCAACTCATTTTTGCATACAAGATGGATTTAATGATCATAAGGACAATTAATTGCTGCTTTGACAAGGTTAATTGGCCTCTTTCAGATTAAATTCATTATTTTTTTTTACTGCGTAATCTGTGTGTGTTATCTGACCAACTAGTAGAAGGATCGTGGCGATAATCGTGTCGTTCAAAAGGCATCTTTTGTTTCAGGTCGCGAATGTCATTAATAATTTAATTTTGGCCTCATTTAGCTTCCCGTACTGGTCTTTTTTTTTACCTTTTTTTTTTAAATTATAGCGGATTTACTAGTATAACCGCTTCTGTAAATTGTGACTAATAATTCATCTAAAATCAGACTCCCCCCCCCCCATTAAATAACAAAGTCTTGACTGGTCTTAAAACATTTCCTATTTCATCCTTATTTTTTTTCCCGAAAGAATATTTGTGGATGCGAATGCAGAACCAATTGGAAATAGTAACGACCATCTTAACTTATATCCTGCATTTCGTTTTCGATGACGTCACTTACTTTAGTATATTTCATTTACTCGCAGATTTCCTGCAAGATTATTTGTAGATTTCTCATTGAGATTTTATAGGAAAAAAAAAAAAAAGTTGTACTTGTGTGAAATCTACTTGCGTAGATTTCACACAAGTACAAATTTACTTGGAAGTGTGACGTCACATCCGTCTCAAACGACACTTATTATATATAAAGCGAAACACAAATGAAGCATTAATAAGTCATCTTCTTTTGTTTGCTATTGCTCCGTAAGAAATCTAACTAAAAGATTTATTTGTTCTGTCCTCAATTCCGAAGAGTTAGCTCAATATAACCATCATCTGTACCCCGTAATTTTCTTTTCTTTTTTTTTTTTATTTCTTAATTAGACAGATGTAAGTAAAAGAACATTAGTGGCTGTACCAAGAAATTCTTCATAGATATCGATGGCTAATTTGCTAAGACAGGTTGGCAGTGAACATCAATTGCCTCCCTCGTAAGATAAAAAAAAAAAAAAAATGCGAAATTTGCATTAGGAATAACATTTGTTGTGCATCATCTCAAAAATGGGTTTTTCTTAAGACAGGAAGCATCCCTACTGTTAAACGACATTATTTCTTGAAAATCAAAAGTCTACGCATCTTCCATTGTACGGATGGAGATTATTTAACGCACTTTCTCATTAATGGCAAACATGCTTGATTAATCTACCCACTTTTTTTTTTCTCTTGTTGTAAATGTCTTTCTCTATACTGTACAATAAACTCCCGCAGAGACTTCTAGAACAACCAGATTTTCAACTCGAAGATGAGTTTCGATTCCCTCAAGAGAAATTTTAACATCTTATATTAATTGGTTTCATCTGCAAGTCACAATTGAATTTTGAAATGTTTGAAAGATTCACTGAAAACTTGAAATGGAAAAATAAACTCCTAATTAACGTGTCGAAATGTAAATATCTTTTTTTTTTTTGGTGGAGTTTTTGGCAATTTAGATGATGAAACTAACATCCCAAAAATCGTCAACCATTTCCAAACAATTAAAAAAAAAAAAATTTTTTTTTTCCAACTTCGTTCATTTTAACCTACAGCTCTTTCTTAACAAAATATACCACTAAATTGATGCCATTTGAAATATTTTATTTTTCTAACCTAGCTAATTAGTTTTAATAGCTGAGGCACGCGCGTATTTCCAGTTTCTAATCACGTGGCTTTCATACCGCTAGCAAAACTCTTTTCAAATGAGAGTATTGCAGCCATTATTTTTATTGTTGAAGATACTTCATTTCACCACTACTGCCAAAGTGATCTCGTGCGCGCGCTCTCAACCCAACATGTAGATATCACATGTCATTTTCCTTGTTTCCAACAGTTACAAAAAAAAAAAAAAAACGACAAGAATAGATACGTACATATCTATTAAAAGACTTTAATATAGCAAACGAAACAAAACACAATCGCAAAGGATACAGTAGCGTCTTTGAAAATTAATTACCTCGTATTAAACGTAACGTATAGAATGAAAAGAATGCAGAAATATGTTGCAGCGTTTAAATTTTGCAATACTTAAAGTTACAGATATACCTTTTGAAGGCGTGCAGATGGCCAACAACAACAAAAAAACTTAGAATAAATGCAGCTAACTATTTAAAACTCATCAAACACGCGGACAGAGTTAGTTTACCATTTCCTTTTTGCAGCAGTCAACGTCCTTGACACTTGAAGTATATCAGAGTAGTGTTGCACAAACGAAAGAAAGAAAGTCAACTCATAGGTCTTGCTGGGTTTGAAGGCCTGACAGCACAAAGAAGGAATTAAGGGATTAGATCCCATAAAACTGAAGGACAGCAAGAAAATGAATCGGCAC